>NC_044322.1:139961259-140582196 GCF_007399415.2 Gopherus evgoodei | reverse complement strand
CAGGTAAAGGACCCAAAAAACAAATGTGATACACAGGCAAAATATTAGCTATGTTCTATGATGGTAAATTTGAGTATGCTTTAATTGCTATATTTAGCTTTTTTAAAGTTTCTTTTCCATACTGGTGAAGATTAACTGGTAGACTATTAACCCCTATGAGAGGAGATGTGATATAATTTTTTGTAGAGTGATTGTTCTCTCTTTCCTTCTACATTGAGAAATTCATTTTTTTTTACTTTTCTCATTTCCAGATTATGTTCTCCCCTTTATTTTGCTCCTTCTACTAGCTTTCGCTATGTTATTACTGGAATTAATACCGTAAATTGATGAATACGAGCTATTCACTCACTAAAGCCATCACTCTGTACCAGTCACCAACAGTCACAATTTCCACAGCGAGGAGCTTCATAAAATAAAAGGAAAATATCCCCAACCTCCTACCATGCCAAGAGTCTGTAGGTAACGGTTCCCTGCAACCCTGCTAAGATGTTTCAACAGTATTACTTGCCAAGGACCAGCTACTTGGCGAGTTCCTTGAGAAAAATAAAGCTGTTGGTGGTATAAACAGACAGCTTGGAATATTATTGCTCTTATTTCCCAGTTATCTCTTATTTTTTCCCATATCCACCCACCAATGTCATTACAATTCTAACCTTTTTTTAAAGCCGCACTGTACAAAATAGTTTGGATAGTCATGCTGTAAGCCCAATTCAAAGCCCAGTGAGATGTCAGTGGAAGCCTTTCAATTGACTTCAATGGTTGGATCAGGCTCTATCACAGGAATTGGCAACCTTTGGCATGCGGCCTGTCAGAGAAATCCACTGTGGCCTGGGATGGTTTGTTTACTTGCAGCATCTGCAGGTTCGGCCAATCTCAGCTCCCATTGGTCATAGTTCACTGTTCCAGGCCAATGGGGGCTACAGGAAGTGGCGCAGGCCTGGAACAGTGAACCGTGGCCAGTGGGAGTTGTAATCAACCAAACCTGCAGACACTGCAGGTAAACAAACTGTCACAGCCCACCAGTGGATTTCCCTGATGGGCCACATGCCATAGGTTGCAGATTCCTGCTCTATCATTTTCATGAATCACATTTTTACCCCAACAATTCCATTTAGCTTCATCTGGAAAAATTTTTAGTTGAAGAGCAATAACTACACCAAATCTGTGGGACACATAAAACCTGTCACAATAGATGATTAAAGGTAGGTTAGTTTAATAGGGTGATTAAATGTGGTTAGATTTCTTGGGTGGAACTAAAAAAGTTATCTATATTGTGGGTGAGGTAATTCAGGGGTAATCAATTATTTTTTATCAAGGTCCAAATTTCTTGGTCAAGGTATAGTCAAGGTCCAGACTCCAAATAAACATTTTTTCACACCTCAATAGCAATAATGATAATAAGTAAATAGAAAGATTTTGCAATCCATTCAGAAGCATTTGGTGGTTTGGATTTGGACTGTGGTTCGCATACTGACTACTGCTGAGGTAAAATCTTTTATTGGACCAACTTCTGTTGATGAGAGAGACAAGATTTTGAGCTTACACAGAGCTCTTCTTGAAAAAAGAGCTCAAAAGCTTGTCTCTTTCACCAGCAGAATTTGGTCCAATAAAAAATATTCTCACCCACCTTGTCTCTCTAATATCCTGGGACCAACACAGCTACAACAGCACTGCATATTATCTATACTGTAATGGACACTGGTCATTTCTGCTACAGTATATATTCCTAGATATCAAGGTTAGAAGAGACCATTGTAATCTAGTCTGAACTTCTGCATAATACAGGCCATAGAACTTCCCCCAAATAATTCGAGCATATATTTTAGAAAAGTGAACAATTTCAATTTAAAAATGGTTAGTGATGGAGAATCCACTACAAGCCTAGGTAAATTGTTCCAATGGTTAATTATCCACACTTAAAATTGTACACCTTATTTCCAGTCTGAATTTGTCTAGCTTCAACTTCCTGCCTGTGGACTATGTTATATCTTTCTCTACTAGCATGAACTCTGCTATACTTAAAGTTGCAAAACAATCTCCATTAAAAACTGCCTATGGGTGACTTTTTTTGGAAGTATGAGCAAAATCCCTTCAGCTGCTTTTGAGTTAGGTGATGGTGACAAGTCATGGGTTTTCTTTTTAAAAAACATCCCTGTTTTTCAATAGAGCTACAGCTGAAGTTTGATGTTTTAATGGCTGAATTCTGAAAATTGGAAGGGACATATTCCTCACTGAGGAGGATGTACTTTGCTTGGTTTCAGGAAAAACAGTTTAAAATAAAAATTACAAATGATTGAAAAATCCCTTTCAAGCATGCTGAGAGGGCATCTGCTAAGATTTTTAGCAGATCTTAATGAAGCCCCATCTTTATTGCTATCACAAATCACATTCTCCCAACCTGGCCTGATTAAGGCCAGGGGGGAGAGAGACACAGCTGCTACCAGCCAGGCCTCTGCCAGCATAGTTATTATGTGGGAAGTGTTTATTGTCTAATGGGAACACACACAAAAAAATCCTCACCTCCCCACAACACAAACACACACAAAAAAAGGACAGATGAAAATTGGAGACATGAAAATAAATCATGAATCCATTATATTAGAGTCTCTCTGTAATTTTTCCTGCATTCTGCAAAATTCTAACTTCTCATTTTTTTAAATAAAATTAATTATCTATAGTTTGAGCTATCATCACAATTTAAACAGACCTGCTGCAATTATCTCTCTCATATATATGGGGCAAAGTATGTGACAAAACAAGGAAATTAAATGCAAAAACCATATTGATATGTTTTTAAGGCTGTCCCATTCAAATCACAAAGGCAGGAAATGCAATAGCTATAATTTCCACAGTATATTAGCTCACCTAGACCATATCTATTTGCCATACCTATTTTTTTTGTTGGTTAAATGTGTAACTTAATTTTGGCTTGATGGTGCCTCCCTCTGTGTGGGTGTAAGGAGCCTTCCCTTGCACAGAAGCTGGGCACAATGCAAGAATCCAGTTGTGCAATCCAGTGTGCAGGTGCTTAATTTTATGTACCTAACCAATCCAACTGGCAACTGGTTGCAGAAGCAGCGCCTAGTCCTTTTATTCAGGGGAAAAGACAGGCTACTCTGGGATAGCACCTGCAGAAATGACGGTTTCTCAAGAAGAGGTATAGAGGAAAGAGAGTGGGGCTGGGGTAGAACTGGCCAATCACAGAGGGCTAGGTGCATGCTACACTTCTTTATGGGGTATAGTAGCAGCAGCATTGACAGCCCTCGCAATTTTGTTGCAAGTCTTGCAATATGTACTGATTTCAAAGTGGTAGCCGCGTTAGTCTGTATTAGCAAAAACAACAAGGAGTCCTTGTGGCACCTTAGAGACTAGCAAATTTATTTGGGCATAAGCTTTGGTGGGCTAAAACCCACTTCATCAGATGCACCTGATGAAGTGGGTTTCAGCCCACCAAAGCTTATGCCCAAATAAATTTGTCAGTCTCTAAGGTGCCACAAGGACTCCTTGTTGTTTTTACCAATATGTACTGATTTTCTTAATGCCCAAGTTTCTGGAGTCAAGCATCTTAGCTTTCGTTTTAAAAAAAAATTCTAATTCTCATGGTTGTAGAGAAAAGCCTGAAAATGTGAATTAAATGTGCCCTGAGTAACCAGGCACCAAAAAGCCATATAAACAATACTCACAATTGAGTGCTTTTAAAAATCTCATAATTTTAAAGCTAATCTCATGATTTTGGAGGGTTTGATGTGTTTTGCATGCTTGGGGTTGGCAATAGAGTTGCACTGACTGCACTCATCCTGCAGTCTAGGAACCATCTGCATAACGTGTCAGGGAGCTCCTCCCTTCACTGAGAGAAAACATCTTAAACCCCACAATTCATCCCTTACTCTTTGTTGTTTGTGTAATGTCATAAAATACTATATACTGTGGGGGACATGTAATGCAGATGAGTTAATGTTGGTATGGGAACTTTATATTTTTGTCTTCCTTAGGTTTTTGTTATTTTAATTGCATGACCTTGATGTTATATTAACATGTCCCTTGAATGTACTTAGATTTGAAAGCTAGAAAAGCATAAGTGACAGTTATATTGTGGGGGTGTTGGAAAGAGAGAAGTTGGAGCCAAATTCTCTAAGTGATGTTTTCTTGGTGTAACCAAGGCCAATAAAGTATTTCTCCAAGTGTTATACAGTGATTAAACTTTCCAACAATACAGAGTGGATCTGTTCTCACTTGGAGTATGACCACATTTCTGGAGTTTCCAAGGGATTTTAAGCGAACACTGGAAATAGAAGTCCCTCTTCCACTTCTTTCATCATTTCCTAAATGTGATGAAAAATGTTTCCGAGTTTCTTTCACTGCACTTAATTTAGCAGTATGACAAGTCCACTTATTTTTCAGATTGGCTAGCTGAAAGAAAGTACCAGCCCTGACATTTACTCAGATACCAGATAAGACACATTACTTAATGTTTGAAAAAGGAAGAAGATGTCAGATTTATTTCAGCAGCCTATTTAAAGCTAAATAATTAAGACTCAGGGCCAGCTCCAGGCACCAGCTTAGCAAGCAGGTGCTTGGAGTGGCCACTCTGGAGAGGGGCTGCATGTCCAGGTATTCGGCGGCAATTTGGCGGAGGGCCGCTCGCTCCCGCTCGGAGCGAAGGACCTCCCGCTGAATTGCCGCAGGTTGTTTGGCTGCTTGGGGTGGCAAAACCCCTGGAGCCGGCCCTGTTAAGACTACACTACATAACAGTGCTTTATATTCAGCAACACAGTGCTTGCATTTCATAGGAAGACCCCCGTTCTACAATTGATAGCTTGCAGGTGAACTGATGCTCCTACATAGAGCTCTGTTGACTTTTGTTTTCAATAATCTGTGACAGCAGAAAAATGCTATTTGCACACTGAAACATGTGAATCAAATATAAGCATGTAAAATAAGTGCTCAATGTGTTAGAGAAAGAGAAGGGCTGAAGTCCTGGTCCCATCATACTCAATGAGAGTTTTGCCATTGACTTCAGTGGAGCCACGATTTCACCCAAGATCTCCCAAGTGTTGATTATATCTTCAGCACTGGTTTTCTTTACAAGTTGCTGGATTAGTACAGTATTTCTTTGCCCTCCTCTCTTATGAAATCAGACTCTCCAGTTCTCACATTCTTTATATGTATATATTTTTCCCAGTTTCAGATTTATAGTTTATATTACAGTTCCCCAACATGCACCAAAAAGTGTGCTATTCTATGCAAGGTGTTGGATTGTTAGACTAGATGCAGGAATCATTGGATGAAATTCTATGTCCTATGTTATACAGGAGGTCAGCCTAGACCAGGGGTCGGCAACCTTTCAGAAGTGGTGTGCCGAGTCTTCATTTATTCACTCTAATTTAAGGTTTTGCGTGCCAGTAATACATTTTAATGTTTTTAGAAGGTCTCTTTCCATAAGTCTATAATATCTGACTAAACTATTGTTGTATGTAAAGTAAATAAGGTTTTAAAAATGTTTAAGAAACTTCATTTAAAATTAAATTAAAATGCAGAGTCCCCCGGACCAGTGGCCAGGACCTTGGCAGTATGAGTGCCACTGAAAATCAGCTCGTGTGCCCCTTTGGCATGAGTGCCATAGGTTGCCTACCCATGGCCTAGATGATGACAATGATCCCTACTAAATCCTCACATTATAGATAAGATGACTAGTTGCATGACTCAAAGAATTACCATCATAATTTCAGACATCATAAATGGATGGGACATTAACATTGGGTCTGGAGGGGGAGTAAGGACTAGAGATTTCTGAAAGTTGGAATTTCTGTTCTACGGAAAATTCTGAAGTTCTTAAAATAAATGTGCTCCATTTCAGAATGAGAAGCACGCACTTTGAAATTTCCTGTGGAAGGGAAATTTGAAAAAAAATTGTTTAGGAATTTTTAAAATGTAATTGACCCTCAGACCCCAACCTCGGAGGCTCCCATCTCAGCTCTGCAATAGGAAGCCTAGAAGCTGTGAGAGCACTCAAAGTTTCCAGACTCCTGACTCTGTGGTAGACCCTGGAGCTGCTGATTGTGGAAGCTCTGGGGTCCCCAACTCCAAGGCAGTCCTCGTGGCTGTGCTACCCTAGAGCCACAGACCCTGGAAGACATGAGGTCCCTAACAGTCCACCAGACCAAGCTGTCAGAGCATCAGGCAGGTTTTTGTTAAAAACCTGTCTGTGAATCAGTGGAAGCTTTATGAAACAGATACCTTGCCACAAAATATTTAGGTTTAATTAGATGAGCATTTTCTGATGATAACGTGTTTCATTGTAAAATTCTTGACTAACTCTAATATGGACAGGATTTGCAGCACTAAGATTAGGTGGCTACAGTTACAGTAGCAGTTAGCAAAGTTACAGTTGAATTTGTCTTAATATGTAGCCACGTGGATTGTGTTGTACAGTAATCCAATCGCATGACCATGGCAAAGTTCTCTTCCACATAACGAATGTGAAGTATCTAGACAAAGCACTGACCCTATAAATAGGAAGGTTACAAACATCAGGATCTTATTCTACTGGGTTGGAATCCCAAACTGAAAAACTCCTATATTGTATTGCACTTCTTTTTCAGTCAAGCATTCTAACCACAAAACATCAAGATGAGGTAAAAATATCCATTGTCCTGGATCCTACACACCTTACACATTTGTTAAACTTTACAAACATGAGCCATTCTGTTGAATTCAATGGGACTATTTACATCAGTAAAGTTTGGCACAAGCGTAAGTGTTTTCAGGTTTGGAGCATTGGTGTCTATTAGTGAACAATGATCAATTACAACACATGGTAAATTGGGCATGATGCATCACAACACCAACAGACTATCACCTTTTAAAAAAATGCTATCTGAGTTGTGCTGAATACCTTCACTATTATGGATCCATGTACTAATATAGTGTGAATGGGGTAATCCTCTCATATCTAAGTTAATAGCAGTAGAAGCAGAGTGTTAGGGCAAATGATGCTACTTTAATAGCAATGTTTGGAAATGCTTCATTTTAAAATATAAAAATACACGCACATCAAGGAAGCACTTTACCATTGATTTTATGTGTCCACACAGAAGATGTGATATTGTAAAACTGTCATGAACCGGGCATCTGGATTTGCTGTGCTACATTTCTGGAATTTCCATTTAAAATTTCTAGAAATAAATATCCTCTCCCTCTCCTTCAAATCCCTTCTCAACACCTATCTTTTTCCACAGCTTCTGAAAGAACTGTTCCACAAATCTTTGTACCTAAAACTCCAGCAGGAATGTGGTAATGGGCGAAGAAATGTGCAGCACACATAATGTGTGACACTTGGCAAGTTTACACTTTAAAAAAATGTACCTATAGCATTTTGTAAGCAATCATTACTTTTTTAATTTTCCATTCAGATCTTTCAGTGTCCCTGCTCAGATTAAAGCACATCCTCTCCTCTTTCAAACACAGAGACGTCAAATTAAATTTCAAGAAGGACACATTCATTCAGATAATTCCAAATGAAATAATATAGGGGATTTTTCTACATCCAACATTATTGTAATGTGTTAAATCTAGCACTAAAAATGCAGACTCTGGTAGCTAATGTTTTCATCACTGATAATCATGGTGTAATTCCAGACTAGATATTGTACCTACAGCCATGTGACGTGCCTATGGATTCACTTCACTACAAAGGCAGACTTCTGGTCTTCAGAAGAAAACTAATTTTCTGAATTTTCTGAAGGATACAGTTAGATCCCACTCTCCTTGGCAGCCTGCAGAAACAATTGGATCCAAACATAAAGATATATATGCTGGAATAACAGACACAATACAGGCAGAGCGGGCAACGAGCAATCTTTGGGTAAAGAAATGAAAGCTTGACAAGACAAAGCAAGCTTATAGACAAAGCAAACACATTATAGGTGCAGCTGGTATCACTGCCTTAGTTAGGGTTGACTGACACTTCACTATAAGACCCCATTTACAGTTGTTCATAACTTTGCCAAAGTTAAACTTTTTGTGCTGAAATTTGCCAAGCTGAGTGTCTGCCTCACACTGTTATTTTTTGGGGGGGCAGGAAGGGGAAGGGAGTGCAAGAAGATTTCAGCTAAAATGCCTCAGTGATTTCCAAGAATGTGTTTAGAGAAACTCAAACATGTTTTGTCCATATTAAAAAATTCTTACAACCAATTTTTTGAGAAGCTGTAGTGTCCTCCATGCTTTGGAGGAAAGGCTTGAAATTTGGCAATCACTCTGGTGTCATGTCAGGGTTGTGTCTTTTGTTATTCCTGTGACATTTCATGGAAATTTGGCCATGTTATGAGTGTCTGAAAAATCTGTGTGCACATGCTCAGTAGAGACATCTTAAAGTTTGGCAGCTAAATTCTCCAAAGATTTCATCTGTATCGAGACTGCTCCATCCCTTCAGAACTCCTGCCTGTGACTGTACTGCACATGGGCCATTCCCACAAAGCAATTGAACATGCTGTATTCCAGGGCTGCAGGGACTGAACAGGTTTTCCTGGCGGTTGGTTATCCCAATCACCAGTAGCCACTATAGTGCCAGGCACAGGGACTGAGAGTAGGGAGGCTGTTTCACCTGAGCTCTCAATAATCACCCAGCTGGACCCCTAGCAGTATGAAGGAAGAGGAGGAAGCAACCAGAGTACAGCAGAGGGGTGAGTAGAAGAAGAAAAGAGGGGGCCCAGGGGCATGAGCCAAGCCTAAGAATCTACATTCCTCTACTGTCAGCAGATAGTTTTGAAACCCACTGGTAGGGTATGTGTCTCATCCCCTTCTAGTATTTGCATCTCATAAGAGAAAACAGCCTAGTACAGCTACCAATAGTAGTTCTGTTAGGCCAAGTGGTAAAGTTCTGTGCTGGGGATCTAAAGATCTGAACCCTGCTGATGACCTAAACTGGGGGATCAATGTGGTTCCCCAAGATAATACCTCTGGTTTTTCTCAGTTTTTTTTTTAATTTGGAAACTACATCCAGAACACTATGATTAAAGGACATTAAGATTACAAATTCAAGTGCTCAATTTTTGGGAAATGCCAGAATTAAGGTTACCCACTCTTTACTCAGCCTCTGTTTATGTATCCATTACGATGCAGTCTTTAATTATATGATCCACATGTATTTTTTTCCATGGGATGTTTTTCCAGGGAACTCTCAATTAACAGGAATTCTACATACATTTGCATTGGAGTAGATTTGTACACGTTATGAGGCTTTGGATATGAGCAGGGGAATCTGTGCTAATATATTCTTTAGAGGTGTCTGGAGGACAATGATTCCATTTTGAGTGACATTTGGTGTCAGAATGTTCTTTTTCAGATGAAATTGATTTAGGAAGATTTTAGTAAGTAAGTGACTCATGTGCTATAGCCTGGTACTTAGGGCACTGGCCTAGCACATGGGAACCAAGGTTCAAGTTTCTATGCTGGCTGACTCAGAGCAGAGTTTGTCAAGCCAGATCATCCTGAGGTTTTTGTAGAAACCGATATGTCTCCACTAAAAGTTTCTGCTTTGTTGAAATGACCAAGCTCTATTCTTTATGCATTATAGTCCCTGGAAAGAAATGGGGTGTTTTGTAGAATAAACAAATTTCATTTTGTTTTTTAAATAATTATTTTATAACAAATTCAAGTTATTTTAGATGCTTTTAAAATATCCCTTTGGGGTGTTCAATAGCACTGAAACACTTATAACATGCTGTTAGGTGTGAATTCTCTGTAATAAAAGTTGCTGTGTCCCATTTTATGACCAAGAGATGTTCTTTATTTAATTAGACAATCTGTTTTTTTGAGGAAACAATTTTCTCTTTGACTGGATGTTCCGTCTCATCAATGTTTAGAGTAAATACAGTGCCAGAGCTTACATCAGAGGCACCTGTTTGTATTAGGAAACTTTTGGTAAAATATAAATGGACCAACACAGGCTTGTTCAACAGAACCACGTCAAGCAGATGAAGACAATCTAGAATGCTTGAGGCAATATAATTTCATGTTTCAGAGTAGCAGCCGTGTTAGTCTGTATCCGCAAAAAGAACAGGAGTACTTGTGGCACCTTAGAGACTAAGGCTTGGTCTACACTACTCGTTTAAACCGATTTTAGCAGAGTTAAACCGATTTAGCGCTGCACCCGTCCACGCAACGAGGCCCTTTATATCGATATAAAGGGCTCTTTAAACCGGTTTCTGTACTCCTCCCCAACAAGAGGAGTAGCGCTGAAATCGGTATTACCATATCGGATTAGGGTTAGTGTGGCCGTAAATCGATGGTATTGGCCTCCGGGCGGTATCCCACAGTACACCATTGTGACCGCTCTGGACAGCAATCCGAACTCGGATGCACTGGTCAGGTAAACAGGAAAAGCCTCGTGAACTTTTGAATTTTATTTCCTGTTTGGCCAGCTTGGAGCTCTGATCAACATGGGTGGCGATGCAGTCCCAAATCCAAAAAGAGCTCCAGCATGGACCGTATGGGAGATACTGGATCTGATTGCTGTATGGGGAGACAAATCTGTTCTATCACAGCTCCGTTCCAGAAGACGAAATGAGAAAGCATTTGAAAATATCTCCAGGCAATGATAGACAGAGGCCACAGCACAGTGCTGTGTGACAAGCATAACGGAAAGCCAAAGAATGAAATGGATGGGAGGAAGGGGAGACTGAGGACTCCAGCTATCCCACAGTCCCTGCAGTCTCCGAAAAGCATTTGCATTCTTGGCTGAGCTCCCAAGGCCTGTAGGGTCAAACACATTGTCCGGGGTGTTTCAGGGTATATGTTGTCAATTTACGCCCCCGCCCCATGAAAGAAAAGGGAAAAAAATCGTTTCTTGACTTTTTTATATGTCTCCCTATGTCTACTGCATGCTGCTGGTAGATGCGGTGCTGCGCCAATGAATAGCAGCATCCTCTCCCCTCCCCTCCCTGGTGGCAGACGGTACAGTATGACTGCTATCCATTGTCATCATCAGCCCATGAGTGCTCCTGGCTGGCCTCAGGTGAGGTCAGCCGGGGGCACCTGGGTAAAAATAGGAATGACTCCTGGTCATTCCCAGTAGATGGTACAGAACAGCTGGTAACCGTCCTCATCATAGCAACTGGGGGTTGAGTTCCATC
Source organism: Gopherus evgoodei (assembly GCF_007399415.2). Taxonomy (NCBI): domain Eukaryota; kingdom Metazoa; phylum Chordata; order Testudines; family Testudinidae; genus Gopherus; species Gopherus evgoodei. Next base: position 140,571,064 of record NC_044322.1, on the reverse strand, counting down.
AGCCCCCCCCTTTCATGTCTAAAGAAAAGATTCTGTACTGCCTGGACTATCATAGCAGCAGTATTCTGGGCTCCTCTCCTAGCCACCATTTAATGTCCTGCCTGGACTATCATAGCAGCTGGAGGCTGCCTCCCTCTCATTTTATCTCACTAAAAAGTCAGTGTTTCTTATTCCTGCATTCTTTATTACTTCACACAAATGGGGAGACACTGCCACAGTAGCCCAGAAAGGTTGGGGGAGAAGGGAATCAATGGGTGAGGTCGTTGCAGGGGTACCCCCCGTGAACGGCATGCAGCTCATCATTTCTGTGGGATCTGGCACAGAGCGGCTGTGCTCTCTGGTTCTCTGATACACTGGTTCTCTAGTACATTTGCTCCATATTCTAGGCAGGACTGACTCTATTTTTAAATAAACCATAAAGGAGGGATTGACTCGGGGAATCATTCCCATTTTTGTCTTTGCGCCCCCGGCTGACCTCAGCTAAGACCAGCCAGGATCACCCATGACAGCAGCAGACGGTACAGAACGACTGATAACCGTCATCTCATCGCCAATTTACAATGGCACAGCAGACGGTACAGAACAACTGGTAACCATCTCTGCTACCTTGCAATGGCAAATGAATGCTGTTTTGTATCACTACAGTACCGCCTCTGTCAGCGGCATCCAGTACACATACGGTGACAGTGACAAAAGGCAAAATGGGCTCCATGGTTGTCATGCTATGGTGTCTGCCAGGGCAGTCCAGGGAAAAGGGGCACGAAATGATTGTCTGCCGTTGCTTTCATGGAGGAAGGAATGAGTAACGACATTTACCCAGAATCACCCATGACACTATTTTTGCACCATCATGCATTGGGATCTCAACTCAGAATTCCAATGGGCGGGGGAGACTGCGGGAACTATGGGATAGCTACGGGATAGCTACCCACAGTGCAAAGCTCCGGAAATCGACGCTAGCCTCGGACCAGGGACGCACACCACCGAATTAATGTACTTAGTGTGGCCGCATGCACTCGAATTGATACAATCTGTTTTACAAAACCGGTTTATGTAAAATCGGAATAATCCCGTAGTGTAGACATACCCTAACAAATTTATTTCAGCATGAGCTTTCGTGAGCTACAGCTCACTTCTTTGGATGCATAGAATGGAACACACAGACAGGAGATATTTATACATACAGAGAACATGAAAAGGTGGAAGTATGCATACCGACAGGAAGAGTCTAATCAATTGAGATGAGCTATCGTCAGCAGGAGAAAAAAAACTTTTGAAGTGATAATTAAGATGACCCATAGAAGGTGTGAGGAGAACTTAACATAGGGAAATAGATTCAATTAGTGTAATGACCCAACTATTCCCAGTCTCTGTTTAAACCTGAGTTAATTGTATCTAATTTGCATATTAATTTGAGTTCTGCAGTCTCTCTTTGGAGTCTGTTTTTGAAGTTTTTTTGTTGCAAAATTGCCACCTTCAAGTCTGTTACTGAGGATTTAGAGAGGCTGACGTGTTCTCTCACTGGTTTTAGAATGTTATGATTCCTGATGTCAGATTTGTGTCCATTTATTCTTTTGCGTAGAGACTGTCTGGTTTGGCCATCTGACATCAGGAATCATAACGTGTTCCATTCTATGCATCCAAAGGAGTGAGCTGTAGCTCACAAAAGCTCATCCTGAAATAAATTTGTTAGTCTCTAAGGTGCCACAAGTACTCCTATAATTTCATGGTTGTTACTCTTGATTTTGGGTTGAAATTAGCATGGATAGTAGTTTCTTACTTTAAGGGTACATAATTGTTTTGCATTGGAGTAGATTTGTACAGGCTTTGAATATGAGCAGGGAATCTGTGCTCAGGGTAGCATAATTGTTTTTTGAGGTAGGTATTCAATCACACAACTGTACTGTGCTTACTTGCCTTTTGTATCGCCTTTTATCAGATATGCTAAAAGTCTTCTGTTTCAGTAGACTGCCTTTAGCTAGACTAATAGTCATCTCCTACACTGTGAAATCTTTCTGGTAGAAAGACTGAACATGACTGAGAGATATACAACTGTAAATTAGTTTATATTATATGGAAATTCTCTCACACACAAAAAACTTCATTAAGATGCATTCAAGTTACTGATATATATTATCAGCCGTAAGGCCAAAGAAACCTCTCTAGATCAGTGGTTCCCAAACTTGTTCCGCCGCTTGTGCAGGGAAAGCCCGTGGCAGGCCAGGCCAGTTTGTGTACCTGCTGCTCCCACTGGCTGCGGTTCGCTGCTCCGGGCCAATGGGGGCTGCGGGAAGTGGCGTGGGCCGAGGGACGTACTGGTTGTCATTTCTCACCATTCCCATTGGCTTGGACCAGTGAACCACGGCTACTGGGAGCTGCGATTGGCCGAACCTGCGGACACGGCAGGTACACAAACCATACCGGCCTGCCAGGGGCTTTCCCTACACGAGCGATGGAACAAGTTTGGGAACCACTGCTCTAGACTGCTATAGTTTTAAAAACCAACAACAAAATTAAGCATTCAGTCTCAGAAAAATAAGAGTTTAGGTTAAACTTTAAAGAAATCTAAACATCTGAAAATATGGAAATGCACAGTTAAAACACCCAAACAATCCAGAACCTGTCCCTGTAGTGATACTAATCGCCAAATTTTCTTTTATTTTCTTTTCATTTTCGGGGCCTGATCCTGAATACCCTTACTCATACAAATAATGGTTCGCAGAATCAGCTTTCTACTTTGTCAGATGTGCTATATTTGGACCAAGTACATTTACTGAAGGGTTTTTAAGAAGTTACAGACAAACTCAAAATTCTGAGTTAATCTCAGTGCAGTTTAAGGGTAGGGAGCAAGTTCTGCATTCCATGGATTCTGGAGATTTCCTCTGTGGCTTCTCAGGTTTTGGAGCTGGCTGGCAATCATTCTGGTCCCTGTGTAAACTAGAACAATTTACACCACATTGTAATGGCCAACAAGTAGCTGAGAACAGGCAGAATGCAGAGGTGTTCGGCCTTATTCCTCTCTCCCAGCTATTCAGGTAATCTGTAGGATTGCAGAAATGAGTATGGATCAACATCTTTGGAATTTAAATAATGGTGCTTCTGCAAAGGTATTAAGATCTGATATGGTGTTGTAGTTAGGCCTTAGCAACTTATCCCACCTGAGCCAAATAACTTCCCCTGTGGCAGAAAGATCCATCTTCTATACCTGATGTTTTTTATCTTCATATCCAGTTTTAAAAAAAAAATAAATACATTTTTATTGCTTTTCTTATTGGACTATGTAAAGATTTTTTCCTCTGAAGGAGAAACACCTTTGTCTACAACATTCATCTGCTGTATCTTTTATAAATTGCGAGTTAGCCTTTTATAATACCTCCTATAAAAATATTTCTTAGCACTAATTCAGATTCATTACTTTTATTACTTACTTCAGGCATACTGTGCCCATTTTTTCACCATAAATGCAGGATTTTTCAGTTTACACCTAGAAAAAGTACACATTTAACAAGATTTTTTAATAACAAATATCTGCTAAGGTGTTTCACAATACCACTTTACATTTTCAAGTAAGAGTCATATGAAAACTGGACAGTGTATATTATTTGTGGGGATTGAAAAAATACTTTGTATTTATTCAGAAAGGCTTTGACCTGAAGTAAGTTATTAAATCGTCATACTTACTGTGGTGTTTATGAGTATGGTGGTGTTCAAAAAAACACTATTAACATTGAAGGATGCATGATATTTCCTGATGCAGGCCAATTTTTGAGCAATGTTGGCTGGTTTTTCAAGAGTAATAATCCTATGGCAGGCTCTGGTTTTATTTTACAGAGCAGAATCTTTTTCAATTTTCTTACTTACATGTGTAGTCTGGGAGGTTATCATAATTACTATTTGAATGACTAAAACTATGGGGAAAATTCAGATATCTTACTACACTAAATTCTGGAAAAAGGCTTAGAAAATATTTCTCCTGGATCCCCATTCTCTGATTCCATTCATTGCCCTCTTTCCTGTGGTTTTCCATGCAGGAGTTATTACATGTTCAAAATAGATTTTCAGCCAATCACAGTTCTATACTCAAAGTTCCAGAGCTTCTCTGCAGAGCCAAAGTTGGTCTCATGAGAACATTAGAAGCTGTTTCCTTCTAGTTCTTGTAAATTTATATTTAGTTAAATAAAGATTAAAACACTATTTTTTCCATCATTTCTTTTATATTTCACTTGGAGCTGTGAAAATGTATTCCAGACAAGTATCATTATAAGGTTATTTTAGGAGGAAGTCTTGGTTTAGGTCCAGTAACTGAAGTGAGACCCATCAGAGCACTGCAAATGTGTATGCTTCTAATGTTCTTCATGTTCTGATTCTGTTGCTGACTCACCGTCTTTCCAGTGTTAAATTTGCAACATTTAGTCTCTCTCTAACTCTCTCTGGGCTTTCTGAAGTCCCTGTCGTTGTACTATCTAAGCACTGTTTCGACAACAGGAACAAAACAAATCAGAACTTGTACAGTAAAACTTTTATAGCACCTCTCAAGGATCTCAAAGTACTTTACAAATATTAATTAAGCCTCAAAATATCCATATGTAGTAACTATGTATTAGTAAATTGTCTTTTCACAGATGGAGAAACTGAGGGGTATGTCTACACTATGAAATTAGGTCAAATTTATTTAAGTTGACATTTAGCCTTCGATTTTACAAAGTTGATACTGCATGTCCCCTCTAAGCACATTCTGTTGGCGAAGTGCATCCTCACAATATCAACTCATGGAGCTATCCACTGTGAGCAGCTATCCCACAGTTCCTGCTGCCAATTGGAATTCTGGGTTAGGCTCCCAATGCCTGTTGGGACAAAAACATTTTCACGAGTTGTTTTGAGTACATTTCGTCAGCCTCTCATGATGCACTTGTCTCCTCCCTCCCTGCCTCCCTCTATCCCTGAAAGCAACAGCAAATAATCATTTTCATGTCTAAGCCTAGGTTACCTGTGCAGATGTCATAGCACGGCAAGCATGGACCCTGCTCAGCTGTACACTGTTGTTGTGAGTGTCCCAAACACCTCGCGCAGCATCCTGCGGTATTTGCAGAGCCTAGCCAGGGGCCGCAGAGCAGAAGAATGTGATAACATGCAAATAGCCATGCTGGAAGCCATGGAATGGAGCAATTCATACGTGGTGGCAGTGGCAGCCGAGCTTGTTAACATGGTGGAATGCCTCTTCTGGGCTCGGAAAACAAGCACAGACTGGTGGAACTGCATAGTTATGCAGGTAAGGGATGAGGAGCAATGGCTGCATAACTGTCGAATGCGTAAGGCCACTTTCCTGGAACTTTGTGAATTGCTTTCCCCAGCCCTGAAGCGCAGAAATTCCAAAATGAGACCTGCTCTGATCATTGAGAAGTGAGTGGCAATAACCCTGTGGAAGCTTGCAATGCCAGATTGCTACTAGTCAGTCTGGAATCAGTCTGGAGTGGGTAAATCTACCATTGGGACTGCTGTGATCCAAGTAGCCAGGGCAATCAATTCACTTCTGCTAAGAAGGGTAGTGACTCTGGGAAATGTGCAGGACATAGTGGATGGCTTTGCCGCGATGGGGTGATAGACGGAACACATATCCCTATCTTGGCACCAGACCACCTTTCCAAAGAGTACATAAACTGCAAAGGATACTTCTCAATGGTATTGCAAGCACTGGTGGATCACAAGTGCCATTTCACCGATATCAACGTGGGTTGGTCAGGAAAGGTACATGACGCTCGCGTCTTTAGGAACTCTGGTCTCTTCAGAATGCTGCAAGAAGGAACTTTCTTCCCAGACTGGAAAATTACCATTCGTGATGTTGAAATGCCAATAGTTATCCTTGGAGACCCAGCCTACCCCTTGCTCCCATGGCTCATGAAGCCGTAAATAGGCAGCCTTGACAGCAGTAAAGAGTAGTTCAACTATAAGCTGAGCAAGTGAAGAATGGTGGTAGAATGTGTCTTTGGACATTTAAAAGGGCACTGGCACAGTTTACTCACTACGTTAGACCTCAGTGAAAAAAATAATCCCTTTGTTGTTGTTGCTTGCTGTGTGCTCTATAATATCTGTGAAAGTACGGGGGAAAGTTTCTGGCAGGGAGGGAGGTTGAGGCAGATCACTTGGCTGCTAATTATGAGCAACCAGACACCAGGGCAATAAGAAGAGCACATCGAGGCACACTGTGTCTCTGAGAGGCTTTGAAAACCAGTTTCATGAATGATCCAACCCTGATGTGAAAGTTCTATGTGTTGTTCCTTGCCAGGCTGCCCCCTTTTTTGCATGTACTGCCCTGTAAACTAAACTCCCATCAAGCACAGTGTGCAAAGTGAATAAAGAGCCTCTTGTTCTCAATCCATGCATTTTTATTATGCTAATAAACATTGATCAGAGACAGCAATGAATAGCGAAGATAACCTGGGTCTAAGGGCCTGATAACACAGGGGGTGGGGTGGGGGGAGGGCAAGGATACACAGCTTATTACAATTGCACTGTCTAGCAATCAGAGCTGTGTGAATGAGAGCCTTCTGCTCCAAGAGCCATCTCCTGGAGTTGAGTTCAAGGGATAACAGAGCTTCTACCCCCTGCCCTCTGCATTCTAGGACATCTGGGAGACAGGGTATGGAGCTTGGTGAGGAGGACAGCTGGTTCATCATTGGGTGCAGCAGGACTCTAAAGTCTAGCTGCCTTTCCTGCACCTCAACCAGACACCTCAACATGTCTGTTTGCTTCCCCATAAGCCGCAACATCTTCTCTTGCATGTTACGCTCTTGTTCCCTGCATGCTTTCCTGACCTCTTGGTCAGTGTGCATGGTCTCCGACAGTGTAAGCCTCCATGTATTCAGCTGGGCCCTGTCAGTCTTGGAGGAATGCATCAAATCACAGTACATGTCTTCCCTGGTCTGCTTTTTTCGCCTTCTAATCTGGGACAGCCATTGTGATGGTGTGGAGAAAGCACCCACAGACAAGGTTGCAGCCTCAAGAAACCGCCCCCCAAAGGTAGCCTTACAGAAAATACATTGTTGAAAACAGAAGGTTAACTCTTGCAATGAATGAAACACTTTACAGCCGTAAATACATTCCCTGAGGTATACGGACACATTTTGTCTTTTAAAAGAAGTGCCTACCAGTAAGGTACAACACATGGCAGAGAGCTGGGCAGCAGATTTCAGTTTTCAGGCGGGCATGGTAAGCATGCAAAAAAGGGTAGGAGGTGTCAGGGCCACCTAGGGACATTTTTTGGTGGGGAAACTCTTGGCACATAAACAGGCTTTTCCGGGGAGCACACTTTGCATAGCTGGACTGGCCACCACTGTATCCCAATTGTTTACTTCAGATTAAACATTAACCACAATTGCATTTAACCCCTGTAGTGTGATTACAAAGTGTGCACTCACCAGAGGTGCCATCCCCACCATCACAGTCCCGCAACAATAGGTCCTGGGTGGGGATTGACTCCAGCGTTAGGAAAAGGTCCTGACTGTCAGGGAGAATGGATCCTCCACTTGCCTGCTGCACATTCTCCTCCTCTTCCTCATCAACAATGTCCTCTTTGTTGTTGCCCGAGGCAGCCTGGGGCCCCTGGGAGGTATCCACAAAGAGTGTTGGAGTACTGGTGGGGTCCCCGCCTAGAATCTCATGCAGCTGCTCATAGAAGCAGCATGTTTATGGCTCAGAACCAGAGTGACTGTTTGCCTCCCTTGTCTTCTGGTATGCTTGCCGAAGCTCCTTTATTTTCACACGGAACTGCTGTGTGTCCCTTATGTAGCCTTTGTTCCCCATGCCCTGTGTGATTTTGGCATAGATGTCAGCCTTTGTTCTTCTGGTTCAGAGCTCTGTCTGCACAGACTCTTCTTCCAACACAGTAATAAGTTCCAGTGTCTCCTGTATGCTCCATGCTGGAGAGCATTTGTGGACCTCGGCAGGTATGGTCAGATGTGGTGGTGAGTTCTCCAAGCTGATCAAACAGGAAATGAAATCCAAAAGTTCCCAGGGCTTTTCCTGTGTACCTGGCTGAAGTGCAGTGGAGTTGACAGTGCTGTCCAGAGCGGTCACATTGGAGCACTCTGGGACACTTCCTGGAGGCCAGTCCCATCGAATTACACAGTGTTGTGTCTATACTACCCCTAATTTGACCTGACAAGGTCAACTCTAGTGCTGTTCCGCTCACCGAGGTGGAGTAATGTGTTTTCTGTGTAATGCTGTCACCTTAAGAATAAACGCGCTTACTTAGAAAGAACTGTGTGACTGCTGGGAATTCACACTGTCATAGACCCCACACATGTTGCTACCACATATGCCACAATTCAGGGCAACTGCACCTGCATTCCCCCTGTGTGGTTCCTTGAGAATATGCTAGGCTCTTGGCTCTTCAGCCATCAATCTCTTGGGTAGAGCAGTGTGTCTCTCTCCCTCCATACGAGGATTTTTCCAGGTTACACAGTTCCCTGCCTATCCTGTGATAACCCCAGCAGTACCTAAAGAGGCCAGCACCTGTGCTTTGCTTTCTCTTTGAAGGCTATCAACAGCTGTGTCCAGTTTTAGGCACCACACTTTAAGAAAGATGGACAAATTGGAGAGATTCCAGAGGATAGCAACAAAATGATAAAAGGTTTAGAGAACCTGACCCATGAGGAAATGTTACTAAAATTGGGCATGTGTAGTCCTGAGAAAAGAAGACTGAGGGGGACCCTGATAACAAAAACATTCAGATCAGAGCGAATGTATATAAAAGCCTGTTCCAAAGCCCACTGAAGTTAATGGAAAGACTCAAATTAATTCAGAGGGCTTTTGGATCATGCCCTAGTTGCTTTGTTACTTTTAGTGCAATGCATTTGTTTGTATCAAACAATCCAATTAAAGTATTTCCTGTGACTCATTGAAAAGTAAACAAGTGTTTTAATGCAATCACCATGTTGGTTTTATGGCAGCAATCTAATACCAGTCCAATGTACAGGCAGAGTTATACAGAGCAGTAAAATATTGTAAGCCACTGATATGTTAATAAGGGAATGATAATTAAAGCACCATTAGCAAGAAATAAATCCCTGGGGATTGGTCTATGTAAAAGGAGTATTCGATTAAAGATTATTTAACTTGCAGTATGAACTGATTTGTGAAACTCTGCTCTCTACAATTAGCTATATAATTTAATTACTGAACTCCTGTATTGATTTTCTTTTGCCATAGAAAATATTATTTAGTGTAGTAATTTATAGATGAGTAAATGCACTGAGATATAATTAATTACCACAGTAACTCTACTATCTGACTATTATTGAAAACAGAATCTTTTGAAGACAAAAGTACTCGCATCCACATTTTATAAACTTTAGTGAAACTGTAAGGAACATGGGGAAAGAAAATATATAAAATCCCAAATAAAGAAAAAAGTCCAGAGTTCCTTTTCAAACTAACATAAAAAGGGAACCAAGACTGGTGTTGATTTCTCTGGCTAACTAAAATTTAAAACAGGTTGAAATAATTTTCTATTGCAATGTAGTTGTTACACACAAGTAACTACACAACGTGTCAGATTACTTGTCCCTCTTATTATATATATATTAAAACCAGGACTATCCAGTGCTATCTAATCCACATTGTGTTTTATACTGGGAACAAAATTGTCTTTTGCCTAAACAATAACAGGTCACCTGAGGATCTTAAAATGTAGAAGGATTTTAAATCAACTGAAAGCTCTTCCTCTGCTTGCTAATTCAAGTGAAACATAATCCATTCTAAAAACCTAGAATAATGTCAAGGTCACTGCCAATAGCTTGGATAAGCAATAAATAGAGACACAGGAACAGGCTAATGATATAAGGACATTAAAAATTAAAAAGGAGCTATTGATTTAAAGGTGCTATCTCAAAGGCTAAGTAGCACTAGCTATTGACCAAATGGTGGATCATATATTTCTGACAATGTGTGCACCGACCTATTAGTGTTTATCAGGCTTTTCCAGTTGCCTTGTAAATGTTACCTATTCTGCATTTTATCTGGACAGTTTGCATGTAGTTTTTAATAACATAATAAATAAAGAAAATGGGCATTCCAACCTTTTCACAACTCATTACAAACACTCATTTGAGCTTCTATATTTAGAAAAAAATTAGGAAAGGTAGTAAATAACAGAGATTATTTTAGGGACATTGCCGGCCTCATGAAAAGGTTTTGCACTGTGGCACAAATCTCTCCCAGCACTAAACTCATGTATCTTGACTGAACATTTGGGATTGCTGCTGATGGAGCAGGGGAATCCTCCCTGGAAAATGAAATATTCTTTTCACTATGTATGGAGGTTGGGGCTGCAGAGATATCATCAGAGAACTGGTGAAATGGTGAATGCCCTAGCCTGGCCTCTTCCCTAGGCATCACCAGCCCTGTCCCCAAACAACCCTTGTGCTCTCTGCAGAGTTGGCCTATGCACTGTACAAAGGGTGCATATCTCTTGTCCGGTTCTCCAAAATCTTTCTCTCATCTTGTGCAAGAGAACTACACTGCCAGGAATATTTCCACATGACCAGAGGAGGGGTAGGATTTGTCCCTGGGTGTTCAAATTTTAAATGTAGGCATTACCTACAGCGCCGGTCGCCAAAACGTGCAACTATTCCATAGGTGCAACTTCCACTGTATACTTGCCATTAAATCTCCAGACACCCTCCTTTGTGGTAGTTACTGTAAGGAGAATGTTACATGCTTGAAGTGCATGCTGCCATTGGACTTGCTATCTCGTGAACCCCAGTTCCCATCCTGCCTCTCCCCTTGCTCTGAGTGGGGAGCAAATTACTTGACTCTCTTGTGGAGTGCAACATACTCCCCCTGTGCATTAGGGGCAGCCATTTCAACTCCTCCCTGCCAACTTGCTCAGAGGGGGAATATTGTGTGAGCAACCATTGGCTGCCCCTTTGTGTCTAGAGCCCCCATCTGAGCGGCCCTCACTTGGCTATGCAAAGAAAGTAGTTATGGGGCCTTACACTCCTGCTCAGGCAAGGAATATCTAGGGAATATTTAGATCACTACGTTTATGCCTTGGGAGAATCAAACGCCAACAGAAACTAATGATGGATTGAGCAAACTCAAGTCAAGGAGTATCTTAGAAAAAAATTGTTCTTATTTACCACTGTGTAAATCCAGAGTAACTTCATCCGCTTCAGTGGAGTTCCTCCAAAATTATACCAGTGAAGTGAGACGGAAAACCAGCCCAGCTGTTCAATGGAACATTATTACATTGCGAACCTGATCTCAGCACCCAGAAGAACAACACTTTTCATTTGTATTAAAATGAATGCTTAGATTATAGGGAATCTCGTAACATCACTTTGGGATGGCTGAATTCTGAGACTGTGTACTTTTATAATTAAATTCAGGTAGAGCTGTTTGTCTAAGGATCAACTTTCAAATAGTATAATGAGTGATGTTTATGTTGCCATCAATGCAGGTGGTTCTCTTTCCCTAGAGGATCTGCCCAACCTTAGCATATGTGTTGTATGTGGTTCAGTAGAAGGTGCACAACTGCCTAATGGTCAGGCGAGGGTTGACCTGTCACCTCTCTGTTGAAACACAGTCCTGTCCTTCAGTTCCCCGTCCCAAGGGTTTCCAGTCCTCCCTTTTAGCACAGGGCTTTGCGGGTGGGGGACTTGGCCCCTCAAAGGGTCAAAGTCTTCTCCAGCGGGACTCTCACATAGGTGAAAGCTCTTGTTGTAACGTCCTCTTGGAGTGGGTAAGGGAGCCCTGGCTCACCCTCTCCACTAGGCTCCAGTCCAGGGGTGGGCAGCTCCAATCGGCACCTTGAAATGCTAATCAGCTGCCAGTAGGACCTCTTCTGACTCCAGCCTCCTTTAGCTTCCCAGAGTAAATCACTTCAGTCTAGTTTCTGACCTGCACATGCTGTCACCGGCCTCTCCTTGGAATGTTTGTACAGGTCTGTGCTGTCAGGTCCCAGGCAATGAGCTTCTGGGCAGTGCTTTCCCCATGGAGCAGCCATCTGTTGCCTTCTGCTGCCCACCCTCCCCAAACTGCTGTGCACTCCTTTGTAAAGCCCTGCCTCCAGCTTGTGCAGGCTTTGCAGTGTGTGTCTGGGCAGGGATACCTAAGCCCAGAGCTGTTCCTTGCTCTCCAGTGTGGAGTTTGTGTACACCATGACAGGCTAAAAAAAGATTACATTGTAACCTTGTGACCATCAAATCCTGGGATTAGAGGTATAGTTACGTCAGTGATCATGGGGCTATGATTACCTGAAATTTATGGTACAATAGGATTGGACCTGGAGGCCGCTCAGATAAAGATTGACGCTACCTACTGTCTTCCCCCACCTCTCAGTTCATGAGCTTTTGGGTACAATTCACTCTATATCTGAGGTTAGATTGAAGTGTGTGGTGGTGCTTCAAAGTGCTCTAAACAGTCCCTTCCTTATCCTACAATCTCTTATAGACTATCATCAGCATTAACTGAAACATATTCCTGTTTGTGCTAGATAATCTGAAAAACTCTATGTCTTACCCTAGACAATCTTTGCTAACATCATCACGCATCCTTATTCTTAGCAATTAAACTAGAAATATCAAAAGGGCTTATTTCTATCACATTGGTACCATGTGTGATGATGCCCTTCATGGCTAAGGAGCAGCCCAGGCTCGGGTTGCATCATTCAGTGGCTGAATGGTAAAGGCAATCATTTTCAGCTTTACTGATCCTTTCATCTTCATGAATAGAAAATACATCCAGAAAAAATGAGTGAGCCCTGATGGAAACAGAACTGCCAGAAAGGGAGGAGAAATTGAAATCCCTTTTTGTTTTCTGCCTACAATATTGTACTGATTGACAGTGAGCCTCAGCATTCTGCAGCCCAATTTCATCCATGACTGTTAGGTTTATTCTGCAGACCAGTAGGAAGGATCTTATGAGCCACTAATGATCCATGCACCCTACCCTGTGAATCAGTGCTGCACGAGGGACAAACAAGTCAGAATCCTCGTCTCATGATATGCAACAAAAGCCTACTCCAGTAAAGTGTTGAAAGATAATTTTCTTCCTGTTTAATAAAAGTCAAGCATATACTCTTTATATTGTAGTGGCTGACATGCATGTCTAAGTTTTATATCTCTCATTCACATGTAACTGTAAACTAGGGCTGTCAAGCGATTAAAAAATTAATCATGACTAATCACAAAATTAAAAAATAATCTGTATTAATCACTGTTTTAATTGCACTGTTAAGCAATAATATAATACAATTTATCTAAATATTTTTGGATGTTTTCTACATTTTCAAATATATTGATTTCAATTACAGAACACGAAGTATACAGTGCTCAGTTTATATTTATTTCTGATTATAAATATTTGCACTGTAAAAAAAATAGTATTTTTCAATTAATCTAAACAAGTACTGTTAGTGCAATCTCTTTATCGTGAAAGTTAAATTTACAAATGTAGAATTATGTACAAAAATTATGTGCAAGATGAGCTAAAGATTGATATGTCCCTTCATACTTCAACCACCAGTCCAGACAACGTGTCCATGCTGATGATGGGTTCTGCTCCATAACGATCCAAAGCAGTGCAGACCAATGCATGTTCATTTTCATCCTCTGAATCAGATGCCACCAGCGGGAAGTTGATTTTCTTTTTTGATGATTCAGGTTCTGTAGTTTTCATATTGGAGTGTTGCTCTTTTAAGACTTCTGAAAGCATGCTCCACACTTCATCCCTCTCAGATTTTGGAAGGGACTTTGGATTCTTAAACCTTGGGTCGAGTGCTGTAGCCATCTTTAGAAATCTCACATTGGTACCTTCTTTGTGTTTTATCAAATCTGCAGCGAAAGTGAACAACATGTGCTGACTCATCATCCAAGACTACTATAACAGAGCCAGAGACATACAATTCTCCTCCAAAGAGTTCAGTCACATATTTAATTAACGCATAATTTTTTAAACAAGCGTCATCAGCATGGAAGCGTGTCTTCTGGAATCGTGGCCAAAGCATGAAGGGGCATACAAATATTTAGCATATCTGGCATGCAAATGCCTTGCAATGCCGGCTACAAAAGTCCCATGCAAACACCTGTTCTTACTTTCTGGTGACATTGTAAATAAGAAGTGGACAGCATTATCTCCCATAAATGTAAACAAACGTATTTGTCTTAGCGATTGGCTGAACAAGAAGGACTGAATGAACTTTGTTTTGTTTTTGAGTGCAGTTATGTAACAAAAAATATCTACATTTGTAAGTTGCAGTTTCACAATAAAAAGATTGCACTACATTAGAGGTGAATTGAAAAATACTGTTTTTTTTTTATCATTTTTACAGTGCAAATACCGGTAATCAAAAATAATATAAAGTAAGCACTGTACACTTTGTATTGTATTGTACACCGTGTTGTAATTGAAATCAATATATTTGAAAATGTAGAAAAACATCCAAAATATGTAATAAATTTCAATTTGTAGTCTATTGTTAACAGTGCAATTAAAACTGCGATTAATCACTATTAATTTTTTTAAGTGTGATTCATTTTTTTGAGTTAATCACGAGTTAACTGTGATTAATCTATAGCCCTACTGTAAACCAAACAATAACAATATAACACAGGTTCACTTACAAGTATCAGAAATGAGTCCTCACAAAGATAAATTATTTTGGTTACTAGCTCTACGAAAACACTGAAGCAGCCTGGTAATACACAGTAAAATGGGCGTAGGTAGGGAACAGGTTTTTCTTCTGACATTAAACAAAAGCTTTACCTTCCTGAATAATTTTTGCAAGCCTCTCGCACCCAGATAGAAAAACACTCTATTTGGATAAAAAGGATCACTTATCTTCAAATATGTTCTTTTAAATAGCAATTGTTGTCTTCTTTTACAGAATTGTAGTTTCATACAAAAGCCACATAAGGCATAGTGCTGCTATATAGTCTCACTCAAAGAAACCTTAGACATTTTTTAGTAAAAGGTTTAATGCAATATAAAGATTAAAGGACCTGGTCGTGCCTACTGCAGGGAAACCTGCATACAGGCCCAGAGATGCTGCCAATGTCTGACAGGTCACTCCATCAGGGATGGGAGAGGATTTGCCTACGGAGCAGGCAAAGGATATGGCCCACTGATCTCAATACATCTGTCTCAGTCTGGGGCATTGGTACAATTTTTTGGGCCTTCATATCCCTCATGGCAAAATGGCTCCTTCAAGAAATGTGCTTCCATTGCTTCCACTTCTGCCCCTGCCCCTAATTTATCTCTCCAAGGAGCACAGGAGCTCACATAAGCTCACAAGTAATGCAGTCAAGGTCAGCATTACACAGGGAAACCTCTGCCTAACAGAGGGGAATGATGCCAAAGACAGGTGTCATTGGGGTGAAAGTAAATTTGAACTCTTACCCATACGGGGCCAATTCCGCCCTCCTGAAAGAGGCGTGGCCTTAGGCGGGAGGGGCGGGGCTGGGGGTCAGCCTCCTCCAGCCAGCCCAGCTGTGCTGCCTGGACCACGCTGCCCGGGGTTCCAGCAGCAATTTAAAAGGTCTGTGGCTCCGGCAGTGGCAGCCGGAGCTCCGGGCCTTTTTAAATCACCAGCCCTGGGCCAGCTGCTCCTTTTGCCCCCTACCCCCATTGGTGGCCTGGTGGGGATTTGCCATCCAAGAACCTCAATAATTCTCCAGGAATGTATAGCTTACAATCAGACATTCTTGCTACATTTATAATTCGATGATGATTATGATAAAAAAATTGAGAAATACAGAGTTCTGCTTTTCGTGAGTTTGAAACTGTGAGTGTCCTTTGTATTGTGTGAAATTGACCTAGGTACAAAATGCCAGCACAAGGACCTCTGTACCACTTAAATGGGAGCATCATACTCCTGAGGGCATTCTGAGAGAGAAATAAAAATTATGCACCAAAAATTCAAATTCTGGGCACACTATTTTAAAATTCTGCAAATGGTATTCGTCAAATAAATCTGCAGACTCTAGTGTGGCATTGGGGAGCACAGGCCACTGACTGTACAGAGGTGGGAGATCACTGTGCAGCTCTCCCTGGGACATGGATTCAGTGATGAGGCTGCACCCAACCCTGACACAGCGCAAGGATCGGGCCTGCCCCAGAAACACTCCAGGGCCCTGCCCCTCCATGCCATATGCACCAGGTGTGGGCAGGCATGCTCAGCAAGGCAGGATCCAAGTGTGGAGGGACTTAGTGTGGGGGGATCCAGGTGTGCGTTGAGAGGGTTCTGTGTGGGGCAATCTGGGTGTGGGCAGCTCAGTGGGGGATCTGAGTGTGGGGGGAATCTGGATGCACGGGGACTTCTTGGGGGGTTCCGGGTGCAATGATAATGGGACTCTTGAGGAGGGTCCAGGTGAAGGAAATCAGGGCTCAGTGTGGGGGGTGGGTCTGAGTGTGGGAGGCTCAGCGAGGGGTCCAGATGCTGGGGGAGTGTGGCTCAATGGGGGTGGGGATCCAGGTGAAGCTGGCTGGAGCTTGGCAGGGTGGGGAATCCAGTTGTGAGTGGCTTGTCGGGGTGATCCAGGTGCAGGGGGAATGGAGCTTGTCGGCGGCAGGGGCTGAGGGTGGGGAGTGAGGCTTGGCAGGAGGGTCTGAGTAGGAGAGGGTCTGGATGGATAGGGGTTGGGTGAATGGGGGAGCAGCTACCTGTACAGTGATCCCTCCCCCTGCTACTGAAGAGCAATAGGTGCAGGAAGCATGGGGGGCAAGGGGAGGAGAAAGAGTTTGCAACGCTTCCTATAGTCAGGGGAGAAATCTGGGGGTGGGCTCTGACACGGCCTCGGATGCTGTGCACAGGAAGAGGAAGTCCCATCCTCCCCAGCCCAGCCGGGACTAGCATCTGAGCCTAGTGCAGGGTAGGAGCTAACAGCTGGCTCTTCCTCAGTCTCGTGCCCTGCCTCACAGTGATTTACCTCTCTGCCACCTGCCGTGGGCATCCAAAACATACTGCTAAGAAGGATCTCATAACCACTCTTGTGGCTCCCCTTTGCTTCCCCATCAGAAAGTCATTTTTCTGCATGGAAGCAAAGAAATCTGTGGGGGACATAAATGCGCAATGGTGCAGAATTCCCCTGGGAGTAGCATAAGTAGGTCAAAAGGAGGGCACAAATCTGGCACTGGCCCACTGCACAGGGATGAATTTCATCCTATATGGAAGGGTAGGATATCACTCCTTGCCTTTCAGAAAGTTCCTGTGTGTCTACATCTCAAAATGGGGCACATTTAAAGAAAAAGATGCTGTCAAGTCAGCAAAGAACAATACCAAAATGGTTTTGGGTCCAATCCTGTAAAACTTAGACACAAGAGTAATCTTATTTACAAGAGCATTGCTACTGTATTCAGTGACATTACTCATGTGCATAAAGATAAGCATGTATTTAAGTGTTTTTAGGATCAGGGCCCTAGTTTGTAACCTCTCTAGAATAAGGACTTTTTTCCTGTGTGTTTGTATAGTGCTTAGCACAACGTGCCCTAATCCAGACTGGAATCATTCTATGCTACTGAAACACAAAATAAATGTAATTCACTTAGGGAATAAAGATAAATATCATGTGCTGATATAAATAAAATGTACACAGGACTGGACAAAGCATTGGAGAATATATTGTAGGAAATAATTCTGCATTGGCAGTGGGGATTGACTGGATTACTTAGCATGTCTTTGTTTAATCTCTTAAATCTGTTATTGTGAGTCAGCTGTGGCGTTACCCTACAACTCTACACAGTGATTTGAGCCTTTCCTATTTGCTAATTATAGCTCTAGAATAATTATTTTAGTTTTGTTTTTAACTTCAGTCTTTTTTGGATCTGTCTGTACTGGATAATGTGACAGCAGAACGCTAATAACTCGCAAGCAGCAATGTGCTAAATTCACTTGTACAGCCCCACCTTTGCCTTTGCTCTCTATGTGCCCAGCCTATGCATGGAGGCTGCTGTCAGAAGGTAAGTGATGATGGATCTCCTTAAGAATGAGATAAAAGGAGGTTTTGGGTGTGTATGCTGCAAGTACATAGATATTTTTCTGTTCTCATTTCGGCCACACCTTCTAGACTAACTTCTAAAACAGAGATTTTGTTGGTGAGGGGAGCAGAGGTGGGTTGTGTTTTTTTGTTTTTGTTTTTAAATGCTAAGGCCTCCATTCAGAAAGTCACTTAAGCATTTGTTTTACTTGATCTCTATACAGCACATCATTGGAGCTTTCCTCTTGCGTTCACTGTCACGTGCAGCTACTGTGCTTGTGATGATAGTTGCACAAGCACAGCTAGGGCCAAATCCCATTGTGAATATTTGGTATTTATTCAGGCAAAATATCACTGAAGTCAATGGCATTTTGCTTTCATAAGAACCAAGGAATGCAGGATTTGTACCTCTATTTGGATAAAAAGGATCACTTATCTTCAAATATATTCTTTTAAATAGCAATTGCTGTCTTCTTTTACAGAATTGTAGTTTCATACACAAAGCCACATAAGGCATAATGCTGCTATATAGTCTCACTCAAAGAAACCTTAGACATTTTTTAGTAAAAGATTCAGTGTAATATAAAGATTAAAGGACCTGGTCATGCCTACTGCAGGGAAACCTGCATACAGGCCCAGAGATGCTGCCAATGTCTGACAGGTCACTCCATCAGGGATGGGAGAGGATTTGCCTACGGAGCAGGCAAAGGATATGGCCCACTGATCTCAATACATCTGTCTCAGTCTGGGGCATTGGTACAGTCTAGGCCCAGTAACAATTTTTTGGGCCTGCATATCCCTCATGGCAAAATGGCTCCTTCAAGAAATGTGCTTCCATTGCTTCCACTTCTGCCCCTGCCCCTAATTTATCTCTCCAAGGAGGACAGGAACTTACATAAGCTCACAAGTAATGCAGTCAAGGTCAGCATTACACAGGGAAACCTCTGCCTAACAGAGGGGAATGATGCCAAAGACAGGTGTCATTGGGGTGAAAGTAAAATTGAACTCTTACCCGTATGGGGCCAATTCCGCCCCCCCTGGAAGAGGCGTGGCCTTAGGTGGGAGGGGCAAGGGTTGGGGGTCAGCGTCCCCCAGCCAGCACAGCTGCGCTGCCTGACCCACTCTGCCTGGGGTTCCAGCAGCAATTTAAAAGGCCTGTGGCAGCCGGAGCCCCGGGCCTTTTTAAATCGCCAGCCCTGGGCCAGCTGCTCCTTCCCCCCCCCCCCATTGGTGGCCTGGTGGGGACAAAAGGAGCAACGTCAGCTGTAGGGTCCAGTACCGGCAGCCACTTTTTACTGGTACACCGTATCAGCCCATACTAGCCTGTACTGCCTTATATTCACCCCTGGGTGTCATCTCCTTTAGGCACTAATTCATGCGCTTGAGGGCTGATCAAAAACTTTCCTGTGAAACTTTTTTTGGGGGACAGACAGAAAATTGGGTGTTTGAATAAACACATTTTGGCAGATAATGTCTGCTTTCCTGGAGATCTTTCTAATTTTTGTTGGAAACCTGAAATCATGAAAAAAAATTGGCCAAAAACTGAAATATTTTCAGTTTTCAGCTGTTTTGGCTGAAAATTTTTGGGTTTCAGATTTTTTGACCAAGAGTGGCTTTTGTTGGTCAGAGGAAGGTTTCTGTCGACTTAAGGGGGATTATTTTTCTATACACGCTCACTAAAAAGCATTTAGCCTTTTTGCAAACATTTATCAGTTTTCCTACCTCAGTGGGATTCTTGAGAGGACACAGCCTAGCCCAAAGTAATTTAGTTAATCATTGATAATCCCTCTGTGTAACAGTTTCAAATCATATGACTGTGTAAATAATAGATTGAACTAGTAATATAGGGGAAGAATGTAGTAAGTAAATATTTAGTCACTAGCATACTAATGGCATATGTATTATGTAGAACAAATGGAGCTATGTACAAAATGCCATTTCCTTGCCATGGAAAAGAATTGGTAATACCATTAAAAGATGCTGATTTTACTGAACAATAGAGTAACTATGGATTTTTCATGTCATTTCAGCTAATAGACAAACATTGGTCCATTAGGGAATATTTTATGTGCTGTCTTTGTTTACTCTATGATTGATTAATGTTTAAATTAATCTTTTGGAATTACCATAGAAAAGAGTAGACATAAGATTTTAAATGAATGTCAAAGTGATTAATTAAATTTGTGTTTTAAAAAATGATTCTGAAAAGAAAAGTCCAATTTTAGAGGAATGGTTCAAAAATATGGGAGGTTGATGTTATGGAAATATTAATACCAATTACATACCCAGCAGAATAAGCAGAAATAAGCAGAGGACGAATAGGTACCAAAGGTACATCCGCACTGCAGCTGGTAGACAGATTTGCTCTAGCAAGGTCCAAGCAGGCATGTTAGAAATAGTGGTGTGGATGTTGCAGCTCTTGTTGAATCTAGGGCTGGCCACCCAAGCTCAGACCCAGGGGATCTGGTGGGCTTGAGTGTCCGAGTTGCTACCCAAGCTGCAACATCTGCACAGTTATTTTTAGCATGCTAGCTCAAGCCCTGCTAGTGCGAGTCTGTCTACCCAGCCTGCAAAAACAACAAAAAAAATCAGCAAAGCCATTCAGGTTTTTGAATATTAACATTTGATAGACATGCCTAGTCTTTTAAATATATGTAATCAGAGATTTCACTCAGTTCAATAAAATCACTAGAAACCACGTCATAGGTGTAATGATGCTCTCTGTAATATCATAACACCCTATTAAATAGGAACATCTGATGACTATATTCCTGTATAATGTCTCTTTAAACAAAAGCTCACAGTTGCAATGATTATTTCTGATCTTTATAGGGCAAGGATTGGTAAACCTGTTAATACTTGCTAAAAAAATAAACAGTGGATTCTGAAAGCCTTTACGTTTGGTTTTCACTTAGTGTTTGTTTCAAGGGCCCTTTATATTGGTCTGTTTCCCACTAGATGCAGTTCCCCATATAGAATTCATGTGTGTTCTAAGATTTAAAATGTTTTGTGTGGTTGTTATGTCAACTATGAGCCTTGCACTGATCTCATTTCATATTTATAGTTAATAATTTAACCACAGATTTCACATTATCTGCAGGTCCTCGGGAAAAACAGAACAGTAAGAAGCTGATGTTAACCCCTGCACACACAATAATTTTCATGCAATTATGAAATTGTCGTTATGTAATCAGCATGAACAAGACACTGTGGCGAAACTGGGAACACCCAAACTGGCCATGCATATTCTAATGAAGGAGACACAGAGTGTTGGTAGTGATATGTTATAAAGCACTCATATACTTTCATTTAAAAATAATAAATATATGAATCTTTTAAGCCATTTCCTCTTCCTCTTGTGGAATGGATGCTCTGTTCCACAAGCAGGTGTCATCTTTTACAGTAGATGTGTTCACATGTTCAGCTGGTACTATGTGAGGTTGTTTTTAAAATGTTGTATGGGTGTTTTTTTCATTATTTGCTATTCTTCGTCCATTATTCTCCTGTTTAAAATGTTTTGGTTGTTCAGTAAGAAAGTTGGGACAATATCACGAGATAGAAGAGACTAATCATATACAGTGAACTGCCAATAGTCAAACATTTCCTAAAAAAAACAAACCATGGTTGAAATTTGTTTGCATCAGCTGTTGGGCACATATTTAGCAATAACAAATGTTTGTAGACATTGGGATCAGTTTGTGAATTAACCATAAACGGAAATAAGGCTTATTTGCAACCAATAATTCAACTAGAATAACAATGATAGCTAGCTGCAAGAGTTGAGAATATATAAATAGCCTTCGAATATCATCCCTCAGGGCTTTGTCTTCACTGCAACTCCATTTACTGACCTTGAGCTAGTCTAGCTCCCAATGAGAGCAGCCACGCTGTCAAACAATACCACATAGAGCAATTGGATTAGCAGTACAGAGTGATGGGATTAGCAGTTGATGAGTTGTGCTAATTCTGTGGCTGGAACAGCATTGTATTGTTAGCTTCAGCGTCAGCTGCACTTGAGCTTTAACCCATACCTCTGAGTTCCATTTCACTTGAGCTAGAGATCTGTGTATATGAACAGGAGTTGGGTTGGGGTAACACTTGAGGTATTCCTTAAGCTAATACTGCATTCAGATGAGGCCAGGAGACTTGAAAGAAATAGATCTACTTAGACATCTTTAAAGAGTACAAAATGTGTAAATAGTCTTTGAACTCTCCTTTATCCAATATTTAATTATGCATACCTGCAACTCACAGACAGAACAGTAGAGAAGAGGTAATTATTTTCCTTCAGATTGTTATCTGGATATAAATGTTAATGGGCTATTAGCATCACAGGCTCAAGGATATTTGTAGATAGGAAGGATTGGATTTCCTGCAATATCTCTTCTCGATATTGCTGAACTTAAGTGCTCTCTTGAAGGGGACAAATTGGAGGAATTCATTTATATTGCCTCTCAGTGAGCCAAACAGTGCCTTACTTGCCTGAACAGATGGACAGAGATAAGACAGATAGATCCACTTTTAAACAGAGCTCCCCAATCGGATAAATGGAGACCTCTGCTTAAAAATGAATGGCATGATAGAATCAATAACTTTAGCATCAAGCTTACTTAATTTACAAATAAAAATTTAAACAAAAATGTTCTCTCCCTATCTTCAAAGGTCAGACTGGGAGATGCATGTCCAAGTGAGATTTTTTGCCTTGCACAACACCAATAGTCATAAGGATTCTGTATGAAATATATTTGACAACTTTGTTGACATTAAGGTTAACTGGTCAGAAAGTCTGGTCCAATATACATATTGGTTCCCTCCAACTTTATTTTTTAAAACAACGCTATGGATAAATGTAAGTAAACACCATTCCTGATGCTTAGTCCTCACTCAAAGTATTAGGCCTAAGTCATGACTTTCATGTTGAACAGCAAGCCAGGAAAGAATCCTGCTCATTCTTCTACAGCTGTATTGGCCCTGTAGTGCTAACAGGATTATAGTGGTAATAACTTATATCTGAAAGTAATGTAAGAAGGTCTAACTTAGGAAAAATACAAGGAAGAGATCTTTTGAGAAGATTAAAATTGTATCTACAGCAATTATTGTTATAGAGTCAACAGTTACCAATAGTTACCATGCTGTGATATCAGAGGTACCAGGGTTTTTTTTACTTTAGATGAGATTCTGACAGCATTACTCATATTGATTGCATCCGAAGAAGAAGTGGGCTGTAGCCCACGAAAGCTTATGCTCAAATAAATTTGTTAGTCTCTAAGGTGCCACAAGTACTCCTGTTCTTTTTGCGGATACAGATTAACATGGTTGCTACTCTGAAACCTGTCATATTGAGTAGTATTTTATTCTGCAAGCAGCCCCATCAATTTCAATGGGACTTCTGGAGGAGTAAAGTTAATACCCAATGTGTTCAAGAGTATCAGAAGAACCTGGTCCATCTTCATGTCTCAGATGCCATGGTCTGGCAACATGTTGACTTTTTAATTGCTATCACAGTAGTCATTTTCCTGACCATAACCAATATTTTAACTTCCTTACAGACTGCTCTTTAGGAGTTGGAGATGTCTTTTGAACTTACACTAGGAAATTTTAGAATCTTGTGTCAAACCTTTTTATTTGAAATTATTATTGTTGCTGATTTACCAGTAACAAATCTATCGACGTATCTATGTCAAGCTTATTATCAAGGTTTATATAACAGATCTTTGGTTCACCTATACATAACACTTAGAAATGTCCTGCTAACTAGTTTGCTTAACTAAGTAAATATTTTGGTGCTTTATTATGTGTTTGTTTCCCTAGAGAAATATTTGTATTAGTTTTGGGGATCTGGTCATTTAAAAAAAAGTATAGCTTGTTTTAGTTTGGTTGGTTTTTATTGAAGAGAATCAGAAAAAAAAATACATTGAGTTTCTTCACTGAAGAATTCTAAATGGGGCTAGGAAAGCCTGGACACTAGAAAAACAAAACCCACACCTCCAAAACAGGCTCCAAGTTTGATCCTGCAAAGCTCTGAGCACTTTGACCCTGATCCAATAAGCACATGAGCACATTTTAACTTTAAGCTGGTTAGTGTTTCCACTGACTTAAATGGAATTACTCACATGCTCAAGTGCTTTGCTGAATTGGAATCAGTATTCAACACCTCACTGAATTGTGCTCTAAATCCTGATTTAGCTAGGAGAACTGCAAAAGTCTAATGTATTTGAACAAGATCACAGAATCGTAGAAATACAGAACTGGAAGGGACTTAAAGAGGTCATCTAGTCCAGTTCTTTGCACTGAGTCAGGACAAAATATTATCTACACCTTCCTTGATAGGTGTTTGCCTAACCTGTTCTTAAAAACCTCCAGTGATGAAGATTTAACAATTTCCCTAGGTAATTTGTTCCAGTGCTTAACTACCCTTATAGTTTAGGAAACAATTCCTAATGTCTAACCTAAATCTCCTCAGGGCTGCCCAGAGAGGGGGGAGGGCAAGCAGGGCAATTTGCCCCAGGCCCCGGGCCCTGCAGGGCCCCGCGAGCCCTGGCCCAGCGGCAGTCCGGGTCTTCAGCAGCATTTTGGTGGTAGGGGGCCCTTCAGTGCTGCCGAAGACACAGAATGACTGAAGGGCCCCCCACTGCCAAAATGCTGCCAAAGACCCGGACTGCCGCCGGGTGAGTACAAGCGCTGCAGCTCACCCGCCTTGCCCCAGGGCCCCTGAATCCTCTGGGTGGCCCTGAATCTCCCTTGCTGCAATTTAAGCCCATTCCTTCTTGTCCTATCCTCAATGGTTAAGGAGAATAATTTATCACCTTCCTCTTTATAACAATATTTTACACACTTGAAGACTATCATATCACCCCTTAATTTTCTCTTCTCCAGACTAAACAAACCCATTTTTTCAATCTTTCTTCATAGGTCATGTTTTCTAGACCTTCAATCATTTTTGTTTATCTCCTCTGGACTTTCTCCAATTTGTCTACATCTTTCCTGAAGTGCAATATACAGAACTGGACACAATTCTCTAGCTGAGGCCTTATCAGCGTGGAGTAGAGTAGAAGAATTACTTCTTGTGTCTTGCTTAAAATGCTCCTGCTAATACATCCCAGAATGGTGTTTCCTTTTTTTGCAACAGTGTTGACTCGTAGCTAGCTTGTGATCAATTATAATCCCTGGATCCTTTTCTGCAATACTCCCTCATTCCTAGGCAGTCATTTCTCATTTTGTATTTGTGTGTGTGATTGATTATTCCTTCCTAAGTGGAGTACTTTGCATTTGTCCTTGTTGAGTTTCATCCTCTATAATTCGACCATTTTTTCATCTTGTCAAGATCATTTTGAATTATAATCCTGTCTTCCAAGACACAGGAATCTGTTTTGAGTCCGCTTTTATTCAATATCTTCAAAAATGAGTTGGATAATGGCATACAGAGTTTGCGGATGATTCCAACCTGGGAGAGATTGCAAGTACTTCTCCCAGGTTGGAATAATCTGCAAACTCTGTATGCCATTATCCAACTCATTTATGAAGATATTGAATAAAACCAGACTCAAAACAGATTCCTGTGGAATCTCGCTTGATATACCCTTCAGCTCAATTGTGACCCACTCATAACTACTCTTGAGTATGGTTTTCCAGCCAGTTGTGCAGCAACATTAGAGTAGGTTCATCTCTAGGCTATATTTCTCTAGTTTATTTATGAGACAGTCACATGAGACAGTAAGATGCAGCTGTTCAGTTTGTACAGTCCTGCCCTGCCTCTCCCAAATGTGTGTGATTTACCCAGATATTGGAATGGATCTGAGGCCTAGATTTTTAAAGGTATTTAGGCATTGTTGCACTCAGTGAGACTAAATCTCACTTTCAAAGGGATTTAGGCATTTAGGCATTCAACTGTTGATGGGATTTTGGCTGCAAAATACCTAAATCCCTTTTGAAAATGAGATTTAGGCTCTTAAATCTGTTAGGCGTTGCAATGCTGAGGGCAGCAATGCCTAAATACCTTTAAAATATGGGCTTGAATGCTCCCCTCCCAGGTGTTACATATGGATGCTGATCACTTATCAGATTGAGTATAATTAACTGAAAATGTTTCTAATTATGAAAACAATCATTTTTTTTCTGTATTTGTACAGCACCTAGTTCAATGTCATCCTGATCCATCACTGTGGCTCCTAAATACTACCATAATACAAATAGTAAATAATACAAATGTTCAATATTAGGTTGCTGTCCTTTTTATTTTCTCCCCAAAACCTAGATATCTTGAAACACAAGCTTACATTATAGATCAGTGATGGGCAACCTGCAGACCGTCAGGATAATCCACTGGCAGGCCGCGAGATAGTTTGTTTACATTGACCATCTGCAGGCACAGCGGCCCGCAACTTCCAGTGGCCGTGGTTCACCGTTCCCAGCCAATGGGAGCTGTGGGACGTGGCGGCCAGCACGTCCTTGCAGCCCGTGCTGCTTTCCTGCAGCTCCCGTTGGCCATGAATGGTGAACCGCGGCCACTGGGAGCTGCGGGCAGCTGTGCCTGCGGATGGTCAATGTAAACAAACTGTCTCACAGCCCACCAAGGGATTACCCTGATGGGTTGAGTGCAGCGGTGGGTTGCCCACCACTGTTATAGATTAACATTCTTTCAAACACTTTTAAACAACAAAAAGTAGAAAGCACAATTTTTTTTTGGTGTGTGTTTCATAATATAAAAGGGACACATTTTGTCACATATTTTCAAAACAACAACAACAAAAAACCCACCTCACTCCAGGGATAACAGTTTCTCTGCCAAATTTTACAGCGTAGTAATAAACACCTGAAAGTAAAGAGCTAGAATGGAAATACTGACACAACTGAAACTTATAGTGTCATAGCCTGTGCTGTTATAATACCTCGTGTGTATCTTTCTAAAAGAAATAAACCCCTGAAGATTATGAAAGTAAACATGAAATATATATCGGCCAGAAAACTTTTTAGAGTAAGTTTGCCATATGGATACCAGGGCCCAAATCTTCAGCTGATGTAAATCGGAATAGCTCCATTGAAGTCAATGGATGTATGCTTATTTTAATCAGCTAAGGATCTGTCCCAAGAAATCTGAACAACAAGAACCAAAGTTGGTACCATATGTTGATTGAAAATGTAAATATGATTAAAAATTATAATTTATAAGACCCCCGTGAAATAGACTTCCCCTCATACAGCCTGTGACATGGTATATCTACCCCATACTGGCCCAGCTAGGATTGACCACACAATATTGGCTGAAGAGGCCACACTCCCTTACCCAACTGGGCATGCTCCAACTGGAGATAGGATACAAAAGGGAGCAGCCCAGCTGAGTTGGGGCTGACTGAGAAGGAGAGCAGATGCATGCTGCAGGCTTCTGCCAGAAAGTTTGTAGCCTGATCTATAAATTAAATTATATTGTTTACTTAGGAATCCCCAATTATCTTTTAAATTATCTTCAGCTTTGAGGGTTGACAGGTTCTTGTCCCAAGATCAGGCCCAGTATTATTCAAATTATAATATAGTTGGGAACCGCTGTGCACAGTTGCAACAGACACACTATAGAAGCTCTTCTATATTTACAACTAGCTTATCAATACATTTAGCACAGTCACAAACGCTCCAACTCAGTAAGGTAGATAGAGATACTACAGAATATACATCTGCACGTCCATATACTCACACCATCTCCTGTAGAACAACCTAAAATATTAGCCATTATCTTCCTCATCACCATCACCTTCCCTCTTATCACCAGTGGCCATCATTCTGGCACCTCTCAAGGGCTACATCTCCTTTCCCTACCGCCCTTAGGCTGGGATGCAACTTTTATAATATGTTATGCTGATGCCACTATGCTTGATGCATATCCAGTAGGAGATTTTCCCCTTTTTTTTTATTTACTAATTTGGTGTGTCCTTCTCCTATAGCTTAGTATAGCAATGATCTCAACTTATTATCAAATTAGTCAATTCGTTACCATGGCTCTCTTGTGGTTAGGTATCTGCGGATGTAGTTCATGTTCCTGTTACATACATCAGTTCATTGCCATGACACTCTTGTGGTTGGATCATGTATCTGTGGTCAGCAATTCCCCTTAAACACTATTTTCAGCTCCCCAATACTTGGGGTTTCCTTTGTGCTGTTTATCTGCTCAAAGTTCACAGGCCTCAAGCCTTTTGCTAACTTTGCTAATGTCTTACAGGACACCGGCCTGTAGGTTCCTTGCATTATTGCCAAATATCATGGAAAGCAATGAATATAATAGAGGCAAGCTAGCCCTTTGGGCTACTAGTTGCTGGAGTTCTGGACAGCGGAGGCTGAACAGGCTGAATTGATGGTGAACCCCCCCACCAACTCCGGGAATGGTGAGCTGCCATCTCCAGGGGAATTGATGGAGCAGGAAACAAGGAACAGCCTGCCAACTTTTTTATGTTGACTGACTGCTTTTATTTAAGATTTTTGATATACACAGAGTATTAAATGCAGAGGTGTGGACCACAAAACCTCAGATTCTAGCATGCCAGGGTACATCTTGATCAAAATGGACAAGGAGAGGAGTCCTCTGCTGGCTACTTCAATGACATGAATGCAATATGCCATGCATTGCTTGAACTCCTATTATTTTCTTTGGAACCATGACAGAGCTCAAGCTCAACAGAGGAGTTATATGATCTTTAGGAGTAATGCACAGTGTGAAATTTTTAGGAAAGATTGTTTAGGACTGTATGATTTTTCAGATTATCTAGATGTTAGTTTCAGGAAAAGACAGTCAGTGCATTTAGATTGTAGGGTAACTAAGGTACTGTTTAAGGTACCATGAAACACCACCACTACTCTTAAATCTAGCTCTAGATACAGTGTTAATTATTGGTTGCTTGCAGAACATGAACTTTTGCTCCGAGTTCATTCTAGGGTTGTTTGGTTTTTTTTTGTTTTTTTGTGAACCTCACCACTGAGGCTGTGTGTTTGTTACTTGGCAGCATACAGCAGCATCCTTTATGAGCACAGCCTTCATGGTCACAACCAGCATCTGTCAGGAGAAATGCTGCTAGAAGAGAATGCAGGGAGATTGGAGAAGCCGAAGGCAGAGCAAAGGCAGAGCTTTCATACAAATGGCCCTGACCTCTGGCAGATCCCCAAAGATCAAGGGGGTTCTGTGGATTAAATCTCTACCATTATCTTGTTTCTAGGGGTGAAGAGGGGAGAGAACATACTGAGAGTGCTTTTACACTAGTGTAATTCCATTGACTCCAGTGGAGATACTTCAGAGTTATACTAGTGTGGGGAGAGTACAGGCCCCAGTTATCTCACCAAACCCCTACAATTTAAGGAAGTGTTTTATCTCTGTTTTACAGATAGTGAGAGTGGAGATTTCCAAAGGCCACCATGCAAGTAAATGGCAGGGCCAAGAATAGAATTTATGAGTCTCAGCTTTCATGTACCTGCTCTGACCATTAAATACCCTGCAAATATTGTACCCTGGGGCTTGTAGTGTCTCTAAATATGTGGAACCACCATAAAATGTATAGTGAAGCTGAAGTCAGTGGAGCTGTGCCAGTTTATACCGGCAGAGAATCCAGACCTAAACTTTCAGCATGTGATGTTAATATATGGCTAAATTCTACCCTCTGTTTCACCAGTGCAACTCATCTCATTTCAGTTTATTTACCTAACTCATGGAGGTGTGAGTCTTAATTAGCATCTTGCACATTGCTATATATTAAATTTATGCAGTAGCTTTAATAGCATTTCCTCCAGGCTTCTTGTGTAAGCACATTAGCCCCGTGTACCTCTAGGTCAAAACTGAAAAGGCAGAATCTTGGTTTTAGACTTTGATTAACAAAGAGACAGGAGCAACATTTTTCTCCTTTTCAAATATAAAACGTGGACTAACATGCACTGAATGTCATTCTGAGGAAAATTGATCAGATAGTCACAAATATTTGCTTGACTACAAATTTCAGATTCGCAGTGGCAGCATTCATACCCTTCGTGTTTACTTTCCATAAATATTCTAGTTAACAATGTCAATGGAAAAAGAATTTTAAGTGAATTCACTAAAAGCAAATTTCAGTCATGAAATTCCAATATTTGCTCTGGAAACCTGATATTAAGAGTTATGTTCATCTATTCATGGAACAGAGACAATCCTCAGTCACCACTCAGATATCTCAATGAACTTCCCATGAATCATCATGACAATTATCATTGAATAATTAAAACTAATATAGATCTGAGTAACAATTTGTTTGCAGATAATTTGTCAGATTTTATCCTTATTCAGTAAAAATGATTCATTCAGCACTACCTCTGAGTTGAGTGAGGCAAATATGTACTCATAACATGAATGACCATTTTTTTTAACCAAAATTATTCAATACATTTGTGTATATTTTACATTTCGGAAGAGGCTGATATTTTTCTATTCCAACAAATACTTTAAATGGCTAAATAATTAAAAACAAAGCAGAGAGTTTAATGATCCTGTAGATTATGCACATACCGTATATATTTACATATACGTATCTCCAGTATAATCACACATATAGTGAGCAATGCATACAGTTTACACAAAAGGAGCAATTAACATCTTATGCATGTGTAAATTAGGAGGAACGTCAATGAAGTCAGTGCAGTTACACCAGTGTAAAGATGGAGTGAGACCAGAATGAGGGTGTTGAAGTATAAACTGTACAATATAAATACATGTATTTTGAGAGAGATATTAGACCTCCTTATGATTTGGTCAACTGTTAATGAAAAAATATCTTCACACACAGTTTAAAAGTGTTATTTCTTTACTCAAGATAATTAAAAGTTAGAATGTTACAATGTCAGAATGTAAGTTGGAAGCAAAGTCCAGGAAGCAAGTTCCTGTATTTTTGCACTATAATTACTTTTCCTGTTGCTCAGTTTACTAAATCTTAAGAGTGAAGCTTTTGACTTTTTTGTTTCCAGCTATCAAGTGTGAAAATAAACTCTAATTATTCAGAAGTTCTTAAACTTGAAAGTTTAGTTTGGTTACTCTAATCATATAACAATAGTATAAGGAAAGGAGCTGAAACATCTGCTACCGGGATTAGCAGAGTTACCAGGACCTAAAAAAAAACCTCTTCTATTATGCTGTCACTAATCCAGTTACTATATTCAAGTTCCTTTAGACTTCAATGGATATCTAATGTCTTTGAACTTCAATTATACTTCTAAGGGAACTCTAGAAACCAAGTACAAGTAAAAGAAACCACATGCATGAGCAAACTTAAAAAAGACTGATTGAACTAGAGAACAGTACCCCGGAGATTAAAGTAAAACGGTCATGCATGCTTGCTGGTTTTATGAAAAGAAAAACATTTTTTGGTTTTGAATAAAAATAAAAGGTGATTTTTGTTGACAAAATGCAACAATTTTGTTTTGAAGAACAGTTTTCACAGCAAAACAACAAAGTTTAGGTGTAAAAATTATGACTTTTCACCTGGGACAAGGTGGGAAAATGTGATTAATTCTAGTGTACAATTTCACTGTCATCGTCAGGTGTCTAATCCTGATCTGAATATTAATATACCAATTTTCTCAAGAATATCCCATGGCTTTTGTTTTTTGTTAAGCAGTAGGGCAGCACTCTATGTCCTGGTCAGGGTTTCTCTCTTAGGAAAACAAGTACTCTTCTTCTTTACAACAGTTTTACACTGAAGTCAGTGGAGCTGCACCAATGGACTTTTGACTTACATTGGTCTAAGGAGAAGAATTGAACCATAAGAGTTCCAGGCTGCATATATTGTTGAGCACAGTAGCTGCTTTCTTTACAATATATGATCACTTTCTTAATCATTTTTTTGTACATTTTTTGTACATTTTTTGTACATTTTTTAAAGTTCTTCCTTCACATTGGCATAACCTTACTGATTGCAATAGGGGTTCACTGGCATAAGTGAGGGAAATGTGCAAGGCACTAATCACTACATTTTTGAAGCATTGTGAAGAGTTTAAGTTGTGTCCCTCACTAAAGTCATATCAATTGTATGCAATTAAAACCCACACCATACTTTTTGAAACTTTAGGGATTCCAGAAATTACTTTGCCAAAATAAAATGTTTTAGGAGAAAATTGAAATTAAAATATTAATATGAATACATTGAAAGTCAGAATCCTTGAAGATGTGACCTTATTAAATTACTATTTTTAAAGCCAAACATTAATTTAACGTGACTGGTTATTTTGAACTGGAAGCACATTTCCTGAGCAACATCTCTGCATACTTTACAGAAAATAAAGAAACCACAGTGAACAAAGAAACCACAACTAATGCACAGCAGTTTTAACAAGAGTTATGACAATTTTTCTAATTTTGTATTTTTCTAATTTTATCCTACATAAAACAATACTCATTAAGGTATGAATGCTGCATATAAAAATTTGACAAAAAGCGATTAAGATTATGCAGTAAGAGTTTACAAATATGATTCTCCTGAAGTTAATCACAGGAGAAAGTAAGTTCTTGTGCTACTGGAGGGGGACTTCTGACACAGGGCAAGATTCAGCTATGTCACATCAAGGACAGTATAGGTAACCTATGGAAAACCAGAAGGAAGAAGAGGCAGGGTGTTGTCAGAACACAGCCACTGAACATAAAAGCTTTGATTCTATTGTCTCCTATGTCATTCCCTGCAAATCCCCATGCTCAGATTTATTTCTATCACTTTAATGGCAACCCACTCATATCTTGTCTTAAGATAGGAAAGCCACATCCATCTCTTCTTTTTGCAGTTTAAATCACTATCCTTGGAGCCTCATGTCCTGCCTAGCAGAACCATTCCTAGCTATATGTGTGCTCCAGGTGGCAGCTGATGTGGTGACCGAACAAGTCACCAGCACTGGTTGGCACTGCTGTATTTCAGATACACACTGTGTTAACAATTTGCCCCATCTCACTACTCTTGAGGAGTGGGGCACAGGTATTGTGCTGTGCCAGGAACAATCAACAGTCACCTTTCCTGCTTATCCCTAACTTTAGTCTATATCTTTCCAAAGAAGGAGGACTGTACAACACTTCTCTTAGAAGCTAACTATCCTGTTCCTTACCCAGCCTGAGGAGTAGATGCTGAATACTCTCAGCCCTGCTGGTATGTGAGTGAGAGACCTAGCCTGAAAATCAAACCTGGGTCACCTGAATGGTGGTAAAGCATCTGATCATAACAAAGATGGTGCACACCTGGCAGGATTTAACCTGTAATCAGTGCAGTATCAAAGAAGAGGGTGATTTAGTGAAAACACTAAATGCGATGCAGAAGTGCTTAGAAGAATTCTGTACAAATTAGAACATTCAAAGAGATCTCTCTGTGTTTATGAAGAGAAACACCGTGTAATCTAGACTTGCAGTGCATGTATCACAACCTAAATGTCAGAATGGGATAGTAGAGAAAATTGAAGAGATTCCTGAAGGAATCGAATGCTATCTGTAGTGGGGCAGCTGCCCCGTGCCAGCAGAACAGGGGTTAAAAGCAGCCCTGGAGAGGGCTGTGGCTGGGATAAAAGGAGTGAGAGCAGCTGGGAGAGTAGCTGACCACAGGTGAGGCCAGCTCAATTAGGGCCCAACTGGTCCTGATAAGAGGGCTGGGGTCCAGGAGTTGGAAGAGTCTCACTCTAGCCCTGGAGTGGGAAGGCCTAGCTGCCTCAGAGCAGGGTACCGTGAGTGGAGCAGTGCTGGGAAGGGCAAAGGGAGCTGAGGAGCTCCAGCCTAGTAAACCACAGGCTGCAGGCCCTGTTGAAGGCCTATGAAAGGTCCTGGAGCTGCAGAGGGGCAGCCCGGGGATAGGCTAAAGGTGGCAGGTCCTACCCCCGTGCCAGTGATGAGTGGCCAGTATAGACTGCAGTCGGCCCCAGAGAAAGGGGGCTAGATGATGACTGGCAGTAGCCACTAAGGCAAGGTGGGCTTAGAGGGTTGAGGGTTCCCCTGGGAGGGGAGACCCAGAGCATGAGATCCTGCTGGGGCAGAACCCTGAGGTAAAGGACACTGGGGTCTGGGAGGGACATGGAGGTGGCCTGAGGCAGGTGAGACACGGACTGGCAGAGGGCACTCTAAGCTGGAAAAGAGCTAATTCCCAGATGACCAGCAGGAGGTGCCATGCTGGTGAGTGTTTGACCTCTTACACTATCCTGAACACTAAATAGATGTACTGTTCCAAGGGCAGGGCTGGGAAGCCTCCTAGGCAGCAGGCATCCAAGAAGGCCTGGTTTCAGAAGGCAGTTTCCCAGATACTGGCTAGAAGCCTGGCCTTGCCAAGGATCACTGGAAGAGTTACAGTGGCTGAACCTCTCTGGACCCTTGGATCCAGAGAAGGATCTTACTCAAATACAGGCAAGAAGTCTAATACCAGGGGGTAGAGACTGGAACTGCCAGGGGGTGCTCCTTAGCTTCTCACCATCTGGACCTGCTGAAACCAGGGAGAGGGGAAAAATCAAGCAAGGGCTCAATCAGAACACCGTGTTCACCTGCAAGGGGGGATGCTGGGTCAGCCTGGAATGATGACATCTACCCTGGACTGAAATGGTAGGCAGTTATCCTCAGTTTTGCTGTAGGTGTGAAAATGTTCATTTAGCTTTACCCAAGACTTTCTTTTTTGCTAGTGCCAAAGATCAGGCAGATGTTTTTAATAATCTATCCATGATCACTTCCAAACTTTGTCTTGCTCAGGTTCAGAGCTGGATGTCACATAATTTTGAAATATAATACCTCCAAGCCTAAATTGATGCTGGTTAAGGAGCTAGGTTCTTAGAGTTTTGTCCTCTTTTGCAATATCCAGATTGAGAGACATTAATTATGCTAGTATAGTGAAATTCACACTTTGGTGGAAGTCCTATACACTATTTATTTGCCTATTTTGAGAGCTGAAGTAGTGCTTAAATTGTGCATATTCCTCAAAGTTTTCACACAAACATCTTTTTCTCTTACAGTGAGAGTGGTAAATTTCCTTATCAATGTTGCCTTGGAGTAATTAACGATTTTGCCATTTTTCACTGCAGACAGCTATGTTAACCAGCAAAATAAAAGATGGTTTTGCTGTGCATACATCCTGCATATTATCATAACTAAGAAACTCAAACTGGGACACTCATAGTCCAAATATAGCAACTCCACCAAGTCAGGCAACAAAAAGGAATTATTTCTTTTCCTAAGCTAGTAGGAATCAGATAATGTTGCTTTCTGCATATCTAACTGTGGTAGCCTTGTAAGCTGTTAGCTAGTAATGCTGTAGTTGTAAAATTCAGTGGCCTATGGCAGAACACCTGTGAAGGTCATGTTCAAAACATGACCCATAAGAATTCTTCTCATCTTTGAAAGGATGCCCCACAAATGCACTATGAAGCATTTCTTCTGCATGCAGTACACAAACAAGTCCTTTGCAAATACGTAACTGCAATGTTTTCATCGCAGTGCAGGAGTTACAACACTAAGCTGAGACTCAACATAAAATACAGAAATTTTACAAGACCTACATTTTAAACAAGCTTATTTGGAAGCAATATGTGTGGTGCAAGCAATTATGAACTATTATCTTTTTTTCTCTGTACTGAATCTAACTGTACTGACAGTAATTGTTCAGTGATGCTGCAGCCAGATAGATAAAATACACCTTCTGTGGTCTCAAAGATTTTACTTTTATTCTTTCTTCTTGTTTCAGTGCTTCAGAAATAAAGGTAATTTGAACTGAAAGCATATGGTTGCTCTGTTATTCCACACTCAAAAAGCAACAATATTATCTTTTTGTAATATATAGAATAGTCTAGTCATTGCAATATATGGGAAGGATATTGCTAAGAATGGAAAGATGTCGTGGAAGACAAACAAAGGCTATTTTGCAAATGGATGTGCTCGTGTGCCTCAATGCAGTGGCCCTCTGACTTCAATTAATGTGTTTGTTAGCATAAAGGTTACATTAGCTTATCTATTTGCAGACTGAGTTGGAAAGTGAAGTCCATTTAAGCAATGTTCCTTTAAAACTGTTTGCTGAGGAGTAAATCAATGACAGAACTCATGATCTTCCAACAGCTAGCCAATCAAATTATAGCTGTTAATATGAACAGCAACATTAGAAGTGGGAGAAAGTGGTGGTGGCCCTGGGTGTGTCAGGAGTGGTCGGGAAATAGTATTCAGCAAGCAATGCAATCAAGCCACGGGAGCTAGCAATGTTTCAGTAGTAAGGCAGGTGTGCAGAAGAAAATCAGTGGAGCTACTCCCATTTACACCAGAGGAGGATCTGGACTGGACAGTGGCATACAGTGAGTTTTTGAGAAACAATTCTAGTAGCAGAGCAATGAAGCCTGGAAGAGGAAAAGTCAAAGCCAAAAAAATCTTTCAATGACATAAAATGTAATGGGAATTATAAAAATGTTTTATTAAACTGAGTGATTTCTACTGGAAAAAGATATGGTTCTATAAAAGAATATTTCATGAAAAATCTAGAATTGTTTAAAGAGGTCCCAAAGTATTTTAGGTAATAGACACTCTGGAAAAAAATTAAATATTGGTTTCCTGGCATTTGAGCTATGATCTTTTTCTTTTTTCAATCTCAACCAGCAAGTATTAGGTCCTGTTTAAAAAATCTAATAGATATTCAATAAATATTTAGAATTGCAAATTATTTGGGCAAAAACATGGATTCCACACCTGGATTTTCATAATTTATAGACCATTTTTGGTAGCTGTAAATTGTCAATCATCATGAAGTCTGCATAGGACATTGGTCAGCTGACAGCTAATGTGCAGCACTGAGGTTTATTAAAATTTCTGTGGTTCACTTAGCCAAAGAGCTTTCTGGCATCACAGAAAATGACATATTATGACTTTCAGTTAGGACCACCATCACTTCAACACTTTAAATAATAAATGTATACAAAAAAAGGTTGAAAAATTCTCTTTAGATAGAAAATAATCGCTCACTCACTGATAGAAAATAATAGATAAACAAAATATTTTTTAAACCAGAAACTAGCTGTTTTTCTTCACCAGATAATAGGCATCTCACTGGCAATCCTGATCTCTCGCACTCTAACATTGCTAGCAATATCTCGTGTCAATGGGGTGGCTCACACACAGCACAAGGTCTGCATCCACATATATTTAGGGGCACCAGAGCATTGCTGGAAACTCAGCTGACTTCAAAGTTCTACAATAGGCTCTTCAGCCATACACAGCCTCACTGACCAAAACCTGCTCAGGAAGCAACCAAGTAAAATGCCATTTTCCATTTTGAAGAGAGTTTATTTGTTAAATCTATACTAAATTATATGGAATACTTGATCTTTCTTTCATGCTAGTTCTCTCACTGTGTAGCAATACTGCTAATGGGCTCTGTTGCCTCTGCTTCTCTCCTTTTCTTCTCTCACAGACTCCACAGCTGGCACCAGGGAGTGCATAGGAAGCTGCAGACTCTCTGAGCTGCAAAAACTTGCAGACCCTTATTCTTCTCTCCCTTACTCTTGTGTAAATAAGGAGTAATTTCATGGGAGTCAGTGGATTTACACTTATCGGTGGTAAGTGGAAGCATGCCATAATTACATCCACAATACACAACGGCTGATCTAGGCCCATTCTCCTTACTTCCAGACCACTCAAAGACTGCAAAAGGGATGGGGATGAAGAGGAAATTGTCCACGGGATCAAAGTTGCAGGGCATAGTTGGTCTGTTACAGCTGCAGCTGGACATTCCCTTGACACTACCACAAAGTTTTAAGATTTCTTTAGTTTGCTCTCGAGCGACACTGGCAGCCACTTATCCCAGCTAATGGACTGCTGAGAGGATTGGGGAATAAAAGGATCCTAAAAGAACATAGCTTGACATGCTGCAGCAACTTATCATATATATCCAGGTACCCCAGATAAATATTCTAAGGATATCCTCAGAACAACTCAGCGTACTCTCAGAGAAATGTCACCTGCAGCTCTTCCATTCCACTCAAAAGATTGCATAGAGCCAGGAACTCCTCCAGAGTACTTACATTCCCTCAAAAGGACCATTTGGAAAATTAGGGGCCTAAACAATCATCTTGGATCAGTTGGGAACCAAATGTGGCTGGATGAAAGCTTCCCAATGAAGAAAAAAAGATCACTTAGGAGTAACTGTGGGTCTTAAAGTAGGTTTTATTTATAAATATATACTTCTGGATACACGTACACCCTTGGCACCACTCTGAAAAGCTGTGAGCATTAGGGTCAGCTGCATGTTCCTTCATGGGGCTGAATGTTTGATGCTAGGCTACATAAGAAGCCAGAGCCCTGATTCCCTCAGATCCTTCTCTTACTTAACATTCCAGAGTCAGGATTGAAAAAGTGGGAATGGAGAATGGGATGTGTGGATCTATACAACTTCCTCAAAGAACCACAGTTACTGGTAAGTAACCTTTCTTTCTCCTTCAAGTATTTTCTTTATATTATCTCCACTTTTGAGAGATTAACTAATACTAACTCTCAAAGGTATCAGTTAAATAAAGATTGCAGACTGATTGCTCCCCCGGTCGGAAATCAGTTTTAGCTGCCAAGTCAAGTAAGTAGTGCTGTGAAAAGCAGGGCTGGCTCCAGGGGTTTTGCCGCCCCAAGCAGCCTAAAAAAAAAAAAAAAAAAAAAAAAAGCCGCGATCGTGATCTGCGGCAATTCAGCAGGAGGTCCTTTGCTCCCAGCGGGAGTGAGGGACCCTTTGCCAAATTGCCACCCAATACCTGAAAGTGCCGCCCCGCTCCGGAGTTGCCACCCCAAGCATCTGCTTGATAAGCTGGTGCCTGGAGCCGGCCTTAGTGAAAAGATATGAATAGAACGCTAACCTTGTATATCTCTGTAACAGAGACATTTGTAGAATGTGTAGATGCTGGCTTGAACCTCATGGAACGGGTTCTAAGATCTCCAAGGGGTGGAACTGCAGCAAGGTCTGGACCACTTTCATTGTTTCTGAGCAGAGATTGTCTTCTTCCTTAGAGTTATCTCAATAAATGGGTTCAATGCATCTTAACTAGTACCTAACAGCTTTTTTTGCATCTAAACTAAGAAGCTTAGGCTCCATTGCTAAAAGAGTGTGATATGGAGAAAATACAGATAAGAGAATAGATTTGTTTAGATAGAATGTCTTTGACCACTTTAGTAATGAGTTGAGGATGTGGACTTTTAACCTCCTTATCCTCATAGGACACTATACAAAGAGAGACAACAATTGGAGCTTGGATTTCATTGACTATCATTCCTTATTAGACGTGCAGTCTTCGGAGATTGATGGCATAATAAACAATCTCAGAAAAGTTCAGACACAGGGAGTATATTAACTTGGTAAAAACTAAATTCAAGTCCCAAAAAGCTTATGGTTCACCTGTGGAAAAATTGTTCTTTTCGTCCTCTGCAGCTCTTGATAGTCTACTTCTTTGCAAATAAGTCTTTCTGAGGTATTCCCCACATGCTAGAAATTGCTTTACTCACTGTGTCCTCCAGTGATCATCCATGTAGGAAACTGCAATACCTGTCTATTATCTTCCAAAACATTGTCCTTCCTTGGAAGATGGACAACCAAAGATTTGATTAAAAAGAAGGTCCACCACTTCCAAAACTGAATCGCTTCCTGCCTCACAAGATTGGACAGCATTCCACTCTGCCAACCAATGCAATAAATGCAGGGGTTGAATTGGAAAAACAACAATAGTAGTGGTAAGTCTTAAACTCCTCCCACAAACAGAGTTCCACCCGTTTGAGACACTATTCACAGTAAATCTTCATAATATGATTGTACCCCTCTTTTCTCTTTGCCCACCATTGTCTACCTCTTCTATATCACAGCAGGTTAGCACACAATTTGTTTGAAGGATGTTGCGAAGCACCGCAGCAATAGAACTCAATAGGGGCATCCTCTATCCCAGTCTTTTCCCACAGGGACAGAGAGAATGCTGGTGCTTCCAGATGGACAAGATATTCCAAAGGGATTGTGGGTGGAGCCATGGCACTCCTTTCATACTCTCAGGAAGAATGAAATAGGCACAATGGAGAGCACACTTTATACATTGAAAAAGTACTCACCACTGAACACATATGTGCCTGCCAGGGCACTCTGCAACCCACATATGTCTAAGAACTGCCAATGATGTGATGACCCCTAAGGCCTGGCTCCCCAGCATGATTTATCTAAATGTTATGATAAATCCCTAGATATGAGATATGCACAAATATTTTACTGAAGCCATTGTAGTCAGTTTGTTGGCATTTTTGGAACTTAAAAATGGAAATTGTTTTGGTAAATCTAGTAAAAACCAAAGCAACAACCTCCTCCTACCCCATCCCTCCCCCCACATGTTCCCCTGGATGAGAAGCTGCATGCTAACATCCACCCTGAGTAGATTTTTATGGACAAGTTATAAGTCTCATAGACTCATAGACTCATAGACTCTAGGACTGGAAGGGACCTCGAGAGGTCATCGAGTCCAGTCCCCTGCCCTCATGGCAGGACCAAATACTGTCTAGACCATCCCTGATAGACATTTATCTAACCTACTCTTAAATATCTCCAGCGATGGAGATTCCACAACTTCCCTAGGCAATCTATTCCAGTGTTTAACTACCCTGACAGTTAGGAACTTTTTCCTAATGTCCAACCTAAATCTCCCTTGCTGCAGTTTAAGCCCATTGTTTCTTGTTCTATCATTAGAGGCTAACGTGAACAAGTTTTCTCCCTCCTCCTGATGACACCCTTTTAGATACCTGAAAACTGCTATCAGGTCCCCTCTCAGTCTTCTCTTTTCCAAACTAAACAAACCCAATTCCTTCAGCCTTCCTTCATAGGTCATGTTCTCAAGACCTTTAATCATTCTTGTTGCTCTTCTCTGGACCCTCTCCAATTTCTCCACATCTTTCTTGAAATGCGGTGCCCAGAACTGGACACAATACTCCAGTTGAGGCCTAACCAGCGCAGAGTAAAGCGGAAGAATGACTTCTCGTGTCTTGTTTACAACACACCTGTTTATGCATCCCAGAATCACGTTTGCTTTTTTTGCAACAGTATCACACTGTTGACTCATATTAAGCTTGTGGTCCACTATGACCCCTAGATCTCTTTCTGCCATACTTCTTCCTAGACAGTCTCTTCCCATTCTGTATGTGTGAAACTGATTGTTCCTTCCTAAGTGGAGCACTTTGCATTTATCTTTATTGAACTTCATCCTGTTTACCTCAGACCATTTCTCCAAATTGTCCAGATCATTTTGAATTTTGACCCTGTCCTCCAAAGCAGTTGCAATCCCTCCCAGTTTGGTATCATCCGCAAACTTAATAAGCGTACTTTCTATGCCAACATCTAAATCGTTGATGAAGATATTGAACAGAACCGGCCCCAAAACAGACCCCTGCGGAACCCCACTTGTTATACCTTTCCAGCAGGATTGGGAGCCATTAACAACTACTCTCTGAGTACGGTTATCCAGCCAGTTATGCACCCACCTTATAGTAGCCCCATCTAAGTTGTACTTTCCTAGCTTATCTATAAGAATATCATGCGAGACCGTATCAAATGCCTTACTAAAGTCTAGGTATATCACATCCACCGCTTCTCCCTTATCCACAAGGCTCGTTATCCTATCAAAGAACGCTATCAGATTGGTTTGACACGATTTGTTCTTTACAAATCCATGCTGGCTATTCCCTATTACCTTACCACCTTCCAAGTGTTTGCAGATGATGCCTTTGATTACCTGCTCCATTATCTTCCCTGGCACAGAAGTTAAACTAACAGGTCTGTAATTTCCTGGGTTGTTTTTATTTCCCTTTTTATAGATGGGCACTATATTTGCCCCCTTCCAGCCTTCTGGAATCTCCCCCGTCTCCCATGATTTCCCAAAGATAATAGCTAGAGGCTCAGATACCTCTTCTATTAACTCCTTGAGTATTCTAGGATGCATTTCATCAGGCCCTGGTGACTTGCAGGCATCTAACTTTTCTAAGTGATTTTTTACTTGCTCTTTCGTTATTTTCTCTTCTAAACCTACCCTCTTCTCGTAAGCATTCACTATACTAGACATTCCTTCAGACTTCTCAGTGAAGACCGAAACAAAGAAGTCATTAAGCATCTCTGCCATTTCCAAGTCTCCCGTTACTGTTCCCCCCTCCTCATTGAGCAGTGGGCCTACCCTGTCCTTAGTCTTCCTCTTGCTTCTAATGTATTGATAAAAAGTCTTCTTGTTTCCCTTTATTCCCATAGCTAGTTTGAGCTCATTTTGTGCCTTTGCTTGTCTAATCTTGCCTCTGCATTCCTGGGTTATTTGCCTATATTCATCCTTCGTGATCTGACCTAGTTTCCATTTTTTATATGACGCCTTTTTATTTTGTAGGTCCCGCAAGATCTCAAGGGTAAGCCAAGGTGGTCTTTTGCCACATTTTCTATCTTTCCTATCCATCGGAATAACTTGCTTTTGGGCCCTTAATAGCGTCCCTTTGAAAAACTGCCAACTTTCCTCAGTTGTTTTTCCCCTCAGTCTTAATTCCCATGGGACCTTGCCTATCAGCTCTCTGAGCTTACCAAAATCCGCCTTCCTGAAATCCATGGTCTCTATTCTGCTGTACTCCCTTCTACCTTTCCTTAGAATTGCAAATTCTATGAGTTCATGATCACTTTCACCCAAGCTTCCTTCTACTTTCAAATTCTCAACAAGTTCCTCCCTATTAGTTAAGATCAAGTCTAGAACAGCTTCCCCCCTAGTAGCTTTTTCAACTTTCTGAAATAAAAAGTTGTCTGCAATGCAGTCCAGGAACTTATTGGATAGTCTGTGCCCCGCGGTGTTATTTTCCCAACATATATCTGGGTAGTTGAAGTCCCCCATCACCACCAAATCTTGGGCTTTGGATGATTTTGTTAATTGTTTGAAAAAAGCCTCATCCACCTCTTCCGCCTGATTAGGTGGCCTGTAGTAGACTCCCAGCACGACATCACCTGTGTTTTTTACCCCTTTTAGCCTAACCCAGAGACTCTCCACCCTTCTGTCTCCTATGTCCATCTCCACCTCAGACCAAGTGTGTACATTTTTAATATATAAGGCAACACCTCCTCCCTTTTTCCCCTGTCTATCCTTCCTGAGCAAACTATACCCATCCACACCAACATTCCAGTCGTGTGTATTATCCCACCAAGTTTCAGTAATGCCAATAATGTCATAGTTGTATTTATTTATTAGCACTTCCAGTTCTTCCTGCTTATTACCCATACTTCTTGCATTTGTATAAAGGCATCTAAGATACTGGTTTGATCTCGCCTCCCAGCTTTGCCCTGACCCTCCTTCCTCTCTGCCATTATAGCCCGTGCTCCCTCCTGTTTCCAACCCATCTCCCAGGTCTTGTTCCCCACTTACCTGTGGGCTTTGCTCACCTGTCCCCGTCGAACCTAGTTAAAGCCCTCCTTACTAGGTTAGCCAGTCTGTCCTTGAAAATACATTTGTATAATGGAAATATAAGTGCTGACAGAATTTTAAAGAGAATTAATGCCCTAAGTAGGGACTTGAAAGATTTTACAATGCTTCCCAGGTGCTGTCTTCAAGGCTCCTTTTCCATGGCAGCTCTTCATTTTAGCTTTCTTCAGTTTTAATTTGCACCTTACTCTGGGCTTTGGGTGATAGCCTTTTACTGCCTCAGCAGTTGTACAGTTTTAGGAGCATTGCAATTTGCCTGGCAGAGAGCAGATAAATACACATTCATTTTGGGATGATGGGGAATTTAGTGGGTTTTAACTCCTTAGGTTACCTTCCCAAAGACAGCGTCTAAGGATCAAACACCATAGGACAGAGCACATCTGTATAGCAACTAGGGTACTGACAGGTTGGTCATCCAACAGAGCAGGACAACTGTGTTGCCAGATACAAACGAACATCCTCTGTATAGAACGTTTAAAGCCGTTTTGCCGAAGACAAGTTGCACTGTAGATTTCACTTTTGAAAGCCCAGTATTCTGAGAAACAGCATCTCACTCTTTATCTCACTGTGGTAGCTGCACTTAGCTGGGGCACTGAGCCTGACTGATCCCAGATTCAATCTCATTATGGGTCTGAGCAACTGGTGCCTCAGAGGACACTTGTCTATGAAATTTAATAATGTTAACGATTAGAATGAACCCAAATCTTGCCACTTTAAGAACACCATGCAAGACTCATTTCTCTGAACAAGACTTCTCCTAAAATCTAGTGAAATGTATTTCCTTGGCAACTTGGTACTTAGATACATATTATATCTAGGTGGCTTATTTCTATCTTTTATCTGTTGCACAGAGGATGTGATCTCTGTTAGCTTTTCTTGAGGAAACTGGTACAGTGATACACATCTAAAAGCAGTTCCTTCTCCTGAGTGCTGGATTTTGCATTTGTATCTCTACATCAACTGACATGTAAAAATCACACTTAGAC
Organism: Gopherus evgoodei; assembly: GCF_007399415.2. NCBI lineage: Eukaryota > Metazoa > Chordata > Testudines > Testudinidae > Gopherus > Gopherus evgoodei. The sequence goes on along the minus strand of NC_044322.1, from coordinate 140,526,678 downwards.
GAAAGTTCCTTTTTTTATTGACTACATATCTAAGGAAGCTCCTTTGCATTGTTGAGTTCAGCTAATACTTGGCAAATATTGTGCTCATGAAATGTACTCATATATTCCAGCTTCTAGTATTAATTGGGATAAACTCTGACTTTTAGGTAAATCTGTCCCCATACAGCAATCTTTGAGCACAGAAGCATTAGGTGTCTTTTATAGGATACCAGTGTCCTGGACAGGCAAGTTTCCTCTAGTTATTCAAATCAATTCTTGTTAAACTTGTTGGTGCTCAATATGCATGTTTCTAAGATCAGACTTGAGCCCTTACAGTTCAAGTCCTTCCTCTCTGAATGCGTTTAACTTCTGTCAACTTCAGTAGGAGTTACACACTCATACTTATAAAAGAATGGATCCTTTATGGTGTACATTCCCATAACTCCAGTTAGCAGGGCTAAAATAAAAACTTCTTGTCTTCTTAGTTGTAATCTTCAAGAGTCACCATCAACTAAAAATCACTCTTGTGTGATTTTTTTTTTTACCTAGTATCACTGTAAGTAAAACCTAAGATTATTATAATTTTCTCTTTTTTTAATTTGTTATACGTATGCATTTGACAGTGCTTTGTGTCTTGCCAATTTTAGTGCTTTTTCTGATAGTCATTTGCAGTGTTGTAGCCATATTGGTCCCAGGATATGGGAGAGACAAGGTCTGTGAGGTAATATCTTTTATTGGACCAACTTCTGTTGGTGGAGAGTTCAAGCTTTTGAACTATAGAGAGCTCTTCTTCAGGTCTGGGGAAAGAAGCAGAGTGTCTGAGCTAAATACAATTGGAACACATTGCTAAGCAGAAGGAGGTAATGCATGTTGGAGGAGGTCACTTGAAATGAAGTGGGCAATTGGTGATTAGATTATTGTGTGAACAAGTTATAGTCAGTCCATTGGCTGTGTTGTTTACCTGGTTCTTTCACACAGCAAAAGAAGAGAGGAAAAAACAGCAAAATGTCAAACCACATAACTTGTCAGGAGGACTATGGGGCAGATATATTACCTGAAATTATGTATAATTTTTAATTAGCTAGTTTTTAAGAAAACTGATTAATTTAACTTTTAGATATAGCGTTTTTTAAGTAGATAAAGAGTGGGGTGGCACAATAGATTATTTTTTCAGATTTTTATATTTGTTACAGCAGGCTTGTTGCAAGCAGTGATTACACTGCCTTGAAACAGAACCACTTGGAGAAGCTAGCTTGTTATATGAACTACACCACTTATAAGGCCATGTCTACACTTACTGGGAATCAACATTGCTGTGATGGATGCAGAGGGGGTCGATTTCTTGTGTCTAGCAAAGACCCCTAAATCAATGGCAGAGCCGCTCTGCAGTCAACTCTGGTACTCTACTGGAATGAGAGCAGTAACCTAAGTCGATGGGAGAGCATTTCCTGTCAACCCAGCATGGTGTAGACACTGCAGTAGGTTGACCTAAGTTACATCGACTAGCTGTTATTCATGCAGCTGGAGTAGTGTAACTTGGGTCGACTTACCACGGTAGTGTAGATAAGACCTAAGACGCGAGCATTCAGCATAGAATATCAGGGTTGGAAGGGCTCACAGGAGCTCATCTAGTCCAACCCCCTGCTCAAAGCAGGACCAATCCCCAACTAAATCATCCCAGCCAGGGCTTTGTCAAGCCTGACCTTAAAAACCTCTAAGGAAGGAGATTCTACTACCTCCCTAGGTAACCCCTTCCACCTCTTCACCACCCTCCTAGTGAAAAAGGACATAAATCCACTGTGAAGAGGTCAAGCATAGGAGTTTATTACATACAGCACTGGCAGAGTATCACCTTGCTTATTAGGCTCAGAGACACTGTCAATCAATTGATTACAATGGAATATATAGATATTCCATGGGTGTGGGAAAGTGACAGGGTAGGCAGTTCCACATCCCGGGATAGGTTTTGCAGCAAGACAAGATAACCATTGGCTACTGTGCTAACAGGTTACAAAATGTCTCCACCCATGGTTTCAAGTTAGCAAGTTAACATTTAATTAATTAATACTTTGATAAAATGTTGTTAGTATAAAATATATATGTTGAATTCTGATTTTGGATTCATAGGAATGGAGCAACTCCTTTGATTGTCCAACAGGTACATTCCTAGGGGTTAAAGCAAAGAAATAGTGAAAGCATATGGCAATAAAGATTGTCTTCTTTGTGTCTTAAGGCAGACATTGGTCCCTTGGAAGGGCAGGTGGGAGGATGCCATATCTTATACTGATATGTGCCAACTTTTCATAAACTCAGGGTTGGATCTGTGGGAAGAACGTCTCCCTACAGAAGAAACTAACACAATAGGAACAGGGATTCTTTGTTCAAGTTGCAACTCCGAATAAGACACAGTTATTTAGTTCTTAGCTCCAACACCTGGCAATTTGCTGACTAGTCTTATTTTAGCAAAACAAGAGTATCTGTTTACCCCAGCTTTCTCTTAGCTGATCACTGTTTGCTAGGCCTCTGTTCTCTTGACCAAACTCTGGACTTTGGGTCTGGAAAAGAGCTGGAACAATCCATATATCAGGTTGTTATATAAAATGCACATGGATTTTAACCCTTCACTAATATCCAACCTAAACCTCCTCACTGCAACTTGAGACCATTACTCCTTGTTCTGTCATCTGCTCCACTGAGAACAGTCTAGATCCATCCTCTTTGGAACCCCCTTCAGGTAGTTGAAAGCAGCTAACAAATCCCCCCTCATTCTTCTCTTCTGCTGACTAAACAATCCCAGTTCCCTCAGCCTCTCCTTGTAAGTCATGTGCTCCAGCCCCCTAATAATTTTTGTTGCCTTCCGCTGGACTCTTTCCAATTTTTCCACATCCTCCTTGTAGTATGGGGCCCAAAACTGGACACAGTACTCCAGATGAGGCCTCGCCAATGCCAAATAGAGGGGAATGATCACATGCCTCGATCTGCTGGCAATGCTCCAATGTATACAGCCCAAAATGCCGTTAGCCTTCTTGGCAACAAGGGCACACTGTTGACTCATATCCAGCTTCTCATTCATTGTAACTCCTAGGTCCTTTTCTGCAGAACTGCTGATTAGGCACTCAGTCCCTAGTCTGTAGCAGTTCGTGGGATTCTTCCATCCTAACTTGTCCTTGTTGAACCTCATCAGATTTCTTTTGGCCCAATCCTCTAATTTGTCTAGGTTCCTCTGTATCCTATCCCTACCCTCCAGTGTATCTACCACTCCTCCCAGTTTAGTGTCATCAGCAAACTTGCAATCCACACCATCCTCCAGATCATTAATGAGCATATACCTCAACAATTAAATGAGAAACAGAGATCTCATTCACGTTAGACAATTGCTTTGTCTTTTTTTCATTTTCTGAGGCTTGTATTTCATTGCTGGACTCTCTCACATTTGAATGTGCTGGTTACAAATGTGAGATGAATGCTGTAATTTGATACATCATAGAAACTTTGTCTGGTTAGGAAATATAAAAAAGAGACACTTTTTTTTAAAGAAATGCAGTTTAAAAAGCAACTCAAGACTTGTGAAAATACATTGATGTTAATGGGTGTTTTGCCATTGACTTCACTGGAGCCAGGATTTCAATCATGGTGGTTATAAGTGCAATTTTATTTTCAGAACATTGGTGAGAAATAAAAATGCTTGGAATATTATCACATAGTTGAAATCCAACATCTCTCTACTAGGAGAATATGTAAACTTCATAATAATAATACCAGTCTGAGATGCACGTCACCCTTCTCAAACTTGTGGTCTTGTAATCTGCTGCTTGGGAGGAGAAGTTTTCTGGAGGTTCTCAGTCTCTAGGACTTGGCAGTTTTATTCTGCATATAATTATTGTGATAATGAAGAAAAGATATGCTGTGACCATATGTTGCTTTCCTCCTTTGGAGTATCACTTATTAAGCATGAATGTATGTTTTGCTGTTTCCAAGGGCCAGTATCCAGAGTTGTACAAACAAACAATAAAGGAGGAAGTGAGAAATTTTCATCTCATGAAACCGAAATAAACCTTTTTTGGTGTTTTCTGGAAAATGTGATAAAATCAACTGGACTGAAAACCTGTTAATTATTTGTTTATCTATGCCTATGTATCGGACCCAGTGTGTTCAAGAAGATAAGGCTGTTCGTGGAACTCAGCCTTTGGCTTGTATGTGATAGTGACAAACACTGGAAGTAGTCTTAAAGCTGTATATCTGGATTAGTAGTAAATACACATAGGGGTATTTTAGCTCAAGACAGCTATCATAAATACACTTTGTTTTTTTATGTAGTCCGGGATCTCAGTTTCTCAGTAGCAAACAAATAGGAAACTATGCTTGGTTTCTACTTCTGAATATGTTAGTGGACATCGTCGAGTTTTACATGATGTGTTGGACAACTGCAAACATGAATTAAGTAGATATTTTTGTCTTTTGTATAGGAAATTATGCAATATTTTCCCCTTCACTCCAGTCTTTATGGTTAATACTTCCTTAATCAGAGACGCTTCTATTTGATGTTAGTCTCCTAATAATGAGCTTGATCTGAGAGAAGAGGGAAAAGTAGACAATTCCCCTAGCTGCAGATAGATTTCAATGTTTGAAAATTCATCAGTTGGTTGGTTTTTCAGAAGTTTTATATATTTATCGAGAAGACTGTATTGCTTGTAAGAGGTGCTGGACTGACAGCTCTAGAAATGTAGCCTTATTTATATAATGGTTACTAACTGCACAGGTAGCAACTCTGTAAGCTTCCAGCAACTGCCCTGCCACTTGCCATCTCAAGGGTTAAGCAGGTGCTTCAGTTTCCATGTCCTTTCAATCACTGGCCTTTCTGCTGAGATTGCCAACAAATGGGTAATTGGTAAGTGGCACTGCTGTCCATTAGGGACTGGAATGAAAGTCCCTTGTCAGCAACACAAGATGCTTAGTGTCATGTTTTCTGTTTTCTTATCAGTGTGAAGAACTGAAGCTTCCAAATAAAGCAAGTAAGTTACTCATTAAATCCTAAAAATTCTGAGGCTGAATATAATCGCCTTCAGATATTAGGATGTACTGCAACCACTTAATGCTTCTTATTGGATGTGGAGCTTGCCAAGTCAATTTGTAGCAGTCTCATGAGCAAACTGCAAAGCCCTCAGATCACCATTACATTTGATCACAGTCATCAGTGACGTGCAACACTGACTGTCTTTGGCCACAACTGCGTGTGGGATCCTGCCAGTGGCCCCAGGTGTGTAGGCTGGCTGCATATTGACCCTGGCCCATTCCAAATTGGTTTAGAAAGGGCCATGAGTGGCACAGTGTGACATGGCATGGCCGCGGTTTGTCCCGCAGCGGGGCTGTGGGATATCCCACCCCCTCGCTGTTAGTAGCCTTAACCCTGGGCCCTGGTCAGGGCGGGGCAACAACCAATGTGAGTCACTACGCTCGGGCCTTTAGGCAGGACTGAGCAACAGCAGTTCTAGGCCCGGCCCTTAGGTCAGGGCGGAGCAGCAAACACAGCAGTCAATAGGCTCAGGCACTTAGGCAGGGCTGAGCAATAACAGTTCTAGGCCCGGCCCTTAGGTCAGGGAAAAGGGGGAGTCTGCCACCACTGGAGGGGTGGCAGGGGGGGGACGCAGGCCCTCCCACTCCACTGTGTCCCAGCCCGGGGCCCTAGCAGCGGCGGGGAGTTGCTGCTGTCAGTGGGGATCCAAGCTGAAACACATTGACATTGGTTCTGGCAGTGTTGCAACCAGGCTGGGGTCAGCTACCCCTGGCCACTTCCACTCTCCCCCTCATCGAGTACCTGATTCGTCGTGGTGTCAGCAGAGGGGTCAGCCACCATTGGCTCCTCGGGGTAAGTGTTCACTGGTGGGCCCAGTGGGTCCTCGGGGTAGCGGGCAAGCGGCAGGCTCAGCTCCTCCTTGGGGTAGCAGGAGCGGGGTAGGCTTGCCCAGTCCTCCTCAGGGTAACGAGCTGGGGCAGGCTCGACCAGGCCTCCCCGGGGTAGTGAGTAAGGGGTAGGCTTGGCCGGCCTGGTGCGACATCAGGCCGACCACGACCTTCTACTGTCTCCCCAGTGGGAGCTTGGTCACAGATGTTTGGTCTCTCTGGCGGCTGGGGCCATACTGAGCTCCGCCGGTGAGCTTTTATACTTCCGGGTCTGCGCCGTGACCTCTGAGGGGTGGGCGCAGGCCCTGGTGGCCCTGCCCACAGTGGGTTTGGGAAAGGTTCGTCCTGCAGTGGGGCTGTGGGATATCCCACCGCCTCGCTACACACCCTCCCCCTCGAGACTGGCTCCCGGTTGTCGGGGCCAGCCCCATCCACGTCCCCCAGGCAGGACAGGAAGTCTGCATTAGCATGGTCCTTTCTGGCCCTGTGGCTGATGGTAAAAGCATACGGCTGCAGGGCCAGATACCACCACGTGAGCCGCATATTATTGTTTTTCATCTGAGCCAACCACCGAAGCACGGCGTGGTCCGTGACAAGTACGAGGGGGGCCCCCAGTAGGTAATAATGCAGGGCATCGCAGGCCCACTTTACCACCAAGGCTTCTCGATCAAGCGTAGTGTCGTTCCCACAGAAACAATTTCCGGCTAAGGTATATAACAGGGTGCTCCTCCTCGTCCACTTCCTGGGACAGGACCGCTCCCAGGCCCACTTCTGAGGCATCCATTTGGAGGACGAACCCTCGGGAAAAGTTCAGGCTGTATAAGACGGGTTCGCGGTAAAGGCAGTCCTTGAGGGTCCGGAAGGCCCGGTCGCACTCTGGGGTCCACTCCCCCTGTCAGGGGCTGTCCTTAGTTAGGAGTCCTGTTAACAGGGCCGTGATGGAGGCAAAGGCGGGGATAAACCTCCGATAGTAACCCGCCAGTCCTAGGAATTGGCGCACTGATGCTTCGTAGTAGGGGGAGGACAGGCGGCTAAGGCTTGGAGCTTCCCCACGAGCAGCCTCACCTGTCCATTCCCAATAGTATACACTAGGTTGGTCGTCTCCTGCCACCCGATATGGCACTTCTTCGGGTTGGCGGTCAACCCTGCGGTTCGTAGGGACCACAGGACTGTCGCCATTCACTCCAGGTGGTTCTCCCGGCAGTCATTGTAGATGACAACGTCATCCAGGTACGTGGCCATGTACTCGTGATGAGGGAGAAGGAGGCGATCCATGAGTCACTGAAATGTGGCCGGGGCCCCATGGAGGCCGAAGGGCATCCGAGTGAACTGATAGAGGCCTGAGGCTGTGGCAAAGGCAGTCTTCTCCCGGGACGCAGGCTCAAGGGGGATTTGCCAGTATCCCTTGCTTAGGTCGAGGGTCGTAAGGAAGCGGGTCTTACCTAAGCGATCTAGCAGCTCGTCTACACGGAGCATCGGGTATGCGTCGAACTTTGAGATAGAGTTGACGCGGCGGAAGTCTACGCAGAAGCGCTGGGTGCCATCTGGTTTAGGAACCAGGACTACGGGGCTGCGCCATTCATTCTGTGACAGCTCAATAATGCCCAGCTCTTGCATCGCCCGAACTTCCTCCTCGCATCCAATAAGGTAAGGGTCTAGTCGCCTCTCGGATTATGACTCCTGGTTCAGTCTGGATGGTATGATATTCCAGGGTCGTGTAGCCTGGCTGGGTGGTAAATGTCTTACAGAAGGCGTGTAGGAGGCATCCGGTCTGTTTCTGTTGCTCGTCCGTGAGTGACTCCCCAAGCTGCGGTGTTGTGGGGTCCTCGAACGGGGCACCTTGGGGTCCTAATTCCAGCTCGGGTGGGCACGGGATGATTAGGAGGCCTTCTCGCTCCCGCCAGAGTTTCAAGAGGTTAATATGATACCTCTGGGTCTTCCTCCGATGGTCGGGCTGGTTAATCTCGTAGGTGACCGGCCCGACCCTCCAAACTACCTCCTAGGGCCCCTGCCACCGGGCCAGTACCTTGGACTCGTTGGAGGGCACTCGATCCCCCAGTTGAAACTCGCGAGTCTGGGCCCCTTGGTTATAGGTCTGGGCCTGGGCTTCCTGCGCCACCTTCAAGTTTTCCTGAGCGAGGGTTCCGGCGCGGGTCAGGCGGCCCTGAAGCTGAAGGACATATTGGAGAAGGCCTTGCATGGGTGAGAGGGTCTGCTCCCAGGTATCCCTCATGAGGTCCAGGAGCCCCCTCAGTCGCCGACCATACAACAGCTCAAAGGGGGAGAATTTGGTGGAGGCTTGGGGTACCTCCCAGATGGCCAGGAGCAATGGTGGGATCAACTGGTCCCATTGGCGCAGGCGAGAACTTGCGCAGGATGTCTTTTAGGGCCGGTTGAACTGCTCCAGCAGGCCATCGGTTTGCGGGCGGTACACCGAGGTGCGTAGCTACTTGATCCCGAGGAGTTCACAGACCTGCCGCAGCAGCCGGGAAGTGAAGTCGGTACCCTGGTCGGTAAGGATTTCCCAGGGCAGGCCTACACGGGCAAAGACCTTGACAAGTTCATCTGCAATGGTCCTCGCTGTGATGCTCCGGAGCGGGACAGCTTTGGGGAAACGGGTGGCATAGTCCACGATGACTAAGATGTAGAGAAACCCAGCCCGGCTTCTCGGGAGGGGTCCCACCAAGTCCATCGCCATCCATTCAAATGGTGTCTCCACGATGGGCATGGGTATGAGGGGGGCTGGGGCCGTCCGTGAGGGGGCAGCAAGCTGGCACGCCGGACAGGAGTTGCAATAGTTCCGCACCTCCTGATGCATCCCAGGCCAGAAAAACCAGGCCAGGATCCGGGCGAGGTTCTTTTCCTGGCCTAAGTGCCCGGCCGCTGGGACGTCTTGGGCAAGCCTCATCACCGCCCATCGGTGGCACTGAGGCACCAACAGTTGAGTCTGTAGTTCCCCAATGCAGAAGTTCCGATCCACTCGATAGAGACGGTCGTGCCGTAGCTCGAAGTGGGGCCAGGTTTTGGTTCGGGCAGGATCAAGCAGGGTGCTGTCGACCATTGCGAGCTGCTCATATGCCCGGCCCAGTGTGGGGTCCTCCCGCTGGTCCTGGCAGAAATCTGTGTCGATCACGGGCATGGGCATTGGCAGGGGGTCCCCTGACGAGACATCCTGGCTCTTTGGTCTGGCCTCCTCAGTCTCGTCGACCGGGCCCTCGGGGCGGTCCCCTTCGAAGACGAGGGTGACGTCCGGGTCTTCCTGGGTGTGGGCCTGCAGGATGCTCACAAACTCAGGCCAGTCCAGCCCCAGGATTATGGGGTAAGCAAGCCATGGGGCCAGACCGACCACGAGGGTTCATGTGACTCCCTCCACCGTAAGGGGAACTCGGGCGCTCGCATACGGCCGGACGTCGCCATGAATACACTGCAAGCTTATCGTTCCCAGGCGGCGGTCTTCCGGGATGCCGAGGTTTTGGCGGACGAGCGTCTGTCTGCAGCCCGAGTCAATCAAGGCTTGCGTCTGGTCGTCCCCGACAGTTATGGGCACGGCGATCTTAGTGACCTGTGGCCCTCGGGCGCGGTTCTTGCCAGTACAGATGTGCCCAAAGCTGCAATCCACCGCCAAGCAGTCCCACTGAAGGTGCCCCTGCTTCCCGCAGGAGAAACAGGGCACAAGTTCAGGTCATCCCGGTCAGTTCGCATCACCTTTCGGGCTTTTGGAGTTTCCCGAGGGGTCCCATTGGGCCACCGAGCCGGGGGTTCCTGACTCCACAGGGGTGTCCGTGGGTCGGCGCAGGTGTTTGGCTGTCGCTAAGGGTTGGGGCGCTTGAGCCCTGGAGGACGGTCCCACATCCCCGGCCCAAGCAGGTTTTCTGCTGCAAGGACGTTTTCCATGAGGGCGATGGCGGCGGCCACCGTCTGGGGCTGGTGCCGGAGGACCCAGGCCCTTCCTCACGGCGGGAGGATGTGGAGGAACTGCTCCAAAACAACCTGTTCCAGGAGCTCTTCGGGGCTCCGCCGGTCTGGCTGTAGCCATCTCTTGCATAGGTCTCTCAGCTGCTGTGCCACCAGCCGGGGTCGAGCACCAGCATTGTAGGCGAGACTCCGAAACCACTGACAAAAGGTTTCGGGGCTGATGTCCAGAGCGTCCAAAATTGCCGCCTTCACCTGGGTATAGTCTCTGACCTCCTCTGTCGATAAACCCCTATATGCGGATTGTGCCGTTCCGGTCAAGTAAGGGGCCAGGAGGGTGGCCCACTGGTCAGGGGCCCACCTGGCGACCTGGGCCACCCTTTCGAACATCACCTGGAAGGCCTCGGGGTCGTCTAGTGGGCCCATCTTGGTTAGCCTTACAGGCGGGTTTAGCCGAGGGGTCCTCGCCAGGCCTCCCAGCTGGGGGTCTACAGGTCAGGACAGTGCCGTCTCGAACTGCTGTACGCATTGTCGCTGGAAGTCCTGGTGCTGGATGGTCAAATCCTGAATCAGCTGCTGCTGCTGGGCTCCTAGCTGCTCGGCTAGCTGTTGTTGCTGGAGCTGGGCGGCCTGCTGCTCCTGCTGCTGGTGCAGCTGGGCTGCCTGCTGTTGCTCCTGGCTCTCTGTCCAAAAGGTGAAGAGCCTGGACAGGTCCATGTCTCAGGGGCTGAGGGGGAACGAACCCCTCCCTTCTCACAGGGGTCGAGGGCTCGTGCCCACATTCTGGGCATAAGTCCCCACTTCTGGTAACAAGTGCGACGCGGCCGCGGTTTGTCCTGCAGCGGGGCTGTGGGATATCCCACTGACTCGCTGTTAGTAGCCTTAACCCTGGGCCCTGGTCGGGGTGAGGCAACAACCAACGTGAGTCACTATGCTCGGGCCCTTAGGCAGGGCTGAGCAGCAACAATTCTAGGTTCGGCCCTTATGTCAGGGCAGGGCAGCAAACACAGCAGTCAATAGGCTCAGGCCCTTAGGCAGGGCTGAGCAATAACAGTTCTAGGCCCGGCCCTTAGGTCAGGGAAAAGGGGGAGTCTGCCACCGCTGGAGGGGTGGCAGGGGGGACGCAGGCCCTCCCACTCCACTGCGTCCCGGCCCAGGGCACAAGCAGTGGCGGGGAGTCGCTGCTGTCAGTGGGGATCCAAGCTGAAACACACTGACATTGGTTCTGGCAGCGCTGCAGCCAGGCTGGGGTCAGCTACCCCCGGGCCACTTCAACTCTCCCCCTCATCGAGTACCTGATTCGTCGTGGTATCAGCAGAGGGGACAACCACCATCGGCTCCTCGGGGTAAGTGTTCACTGGTGGGCCCAGTGGGTCCTCGGGGTAGCGGGCAAGCTGCAGGCTCGGCTCCTCCTCGGGGTAGCGGGAGCGGGGTAGGCTTGCCCAGTCCTCCTCAGGGTAACGAGCTAGGGGCAGGCTCGACCAGGCCTCCTTGGGGTAGTGAGCGAGGGGTAGGCTTGGCTGGCCTGATGTGACGTCAGGTCGGTCGCGACCTTCTGCTGTCTCCCCAGCGGGAGCTCGGTCACAGACGTCTGGTCTCTCTGGCGGCTGGGGCCACACTGAGCTCCGCCGGTGAGCTTTTATACTTCCGGGTCTGTGCCGTGACCTCTGAGGGGCGGGCGCAGGCCCCGGTGGCCCCGCCCACAGCAAGTTTGGGAAAGATTTGTCCCACAGCAGGGCTGTGGGATATCCCACTGCCTCGCTACACATGGCAAATCAAAGCTGGGTACACACTTGTTTGGGTCCATTATAAGAGACTGGTGTCTGATGTCAGCTACAGACCATTCTTCATGCCACATCAACGTTGTAGAGAAATCTGGCATAAGTTAGCAGCCCTCAGACTGCTCTGATTCATGTGGGGGATTGCCCTTAGCACTTGTGTAAATGACTGTACAAAGTAAATCTTGTGATGCTAGCAGACCAAGTGCTTGCTCTTGCCAAGGCTTTAGGCCTCAGCTGAGCAATGACAAATTCATTACTGGAAACCAGTCTGTTTCACCTGTGTGTTAGTATGGTTAAGATGTGTTTAGGCTTTACGAAATGCTTTAATCTCACTTATAATATCTTTATGTAACTGTAGCATCCTGGTGGCCAAGGAGTCTGCTTTGCAGGCAGCTCTGGCCAAGAAAAGAGATAAGCAGGAATGAATCGGGAAAACTTCCTTCCACCCCAGACGCACCTGCTCTAAACCCCCAGAGTAAACACACACACACACACACACACACACACACACACACACACACACACACACACACACACACACACACACACACACACACACTGGAATAGTACAATGAATATCATCATCATCATATTCTTATTACACATCGGGTGTTTAGGGCAGCGATGGAAGCTCCTCCACTCCTATTTGTTTCTGGCAAGTCTTTCAATGGTTCTCCAGCTGTGCCCCAGGTTTTTCAGCTCAGCTTCCACAGCTCTTTGCCATGTTGTTTTGGGCAGCCTTGTTTTTGCTTGCCTTTAGGTGTCCATCTTATTGCTACTCTGGTGATGGAATCCGTTTCCATCCAAAGCACATGACCCATCCATCTCCAACACCTCCTGGCAATGATGGTGCTCAGATCCTCTTGGCTGCACTGTGTCAATAGATCTTGGTTTGAGATTGTCCTGGGCCAAAAGATACAGAGGATTTTTCTGAGGCAAGCTGTATAGACTGAAGACAATTTGGACATGTCATCCTTTCTCATTCCCCAGCATTCTGCACTATAAAATAGTGTTGAAAGTATGCAGCTCTGATAAATCTTGAGTTTGGTTTTGGTGTTGTATTTTGATGATGTCCAGACTGTATTTAAGCTCCTGAAGGTGGACCTGGCTTTGCTGATTTTTGTTCCGGATGCCCTGGCTTGTTCCACCATCCTGGCCGATGGTGCTGATCACATATGTCAATGTTTCTACTTTTGTGAGAACATAATCCTCTATCCATACTGGTGATGGTGAGGCAATATTAAAGGTCATGATATCTGTCTTATTGCGGTTGAGTTTCAGTCCAATTTTCTGGCTGAATGTGTTGAGTCGAATTGTTTTTTCTTGTATATGGTGTTGGGTACATGATAGGAGAGCGACATCTGTGAAGTCCAAGTCTTCAAGGGATGAGAAGAATGCCCGTTTAATGCCTCATGGCATGTCTTCTGTTGTACACTGCATTTCCCAGTCATTGGCAATGTTGAAGAGGATTGCAGACATGACACCCCAATGTACTCCTGCTTTGACTTCAAAACTGAGTTCACTGTGATCAACACTGCATGTAAAGTTGAAATAGAAGCTTTTGATGACATTGATTATATGGAAAGGAATTCCATATGCCTGCAGAATGTACCATAGGCTGGACCTCTGAATGCTATCAAAAACCTTCTCAAAGTCTATGAAATTTATGTAGAGTTGCCGTTGCCATTGTAAGCACTGTTCTCTTATGTTTCGTAGAGTGAAGATCTGGTCTGTGCAGCCATGCCCTCTCCGAATACCAGCTTGCTCTTTTCTGAGTACGCCATCAACTACCTCTTATACACGCTGGGCTATAATCTTACACAATACTTTGCTTGGCACAGATAAAAGTGTCATACCACACCAGTTATTACAATCACTGAGAGTTCTTTTCTTTGGTATCTTCACTATAACCCCATTGGTCCCATATCTAGCATTTTTTCCCTTTACTAGACTGATGTAAATAAAAGGACCAGGATAGATATTGCTAATTTAGGATTTACCTTGAACAATTCTGCATTCAAATTATCCTTGCCGGGAGCTTTCTCGTTTTTTAAGGATTTGATGGCTTGGATGATCTCTTCCTTAGTTGGGGTGTCTGTGTTGATATCAAGATCTTCTTCTGCCTCCTGGATGTTTGCTTCCTCTTTAGGTGGCACCCTGTTCAGCAATTCTTTGAAATGCTCTGTCCAGCACATTTCTTGTTCTTTTTCGGTTGTTAGTCAGTGTCCTTGTTTGTTCCTGACGACAGTGTTTGTTGGTGTCTGCCACTGATAAGCTGTGTCATTTTGTAGATAGTTCCTTGTTCACCACGAGCAGCTGCATCCTCTGCTTGTGTTGCCAGATTATCAATATAATGCCGTTTGTTGGTTCTCACAAGGCGTTTGACCTCCTGGTGTGCCTTGCTATACTGCTTATGATATTTGTCCTTTAGCTTCTGGGATTTTGTGTCTAAAACTATTTTTTTTAGTGCTCGCTGGTTTCTATGGTGTTCCATGTGCTGGGTGTAATCCACTCCTTCCTTCTCTTCTGCCTACAGCCTAGACAGGCTTCACTGCTCTGTTTATAAATTCCTGTTACTTCTCATTGATCTCATCTGCATTTCCCTCCCCAAATGAATACAAGAGAGGGAAATATTTATTTATAGAGGGATGAATGGAGAAAAACAACAGGTGGGAATGTAGGGGGAGCAGTAAAACAGGGTTACATCCAGCACAAGGCCCCACAGGCCCAGTAGTATCATAATATGAAAGGGCAGACACCGAGCGCTACATCTGCACACAGAGTTCAGGAGGTCTGAGAAAAGTTGCAGTCTAGTGGTGAGTCCAGGGTGCTCCTGGTCGTCTTTAGCACCAGTGAACTTTCCCCAACAAACCCCTCCATGGCCTCTTCTGACGCTCTCTGCAAAGCCACTCAGGGCGACCACCTTGCTGCTTAGCTGGCTACAGCTTCCCTCCTTATTCCCAGTGCAAGGTCACAAGCCCCAGTACCTATGGCCCCATACAGGTCTGGGCAGTAGTGATCCTGGGTCCTGCACCAGTTTGTTCTTCTGGGATTCCACCCTGGCACAGTGCTCCTCCTGGCTCCTCTCCTGGGGTGTCCCCAGTCGGCCGCTCTGTTCCCTGAGGCACTGGACAGGTTCTTGGCTGCTTCACTATGGCCATGTCTACATAATGTTGACATTGGCATCTTAGCGACTTTGTCACTAGATTTAGTGATGTTTTGGTTCCCCTAGCAAGAAAACAAGTATCAAAGTGATCAGTGACAAATCTAGTGACTTTCAATGCCAATTACAGTGACATTCAGAAAAAGAAGTCACCAATATGTATAGTCACAAGCAGCTCAGTAGTGTTAATAAAATCCATTCCATGCTCTTCTTACTCCTTTTTGTTGCACTCCAAGTTAATGTCATTATGTCTCAATTGAGCATGTCCTCAGAAGGAATCATATTCCAGGGCTTCTTGGGCTGAGATCACTATAATCTGCAGGTGAAGAAAAGAAGTCTGTGGAGGCTAATTAAATACTTTGCTAAAGCTAGGCACACTTTGGAGAGAGTGGCACATTAGCCAAGGCTTGTTTTTATGTAAATGTGTTCTTTCTCGCTGCTCCATATTAAGTAGCACACCCTGTGATCAGGGAAAGATGGCTAATGAAGCAGGCTGGGCAGGGGAGGCAGGTTAGCCAGTAAGGCGAGCCACATAGATGGAAGGTGGGGTGGGATGAGACAGGATCATGTGCCCCAATGGGGTCAGGAGGGGGCTCCGTGCCTCCAGGAGTGAAGCCCTTACAACAGGATCAAAGGTGATTTCAGTTCCCCTTTACTCCTTCCCCTGGCTTGGCCACCTGGGATTAGCTGCCCAGCTGTTTTCAGAAACAAAACCCTGGAAGTGTGGGGAAGGGGTCCAGCTAGCGGATTTTTGTTTTAAAATCTTCTTTCTTGGGTCCATGCAGCGCTGAGCTCAGGTCAGGTGAATGTTCTCTTCTCCCTGGTTCTGGACTCTCCCTTTCACTAACCTGTTGGTTCAAATCCAGGCTCAAGGCTCAGCTGAAATTAAGCAACCCCAGCCAACCAGGGCTGCAGTGTACAGAGCGCCCTTCCCAAGGAACAGAGGGCTGCAGTTTCCTTCTCAATGAGCAGACGGCACCCTCCTGATGCTGAGAGTGTACTAGTGTAGTTGCTTCTGGTGCACAACAGAATGTAGTAAGAATAGCATGGAATGGATTTTATTAACACTATTGAGTGTTTTGTGAATGGTTTTGGGACTGTACTTGCCTGTGTGTGTGTGTGTGTGTGTGTGTGTGTGTGTGTGTGTATATATATATATATATGAGTGTGTATATATGTATATATAATCTGTTGAATTCTCTGGAAATTTTGTTCGGTGACATTTTTGACTACTTTTGAGTGCTTAAACAACTACATCTAGCGACTTGTCATAGTTTGTCTGATGACTTCCTGCTATGTGGAGTTGGCAACACTGTCTACATTACACAGGTTACTTGACATAAGGCAGCTAATGGTGACCAAACTGTGGAGGTGTATACACTGCAATGCTTCTCCTGCGGATTTAACTCTCCTGCTACGCCGACAAAATAAAACCACCTTGACAAGAGGCGTAGCGCTTAGGGTGACGTAGTTAAAATGATGCAGTGTCAGGGTAGACATTGATGCTTATGTCGCCGCAAGTGGCCTCCATGCAGTGGTGCAAGTAAACCAGTATGGTCAGGTACGCCGTACCATTAAGACATTTATTGCCAGTATGCTGTACTGGAGAGACACATTTTCAAGAATAAAATTGTAGAGCCCGGTGTGGATATAAATTTATACCTGCAGATGCGGACATCCACGGGTAGAAATCAGTATCCGCTGAACCATGGAGCTCTCCTGGGAACTGCAGCGGTGAAAGGAGCAGAACATGGGGCCACTGCTTCCAGGATCATGGAAAGGAGGAGAAGGGGCATGAGAGGGACATGCAGCAATGCTATGCTAAGATCAAGGAGCTGAAGCTGGCATACAAAAAGGTGAGGGAGGCCAATCACTGGTCTGGTGCTTCACCGAAGACATGCCACTTCTACAAGGAGCTGCACACCATCCTCTGCAGAAAGCCTGCCTCCACTACCAAGTAGCCCGTGGATACTTTGGGGGGACTGGAGACAGTGGCTAGCAGAGTGAACCCCAAGTAGGATGCAGTGGATGAGAAAGTGGAGTTGGAGGAGGATGGGGGACAGGCAACAGGGATATCTCATGGCATAGTGAGGCAAGGCCTCTTTAACTCCAGAGGGGTCTAGCACTCCCGCTCTGGCATGCCTGACGCAGGAAAGGGAAGCTCCAGTAAGAACTCATTGTGCTTTGATACTGCAGGATTACATGAGGTAGTACTCTGCTTTTTTTTAAATCAAGGTAGAAGAGAGATTGAAATAACCAACGTAGGTACAGTTTGTATCTGCTTCTCATTCCCCTTTCTGCAGCTGTGGAAAAGTTTGCACACCGGGATGTCCCAGGAATCCTCTGTAGAGATTGCTAAGAAACTTTCCTGGAGGTGCTCTGTAATCCTCTGCAGAAGATTTCTTAGGAGGGCGGCCTTGTTTCTTCCCTACTGGTAGGAAACTTTTCCCCACCAATCAGCAATTATTTCTGCAGGCACCATAACAACACAGAGGTGAGCAGTGTAAGGACCCAGTCTGCAACTGTACTCGTGCAGCACCAGCACTCCCTTGCACTAGGAGAGAAATATCAGCTGCTATTACCCCTGCCTGTGAAAATGGAGTCAGTATTCAGAATAGTGCTCCTAGGTACTGGTTAGAGATACCCCTCTGAAACCCATCCCACCCTTTATCCCATCTTGCCCCTTCCCTGCTGGACTGAGGTCACAATGGTTGGGGCTGTCACTGGGCTGCGTGTGCCTGCCAAGGAAAAGTGAGAAAGTGATGTCTCTAACCATGGGTGGCAAGTTTGTAGAAATTATGGTGGTGCCCAGAACCTGCCCCCCAACTCCGCCCCCCCAAACTCCACCCCAACCTGCCTAAGGCTCTGGGAGGGAGCTTGGGGGGGCAGGTCTGGGAATTAGCGTGCAGGAGGGGTACTGGGTGCAGGCTTTGGGATGGAGTTTGGGTGCTGGGTGCAGGCTCTGGGCTGGGACAGGGGGTGGGTGAGCAGGAGGGGGTGAGGGGTGCAGGCTTTGGGATGGAGTTTGGGTGCAGGCTCTGGGCTGCAGGTGGGGGTATAGGTAGGGGGTGGGGGTGCACCTTCTGGGAGGGAGTTTGGGGATAGGAGGGAGTGCAGGGGTGAGGGCTGTGGGGCTGAAGATGAGGGATTCATGATGCAGGAGGGGGCTCAGGGCTGGGGCTGAGGATTAGGGTGCAGGGGGATGAGGGGTCTGGCTGGGGATGAGAGTTTGGGGCGTTGGAGAGGCTCAGGGCTAGGGCAGAAGGGCAGGGTAAGTGCAGCCTGCCTTGCCAATAGTGGAGGGCAGGCACTAGGACTCGGGGGCAGCAGACAGCAGTTCTGCCGGTAGCCGCTTTCTAGCAGCCCGAGCAGGAAGGGGAAAGACCTGCGCTGTTTTCTGTCAGGCAGGGACGCGGCGGGGGGGACACACGTGGGGGGGCAGGTAGCAGGCGGGGGCTGGGACCTGCTCCAGGCAGGGAAGCGGTGGGTGGGGGAGACCCGCGGGAGCCGGGGTCCGATCCAGGCAGGGCTGGGGAAGAGACCCAGCTCCAAATATTGCTGGAGCAGGGCACCCGGCCCTGAATATTCCTGGAGCCCGAGCACCACAAAGATATATAACCCGCCGCCTATGTCTCTAACTTGTTTGGATCAAGGCTGTGAGTGCCCTCACAATAGTGTCTCTGTCTATTGTTTCTTTAGCTTTTACAGATGTGTCCTAGAGGGTCTCCTCCTGCACACTGGCTGAGTGGCTCCATACGATAAGAAAACGAAACAGGAGGAGTGGAGGAGTTCTGCAATCCTCTAATGCTTTGGCTTGTGAGCAGAGAGGCTATCAATGAGAGACTGGGAATGGAGAGCCAGGACAGGAAACAGGGGCAGAAGTGGAAGATACAGCTACTCCAGAACCAAACAGACATACTGAAGTTTCCTGAATGATCTTCAGGTGCAACATATCTGTGCTTGCTTCCCCCTGAACCCCGTACCGAACTGCCTTCTATGCCCACCCCACACTCCCCACCCTCCTTTCTTCACATGTTCCCAGCCCGTCACAATACCCCATGCATTCCATCCCAAGGTACATGTTTCACAATGACAGCTGGACATACACCCTGCTGTGAGATCTTCATTGGCAAATGTTCTCTTAATGTTCATGTCCCTTGCAGAACATAGTAAGGTTTGCATTGGTGTTTAATAAAAATGTACTTATAGAAAGAGAAGGCATCTTTATTTGTCTTCTACACGTGGTGGTTGCTGTTGAAATTCATACACAATGTTAATCGGTGTATTTGCATTGTAAAATTAATACACACAGAGAAATCATTACAAGATTGATACTTCTGTGCAAGAAAACAATGCCTGGCTCAATGCATTACAGAAACCCACATTACTGAGACTCATTGTCAAAATGATCCTTTAAGGTCTCCCTGATTCAAATAGTTCCCCATTGAGCCTCTCTAGCAGCTCTGGTAGCTGGCTGCTCAAAAGCAGCAGCCAACTGATCCGCCTCAATGTTCCACCGCTGCGGAAACTTCTCCCCCTTCACTTCACAAATGTTATGCAGATCACAGCAGGCTGCTATTACCATGGGAATATTTTCCTCATTGAGGTCTAATCTGCCAAAAAGGCAGCACCAGCTACCCTTTAAGCAGCCAACGGCACATTCAATAGTTACTCTGTATCTGCTGACCCTGTTGTTGAAGCGATCCTTGCTACAGTCAAGGTTGCTGGTGAAAGATTTCATGAGCCATGGGAGCAAGGGGTAAGCTGGGTCTCCAAGGTTCACTTCTGGCATTTCCACATCCCCAACTGGAATCTTCTGGTGTGGAAAGAAAGTCCCTGCCTGCAGCTTTCAGTACAGGTCAGTGTTCCTGAAGATGCATGCGTCATGCACCTTCCCTGACCATCCCATGTTGGTTTGGGTGAAATGACCCAGGTGATCCACCAGTGCTTGCAATACCATTGAAAAGTAGTCCTTTCTGTTGATGTACTCCATCACAAGGTACTCATGGGGCCAAAATGAGAATATGTTTGCCATTTATTTTTCCGATGCAGTTAAGGAATCCCATTGCCACAAAGCCATCCACTATTTCCCGCATATTGCCCAGAGTCACAGTCCTTCATAGCAGGAGGCAATTAATGGCCCTGCACACTTGGAACACTGCAACTCCCATGGTGGACTTCCCCACTCCAAACTGATTAATGACGGACCAGTAGCAGCCTGGAGTTTCCAGCTTCCACACAGTGATTTCAACTTACTTCTCCACCATGAGTGCAGCTCACATTTTGGTGTCCACAGGGCAGGGTGAACTCTGCATACAGTTCCAGAAGGTGGCTTTGCACATCCAAAAGTTCTGCAGCCACCGCTCATCATCCCATACCTGCATAATGATGCAATCCCACCCTAATCGTACTGTCTGCTGTGGGCAGCTGTTCCATGAATGCCAAGGGCAATCTTGAATTCTTTCTGTCCGTGGCACACAGCAAGGCAGACACCACGGTG
The DNA here is from genome assembly GCF_007399415.2 of Gopherus evgoodei. NCBI lineage: Eukaryota > Metazoa > Chordata > Testudines > Testudinidae > Gopherus > Gopherus evgoodei. The sequence goes on along the minus strand of NC_044322.1, from coordinate 140,506,442 downwards.
TCATCATCAGATTTGAAACTCATGAAATACTGCAAGATAGATACCCATGGTGCACTGCTCTCTTTGTTTATGTAAGAGCACCAACAGGGGACGTGCTCTGTTGTCACAGGGAGCTTTGTGTGGAAGGTGCAAAAGTGTTTTAATTACAGTGGTGGTTGAATGTCAATGTAACTCATCATGTTCATGTACAGCACTTCCTGCAATTGTTGCAGGGTTTGTAGAGTGTTGCATGTATCCCACAATTTTCAGCACAGCTTCCAAAGACATATGCATATGTATGTGATATATAATGCATATTTTAGTTCACTGGCAGAATTAATAGTACCACTGCAACTGCACCACTTTCATTTCTTCTTCACAGGAAACTGGTCCTGCAACAGTGCAAGGGGACTTGCTCATTTTATAAGCATTACAAGCATGCCAGGGTGTTGCAACAAGCTAAATGTTAGATCTAGTGCGGACAAGCCTTCAGAAACAATGAAGGCACACACCCCTTCCAAGCAGGTGAAAAAGTCATACTTCTATCTGTGCTCAGCATCTGGCAGCCTCTTGCACAGAATTTTTTAGGAGTCTGTAACTCTCCTTCCAGTGGTCAGTGAATCAAGCTCTTCCTTCTCCCAAATGTCTTGGACCAGCTTGGTATCCAGCCCACAACTGACTTCCCAACACAAAGGTGGATATCCATTGTCTTAGTGCATCTCCATCAATCTCATGGTGGCCTTTCAGATTTCTGTCCTGTTTGTCTCTCTCCTGGGGATTGTAGTTGTTTAGGGATTATCCCATCCCATATATTCATAGACTCCCTGCCCTTCTCCCTAAATGTACTGTTTTTATTTGGTACAAAAAAAAAAAAGCTTGTAACAGGCAGCAATCCAAAGAAGCAACAGAGCTGCTGCCCTGGCAACAAAATTCCTCACCAGCCTCAGTACAGTGCTATAGCTCCCCTTCCACTGCCTGCATACTAACTCCACCCACCTGCAGGAGGCCCAGAACATACAAAAGCAAAAGTAATTAAAAAAAAACATTTAAAATTAAAATAATTCCCTTCTCAGTCCCTGTATATAATTGGTCATTCATTTCTCTCTCATTACATTGGCTGGAACATCAGGTTGATAGGATAATTTCTAAAAATCTCGGACTGCCAGGGTGAAACTTGTTAGATGTTATCTAATTATGGCAGTTTTGGAACTTCAGGGTGCCTGAGTCTACCAAATCCAACTGCATGGAGCAGTGTAGGGGTCATGGACTGGGAAAGGAGAAAGACATCAACACTGAACAGGAGATACTTCCACTCTGAATGGAAATGACCTATGAGGAAAGACTGAAAAAACTGGACATGTTTAGTCTAGAGAAAAGATGGCTGAGGGGAGACATAACAATCTTCAAATATATTAATGGCTGCTATAAAGAGGATGGTGATCAGTTGTTCTTCATGTCCACCAAGGGTATGAGAAGAAGTAATCAGCTTAATTTGCAATAAGGGAGATTTAGGTTAAATATTAGGAAAAAAATGATAAGGATAGATAAGCAAAGGAACAGGTTACCCAGGGGGGTTGTGGAAACCCCATCATTAGAGGTTTTTAAGAACTGTTGAGGGAAACATGTAAGAACATAAGAACAGCCATACTAGGTCAGACCAATAGTCCATCTAGCTCAGTATCCTGTCTTCCAACAATAGCCAATGCCAGGTGCCCCAGAGAGAATGAACAGAACAGGTAATCATCAAGTGATCCATCCCCTGTCACTCATTCCCAGCTTCTGGCAAACAGAGGCAAAGGACACCATCCCTGCCCATCCTGACTAATAGCCATTGATGGACCTATCCTCCACTGAACTTATCTAGTTCTTTTTTGAACGTTGTTATAATCTTGGCCTTCACAACATCCTCTGGCAAAGAGTTCCACAGGTTGACTGTGCGTTATGTGAAGAAACATTTCCCTTTTTTTTTTGTTTTAAACCTACTCCTATTAATTTCATTTGGTGACCCCTAGTTCTTGTGTTATAAGAAGGAGTAAATAACACTTCCTTATTTACTTTCTCCACACCAGTAATGACTTTATAGACTTCAATCATATCCCCCCTTAGTCATCTCTTTTCCAAGATTAAAAGTCCCAGTCTTATTAAATCTTATTAATCTCTCCTCATACGGAAGTCTTTCCATATCCCTAATCATTTTTGTTGCCCTTTTCTGAACCTTTTCCAATTCCAATATATCTTTTTTGAGATGGGGTGACCACATCTGAATGCAGTATTCAAAATGTGGGCGTACTATGGTTTTATAGAGAGGCAGTATGATATTTTCTGTCTTACAGACACTCCCTGGCTTAAGCAAGACCCGACTTACACAAATTCGCACTTACGGAAAAAGTTCCATAAGCCAGATATAGCATTTTCGAGTTGTGGACATTTTTGCGTAACGTATGGGTATACGTTTCCAACTTACACAAAATTCGAGTTATGTAAGGCTTTCTGCAATGGAACGATTGCATAAATTGGGGGGTGTCTGTATTATCTATCCCTTTCTTAATGATTCCCAACATTCTGTTCACTTTTTTGACTGCCGCTGCATATTGAGTGGATGTTTTCAGAGAATGATCCACAATGACTCCAAGATCTCTTTCTTGAGTGGTAACAGCTAATTTATACCCCATCATTTTATATGTATAGTTGGGATTATGTTTTCCAGTATGCATCACTTTGCATTTATCAACATTGAATTTCATCTGCCATTTTGTTGCCTAGTCACCGAGTTTTGAGAGAACCTCTTGTAGCTCTTCATAGTCTGCCTGGGACTTAATTATCTTGCGTAGTTTTGTATCATCTGCAAATTTTGCCACCTCACTGTTCACCCTTTTTTTCAGATCATTTATGAATATGTTGAATAGGACAGGTCCCAGTACAGACCCCTTGGGGGACACCACTATTTACCTCTCTCCAGTCTGAAAACTGACCATTTATTCCTACCCTTCTTTTAACCAGTTACCAATCCATGAGAGGATTTTCCCTCTTATCCCATGACTGCTTACTTTGCTTAAGAGCCTTTGGTGAGGGACCTTGTCAAAGGCTTTCTGAAAATCTAAGTACACTATATTCACTGGATTCCCCTTGGTCCACATGCTTGTTGACTCCCTCAAAGAATTCTAGTAGATTGGTGAGTCTAGGTATTCTTAGTCCTGCCTCAGCATTAGGTGGCTGGACTAGATGACTTCTCAAGGTCCCTTCCACCCTACATTTCTATGATTCTATGACATGCGAGAATGCCATCTTTCAATATCTCATATTGGAGGATGGCTTCTTCAGCACCTTTTCTAATTGCCAGATCCTCTTAGGCTGTACCAAATCACATCTCACATACCTCTTGACCTCCATGTATATCAAAGATAATATTCTCCCTGCCCCTTCAAGTAACTACTGAGCTATAGAAAATACTATAATGCCATAAATTATGGAAACATTGATTTAATATGCTGACCTTCTTTCCTCATGCCTTTAGACTATTTTTTTTCATTTTCATATGAACCTGAGCCATTTATTTAATAATGCTGATATGATTATACGTATGAGTCTAGTTTGGATACTTTTATATAGTCAAAGCATCTGCCAGTTCAATGAAATAACATTTCTGGATCAAATTTTCCTACATAATTTCCTTCCCTTAAAACAACAACAAAACTAAGGCTTACAGGGGAGACTGCCTTTATTTAGAAATGTTCATTAACATTAATATTCAAGTTTTATATGATGCATATAACCTAACCCAGTATAAAACCAGTTGTTTTGCATGGCTAAGATTTTTGCATGTTCATTACTTCAGCCTACAGTAAATCACACAGACATTTAATATATTGTATTGTGTCCCCTGTGGTTTATTTGTAAGAATATTTCAATATCGTAAATTCAACATTTACAGTTACGAGTGTCTAATTTTAAACTGGGTCATTAAGACTTTACTGGCTCTAGAGCTTTTTATTGCTGCCTCAAGCAAACTGACCTGCCAGCTTAAGTGTTGTAGCCCTGTGGGTCCCAGGATATTAGATAGACAAAGTGGGTGAGGTAATAACTTTTACTGCTCCAACTTCCCCTGGTAAGAGAGACCAACTTTGGAGCTTACAAAGAGTGTTTCCCAGACCCAAAGAAGAGCTCTGTGTAAACTCCTGGTCAGGATCCTTCAGGGGGTCAGGAGCTGTCAGCCTCCACCCCAAACCCCGCTTTGCCTCCAGCATTAATAATGGTGTTAAAATATACTAAAAAGTGTTTTTCACTTATAAAGGGGGTCACGCTCAGAGGCTTGCCGTGTGAAAGGGGTCACCAGTGCAAAAGTTTGAGAACCACTGGTGTAAACGCCAAAGCTTGTCTCTCTCACCAACAAAAGGTGATTCAATAAAAGATTTTGTCTCTCACCCACCTTGTCCCAGCAATATAAGGCACTTCTGGTGGGAGACTGGGAAGGGGGTATACAGACACCTCTCTTGCTATGCTCCTGTCAGAGCTTCTTCCCTGGCAGCAGCGGTCACTAAAGACCTGCCAGTGATTTAGGAGACCCTTGATCAAATTCCCTCAGAAAAAAATAAACAGGATTTTCTGCCTTGAGCTGCGCCCAGCAGAATTGGACCCTAAAGAATGAGCACCGCATCCTGATGAATTGTTCCAGTGGGCACCGTGCTCTCCTGAGACCGGGGGCGCAAACTCCTTTGAGGGACTGTAGCTCCGCTGAAAAAGCCAGCCAGTGTCCTGGCTCTGCTCCTCACGTCGGTTCCCCCCGCCCCCCATCCCCAGCTGGAATGGAAGCTGAGGTGGTTTGGCAGCCGCCTGTACACCCATGATTTGTGTTTCCTCGGCAGCTTTTCAAGTCAGCCAGATGCGGGACTAACCGCGCGAGAGGCGGCCCCGCTGCTCTGGGGCAGAAGCTCGGAAGGGCCACAGCCTGCGGCGCTGCCTGGCGAGGGGGGCTCGGCGGGGGTCAGGGCGGCAGGGGAGCGCCCTGCGGCGGGTCAGAGCCGCCTGGGAGAGCAGCGGCCCGAAGAGCAGCGCCCCCAGGGCACCCGCGGCCACCGCCGCAGCATCTGGCGCCTCGCTGCTGGGTTTCCTCCTCCCACGGGCGGCGGCTGCTCCAGCTGCCGGGACTGGCAGCGCCGCGAGCTGCCTCTGGCTCAGAAGCGGCCCGGGCAGCAGAGCGGCGGCAGCGAGCAGCCAGGGCTCCCCCGCCGGCCGGCCGGGCCAGGTGAGTGCCCGTCGCTGGGGGCGCGAGGAGAGGCACAGACTCCCGGTTACGGGCTGTCCAAAGGCTGCAAAGTTGGGAGCGGCTGGGCTGAGGTGGGCGAGGGGGGACTCGCTGGGGATGAAGGGACCTGGCTTCCTCCGTCTTGCCCAGTCCTGCTGCAGAGCAGTGGGGGAAAGCGGGTCCCGCTGGGTGGGGGGCAGAGAAGTACCTGGGGGAAAGTTGCCTGCTCAGGCCGGTGTTTGCAAGAGGAGGAGGCTGGTGCTATGTGTCTGGGGCTGGCCGGGCTGCAGCGGAGGATCTTGTTTAGCAGCCCGGCTCCTAGTCCTAGGTGAACGGGGGAGAGTATAAGTCTGACGAAGTGGGTATTCTCCTAGGAAAGCTCATGCTCCAATACGTCTGTTAGTCTATAAGGTGCCACAGGACTCTGTCACTTTTTACAGATCCAGACTAACACAGCTACCCCTCTGATAAGGTGTAAACACAGCTCTCAACCTGCCAAGGACCCAGCTTAAAAATATGCCCCTGACTCTCCCATAAGAAAAAACAATTGAAATAGCAAAGGCAGAAAGTGTGGGGCCATTGATCTATCTGAGGTCAGTGGGGTTGAACAAGTGTAAGTAGGACAATGTCTTGCCCATGCCTTCGGTGGGACCAAGACTTCACCCAGTGTCTGTAACAGGCATCACGTTTGGTTTAACCACTGCTCCGGGGTTGTGTTTCTGATATCAGGAATAAGCAGTGAGATGGCAGCAAGTTTCATTATGATGTGGACATAAATACTGGTTTGAAATGAGTGGCTCCCCATGTAATTGAGCGTGTTTGAGAGGTACTGCAGTACGGGGTTCTTTTTGACCTTCTGTCTAATCAAGAGTGATAAAATGATTAACTTCTCTGAAGTAGCCAGTGTGTTACACAATAGCGCAGTGGTTCTCAGGGGCCACAGTTTCAGGGGGTCCACCAAGCAGGACCAGTGTTAGACTCGCTGGGGCCCAGGGCAGAAAGCAGAAGTCACACCACATGGGGCTGAAGCCTGGGGCCTTGAGCCCTGCCACCCTGGGCTGAAGCCAAAGCCTGAGCAACTTAGCTTTGCAGGGGCCCCAGGCAATTACCCTATTTGCTACACCCTAACGCTGGCCCTGGCTTTTATATGCAGAAAACCAGTTGTGGCACAAGTGAACTGTGGGGTTTTTATAGCATGTATCAGGGAGGCGGTGGGGACAACTCAGAAAGAAAAAGGTTGAGAACCCCTGCAATAGAGAATACCTTGTTTCTGTAATGTTTTGACTGACAGGTTTTTAACGTTTGGGTAGATCATACTTTTTAATACCTGCATCATGGCCATGTTTCTGTATTAATCACAGTAGGCCAATTTTGCTCTCAGTTACACCTGTACTTGCCCATTGTTTTCTATGGAGATGAATGAGTGGAACTGAGAGCTGAATTTGTTGTTGTTTATCTTTTCATGTTACATTCTGAAACAAAAATGGTGAAACAGATGCATTTTAAACAAGATATTTTGAAAGTCATCTGTGTATGGTAAGTCATTTTATACTCTTGAGGGCATTCTGTGCCAAAAAAAAACAAAAAAACACCCCCCAAAAAACCCGCACAATATTTTAAAATTCTGCAAATTTTATTTGTCAAATAAATCTAGAGGCTCCAGCATGGCATTGGGGAGCACAGGGAACTGGCTGCACAGAGGTGAGAGATCACTGGGCAGCTCTCACCACCCCAGGTATGGACTCAGTTGTAAGGCTGCACCCAATCCTGACACAGCGCAAGGACTGGGCCTGCCCCAGAAACACCTCAGGGCCCTGCCCCTCTGTGTCAGGTGCACCAGGTATGGGCAGGCAGGCTCAGCAAGGCAGGATCCAAGTGTGGAGGGGCTTAGTGTGAGGGGATCCAGGTGTGGGTTGAGAGGATTCTGTGTGGGCCAATCTGGTTATGGGCAGCTCATTGAAGGATCCAGGTGTCTGTGTGGGGGGCTTGTTGGAGGTTCTGGGTACAATGATTATGGGACTCTGCAGGGGGGATCAGGTGAAGGTGGTTGGGGCTCAGCAGGGTGGAGGGTCTGGGTGTGGGGGAGAAAGAGCTCGGCAGGGGGGTATGGGTGTGAAGGGCTCAGTGTGGGTGGGGTGGGGATCTGGGTGTGGGTGGCTTGTTGGGGTTGTCCAGGTGCAGCAGGAATGGGGCTCGGACGGTTCTGGGGTAGGGGATGAGGTTTGGCAGTAGGGTCAGGGTATGAGGGGATCTGGATCCACAGGGGTTGGGTGGATTGGGGAACAGCTCCCTGTACAGGGATCCTTTCCCCTGCAGTGGAGGAGTGATGGATGCTGAAAGCGGTGGGGGGAGGGGCATTTGCAGAGCTTCTTTCAGCTGGGGGAGAAAACTGGGAGTGGGTCTGACCTACCCCCAGATGCCATGCAAAGAAAAAGGAAGTCCTATCCTTCCAGTCCAGCTGGGACTAGCAGCTGAGCCTGGTGCAGGGTAGGAGCCACCAGCTAGGTCTTCCTCAGTCCTGCCTACTGTCCCACAGTGATTTATCTCTCTGATGGCTGCCTTGGGCCTCCGAAACATACTGCTGGGGAGGGCTGCATGACCGCTCTTGTGGCTCCCCTTTGCTTCCCTGTCAGAAAGTCATTTTTCTGTGGGGAAGCAAAGAAATCTGTGGGGGACATAAATTCTGCGCATGCCCAGTAGCGCAGCATTCCTCCAGGAGTAAAAATTTGAAACTGTATCTATTGCAACCTATCCTCTTATGTTGCCTTTCATGAGGAATGATGTGCATGGTAATTACTGAAACCATCTTTCCCTGAATTTATAGTGAAAAGGTGGTTGAAATACAAGCTTTCAAACTTACACAGGTCCTGATTAAGAATAGAATGGCATGAGAGGAAATATTAGAAGAAGAGTTACCTTTAAGTTCTGACAGTTTTAGCATGTATGAGACATGATAGTAGCTTCCACAAGTATGTTGCTTTTAATATTAAACACCATATTTGAGTTTTGAATGTTGTATTTTCAGCTAAAAGCTAGACCAGAATGTATTTGAAGGGCAAAATCCTAATAAATAATTTTAATGTATAGAAATATGTCTAAGGGTTTCGCTCTTATCTCAAACACATGAACTCAAAAAATATTGCTTATTTTGTAAAATCAACATTGTGTACCCATCAAGAGATTGATTTTTATAAAATATACAATAATAAATGCCTCATATGAAATTATACATTAATGCTGCTCATTTGGAAATCAGTCCTGCATTTCTTATGTGCCAAAAATTCCTTCAAAGTAAATTAGAGACAAGGTGGGTGAAGTAATATCTTTTATCAGCCCAACTTCTGTTGATGAGAAAGACAAGCTACAACAATTTGAAGTAAATTTAAATTCTGGGTGCTCAAGGAATACAGGATTGATTATACCCTTTGTGCAAAGACCAAGGGACAAATCCTGTTCTTCGTGCTCATGAGCAGTATCACTCATGTGAATGGCTGATCAGAATTTGCCTCCAAATGTAAAGTAAGGATCCAATTCTGAAATTCTGCAGGACTTCAGTGTGAGTGTAATCTGCATCAGGACTGTGGGATCATAGGCAACTTTTTCAGTCACTGTATATAAAATTTGTAGGCATTTAAAAGGTTGAGAGATATTGGACTTTTCATGTGTTTATTTTAGTCCCCACTTCAGGCTTTTCCATACATCTTCATGGTTATGTGAGCTGTAACTACACAGACAGTTCAGGTATCTGGTATATGAGCAACTCTGTGGAGTTGTGCCATTGTTGTTCACAATTTGTTCCAACTGGTGGGACTCAAAAGTGTCTTATCAAAGTGCTGGTCATCTTTTCTGATCTGATGGTCCTCTTGTGTTTTTGGAGACAACTGCTCAATTGCAGCCTATTGACTATTACAGAAAAAAAATCCTATCATCACAGTGGTTGGGATCATTTTGTAACTTAAAAACATTTGTTTTTGAAGAAAAGAGACAGTAAACCACATGTAGACGAAAGAGCAGATGGAGAAAAAAAACATACTAGAGTTTTGGAAAAGTCTAGTCAAGTTAAAATACTTATTTACTTCATGGCCTTCAGAAGAAGTTACTAGAATTTGTACTTAATATTTATATTATGTAAAATTAGAATGAGATAATTTTAGTTAATTTTTTAGTCACCAAACCACTAACCACAAATGTAGCAATAGACGTGTTCTCATTTATAGAGTTCTTTAGAGGATATTAATTTGAAGAAGCAATCCTGCAATATGTTATGATGAGCGAACCTGAAGTTGTCACACAAGATCAAACATGAGTGTTTAGGAGCAGTACAGACTGCATGTACCAGGAAAAGTGAATAATGTATATACACTGATTAGGAACATATTATTGTGGACTCATTCAAAAAACAAAATCCGGTTACTGGTATCTATGGATATTTTGAATATTAAAAACCCACACGTTGTACTCTGTAGAGAATAGTTTAGGCTGGCTCTCTGCCTGGATTTGAGACTTCTGGGCATGCTGGATTATGGATATTGCCAAATTCTTCATTTTAATTTGTCTTCCAACCATGGGATTTTGGATTGTTCCATGTAGATTTTGCACCAAATTAATTCCAGGTGTTATTGTTGATTTCAGTGGAGTTAAGAATAAACCTGGCCCATTATACCTGAGATTTTTTAGCTTGTGTGCTGTCATTACAATAGTTATTCTGTGCATACACCATCTTTTTCACAATGACATGAAAAAGTGAGGTTATTATATTCATGTTAAACTAAGTCAGTACTTTCCTCAGTGTGACTCATTACTGAGGAAGCTACTCACTTTATAAGTGCTGATGATGAGCAAGAGGGAAAGAACCCAGATTGAGCGTCAGGTTCCAGACTGAGTTTGCCAAGCTGACACTTATGCCTGGCCTACACACAGGAAATTTGAATTGGATTTAACTAAGTTTTTTTCTAAAACAGTGGCTCTCAACCTTTTCAGACTATTGTACCCCTTTCAGGAGTCTGATTTGTCTTATGAACCTCAAATTTCACCTCACTTGAAAAGTACTTGCTTACAAAATCAGACATAAAAATACAAAAGTGTCACAGCACACTATCACTGAAAAATTTCTTACTTTCTCATTACTACCATATAATTATAAAATAAATCATTTGGAATATAAATATTGTACTTACATTTCAGTGTAGAGTATATAGAGCAGTATAAACAAGTAATTGTATGAAATTTTAGTTTGTACTGACTTCACTAGCCCTTTTCGTGTAGCCTGTTGTAAAAGAAGGCAAATATCTAGATGACTTGATGTAACCCCTGGAAGATCTCTGCGTACCCCCAGGGATTTGTGTACCTCTGGTTGAGAACCACTGTTCTAAACTGAGTCAGTTAAAGTAGCCTAATCTTCTTGTGTGGACACTCAGAATGATTTTAAAAGTGGCTAATATCTATTTAGCTTAATTCAATTATATTAGCCCAACCTCAACACCTGGTTTGGCCTGACCTTTGCCCTTCCCTGTCTCAGACAGCTTTTTGTCAAGTCTTTCTGTCATGTATTCCTTCTACACCCTAGTTTTGCAGGACTGCTACTGGCAGACCAGGCTTCTGTACTATAATATGAACTGGCTACAGTTTCCTTCCCAGAGAGATACACCGGATGCAGTCCCTGTTCAATCCTTTAATAGACTGCCAAGAATGGCTGTTGTGAGCTTAAGTACATTATACACAGCACCACTTGGGGGCTGAATAGTATAATACAATTTAACATGCTGTTAAACTCTCCTTGTAAGGGAGCCCTCTGTGTGCCACATACTGCACCACCCAGGAGCAGCACTAGTGCGGCCAGGAGCTCTCCTGAGACAGTGTTTGGTGCAGGAGGGGCAGCACGTGTCTGCCCCTTCCATAGCACATACACCAAAGTTAGTGTAGTTCCCAGTGCAATATGTTGCCTAGGCCATGCTCCCCCCCTCATGTCAGACCAAAGCTATACGAAGAGTGAATCACTCCCTCAAAATGAAGAGCCATTAGCTTCTGTGCTTACTATTCATTTGGCCATTGGGATACAATAAAAGTGAACTTTGATTTTAATTTTTTTAAAGTCTGCTAAATATTTCAGCTTGCAACTCCTAAGGAATTCCAGTAGCTGCAAGGAGATAAGAGACCTGCTGAATCCATAAAGTGAGGTATAGGATGAAATCACATCATCATTTTGCTTTCTTTGCTTCTGCTTCTGCTGCTGTATGAGCCAGGAGAGCATGGAAACTACTCGCATGCATGCACACACACAGGATGATGGAAGAAGTTTAAGCGTGAGTTTTCAGGAGAAGGAGGGTATTCTTCTCTCAGCATCCGTGGCTCTAACTTCAGTTTCTCCAAGATGGTACTGTGAAAATATCTGCTTTGCTTATTGTTCTGACTGTGTACATCTCCGTCTTCAAAACCTCTTAGAGTATGTCTACAGGGCAGCTGGTACCGAGCCTCCCAGCCTGGGTAGACAAACTCATGCTAGTGGGGCTTGAGCTAGGAACTAAAAATAGCAGCATGGACATTATGGCTTAATCCCTAAGGACTTGGAGGTCTGGTGGGCTTGGGAGCCTGAACTTCAGCCTAAGCCACAACATCCAGACTGCTAGTTTTGGCATAATAGTTCTAGTCCTGCTAGCATGAGTCCGTCTACATGGGCAAGGTGGCTTACTCCCCACTGCAGTATAGACATGCCCTTAATGGTTCCTCTCACCATCTACATCAAATTCAAGCTCAGTAGCTGAATTTCAAGGCTTTGTAAAACTTTACTTTTCTCACTTGCCACTTCTTCTCTTGTCCCTTCTACTGAACTCAGACTACATGCCTAAGTGCTTCCCTGGTCTCCGTCTTCCACTTACCTCCTTGACAACTTGCATGAGGCCCTATATGTCTGGAATTTCCATCCTGACTTTGTCTGCCATGCCTTCACACTTTTCATGAAACCTATAGCACTACTTAGAGTAGAGTTTAACAACCTCCCACCCCTGAGGCATTGAGACATAAAAGCAAACATAGCTACTTTGTTGCGTATTGCAACGCTTCCTCCTCATCCTCCATCCATATTTTGTCTGTTTAGTTTGTAAACTCCTTGAAGCAGAGACCGTGGCCCCAATTATATGTTGCCTTAAGGCTTTTATGTTGATCCAGTCTTAAAGACTCTTAACAGATCTTTCTCTGGGGAGACAGCCCATGTGTAAGGTGATTTCTTGGTCAGTGTAGATCTCTGTGAGGCTGTATGGCTGCTCTCACTTACTATAGACTAAACTATTTCCAGAATGGCCTTGGAATAAAAGGAGACACAAAGGTGACTTAAGGCTATAAACTGCCCCATTTCTGTACTGGATGCAAGAATTCAGGAACTCAGAATTGGGGTCTTTGTTTCTGGAAAAGCACTAGCTGCACTTCTAGTAGTATATAAAATAAGTCAAAATAATGCAAAATCCAACATTAGTTCCGTATTAAAGTTAAGATTTACATGCTCCCAAAGTCAGGAAATACAAAAGGTAAGGCTGAATGTACAGTCTTTTGGATTCAAACGAAACAGCCCTTATGTTTCATTATTTTTTATTGTGTCTGACACCAGTCACTCAGGTTGACACTAAGTTTAGGTTCACAAGAGTCTTAGTCACTGAGTAGATGCTTATTGGAAAAACACCCAGTAGGCTATTACACTCATGAACTGCACATATGAATTTTATATGAGTTTGTTTATACTATGTCTCAAACTTCAACAGAGTTACATGAGTGTAACTCAGGCAGAACTTGGCCCACTGTTCTTGGCTTCTTTGCATTTGTAAGAGACCATCCCATACCAATAACCTAGAATAAGTCAAAATATATATTCCCTCCCAAGATTTTTCCCCTGATTACCACTAGCAGCTGAGCCACTGTTTTGAGATGTTTGCTGTGGTGTACATACAACATTTTGCTCACTGTGAGCAGCTGAGAGGTGTTAGGATATAGCTTTCTTTAAAATGAAGTATTAAATGTTACTTGCATCACTTTTAGCCATTCACAAAAGGCTTACAAAAGGGGATGGAGGAGGGGGAGTTCTCCGAAGCCAGAGAAGACATGGCTGCTCTAGAGAAGGACTATGAGGAAGTTGGCAGGGACTCTGCAGATGGGGATGAGGCGGAAGAAGGAGAAGATTATTAAACACTTGTTCTACAAAAGCTTAAAAGTGAAAAAAATACATTGTACTTGTAGACAAATTGAAACAAGAAATATCAATTAAATTAAGCTTTACTTGTTACATGTTGGATAGACTAGCTGAAACACACATTCAGGACATATAAACACTTGTGGCAGTCAAAGGAAAACGTGGTATTCTATCAGAAGATAAACTGATTTTTACAAACTACTTGTATGTCTCAGTTTGCAGTCTTCGGCCTTGTCTACACTACAGGTGAAATTTGATCTAAGCTACGCAATTTGAGTTACGTGACTGGCATAACTCAAATCGACGTAGCTTAGATCTACTTACAGCGGGGTCCACACTACGCTGACTCCCATTGTCTCCCGTTGACTCCCCTTACTCTTCTCTATCCAGTGGAGTATAGGAGTCGACAGGAGAGCATCATCTGTGGTCGATTTGGCGAGTCTTCACTAGACCCTCTAAATCGACCGCCAATGCATTGATCACCATTTGTCGATCCCCCGGTAAGTGTAGACATGCCCATTAGAAAACACATACACAGTGTCATTCAAATAATTCTTTTACTGTCTTCTGGAAAAAACTGATTGCCTCTTCCCCCCTTCCTACCCTCCCAAACTTAGGACAACATTTTTTGAAGGATGGTGTTATTTCTTCTGTTAAGTCAGTGGACGTTGTATGTGCCAGATTTAACAGTGACATAAGACTTTCCAACATAAGCATCCTCCCCATTACATCTCTCTTACTTCAGCCAAAGTTTAAAAATAAACTAGAAGTTTTACTACTTTCTGATGCCAATCTGGAAAATAAGGGAGTGGAGCTGATGGAAGAAGCTGATAGTCTTATTCTTATCCTGGAGAGAGCAATGGGAAGCACTGAGAGAGAGAGAGAAAGAGAGAGAGAGAGAGAGAGATACCTGCGCAGTCCCAGTCATCCTTCCTGTGTCTTACTCCTTACTTACTTCTTGCGGCTGGCATAATACAGGCTGCCTGTTGTCACAAAAATGCAACAGAAAAGGCTTACTATTCCAACACTCCCAACTTCAACAAAGAAAATATATCAAATTGCAACATGACACCAGAAGAATGAGAAAAATATCCCCAATGTAAGAAAGTGCTAAATATGTCTATATATGAGTGATCTTTTGGAGACATACTGAAGTACAGCATGGTTGCTAAGGGTGAAATCCTGGCTGCAGTGACTTCAGTGGAGCCAGGATTTCACTCCAGGTCCTTTTCATATCACTGCTAATGTTCTGCTTTTATTTTAAAACTATGTTGAGTTAATATAATATGATTGTTTTCATATGGCCTCTTTTTGCTCCAGTTATGTTTTTAACTTCAGATAAAAGCTAACAAAAATTAATATGAGAATAATTAAAACAGAAAAATAAATAAAAATATTAGATTAATACAATTTGTACTAGGGTTGTTTGCTAGAGGGAGCTACAAACTTTAACATTACAATAATGCTATTTTAAGGTATGCAAAATACTGTATGGAGTTTTTAAATAATTCTGTAATGTAGGAAAATATTTGTATTAAAGCCAGAGGTCTTTAATGTGGCTCTCTCTAAGTAATAGATGCATGGTTAGAACAAAAGAGAGTAAAGTGCAACAGTAGACAACATACCTGATAGTTAGGTATGAATGAAGGACCATTAAGAATGTCTGAATTTCAAGTGTTTGTAATGATTTTAAATGGTAACAGGTTGTTCTGGATAAAGTTGGACATAGTATAATAAGATCCCAGTAGTTTATTTTTTAAAGTGTAAAGAGTACAAAAAAGAGAAACACTTATTGGTTTTCATATTCATATTCTTTTTGCTTAGTTGTATTAAAAAAGAACTGTGGAGGCTTTATGGAACTTTTAAAATTCAGTTTCACAAAGAGTACGGTACAGTGCAGGACAGTAATGTTCATAGTAAATACCATCTGTTTCATCTCGAGAGACTGACTTGGTCTTAAACCCACTCAAAAAGTACTTTTATCAAAAAAGCAAATCCTCTTTAGAAAATTGCTATTCTATTTCAAAAGTGCTGGCACAATATGGCACATGGTTTGGAAAAAGCAGTGGATGGCACTATTGCACCATAATAAGGTTATAACTAATAAAGGTCTTCTCTAATTCAAACAACTTGCACATTGTAAGTAATACTAACGATCATCTTAAATGTCATTACTCGAGAACACCAGTGAGCTGTAACTTAAATATATTCAGCTATATCCGTAGTGATCCTTCCAGAGTTCTTTAGCTCTAGTTGTTGCAGCACTTACAGAGTATAGTTTTCTCTAACACATTTGGACTGCTCTGCAACTGTGCATAAGAAATATGGGGAAGTTCACTCACTGCAGATTAGATGTGGCACAGCAGTTGTTCCCCCCGCTCCCTCTACTGTGGTCTGTTTCTTCTTGTGACTCATCCTTCTAACCATGTTACGTTTAGTCTCATCCCTTCTGGTAACTGAATGCAACAAAAGCAAGCATCCGTTCCCTCCGTTCAGTCTGCTGCCCTCAATTCAGGGCCCAGTTGTCCATATGCCCTTTCTCAGGGCTTACAGAAGACCATATGCCCTTCACAGGGGCTTTATGCCACCTTGCCAGTGGCTGGTAGGGGAATCCAGGCTCATCTTCTACACTGGGTTCCAGTCCAGAGACTCTAAGACAGGCAGTCAAAGTTCACACTTCCAGATTCCCTGCCGCCACTTCTCTGGACTTCTTCCTACCAAGGCTTTCCCTGGGGGTTCTTCTCATCCTGCAGGATCCTTCCTGTTCCTTACAGGTCTCTTTACTCCCAGCTACCATGAGAGTGACAGCAGAGTTCTCCCTCTCTCCCTGCAACCTCTCAAACTTCAGTCCAAATGCCCCATAGACTTTACCATCACTCTTGGGCTTCACTGCCTCCAGCTGCCTTTCAGCTCAAGACAGGGCACCTCTGGACCATGTTTCACTGTCCTCAGCCTATCAGGTTTTCTCCTGGCACAGGATCCACCAGTTCTGATGCCAGGCCTCCGGGGCTCTCTCAGCCTTTAGCCTAAGAGAGGAAACCTCTCTACTTATAAGCTGGGTCTTCTCCATGGCCTTCCTTTCCCACTCTCTTGTGCTCCTTTTTTTATAAAGATCCAGCACCAACTTAGCTGGGCTTGATCACCAGTTATGCCTAATACCCCTCCAGGTGCCGTCCAGTGGCCTAATTGAGCTCAGGCACCTGTTACCCCATGGTTAACCAGTGTAGAGTTTATAGACCCCATCACAAGAAGCTTCTGTCTTAGTGATTCTGTGTCATATGTGCTCCGTTTACAAATGAAAATATGCTGTTCTAACTGCCAACTCTGCAAATTTACCCTGGGCACTGAGAGTCAAGCTGACTTCTTTCCTTCTCCTACATGATCACAAATACTAAACTGTTGGCCAAATTCTATCCTCACTTATTACCCACAACCCTGCTGTCTCCAGATTATGTCCTCAATTATACCTTTGCAATTCCATTAACTTTTAGAATCTTTATTACTAGTAATGATGCACAAGCCAGAACCCACATATGTTCTCAGGCTGCAAATGTATTGTATTCTTATTACTAGAAAACATGGTTTCCAAATGATTGAATTATCATATATGGTACAAATTGTATTCCAGTAGTTAGTCATAGCTATTGGAATACTATTTGTATACTACTATACAGTAGTGTGGTGTTTGGTTTGGTTTTAAATACATGTCTTAATACATTATCTTAGTTGTCTAGTTTCTTGTAGGTGTTATATCAGGAACGATTTTCAAGGAGGGAATTAAATGAGGATAAGGTAGGAGCCTTGTGCATCAGTATTGTATGTGACATAAATTGGGAATTTGCTCTTTAATCTTCTGGATGATACTTCAGACATTCCAAAGGTTCAGGGAAGTTCACAATTCAACTCTTGGGTGCTAAGTAGTACAGCCGATTCATTGTGCAATCTGTATGTGTTGAGATTGTTGTCTGAGAATATCTCTATGGGTAAATCCCTTTCCTTGCAGAGGAAGGAATTTGCCTATAAAACTGAGGAATTGGTTTACAACTTGATTTTTGTTAGGGGGAGAAGTCGTCTGAGGTCTGGGGAAATTTGCTGTATCTTAAGGTAATGGCTGCATACCCACCTTTTGAATGGGCACCTCATTTATTTATGAATCAAAATAAACAATGATAAAATATATTATGGCACCAAGATCCTGCGAGTTTAACAACTCATATTACCAGGTTACATACATAAAAGCATTTAAGCACAGGTGTCTTCGTAATCAGTCTTGGGACAATTAAAGTAATTCTGCACTTCAATCAAATGCAAATATATAGTTTTATTTTTAGAAATTGGAACAGAGGTGAGCTGAAGACTGACTTGGAATACATTTCCTGTGAATCTCTGAGCTGCTTGTTTGTCTTTAGATTCTGGTGTTTCTTTAATTACTTTATTTTTTATCTAGTTTCAACTCATCCTTGCTAAGACTCATGATTTATGTTAGCTAACTCTTCCATTCTAATGTGATATTTCTTTTTGTTCAGTTTTAGGCTCTTATCCTTTGGTCAACTGAGTTTTCCTCTAAAGGGCCTTTCTTTGAGGTGTTTAATTTCTGTAGCACACATGATAACATTACCCATGATATGCAGTACTTAACTTCTTCCAATTGATAAAAAATATTGGTACATTCTTCCTTCAGAATTATTTCAGAAGGTGATGATATTCCAAAATATAGGCTGCACACTGTATCTCCAAAATGCATATAATATACTAGTTTCATCATCTCAATAAATCTACCTATACCCATTGTTCCCAACTACTATGGGATTTCTTGGTTATTGTATAGCTATTGGAAGCCCTGGTTGATGTTCATGCCAAATTGCTCTTATTTTGGACTAATGTGTATTTTCTATATTTACATTTGATACATTTGAGTGACACATACATATTGCTTCCATGCTTTTCCAAACACTTTTTTCCTGCTCATTTCTTTTGTTTGGTCCAATCCTTTTGCAGTGCAGTTGGCCCTTTTCAAGGTGGATACATTTGTTCTTTCCCTCTCAGATAACATAACCCTATTAACACATTCTGATAGACCTTTAAATATCAGCACCTTCTTGCAAGTACCTGCAAAGTCACTGGCCAAGATTTTCAAAAGCAAGTGCCTAAAGTTTTAAATATCTAAATAGATTTTCTTGATTTTCAAAAGTGCTGAGCACTCAGCTCCTCTCATTGACTGGTATAGTTTGCACTGCTCCCATCTCCTGATACCAGCACTCGTCTGTCATAGTATATCTGTAGTAACTATTTATTTTGTACTAATAAAATATTTTCATTAATTTGAATGCTTGCAATGGTCTATTTTTCAGCTCTAACCTAAAGATAAGTTTACAAATGTGCACTTTCTGCAAATAGGAGGGATCCTATCACAAACTAAAATAGTAATTGCAGAAATATGATACATTGTTGGAGATATATATATATATAATTTTGGTGCGTCGCAGAGTCCTAAGGTCTGTAGAGTATCTGATATATATATACTACATGTATTAAAGGTAATGCTTTGAAGTTTGTTTTAAATTGTAATAGAATCCCTCCTAACTGCAATAAGTGCACATCTATAAACTTAACTTTTGTTATAGCAGAAAAAGAGAAGCTTAACAAGAATTTCTGGGTCATTCCACATTCTAGCCCTCTACAGGAAGAATGTAAGACTCATTTGGGTAGAAACAGCAGAGCTGAAAAGATTTACATCCATGTCTTGGAAGTATCATCTAATGTAATATCTACAATCCTGTCCTTTTGCTGATAATTGTTATAGAATATGATTTTTTTTTCCTTTGTGTGTTCTAGAATGATTGCCTGTGGAGTGCAGCACTGCTGTGCTGGCAGAATCCAGGAGCTTTTACTGAAATTCAAGATTTCTCTAGCTATCATTTTACTTCACGTGTTTCTGGCTACCTCGGACATACGTAAGATATCTTTTTCCTTACTCATCCAACATTGATAGAGTGTGTGTGTGTGTGTGTGTGTGTGAGAGAGAGAGAGAGAGAGAGAGAGAGAGAGAGAGAGAGAGAGTATATAATCATTATTAATTTTATGGGTGGGATTTTTTTTCACATATGCTCATGATTGGCCAAATTCCACTCCCATAGAAATCTATGGTAATTATTCCCATAGCATCAATGGGAGCAGTTAGATCAACTCTGAGCATTTTTGAATATCCTACATCTGAGCATTTTTGAATATCCTACATTCTTTCTTTATTGTTAATAAGGACATCAGGTATAAGTAATTTCTAATTAACTGTGGGTGAGAAAAATAAAATACAACTTATTTAATAGTAATATACCATAGAGATGATGTAACAGCTTCTGTGCCACTCTTTGGCTATTGAGTGTAGCGCAGAGAAAGGAGATGGGGAACAAAATCAGGTGTCAGAAGTTGGCAATTTTATGCTGCTTCTGGTAATAATAATAAACTATTTTATGGATATTCTTTACAGAGTTATTTTATTTCTAATAAAAATAAGGGAAGCAGCATTGTTTTGTGCATGTGGTACAATAGATATGGGAGACCAGTGATTTGGGTTTTATTCCTAGCTCTGTCACTAACTGACTGTATGACCTTGGACTAGTGATTTCACACCTCTGTGCCTCAGTTTCCTTTTATAATGATGCTTGTGTTCCTTTATAATGCATTTTGACATCTAAAGATGAAAAGAGATATATATTACAGGTAAAGGTTAAATGTTTCATACATCATGTATTTTATAACGCCTTATGCTTAATTTTAGAAACTGACTCCTATGCTGTGTCATGTATTTACACTCGAGGAAGTCAGAGCTTTTATAAATTTAAACACATTTAGCAAATGGTGTGACAGCATTGACTATAAAAAGCGACAAAGAGTCCTGTGGCACCTTATAGACTAACAGAAGTATTGGAGCATGAGCTTTTGTGGGTGGAATTTGGTACAATGATATGATGGTCTAGTTCTGAACATACTGAAGTTCTCCAGATGGCTCTTACTCACGCATTCAGGCAGAGGTGCCTTTAACCATTATCTTTATAAAAGACATAATATTTCTAGAACTTTGGAGGAGCGGGTGGAGGTATGTCCCTTCCCACACCTACACAACAGCTATAGCCAGCGATCCCTCCAGTGCACCTAACCTGGCAAATGGGGTGATCAATGTCCCTAGCTTCACACCACCCAGAAATTTTTCCATTTTGGCTGCCAGCACTGCCAGCAGCACTAGCCATTCTTCCCTACCTCATTTCATCCCTAATATAAGGTGCCAAATTATGCCTTTTCCCTGTCTGTATACACTAGGAGAGAAGGTTGAGAAGGACTTCCTGCACTGTCTCTGACTTCTACAATACCCACACCAGGTGGCATAATTTATCCCCAGATATACAAATAGATCTGGGGGCAAAAAGGAGGGACAAAAGTAACTTTAAGCAAACAAATTTTATTTTCAAACTTCCCAGTCATTCAAGAAAAATGTATGTGAACCATTTGTAAAAAGTACCTTGATTGCCTTTTTAAACTCCAGTGAAGAAAAATTACAAGATGAAGAAGGTTTATCATAAGGATTGGAAGGGACCTCAGGAAGTCATCCAGTCCAACCCCCTGCTCACAGCAGGACCAATCCCCAACTAAATCCCCAAATGGCCCCCTCATGGATTGAACTCACAACCCTGGGTTTAGCAGGCCAATGCTCAATGACTTCATTAGTTATAATGGCTCTTTTAAGTCAGATGTGTTAACAATTGACAAGCACTTGTAGGTAAATTAATGACTTCTCTTGCTACTTACATGCCAAATCCTGGCAACATATAAACACTTGATCAACTTTACTTATGAGAGTACTCAGTTCTATTGCAGCCTTACTAATGTAAATAACTCAGGTGCTTAAGTATTTACAGGATCTTCTCCTGTGTTTGTTGTTGCTAATTACTTACTAATCGATATTTGCATTTGCTTATACATGCCAGTTATTATGCACTTGATTATCTGTGCAGAAACACAAAGAGTATATATGTATTTAATATGTAACACAATTTTTCACTTAACTAGTAAGTCATTTAAAATTATATTTTCCTTTGAAAATATCTGCATGTTTCTAATAGTTTTATTGGTGCTTGGTACAGCACATTTAATTGCTAATTCCTGATTTGGGAAAATACTGAGAATCCAAGCTCCTGTGTGAGTTAGAGATGATGAATATATTGAGAGCTAGTGCTTCACACACATGAAAGATGTCAAGTGCAGTATTATTACAGTAGAAGCCATTGAAAAGTCATTTTTTTGCCAACCATAATTATTACACAGATTTTAAGTATAGGGAAAAACTGGTAATCTCAGATATCACTATTTAACAGGGACAATTCAATTTCCTTTCTGCTTATTCATTAGGGTAAATTATCAAAGCACAGTAAGGGATTTTTGTGCAAAAGTCATTATAAAATAATTTATTTAAAAGTTATCCTTTCTTTATTTAGCTCAGAATGGTTTCCTAGGAAAATAAAGAACTGTATTTAAGACTGTACATGAAGATACTTGGTCTCTATCACCAGGAATTCATGTGCCTTCTCTGAAAGAATTCACAGTCTGTGTGTACCTAAGCTAGTGATTTCTAGTAATCTCTGGACTGCTTTTGTATATAATATAAAAAGACATGGTAGTACTATTTCTGCAAAAAGCTATGAACTTTGACTTACTGGAGATCATGACAAATTGACAGTTTGGATGTTTGGCACCCAAATAAACTTAAAGGAGAAACTTAATGTGGACACTTGGTACCAAGTGTGCATAGAGTGGAGAAGTAAATACAAGGAGATGAAACTATTTATAAATGAAACAGAAAAAAGAGGCCAAGAACTGGTTTAAAAAAAAAGACCTTATTGCAGATGGCCAGATTTCACTTGGCTGTTCACAATCATCAGCCACATCTTCAGCTGTGGGTATGGTTGGTGAGCTGTATGTGTTCAGAATGTGGAATGAAGCAGATAAAATATCTGGCTGCAAAGATGGTAACATTAGAGGCTGGAGAAAGAAAAATTCGGTCTATAATCATACATTTAGAAGAGAGCGACACTTTGCCATGTGGAAAGCACCATATGTCACAATTAAAAACAATATTTTTGCCTAATGCTAGTGTGACTATGGATACATAACCTCTGTATTTTTGATATTGGTTTTAATTTCCTGAATTCTTTTCTCCATAAAATTCTCCAATTATTACTTTTCAGTTAAAAATTTAAAAAGGCAGTGTCAAGGTTTGTAGGCCTTACCATTTATCCAATTTGTATAACATCAAATGTGAAATTATGTCCTCAGTCCTGCAAACAGCTTCACTTTAGCAGACCTTTGTATAGCATCCTAGTGACTTCAGTGGGGTTCTAAATGGTGCAGGGTCTGCCTGAAAAAAGTTCAGGATTCAGGCCTATGTTAATTTAATGTTAACTCTGTGGATTTAAACACATGCAGGACTGGAAATGAAGGATAGGATGCTAATAGTAACATTAACAGGTCCATGCTTTGCACACTTGCCCTATTGACGTTACACCACCTGACGATCTGGCCTGTATTTTTAATTGTTCGTTACCGGGCACCATATTTTCTTCTCAGTTCTGTCTATCTAGGTTTTTATACTATGCTCATCACTGTGGTATCTGAATATATTACAGAAGTATTATATATCAAGTAGCATGATCTTTCTTTACCTCTCTCCTTACCCTGTTATGGGTGGAAAACTAGGTCAAAAGGTGAGTCTGCATTTGACCCTGAGGTTGTATGAGGATTTGACTTCAGCAGAGTTACACAATGTATCAGTAAGAAGGAATTGTAGAACAGTTAATATTATTTATTAGAACTTTATCTTTTTCATTTTCTGTATGTAAAATACATAAAAACTTAGTCTTAGATTTTATCAGTCTCGGTGTCCTCTTCAGCTTCAGCTAATGGGAGGGGAGAAAGTAAGTGAGATGCAAGATATAGCCTAGAAGTGATGTCACTCTTCATGTTTGCAGTGCTACTGTAGCCATATGGGCCGGGGGATATTAGAGAGACAAGGTGGGTGAGGTCATATCTTTTATTGGACCAACTTCTGTTAGTGAAAGAGGCAGGCTTTCAAGCTTACACAGAGCTCTTCTTCTGGTCTGGGAAAGGTACTCTGAGACCTGAAGCAGATCTGTGTAAGCTCAAAAGCTCGTCTCTTTTACCAACAAAGGTTGGTCCAAACAAAGATATGACTTCATTCCACCTTATCGCTCTTCATGTCTTCCAAAGATCCTACCCACTTCCTCCAGCGAAAGAGGGAGATATGAAAGTCTGATGTTTCTAATATTAAAAATACCAAGTATGAAAAAAAGTTGTTTGGAGATGAGTAGGGGAGGGGCGGAGGGATGGAAATGTAATGATTCTAATCTAGTTTGCTATTCAGTTTTAGGGAAGATTTTTAATGATGGTTGCTATATGTGTTTCAGTAAGGCATTTTTGAAGTCTTTCTCATGCCACTTGTCTCATCAGCAGCTTGAGAGCAGCAATCCCTTTTCCTGTTGGGCCAGGAAGGCAGCCACAATTCAGCGAAGTTATCATTCCTCTTGAAGGATTTCAGAATATGTCAGATTTGGAAACTTTTGGTTCAGCCACTTTTGAATTATTAATAAGCTAAATAAGTCTTAATTTAAATAAGTCCTCTAATCTAAAGTGTACATGTTTCATGCTCCCTTATTTGAAAAGTGGCTGGCTGGATTTGCTTCCAATTTTCAAAAAGTTAACTTTTGAGATGAAGGCCAAGCATAAAAAGTTTCAGTCCAAAAAGACAGCGATGGGCATGTGAAAACTATTATGATACTCGTCATAAAGTTATATTAGAAGTAAGAGTGTAATCTCAACTATTCTGATGAGAAAGGTCTATGTGAAGAGATGTTTGAATCTGTTAATCTTCATAATGTACCTTTTAAAAGAAAAACTGTACTTGGTTGCTTAGACAAATAATATGCAACATTATACTGTTGGCTCATATTCAGTCTGTGATCCATTATATCCCCCTGATCCTTTTCAAAAGTACTACATCTAGCCAGTTATTCCTCATTTTGTAGTTGTACATTTGATTTTTTGTTCCTAAGTGTAGTACTTTGCACTTGCCTTTACTGAATTTCATCTTGTTGATTTCAGACCAATTCTCCAATTTTTCAAGGTCATTTTGAATTCTAATCCTGTCCTCCAAAGTCCTTTTAACCCCTACCAGCTTGATATCTGCAAATTTTATAAGCAGACACTCTATTCCATTTTCCAAGACATTAGTGAAAATATCAAATAGTACTAGAACCAGAACAGTCCCCTGTGGAACCCCACTAGATACATCCTTCTAGTATGACAATGAACCATTGATAACTACTCTTTGAGTATGTCTTTTCAACCAGTTGTTCACCCACTTCACCATAATTTAATCTAGACCACATTTCTCTAGTTTGCTTATGAGAATGTCATGTGGGACTCTGCCAGAAGCCTTACTAAAGATAAATAATGTCTGTAGCTTCGGGTCTATCCACTAGTAATATTGAAAATATAACAGTGTTCAACTTGTGTAATTTTGGAGGGGTATGTGTGTAGGGTTACTATTGGTGGGAGGAATGGAGGAGAAGACCTTATAGAAGGTCTCCGTCCCTGGGATATTTTTAAAAAATACCTGCCATTTGATGCAACTGGTACATTTCAAAGACAAAATATTTGTTTTTCAGAAGTATTTTTGAGGTCCATTACTAAATCATTTCTGGTAGGGAAGGTCTAGATATCCAGAAAGGTTTCTGTTGTCAGAGGCAAGAGAATCATCCTAACTTTCAATTTTGGTGGCAGAATTTTAACAGGGTGCTCCGAGGATCTCCCCAAAACCCTTTTTAGCCCATCATTGTAACAGTTATTTGCAAAATTATAACTACTCCCTTGAAATATATGCAAATATACACAAGAATAGTGCATAGCTGTCCATTGTAATATAGTTGTAAAAATTCACACAAACTATGATAAAAGAACATTATTAATATTGCAAAGTCAAGCATTCAGAAGTTAGGAAATGCAACTTTAACATGCCCACCCTGCACGTGCATGCTTTATGATACAGTCTTTAATTATATGATCACATACCATTTTCACTCAGTGCACAAGATCGACCTGCTCTGGGGATGAATCAGAGTTGAGTCATAAAGAAAGATGTTGCCTATAGGACCCCTGCCTAATTTTTTGTAATATGGCAGGGGATTACAGGAAGTGCAAGGATGGTTTCATGGGTAAGACAGTTCAAAAATAGTTTCTTGGGGGCCTCAAATTGGGTTCCTAAAATTAGTGGATATTTCTTACCTTATTCTCTCTGTGCCTCAGTTCACCATCTGCAAAATTAAGATAATACCACCTCGTCAACTCACAGGGGCTGTTCCATCATTTGGCATCATATTGACACTCACATGACTTGCCAGCAGGCTTGGAACCTTTAGATCCACTGCACAGCCCTCTGCCACTTCAGCTAACACCTCTAACATCTAGTTGTTGCTCCCCAGCCCATGTTATCCAGTCCCATATCTCCAGTCCTAATGGCTCCCAGTTTCCACTCCGTGCTCCTCCTCTAATCTCAGAGCCCTCCCACAACCCCTTGTCTCATTCTCTTTGTCCAGCCAGTCACAGTTATTCCCCTGCACCCCAGTTTCCCATCAGATTGGTGTCATTCCCCCTTCTCCATCCTCCTGCCCCACTGGTACTCATTCCCAGTCTCCTGCCCAGTCAATCCCAGTCTCTCCCATCCCACATCCCAGTCCTAGTTTCCCTCTGCCTCCACTAGCCTCCTTTATCAGTCTTTCCCATCCCCAAGCTTCTTGTCCCAATCTATCCTTTCCTCTGGTCTGTCTCTTGTCCTCTCTGTATTCGAATGAGGCAGTTTTCTCTTCCATGGCGCCTGGGCTCAGGAGCAGGGGCATTGAGAGCACTGGAGAGACAGGTTTCCTGCTTTCAGTTCCAGTGCTTGGACCCTGGCCCACAGCAGCATTTGCAGAGAAAGTCCTGCTCAGCCCCAGGCTTAAATATCTGCAGGATTAGGGTTCAAGGGAATTTCTTTAGCTTCCAAGATCATGACCAGGATGTCAGGAGCTACTTCCTTCCGCTGGTCTAGTATTGCTTTGAAACAAACTACTTTTAAGTCTGAGGTATAAATGTGACTCTTGCCTTTGATTAATCACACAGACTCCGGGATCATCAGTTTGTTGCAGACAATCAAAATGGTAGAACATATACACTTTGCACAGGTGTCAATAACTCCACAAGGAGAATCAAGTCCATAAAGTCTGTGCCACTACTTTTCAGTTTACATTTTTCAGGCTTCTGCTAGCAGCTTTCTTATTTCTGAAAAGTGACAACTAGCGTGACATGTGCCTTATAAAGAAGCAGTGCCACAGATTGAAAACTCAAATCCATCCTTTAATAATCCCATTTGAGTACTTTAAATAAATCTGTAATCAGTGTCGCAGATAGGCTTCTGTTTGGTGAGATGCTCAAACGTGGACTAGACTAGTGATGTCACAACTATAGTGCATGCAGGGGAAGGCACAAATTGTTATAAAGCTATCTGTGACTTCATTGACTATAAAGAGAGGGAAAATAGTGAGTTTAAAATTACATACATGTGGAAAGTCTATATTAGTTTTCCTATGTGGGACATTTAGCACAACTCTACAGTTAGGTTTTTTTAAGGGGTATTTACAGGTCACCTTTAATAATGATTTAACAATCAGAAGAAATTTACTGTTTAAACATTAAACCATTAGGTTACATATTAAACAGTAACATGCTTTTACTAATTGTAAATATTAGAATTGTTGTTGTAGTGTATATTTTTATTTATGTAAGGACCACAGAGAGCATGGGATGGCTTTTATAAATCTAAAAAAAAAATTAAATACTTTTTAAACCAGAAGGAGGAAAGTAAGTATGGCTTTACAGTCTCTGGCTCATTCATAGAACCAGCGTCATAAAAAGATGTTATTTTTCACTAACATTAGGAGCCTAAAAATTGTTGATTTTAATTACATTCTTTTATATGAACACAATTCACAGTTTATATCTAGGCACCTTGCTTCCTCTAGACTTTCCTGTCCAGTCCTCAAGACTGTATCCTGGTGTCCTCTTCTCTGTGCAGCCCTCTCCCTCTTCTTTACTTCAGCGCTATGATTGTAGTTATCACTCTAGAGGGGGAGGAGATATAAGGGGCATGAAACAAGCAAGACAGAGAGCCTTTTCCAGATTGGGGCTGAAAAAAAGAAGTTAGTTTGTCATTCCTATTACTATTTTTTCTTGAGTTTAGAAATTAAAAAACCTATAGAAACGTTTGTGTTTCAACCAGATGACTAAACATGGGGAAAATTCTGTGACTTTAGTGTCCCTGTTTGCTTACTCCCATAGCTTGCGCTTTGTATACATTAGAAGAGCTTAAATTTGACCGTTCTCTTTCTCTTCCTGCTTTTCATTGTCCTCTCTTTTTTGTGATATCAAAGTGCTCTTTGAAAATCAGCCTGCCAGAAAAAAGTGAGATAATCAGCTTCACCACAGCCCCTAGGCTATACCAGAGGTGCACTTAAATGGGGTTTATTTAAATGATAAGTCCCTGCATTTACAGTGAAATCTTGAAAGGTCATGTAATGTCAGAGCAGGGATAAAGATATTATGCCTACTTTTTCGATGTTTGCCTGATACAACTCTCAAGGGTGTCTGAATTAGCTGGCTATTTTCACTGTAATTTGTCACAAAGAGAAATGGGCCCCTGATGAACAAGCATCTTTGCAGTTGTCTCCCATTAATTTTCCCCCAACAGTCTGTGACAAGTGTCACCGTGCCTCAGTAGGTCACAGCTGAGGATGTCCAATTCAGGACAAACTGCTGAGAAATAGGAGCAGGCGCACCCCAAACTGGTGTTTTTTCTATCATTAGATTATACCAAGCCAGTAACAAAAGTAAACTCACTATGAGCCCTAGATGGAAAACTAAAACTGCTTTGAAAATATCATATGCGCCTGAGGATCCAATCTACATGGAAAGTAAATGGGAATTTATGTGTGTGGAAGAATTTCAGGGTTGGGTTTTTACTCCTCATCATTATTGTTACCTTGTGTGACAGGAAGTTTTACTTCTACAGAAATTGTGGTAGTTTATTCATTGTTAGCAGCACTTTGCCTTTTTACCAGAGAAATTGGATTAAATATGAATCTGAGCATTTAATATGATGTTAAGTGTACCTGTTTTATATCTATATATGGCTGGAGTGACTTTTTTAATGGTTAAAATAGTTTCTGCATTGGTCTTTCTGTGTTAGAGCTGTTCAGTTTAGTTCATGAGCAAAGTTTCTGAGATTCAGGCCTGGTCTACACTACGCGTTTATACTGATTTTAGCAGTGTTAAACCGATTTAATGCTGCACTTGTCCACACAACGAGGCCCTTTATGTCGCTATAAAGGGCTCTTTAAACTGGTTTCTGTACTCCTCCCCCTCGAGAGGAGTAGCGCTGAAATCGGTATTACCATATCGGATTAGGGTTAGTGTGGCCGCAAATTGACGGTATTGGCTCCGGGTGGTATCCCACGGTGAACCATTGTGACCGCTCTGGACAGCAATCTGAACTCGGATGCACTGGCCAGGTAGACAGGAAAAGCCCAGCGAACTTTTGAATTTCATTTCCTGTTTGGCCAGCATGGAGCTCTGATCAGCACGGGCGGCGATGCAGTCCCAAATCCAAAAAGAGCTCCAGCATGGACCGTACGGGAGATACTGGATCTGATCGCTGTATGGGGAGGCAAATCTGTTCTATCAGAGCTCCGTTCCAGAAGACAAAATGCCAAAGCATTTGAAAAAAATCTCCAGACAGAGGCCACAGCAGGGACTCAGCATAGTGCTGCGTGACAAGCGTAACGGAAAGCCAAAGAATCAAATGGACGCTCATGGAGGGAGGGAGGGGGTACTGAGGACTCCAGCTATCCCACAGTCCCCGCAGTCTCTGAAAAGCATTTGCATTCTTGGCTGAGCTCCAAATGCTTGTAGGGTCAAACACATTGTCAGGGGTGGTTCAGGGTATAGCTCGTCAATTTACCTCCCCACCCCGTGAAAGAAAAGGGAAAAAAATCATTTCTTGACTTTTTTATATGTCATTCTATGTTTACTGCATGCTGCTCGTGAGTGCTCCTGGCTGGCCTCAGGTGAAGTCGGCCAGGGGCACCTGAGTAAAAATAGGAATGACTCCCGGTCATTCCCAGTAGATGGTACAGAACGGCTGGTAACCATCTTCATCATAGCAACTGGGGGCTGAGCTCCATCAGCCCCTCTCATTCCTGTGTAAAGAAAAGATTCTGTCATGCCTGGACTATCATAGCAGCGGGATGCTGGGCTCCTCTCCCCTGCACCGCTTAATGTCCTGCCTGGACTGTCATAGCACCGGGAGGCTGCCTCCCCCTCATTTTATCTCACTAACAAGTCATTGTTTCTTATTCCTACATTCTTTATAACTTCATGACACAAATGGGGGGGACACTGCAACGGCAGCCCAGGAGAGTTGGGGGAGCAGGGAAGCAATGGATGGGGTTGTTGCAGGGACACCCCCTAGAATGCCATGCAGCTCATCATTTCTGCGGGATCTGACACGGAGTGGCTGTGCTCTCTGGTACATTGGTTCTCTAGCACACTTGCCCCATATTCTAGGCAGGACTAACTCTATTGTTAAATACAACATAAAGGAGGGAATGACCTGGGGGGTCATTCCCATTTTTGTCTTTGCACCCCCGGCCAACTTCAGCCAGGAGCACCCATGACAGCAGCAGACGGTACAGAACGACTGATAACCGTCATCTCATCGCCAATTTACAATAGCATGGCAGACGGTACAGAACAACTGATAACCATCTCTGCTATCTTGCAAAGGCAAATGAATGCTGCTGTGTAGAGCTGCAGTACTGCCTCTGTCAGTGGCATCCAGTACACATACGGTGACAGTGACAAAAGGCAAAACGGGCTCCATGGTTGGCATGCTATGGCGTCTGCTAGACCAATCAAGGGAAAAAGGGCGCGAAATGATTGCCTGCCGTTGCTTTCACGGAGGAAGAAATGAGTGATGACATTTACCCAGAATCACCCACGACACTATTTTTGCACCATCATGCATTGGGATCTCAACCCAGAATTCCAATGGGTGGGGGAGACTGCGGGAACTATGGGATAGCTACGGGATAGCTACCCTCAGTGCAACGCTCTAGAAATTGACACAAGCCTCGGTACATGGACGGACACCACCGAATTAATGTGCTTAGTGTGGCTGCGTGCACTCGACTTTATACAATCTGTTTTACAAAACCGGTTTATGTAAAATAGGAATAATCCCGTAGTGTAGACGTAACCTCAGTCATGGCAGGGATTTCCACTCAGTGGTAGTGTCATAGTAACATTCAATACAAATTCAAAGCCAAAAAACCAAAATGACATTTTATTTCTATTTGAAATAAAAATTTTCATTTTGACAGTTTTTGCAGGAAGATAGAATTATTTTGTTGGAATTGCAGCAAAGAGTCTTGTGGCACCTTATAGACTAACAGACATATTGGAGCATGAGTTTTCGTGGGTGAATACCCACTTCGTTGAATTGACATTTCTCCACAAAAATAATTCAATTTTGATTAAACTATATTTTTCAGTGGAAAGATTTTCAGCACAATTTTTTTTGATCAGATCTAATTTTCTAAGACCAATCTATATTTGTGTTCCTAACATAATATACCTGAGAGCCTAAATGACCTTCTAACACTAGGGATCTGCCTTCAGGAATTGGTTCTTGGCCCCACACTGTTTAACATCTTTTCTCAATCACCTGATACAGTGGTGGATTAGCCACTGGGCTAACAGGGCCCATGCCCAGGGGGTCCGGCCAATTAGGGGCCTCCAGAAAAATGCCCCCCTACATGCCCTGATCCGCTCTGCCCACCTGGTACTCCTGCTGGGGAGCAGGGTCAGGACGTGGAGGCTTGCTCTGCTCTGCCTGCCCAATGCTTCAGCCAAGAAGCAGAATCGGGGTGCAGAGCTTGTCCTGCTCTGCCTGCCTGGTGCTCCAGCCAGGTAGCAGGGTTGGGACGCGGGGCCTTGCCCTGTTCCGCCTACCCACCCAGCAAGCCCCTGTGCCCCAACCCCACTCCCTGGCAGGAGCTCCAGGGAATGGGGGAGGGACTACAGGCAGAAGGAGTGGGGAGGGGCCCCCACTTGCTCTGGCCAGGGCCCCCTCAAAACCCTAATCTGCTCCTGACCTGATATCAAAACCTAAAATCATCACTGTTAAAGTTTGCAGATGTCACAAAATTGTGAAAGTGGAAAATAATAAAGAGGACAGGTCAGTGATATAGAGCAATCTGGATCTCTTGGTAAGCTGGGTGCAAGCAATCATGCATTTTAATATGGCCAAATGTAAATGTATACATCTAAGAACAATGAATGTAGGCCATCCTTTCAGGATGGGGGGAGCTCTATCCTGGGAAGCAGTGATCTGAAAAAAACTTGGGGTTCATGGTGGATAATCAGCAAAACATGAGATCTCAGTGCAACACTGTGGCCAAAAAGTATAACACAATCTTTGGATGCATAAACAGGGGAATCTCGAGTAGGAGTAGGGAGGTTATACTACCTCAGTAATTGGCACTGTTGTAACCACTGCTGGAATACTATGTTCAGTTCTGGTGTGCACAATTCAAGATAGATGTTGATAAGTTGGAGAGGGTTCAGAGAACTGCCATGAGAATGATTGAAGAACTGGAAAACAACCCTTACAGTGATGAGCTCAATCAATTTAGCTTAACAAAGAGATAGCTACAGGTATCTTGGTTACAGACACTAAGTATCTACATGGGGAATAAATATTTGGGCTCTTCAGTCTAGCACAGAAAAGTATAACAAATGGCTTGAAGTTGAGGCTAGACAAATTCAGACTGGAAATAAGTGGCACATTTTTAACAGTGAGGATAATTAGCTTTCCCAAGGTCATAATGGATTCATCATCACTGTCAACTTTAAATCAAGATTAGATGTTTTTTTCTAAAAGATATGCTCTAGCTGAAACAAAAATTATTTCAAGGAAGCTCTGCAGTCTATGCTATGTGGGAGATTGGTCCCTTCAGGCATTAGAATATATATATCTAAATAATATACAGTCTTGATCAGCTAGATCTCAGTATTACACAACACCGAACTCACTAACACCATTCTGTGGCATTGACCAAATATGAGTCACAGAAGAATGTGTTCCCTGTTCAGTTGCCAAGGTGTACCTTAGAAAACTTCCATCCAAATCTTGCCCCAGCCTAGTTTGTAAATTATGACATGAACAGAGGATACAGTGATGTGGCTGAAGTAGTCCTGTATGGTATTATAAGCTGTTCTATTCAAGCTCTATTCCAAATCAGAAATTTTGTGTAGTTCTCTTTTTGGATACAGACTTTTGCAGTGGACATTTGAAATTTTTCAATTTAGCATGGAGCTAGAAGAAAATTATGACTTGGAAAGTCATACTTGGAAGGTTAGAGCTATGAAGATGACTTCAGTTTTTTCAATTAAAATGAATAGGAAGAAAAATAAGACAGGACAAAAGTCTTTAGTATGTCAGTATTACCTATTTAGCTAGGTACAGTAACTCCTCACTTAAAGTCGTCCCGGTTAATGCTGTTTCGTTGTTACGTTGCTGATCAGTTAAGGAACATGCTCGTTTAAAGTTGTGCAATGCTCCACTATTACGTTGTTTGGCTGCCTGCTTTCTCCACAGCTGGCAGCCTCCCTATGCTCCCCCCTCACTGTGCCTCCCGCCCGCTGGCAGACCCTGCAGGTCAGCGCCTTCCTCCTCCTCCCCTTGCCTCCTGCCCATGGCAATCAGCTGGCTTGCAGCGTTTAGGAGCCAGAAGGGAGGCAGGAGGGCAGGAGGGCAGGAGCGAGGCAGGAGCCAGAAGGGAGGCAGAAGGGAGGCAGGAGGGCTGTCCGCAGCAATCAACATTCAGAAGGGAGAGGAAGGAGGGCGGAGGAGTGAGGAGGCAGCATGCGAAGTAAAGGGGGAGGAGGTGCAGGGGGAGAAGAGATGGGTCAAGGATGGAAGCTTGGGGGGAAGGGTTGGAGTAGGTGGGCCGAGGGTTGAGCCCTCTGCCCCTGGCAAAGTCAGTGCCTGTGCTTGCAAGGACAGCAAGAGGAGCAGCTGGACAATCCATCCTCTTCCACTCTCTGACTCCATCACCTCAACCAAGCTTTATACTCAGCAGCAATGATTGTAGTATTAAATTGTTTCTTTAAAATTGTTTAAAACTTATACCTGTATTAAATTGCTTGTTTAAAATTGTTTAAAATGTATATAATGCCTTTTGTCTGGGAAAAAAAACAATTCCCTGGAACCTACCCCAGCCCCATTTACATTAATTCTTATGGGGAAATTGGATTCGCTTAACATTGTTTCACTTAAAGTCGCATTTTTCAAGAACATAAGTACAATGTTAAGTAAGGAGTTACTGTATTAAATGCCTCACCAATATTAACAAATTTATCCTCCCTGCAACTCAGAGTTGCTCTAAATTATGTTGTTTACCATTTGCTTTAAGGGGGCATTATGGGAACTGAGTGCTGTTGTGATGCAAGGAATCTTATTCCCCAGGTAAACCTTATACAGTGGCAGCATGGTGGGTAGTGGTGTAAAAACTGCTAAGCTTGAGTTATACCTCAGAAAGACTTCTCCCTGTTCTTGCACATGGAGGTAATTCTCCTGGAGTGGGTACTGTGGCTTTAGGGCCTATCTGTGCAGGAGCAGTGTGAAGTGGTACCAGCACAGACTAGGAGTTACTGCTTTTGTTGTTTAATAAGAAATGTTATTGACCATAACTCCATCTTAACTCAGTTTGTGATATTGACTCTTCTTAAAAAATCCCCTGGAAATATGCTGTTTTTTCTTTTGTACAGAGGTAAAGACATACCAGTCTGAAGAATGCTCTTCAGCTGATGAGAGCCTCATGTAGCAATCTCTGCTTGTTGAAAATACTAAAATCCACCATTGTAAATTCATATTGTGGTGTTCAAGATGACTATATTTTTTTACTCTAGAAAAAGATGTGAGGAGACGATGACATCAGTTATTTATATAAGGATTTTCTCTTTCCCTATCTCTACAAATTAATAACCTGAGAGGAAAATCCTACCTCCTTGGCACTAGTACAGATTTTATCATCAAACACTTTGTGTGTCAGCCATGGGGAAATCTTAGACTCTACTTTTTAGCTTTCTTAAAATAAACTTTGGCTACTTCTTTGTCTAGAACTTAGGTCCAACAATGTGGGAGATCTGAAAATTTTAGGAGAGTTTGAATAATGCATAGATTTTATTTTATTTTTTTACACCGTCTTAAACTGATATTCACAAATCTGATAATGTAAAAAGTATTATTTATGTTTATCCAGAAAGATCTGCTTGTTTTATTTCTGTTGAGAAATGGCAAAAACCTGATCAACAAAGAAACAGTGATTATGTGGCAAATTAAAATATAAAATACTAAGAGTGGGCCTAAACCTGCACTTTGACAAATAGAAAACCCCACTCGCAGTAATAATTCCTACCCATACTCGCAGGCCGTCTCTAACATTTTTGCCACCCCAAGCAAAAACAAAGAGCACTGCCCCACCCCCCGAGCATCATGTCGCCCCAGTCCCCGCCCCCCTGAGCGCTGTGCCGCTGAAGCCTGCCCCCACTGAGCGCTGCGCCGCCCAAGTCCCCGCCTCCCCCCAGCGCTGCCCGGCCGAACCAAAAAACCCCAAACCCAAACCCCGAATGCCACCCCGTCCCAAGGTGCCACCCCAAGCATGTGCTTGGTAGGCTGGTGTCTGGAGCCGGCCCTGCATCCTCCTCACTCTGCTGTCGGAGAAGTGGAGGCAGGCCTGTGATCCAGAAGAAAATGCTCTGTCCCCTTGCATGTGGTGCCTCCAGATCTGCAACTGACTTATCGTTTATTATGTCAGGGATAACTGGCTCTTTATTTATTCTGTTGCATTCAGTGATTAATGGGGCTTGACCTGATAAAAACTAAAAAATCCACACAGTGGGCTGAATGAGGAGGAGAGGTGAAAGTAGAAATTTGTTCATATAGTCTTCTGTTGGTGTAACCTGAGTAGGGGGCCTTAGTCCTAGAGAATATGAATAAGTAGCATTTCGTTTTTATATGAAAGGGATGCTGCTGCCCATCTGTTTGCTCCTCCCATGCATGTCCCCTTCACACAGTTGTTTTCATGGTAGCAAAACTATTGTAGGGGGCAGAAGGGGTGTGAGTTCCATGGGCCCTATCCTGCAAGATGCTGACCGTTTCAAGATGCAGGATGCTTTAAGGAACTTAATACGGTCAATGCCCATTAATTGAATTGGAACTGAGGACCTTGGCAAGAGGTACTCAGCACTTAGCAAGATTGGGCATGTGGTGAGGAAGCCTGTGCAGGAGATGGATTTTACTTTTTGTGCTAGCTTGCATGCACACTGGAGTATAATTCTCCTTTTCACCCTCTTAAACCTCACAGATTGATTCCAATAATGCTTACTTACAGGGTTGGCTCTATGTTTTTTGCCACCCCAAGCACGCAGATTCGGCAGCGTTTGTGCGGGTGATCTGCCGCTGCTGGTCCCGTGGCTTTGGTGTACCCGCCATCAAATTGCCACCGAAACCACCGGA
Source organism: Gopherus evgoodei (assembly GCF_007399415.2). Classification (NCBI taxonomy): domain Eukaryota; kingdom Metazoa; phylum Chordata; order Testudines; family Testudinidae; genus Gopherus; species Gopherus evgoodei. The sequence goes on along the minus strand of NC_044322.1, from coordinate 140,470,307 downwards.
CTGGTGGACCTGCCGCAGGCAAGCCGCTGAAGGCAGCCTGACTGCCGCTCTCACAGGAACTGACAGGCTGTCCCCGCAGCTTGCCACCGCAGGCACGCGTTTGCTGCGCTGGTGCTTGGAGCCGCCCCTGCTTATTTAGCTGTTTCCATCTTAATCATTAATTTACATATTTTATAATTTTATATTGAAAAGGTATAGAAGTAGCTGATGGTAAGGAGAGAGATCATGTTCTGTGTCTACGGGAGACAGTGGAGAGGGAACACAGCAAAGGAGTTGGGCTTAGATTGCAAACTTTTCCATGTGGGTGACAAAAGAGGGCATAACGGAATCAGGATGGTTGTTAGAGGAGAGTTGAAGAAGATGGTGTTTGAAAATTACTAGAGTAAGTGACAGACTGATGGCTGTATGAGTCCAAGTTAAAGAGTGAGTCATGTTTGTGTTATTAGCATATGCACCCCAACAAGGATATAATGAGGAAAAAAAGTCTCCTTCAAGACTGGCAGACACTAGTGGACACAGCAGCCCCGAGGCTGGGAGATCTGAATGCACAAGCAGCCAGAAATAGATGGTGCTGTGAAATGTGTTTAGGAAAATGCAGTCTACACACTATAAATAAGGAAGGGAAAGTGCTACTAGACATTTGTATCTCCAACCAATGGATGATAACCCATACCTGGTTCCAAAAGAGAGTGAGTCATTTGTTTACATACATCAGTGGTGGAAACCAAAGCCAAATTGATATAATGTTGGTAAGGAAATCTCAGAGGAATTGAGGTGTGGACTGAAAAGTGATACCTAACAAGATGGTAGCACTGAATACAAACCTCTTATGGCAAAAATTCCAGCAAAGTGTTGGACAAGGAGGGAACTAAGCTCAAAACGAGATTAAAATATGGAAGTTGAGGGAAGTTCATCAGAGAAGTTTGTGCAAGCAGTATAGGATAAATGTCTGTCTGAAAAGGAGTGGAACCACCTCAGAAGAACAGGAATTTTGTAGTGGAAGAGGTTTATGGACAATACAGATCAGGAAAAGGCAGGGAAGGAAAAGAGTAGTGATGGATTAATGACATGCAAGTAGCAATCTTTAAAAAGAAAATGGTATGTAAAGAAAAATAAATGAATACATTGAGAGTAAATGGAAATAAATACAAAGAAGCAAAGTGAGCTGCCAAGCAGGCAATGAAGAAGATCAAAGAGAGTGCCCTAGATGATTTGTATGCCAACCTTGTAAACAATCCCCAGATGGCTGGCAAAAAGACGTATAGCATTGCAAAAATAAGATGCAGAGGGAAGGAGGATGGTATTATAACACCATTTGTAAATGATGATCGGGGAGACTGCTAGAAAACACATGAACAAGTGAAGTTGACGTGGAAAAAATACTTTGAGAGTCTCTTAAATGAGGCTAACCTTTTTAGGGCAGAGTTTCCAGCATGTGGTACCTGAGCTTGACATAGCAGAGGAGATGAGAAATGCAGCCCAGGAAATGAATAACGGTAAGGTAGTGACAAAGGACCTGGTGAAAGTCTTGGGTTAGAGAGGCATAAGATGGATGAGCAGAGTGGTTAAAGCTGCATGGCGAGACAAGAGAATTCTCAAAGACTGGTGCAGGTCTGTCTGGGTCCCAATACAGAAGAAGGAAAGCATCCATGAATGTGGAAATTACCAAGGGATAAAGCTATTGTTACATGAGATGAAGATAGTGGGACACGTCTTGGATGCTAGGATTAGGGCAATAGTGGAACCCCTCCGTGAACAAGAACAGTTTGGCTTTAGGAAAAAATGAGGAACTACAGATCCTGTGTTTGTAGTTCGTCAAGGGATAGAGAAGCAGCTAGAGTACCAACAGGAGAGCTTCTGGGCTTTTATAAATGTAGGAAACTTACACAATAAAGTAGGATTGGAAATAAAGTAGACAGAAGAATTCTGACACCAGTTCTGAGGAAATATGCAGTGTTGGAGGATTTAATAACTATGGTGAATGCCCTATATAGATTACCTAAAACAGTGATCCAAAAATCTTTTGAAATGACAAGTCCCTTTGAAAGTGGTTGGTTATAAGGCTACTGCTGTTTATCATATTGATGAACTATATAACAGGAAGATCCCAATGGGATAAGGTGAGAAGCTGCTATATGCAGATGACACAGCAAGAAGGGCACCTTCAAAGAAGACCTAGCAGAAATAACAAGCCAGTTGAATGACCATCTAAACTGGCATGACTTGAAAATGAACATGAATAATACGGAGGACCTGTGGGTTATTTGAGGTGCCTCAGAGAAATGAACATAGAGATGAACGAGTAGACTGACCAGTTCAAGCACTTTAGCAACTGGGTCACGGAGGATGATGAGTTTGAACATGAGTGGGGAGTGTGTGGAATAACAGCTCAAGATTTGTATATGATAAGCATATGCCACTGAGACTAAAAGCCCAACCGCATAGAACAATGTTGCACCCTGCAATGCTTATGGTGCAGAAGGATAGATGATAAACAGATCATAGGTTCAACACCTATGGTTGTTTTGAGATTAGATGTCTTTGCACCATAAGAGGAGTTACACTAAGAGACACATTTCAAAATGAAAGTATTAGGATGGAAGTCAAAATCCATGATGTGGCTGACAAAATCCAGAAAGTGTGACTTCACTGGTTTGGACACAGGTGGAGGATGAATGAAGGGGACCAGGTGAAAATAGCATGGCAGGTGAGGGTGGTAGAAAGAGACCCTGAGGAAAGCCAAGGACGCAATGGTTGGATTGCATCAAAGAAGATAGAAAGCAGGTGAATTTTAGTGCTGCTTTGGACAGATGAAGATGGTGGATGCTTGCATGGAGGCAACCCCAGTTGATGGGATAAGTAGAAGAAGATAATTGATATAGTATTCCATTCACCTTCACAAGCAGCTGTTTTGTTTAGCATCTCATCACTATTATTTCCACAAAGTTAATTATACATATTACTTAAATAATATTACATCTTAAAGAACCTCCATAAAGACCAATGTTTTATAGATGGCATAATGCCTAATCACAATAATATTTAAAAACCCAAACATTTCCACAGAACAACTCTAGAACACAAAGTTCTAGAACACACTTCTTATGGGATTAAATATTGTAACTTGACTTTGATCCTATCCTCTATAGGACTTAAAACTGATATCTGCTTTTTTTGCACTCAGGAACATTGTGGCTGCTTGATTTTACTGTAAATAAATAGTAGATCTTCAGACTTCATTGGTCCAGCCTGGACCAATCTACACAGGAGGTCCACTTCCTAGATACCACGGTGCAAATAAGTGATGGTCACATTAACACCACCCTATACCAAAAACCTACTGACTGCTATACCTACCTTCATGCCTCCAACTTCCATCCCAGGCACACCACACGATCCATTGTCTACAGCCAAGCACTGAGGTACAACCGCATCTGCTCTAACCCCTCAGATAGAGACCAACACCTACAAAATCTCCACCAAGCATTCTCAAAACTACAATACCCGCACGAGGAAATAAGGAAACAGATCAACAGAGCAAGACATGTACCCAGAAGCCTCCTACTGCAAGACAAACCCAAGAAAGAAACCAACAGGACTCCACTGGCCATCACATACAGTCCCCAGCTAAAACCCCTCCAATGCATCATTAGGGATCTACAACCCATCCTGGACAATGATCCCACACTTTCGCAGACCTTGGGTGGCAGGCCAGTCCTCGCCCACAGACAACCTGCCAACCTGAAGCATATTCTCACCAGTAACTGCACACCGCACCATAGTAATCTAGCTCAGGAACCAATCCATGCAACAAACCTCAATGACAACTCTGCCCACATATCTACACCAGCGACACCATCACAGGACCTAACCAGATCAGCCACACCATCACCGCTTCATTCACCTGCACGTCCACCAATGTAATATACGCCATCATATGCCAGCAATGCCCCTCTGCTATGTACATCGGCCAAACTGGACAGTCTCTACGGAAAAGGATAAATGGACACAAATCAGATATTAGGAATGGCAATATACAAAAACCTGTAGGAGAACACTTCAACATCCCTGGCCACACAATAGCAGATCTTAAGGTTGCCATACTGCAGCAAAAAATACTTCAGGACCAGACTTCAAAGAGAAACTGCTGAGTTTCAGTTCATCTGAAAATTTGACACCATCAGCTCAGGATTAAACAAAGACTGTGAATGGCTTGCCAACTACAAAACCAGTTTCTCCTCCCTTGGTTTTCACACCTCAACTGCTAGAACAGGGCCTCATCCTCCCTGATTGAACTAACCTCGTTATCTCTAGCTTGCTTCTTGCTTGCATATATATACCTGCCCCTGAAAATTTCCACTACATGCATCCGACGAAGTGGGTATTCACCCACGAAAGTTCATGCTCCAGAACGTCTGTTAGTCTATAAGGTGCCACAGGATTCTTTGCTGCTTTTACAGATCCAGACTAACACGGCTACCCCTCTGATACTTGGTACTTCATATTGAATCGTAACAATTTGGCTTACAAAGCAATTTTCACTATGTCCCTTTTCATGGCCTCCACCTTGGCCATGGCTGTCTCACTCAGATAGTCCTACAGACAAAATTAATCCCTGATGTAACTTCAGTTAAATCAATGTCTCCACTGAAGTCAGTTTGACTTTGATAGGATTACTGTATTTGTGAGATGAAAGTGATTTGGCCCTTTTGTTGGATTTTTTCCTTGAGAAAATCCTTTTATTTATCAATAGGACAGAATATTAGCTAAAACTAGCAAGCAATGTGGGGGAAAACTGTCATAAAACATACTTGGATGCTTTAATATCTCTCAGGATATTTTTCATCTAGATGTATTTCATAATTACTGCTTTTAGTTTAGCTCAACATATCATGTCCAGCAAAAATGAACTGAGGTTTCTTTACATTTTGTAATACAAATTGTCTTTTTAATAGTATGTGAACCACAGAGTGATCCCTCTATATTACTAAGGATTGTGTTGGTATTCCAAAAGAGATTTTGTATCTCTCTCTTCTCTTGGAGTCAGAGAGGTTCTGCTAAAGTCCTTTTAACAATTAGGTATTGCCCTCTATTGGTGAATACTCCCAGTTAACACAATTGAATGGAAGACCAATATGGATGGTTATATTTTTATCTGAATGGATTCAGCTTCCCCAACAAACTGTGTTAATTTTTTTTCTCTACAGCAAATGATGTAACTTCCAGATCATCAGTTGCAAAATCTTCAGAAACCTTATCTGGTAAGAAAATCACTAACTGTAACATTCTGATTTATTGCAAATTCATGGCAGATAAGTGTCCGCCTCATGATAATTGAAGTAATGCAAAGAAGCTACTGTGTAAATAAGTTCCTATATTTCATCAGTCTAGTTTTATTTTTTCATAAGAATAAAATTGTATATACCATCTAGACAAACTCTTCTATTCTTAGTGGAATCACTCCAATTTAGCAGTAACTCTCTCAGGAATGGAATGATACATTCAAGTAGCCTGGCCCATAGCCTTTGACAGCCCACTAAATAATGAATAATTAGTGGGGGACAGAAGGGAAGGTGAAGACAACATGGAGATTTCCTCCTACCACACATACACAGCTGGTAGAAATACCAAAAACACATTTCAAGATGTTCAGGGGATAAACATTATCCATAAAATTATTATTTATAGCAGAATGTGGGTGGACAAAATTGATACACAAGCGAACAGCTCGCTGTTTACTGTTTAACACTTTATTGAAACATTTTTGGCATATTGTTACTCTTTAAATAGAAATAATTGTATATACATATGTATTTTTATTACAAAAGACAGTCTTGCTGTGCAGAACTGGTCCCCATCTGCCACATTTCCAATTAATTGAATACCCATGCTAAACACAATGCTGTAGGTAAGGCCAAGGTACAATTTCCATACTAATGCCTCATTTATTGGTTGTTCACAGAATAACCCCTGTCCCACTGTCAGCTGAGACAAAATCTATTAGCAATGTATACTCATTCTAATCCCTGCTTTTGGGTTCCGCAATTGTCCTAGAAAATTAATTGTAATCATAATAGTCCATCAGAATCCTTAAAGTTGAAGGATTTGTGCCTAGCTGTTAATCCCATGAGCAAGGAGTAACGGTGTACTGTACAAGGGATTTTGTAAGACAGTAGGCCAAAATAAATTTATTTCCAAAATAATCTAACCTATGAATCAGAAGCTTTTTGCCCTCCTTTGCATCATGAAATAGGTTACTTATGTCTTGTGTGCAATTCTCTCTTAACTGATGTAATCATTATTTTTAGTACATTTATCATTTTTGTTTCTTTGATGACAATTGCCTTCTTAGCAACACTTTGGAAAACATAGTACTGGTCTTTTCTGACAGATTGACAAACAGTTGTTGTATAGAGCCCTTCAAAGGCCTGGTCTACACTACACATTTAAACCGATTTTAGCAGCGTTAAACCGATTTAATGCTATACCCGTCCACACAACGAGGCCCTTTATATCGATATAAAGGGCTCTTTAAATCGGCTTCTGTACTCCTCCCCAACGAGAGGAGTAGTGCTGAAATTGGTAGTACCATATCGGATTAGGGTTAGTGTGGCCACAAATTGACGGTATTGGCCTCCGGGCGGTATCCCACAGTGCACCATTGTGACCGCTCTGGACAGCAATCCGAACTCGGATGCACTGGCCAGGTAAACAGGAAAAGCCCCGCGAACTTTTGAATTGCATTTCCTGTTTGCCCAGCATGGAGCTCTGATCAGCATGGGTGGCGATGCAGTCCCAAATCCAAAAAGAGCTCCAGCGTGGACCGTATGGGAGATGCTGGATCTGATCGCTGCATGGGGAGACAAATCTGTTCTATCAGAGCTCCGTTACAAAATACGAAATGCCAAAGCATTTGAAAAAAATCTTCAGACCATGATACAGAGTCCACAGCACAGTGCTGCGTGACAAGCATAACGGAAAGCCAAAGAATCAAATGGACGCTCATGGAGGGAGGGAGGGGGTACTGAGGACTCCAGCTATCCCACAGTCCCCAGCAGTCTCCAAAAAGTATTTGCATTCTTGGCTGAGCTCCCAATGCCTGTAGGGTCAAACACATTGTCTGGGGTGGCTCAGGGTATCGCTCGTCAATTTACTCTCCCTCCCCCCACGTGAAAGAAAAGGGAAAGAAATCGTTTCTTGACTTTTTTCAATGTCACTCTCTGTCTACTGAATGCTACTGGTAGACACGATGCTGCAGCAGTGAAGAGCAGTATCCACTCCCCTCCCCTCCCCAGTGGCAGATGGTACAATATGACTGTTATCCGTTGTCATAATCAGCCTGTGAGTGCTCCTGGCTGGCCTCAGGTGAGGCTGGCTGGGGGCACCTGGGTAAAAATAGGAATGATTCCCGGTCATTCCCAGTAGATGGTACAGAACGGCTGGTAACCGTCCTCATCATAGCAACTAGGGGCTGAGCTCCATCAGCCCTCCCCCACCTTTCATGTGTAAAGAAAAGATTCTGTACTGCCTGGACTATCATAGCAGCGGGATGCTGGGCTCCTCTCCCCTGCACCGCTTAATGTCCTGCCTGGACTATCATAGCAGCTGGAGGCTGCCTCCCTACCATTTTATCTCAGTAACAAGTCAGTGTTTCTTATTCCTGCATTCTTTATTACTTCATCACACAAATGTGGGGGACTCTGCCACGGTAGCCCAGGAAGGTTTGGGGAGGAGGGAAGCAACGGGTGGGGTTGCTGCCAGGACACCCCCTCGAATGGCATGCAGCTCATCATTTCTGCGGGATCTGACACGGAGCGGCTGTGCTCTCTGGTTCTCTGATACACTGGTTCTCTAGTACACTTGCCCCATATTCTAGGCAGGACTGACTCTATTTTTAGATACCATAAAGGAGGGATTGACTCGGGGGTCATTCTCATTTTTGTCTTTGCGCCCCCGGCCGACCTCAGTCAGGGGCACCCATGACAGTAGCAGATGGTACAGAATGACAGATAACTGTCATCTCATTGCCAATTTACAATGGTGCAGCAGACGGTACAGAACTACTGATAACCGTCTTTGCTGTCATGCAAAGGCAAATGAATGCTACTGTGTAGCGTTGCAGTATCGCCTCTGTCAGCGGCATCCAGTACACATACAGTGACAGTAAAAAAAAGCTGAATGGGCTCCATGGTTGCCGTGCTATGGCGTCTGCCAGGGCAATCCAGGGAAAAAGGGCGCGAAATGATTGTCTGCTGTTGCTTTCCCGGAGGAAGGAATGACTGATGACATTTACCCAGAACCACCCGGGACAATGATTTTTGCCCCATCAGGCACTGGGATCTCAACCCAGAATTCTAAGGGGCGGGGGAGACTGCGGGAACTATGGGATAGCTATGGAATAGCTACCCACAGTGCAACGCTCCAGAAATCGATGCTAGCCTCGGACCATGGACGCACACCGCCGAATTAATGTGCTTAGTGTGGCCGCGTGCACTCGACTTTATACAATCTGTTTTACAAAACTGGTTTATGTAAAATTGGAATAATCCCGTAGTGTAGACATACCCAAAGTTGTCACTGAGGTGTCACATGGTGCATCTGAGCTAGGCTGCCCTCTGAACACTATTTACTTCTACACTATATTGTATGGAAATACTTTTAAAATGTGTGTGTTCATGAATAAGCTTTTGCATAAATCCCTGACTTTTAAAAAACCCCAAACATTTCTGCATTTCTGTTTCATGGCTTGTATTAATATAATTTTATTTTGTTTCATGTATGTAGCTGAAGTATTTATTTACCTCCTTTTTCATTTGTTATCAAACACAGCTAATTTAAGGTACAATAAACAATCCATATTACATATAGTTTGCCACAATCCAGTATCATTGGGAATCTTTTTTTCAAAATTGTCACAGGACTATACTGGCAGGGCTGTATTCTGCAATAAAATAGTGGTGGGGAAATTAATTGCTACTGGCCAGATTAAGCTCTCTCTTTTATGAGTGCTAAACAAAACTAAGGACAAAATTATGTAAAGAGCTCAGATACTAACAACTTCAGTTCAGGCACTTAATCAGTGGCCAGGTGTTTAAAAGTGCTCAACATCTATTGTTCTGAATGTCAGCTTCTGGATACTGAATATTTTTGAAAATGTGACCATCTCTAGGTACTTAAATTGGATCTTGAACTCTTGTATTCTGTCCTGAGTTATAGGTGATGAGCAATTGAAAATCTGATCCCAGATTCTTACAAAAAAATGAAAACACTAATTTTAGGCCTCTTCCCCAACCTTCTTCCCTTTTGGCAGAATCAGTACTATTGGTACTTTCATCACCTACTCTATTAACACTTCGGGCAAGATTTTATTAACATATCTGATATCTAGATGTATCTAACCTATATTTTGCCTTTTTATTTTATTTTATTTTTTTATTATTATTGTTATATTTCTTTCACAGATACAACTTCATTAGAAAAGACAAGCACTTCAGGTGAGAATTATTCTACTCACTATGAACTGTGGAATTAGGGACAAATTCAGACCTGATGTAAGCAGACAAAACTCCATTATGTTCAGTGAGGTTTTGTGCGTTTTTAACCAGTGCTGAATTTTGCCTTAGGACATTTTTTCAAAACCTTAAAATATTTTGTTGTTATTTTATTTATTATTTGTATTACCATAGCATTAGGAGCCTGGGTCAAGGACCAGGACCCCACTTTGCTAGCAGCAATTTAGCAATTCCGTAGTTACGATTACATTGGAATTTGGAGATGTGAGAATGAAGGGTTGGCTTTTTAAAAGCCCCTGAGTAATGTCCACACTACATTTGGGAGCTAGCATAGATTTGTGCTAGCGGGGCTAGCTCTAGTGACCTAAAAATAGCCTGGGCTCCAGCCCAAGTCACAATGTCAAAGCAATGTCTACACAGCTATTTTTAGGGTTCTAGCATGAGTCTGTAGACCTGAACTGGGAGGTTTGCTCCCAGATGTGGTGTAAACATACTCTGAGTGACTTATAAACATAAGTCATCATAGGAAAGATGGAATGGACATCTTAGGACTGATGGTAAAATAATAAAATAATATAGAGCCTTTCACCTCTAGATCCCTGGTTCCGATCAGGCCTACCTAAGTAATGTTAAAAGAATATTATCATGTTACTGCCATGCCCTGGCCTATGTGACTTCTTTCTGGACAATCAAAAAGATCATAAACATCACTTCAGTTTGCTGTGATTGACATCCTTCTTGGGAGCATCAGTGTAGGCCAAGGATTGAACTGATAAAGAGATTGAACAAGCCTGTCTCACTTGCAGTGGCGGATTAGCCACTGAGCCTATGGGGCCTGTGCCCAGGGGCCCCAGCCAACTGGGGGTACTGGAACTGGCCACCAAGCAGACAGAGAGGGGAAAGCCCCTGTGCCCTGACCCTACTCCCTGGCAGACATCAGAGGGCAGTGGGAGAATCCCCTAGCATTCCCCAACCCTAGCAGAAGCCGGGGGAGGGGGGCAGCAGGAAAAGCCCCAGCACTGGGACCCCCGGTGCAGCCCTAGGACTGGAGAAGTTCTCGCTATCTGTCATGGCATATGGGCTGGGGGAGCTTTGACTCCCTGCTGTGGTCTGGGGCTGTGTCAGGGGGACAGAGCTTTTTTGGTCTTGGGGCTGCAGTGAGGGGGCAGAAAGTAGCAAACAGGTTGTGGGGGGGGGTGGAATGGAGTGAACCCTGAGTGGAACAGGGGTGGGCCCCAGGGAAAGGACAGAAAGGGGTGGAGCCATGGTAGGGCTGAAGGTGGAAGGGATAGGGAGGGGCCCCAGGAAACCTTAATCCATCTCTGCTCACCTGCCGGTGGTCCCACGAATGTAGCAGTGTATTTGTTCTGAGAATAAAGGGAATAAAGGGAAGACTTCACTTACTATGGCTGGCAACACACAATTCTTCCAAGTACCAAACAAATGTAAAAATAACAACAATATTTAAAAATAATCTCTATGTAAAAATAGTCACACTTGTAATTAATAGAACCTACCCTAGCTGGTTGACAGTGAGAGATGCCTTTTGCATATACTGAAGCCATTAGTTTGACATCGCTCGGTCATTTACAAATGTCTGTCATGTTTTGAGACCTGAAGAAGAGTTCTGTGTAATTCAAAAGTTTGTCTCTCTCACTAGCAGAAGGTGGTCCAGTCAAAGATGTTGCCTCAACCACTTTGTCTTGCTAATGTTTTATAATGTGGGTTGGGCCTCTTTTTTTACTTTACCAGAGGATAATAAATGCCAGAAATTTTTGACACTGGTTAGAGGAGTCATATTAGAAGCTGAAGAAACAAAAACTGTTTTTATGGAGGCGGCTCTATACTGTAAATAATACTTTAGGTAAAATGGGAAACAAAATATATGCCATACCGAGTTATGGAATTATTGTATTTTGCGTTTATGCTCCATTGCCAGATGATATTAGAAGAAACTTTGAGGAGGGAAGGTACAGATGTCAGATTAGCTTCCTCAGAAATTAGCAGAATAAAACATCGAAAAAGAATATTTGACCCATTTTGTAACAACAGTTTAATGCATAAGGATATATTCTGACCTTTCCAGCAAATTGCAGAACAATTCCCATTTAGTGTACAAAATTATATTTTATAGAAATGACATATTATGAAAGTACTGTAATCATCCATAGAAAGTTTTTGTACCTAATATGAAGTATCTGCACTTGAAATAAGGTACCTAAGATGCCTGGGAAAGTGCATTTGTTGTAATATTAAATTAATATTCTATTAAAACAAAACAAAACTTCCCTTCCAGAATGTTAAGTGAGTGCCTGAGTTAAACCAAACAGACTCATGATCATTTTTGCATAACTTTTTTTTGCATTTCTTAATTTGTCTTAGAAAATATATATGTTTTTCCTCTCTTTCATAATCCTTAAATGTAGATGATGTAGGACCTGATTTTCCTCCCAATTACGTCTATTTTAACTCTGTCTTCATTGTAGTTTTACACGTGTAAAGGGAGATTCAAGCCAAGAATACCTAGGATGGGAAATAGACTAAACAGTGGCAAGAATCTTTCTATTAAGAGTATAAAAATGTCTGAGAATTCCTGCCCATTAAGAGTTAACCAGGGACAAATATAGAGCAAAACAAGCTTTTTTTGTGATTGTGTTGAGATGACTCTTATAAAGGATGTATTACAGAGTATGTGCATTTTATTATTAGCATTGAGGGGCATCTCCTTTTCTTCCTTGAATTTCAGGTTACAATACCAAAAAAACCTGACTCACACCCGTCAATTCACAGTTAAAAGCCATGAGTAATAGAGTGAGAATTTTTTTGGCCATAATTCAAGTAAAAGTATCATGAGTCACTGGTTTTATCTCCAACTGATAGGAAAGAACTGTAGAGGATTTTTTTCTTTTTAAATTAAAAAAAAATCACAGTCAAATAGAATGTGTATTAATGTATACATGCCATAGAACCTGACTTGCAAATTTCAAGCATGCTCTCCACCCTGTGATATACCCACACCAGGCTTTGAGGTTGAATTTCTTAATAGTTCTTAATAGATCTTGTAGTAGTTTCATGGGTCTTCCCACTAAGTGGTATTACAGTTCAATAGATGGGAATCAGGTTTGTTTCTGTGATGACAAATCACCTTGTTAGGAAGGCCTTCAGAAAAAATCATAGTACTGGTGTCTACTGATACTTTGACAAGCAGTTGTGTAGAGCCCTTCAAAGTAGTCACTGAGATATCACAGGTTGTACCTGAGCTACATTGTCCTCTGAGCTACACTGCCCTTTGAACACTATTCACTCTTGTATTGCAATGTGGGGAAAGACATTTTAACTGTGTTCATTGAAGAATAAGTTGCTGCATATATTCCTGATTTTTTCCCTGCATTTCTTTGTTTCTGCTTGTACTGATATAATTTTCTTTTGTTTCATGTATGTAGTTGAAACATTTGTTTACATCCTTTTTCATGTTTAGCAAAACCAGCTAATTTGATGCAAAATAGACAATTCATATTACTTACAGTTTTCTATATTTCAATAAACTTGGTGATCTTTGCTCGGCAAAGTCACAGGACTAGACTAGCAGGGCTGTCACAGCTCAAGGTTGAGTTGAAACAGAAGGAAGGTGAGGAAGTTCATTGCTACTGGCCAGACAGTACCAGATTAATCTCTGTCTTTCATGAGTATTAAAAACACCAAGGGCAAAATTTTCAAAAGAACTCAGTTACCAGCATCTCCCATTCAGTAACTCATTCAGATTTTCAAAAGTATTCAGCACCCATTGTTCTCAATCTATACAGAGTATTTTTAAAAACCTGGCCACCTTTTTTTAGGTGCTTAAATTGTAGGTTTAGCTTTTTGAAATTCTGTCCCCATTTACTAATCTTGAGAGTTTGAAACCCTGGCCCTGACATTCTTAGAAAAAATAAATGAATAAAGCGCTAACTTTATGTTTGTCTATTTTCTTTTCTTTTCTTTCCAGCAGAATCTTCTATTGTTACTTTCATCGCCTACCCCATTAATGCTTCAGGCAAGAAATTAATATTTCTCATATCTAGATCTATTTAGCTTGTTTTACTTTTTATTTTGTCATTTTTATGATTTTTTAATATTCTTGTATTTTTCAGCTACAAGTTCAGATACAGGCACTGCAGGTGAGAATTATATGTATTACACAAAAATTGTTAAATTAAGGCCAAATTCAGACGTGGCATAAGCAAACAAAACTCCACTGTGTTCAATAGGTTTGTGCTCGTTTAAACCAGGGCTAAATTTGGCCAACTTTGAACTTTGAAAAAAAGGTTCATTATACTGGCTGTTTAGCCACCCCACAGTTAAGGTTGCATTGGCTGAGTTTTTAAAAAAAACTGTTAAATTGATATTTTACAGTTATCCAAAATATACTCCTTTCCCTTTCAGCCAGAACTTTAAGTGTGTTGCCAAAGCCAAACCATACAGGTACATGCTTATTTTTTTGGAGGTTTTTTAAAATTAATTTGTACGTTAGAAAATATTTAGGGATATTGGTTCTGTTTGAAAAGTGAATTCAGTGAGCTTGCTAAAACCACTTAAAATATTTTTGAATTATTATTAAATATCCAACGCATTCATTATTCACATTTGTACTGTGTCCACTACTGTGGTATATGGGCACACATTTCATGGTTTAAATTGTGTCAGTAATGTTCCAGACAAGAGGGGCATAATTTACCCACTCTCCTGATCTCTGAACTTAGAGATAGATGAGCTAATTCTCCTTTTACTTGCAAAAGTTTGATTTTAAAGTAACTCAATCATCTTTTATAACAAGTTATTATGGATTAATGCTAGTGCAAATAGGAGGAGAATCTGAAATAAAAATGGGAAAGAGACCTGGCAGCTCATTTAAGTGACCAGTATTATATAGGCTTGTTATCAGAAATTCTTACATTTAAATTATTCATTTTTTCTACAGAAACTACTAATATCCCTGAATTTAACTTCTCCACAACAGTAGGTAAGGCTTTATATTGTGTTAAATTGTATTTTGAATGGCATAAAAGCATGGTTTATGAGCTGTGGGAGTCTATGTTCTAATATTTTAAATATTTTTTTTTACTATTGTATTTCACATTAGCAATCAGTCTTACTGTAGGCCAAGTTCATATGATTTCATTGTGTATATACATTAGAACAGAGATTGTAAACCTACAGGGTCCTGTCATAAAACATTCAGTAATGGAAAGAAATGGATTTAATGTTACAGTTTTGTCTGAATTTCCCAACTTGTGTTTGATTAAAATTTTCACCTTAACATTGGTTTTCTCTGTTCCTGCTTCTATGGATACATTTTCTTCTGTTTCATATATGTAGCTGAAGCAATTATATGCATTATTTTGTCAATTTTTAGTAAAAATGGCTGTATGTAGGCACAATGTACAATTATATGAGCATGTTACACATAATTACCACAATTCAGAACAATTGGCTATCTTTGCAAGAGAGTCACAGGACTAGACTGGCAGGGCTGTCACAGCTTCAGTAGAAGAACGGTGGGGAAGTTCATAGCTACTGGGCAGGCTGCACCAGACTAATCTGCTATACATGGGACAAATATCCAAGGGCAAAATTTTCCACAAAAGCTCAGTTACTAGCAGTCCCCATTCAAGCACTTATTCACATTTTCAAAAGTATTCAGTACCTCTTGTTCTCTGTGGGTTCTAAGTATTTTTGAAAGTCTGGCTACTTCCTTCAGATGCCTAAACTGGAGTCTTTAACTTTTTTGAAATTCTGCCCCCAGTTGTGGGCGTAGTGAGCTTAAAATCTGGCTCCATTTTCTTACAAACAAAAATTTAAGCACTAATGTTATGCTTCTCTATTTTTATTTATTTATTTATTTTGCTGCAGAATCCTCTATCATTACTTTTATCACCTACCCCATTAATGCTTCAGGCAAGATTTTCTTAATATTTCTCATATTTTGATGTATTCAGCTTTTGTCTTACCTTTTTATTGTGTACATTTTTACTTTTTTCTATTTTTGTTCTATTACTCAGATACAACTTCACTAGAAAGAACAAGTGCTGAAGGTGAGAATTATTTTACACAAGTATGAAGTTTAGAATGAGAGCCAAATTCAGATCTGGTGTAAGAGACAAAACTCTCTTGTATTCAGTAGGGTTGTACTTGTTTAAATTAGTGTTAAATTTGGCCCATGATCATTATTTTCACAACCCTAAAATGTTTATCATATTGGCTGGTTAGCCACCCTTTTTCATTAAGTTTGCACTGATAGAGTTTTGAAAATATGAAATTCGTATGATACTGTTAATCAAACAAAACACTTTTCCTTTTTAGATAGAACTTTAAGTGTATGGCCGGAGCCAAACCAGACAGGTAATGCTTATCTTTACATAGTATTTTTCTCCATTTTTTTGTATTTTAGAAAATATGTGGGAATGCTGGTTCTGTGTTGAATAGTGAATTCAGTAAGATTGCTGTGACCAGTGTCCTAGGAGCCACGCTGAGATTGCTCAATTAGGACAAGCCACAAAGAATGAGGCAGATAATCCCCCAAACTGGTGGTTATTCTGATACTTAGATTTTCCAAGCCAGCAACAAAACAGTTTCTACAGTACCTTACTGGTTACCCAGAAGCCAAAATCACAGTTCCCTTAAAGTAAACCAGACCACCAAGTCACATATGATGAGGGTTACTGAAAATCTTGATCATCATATGAAAAAGTTCTACCAGTCTCAAAGAATCAGACACATTACCCATCAAGTTAATGAATATCTCAGATCTTACCCAAATACAGCCAATTCTTATTAATTAAACTAAGATTTATTAAAAGAAAAGAGAGAGAGAATATTGGTTAAAAGATCATTGTACATACAGAAATGCATTGAGCCCTTAGGTCAGGTACATAGTAGAGATGGTGAGCTTCAAAGTTACAAAGATTCCTTTCCTGAATCAGTTTATCAGGTTATAGTCCAATGTCCATTTCCAATATCAAGGTGATCCAGAATGCACTGGAGACCATAGTCTTGCAACTCAAACTTCCCCTGACAAAGCTTAAGCAAATCTGAGGTGAAAGGATCAGATCCCAAAAGCCCTTTATATATTTTCTGGACAGCATGCAGTCCTTGGGTAAATAATATTTGCTTTGAAGTAGAATTACCTATTTCCTATGTATACACAGGTAGCTAGTCGCATTCATCAGCATGAGGTAATTATCCATTAAGCGGTTCATAGACAGATTACTGCAAGCTTCAAAGAGAAGTATAGACAGTGAAATTATTACACCCAAGTTCCATTTAAATGTTAATATTCCCTTTTTATCTGTGCATCAGTAAATATAGAAACAGACAGGAACCATCTGTTTAGATGGTTAACATCTAACAAGATATAAGTAACCACATACAATTAATGCTACCTCTAATTCTCTAACAATACAGGTTTGTGTTTCAAAGCTCTAGTCTATTTAACATAGCTATGTTAGTTATTTATAAGAAATAGCCCTAATTAGCATTTATATACTTCTCTAATATGTCTTTCATGACCCATATGAATTTGAGTCATTTAGCCTACAAATTACTTAACCCTTTTTGGCCCTGTGTCATAATTGCTAAAACTACTCAAAATATTTTTGAAACAATTTTAAATATCCACTGCCTTCATTACACACATTTATATGGTGTCCATCATGGTGGAATATGGGAATATGTTTAATGGTTTAAACTGGGTCAATCTTATGATAAACAAGAGGGACGTAATTAACTCACTCTCCTGATCTCTGAATGTAGAGACAGAGGCCTAATTCTTCATTCACTTGCAAAAGTTTTATTCTGAAGCAACTCGCTCATCTTTTAAAATAAATTATTACCGATTCATGACAGTACAAACAAGAGGAGAGTCTGAACTAGAAATCAGAAAGTGACTTGGCAGCTCATTTATATAACCAGTATTTCACAGGCTTTTTATTAGAAATTCTTGTATTTATTTTTTTTCTGCAGAAACTTCTAATATCCCTGAATTTAACTTCTCCACCACAGCAGGTATGGCTTTTTATCCTTGTTATACTCTATTTTGAGTGGCAGAAGTGGTTGGTTTATGAGCTTTGGGAGCCTATGATCAAGTATTTTGAATATGACTTTTTTATTATGGTATTTCATATGAGAAATCAGTCTTGTTTTGTATCATGTTCATATGATTTCATTGTATATACATTAAAGTTGAGATTTTAATCCCACAAGGCCCATCACAAAGCATGCAGTAAATGAAAGGGATAAATTTAACATTGCTTTGTGAACCTTATCTTTGAATTTCCTAACTTCTGTTTGATTTAAATGTTCCCATTAATGTACTGTTGTTTTAGCAGCCACTATCTGCTGCACAGATAATCCACAGGCTCCTAAATACCTGGAAGCCTCCAATCCAGCTATTGACAAGGCCTAGTTTGACTCAGTTTATGGTATCTGTCAAGATCATACAGTTTGTTTTGATTGGCTGCTGTTATCCAGTGAAGCCTTTAGGATAAGGTAATGGGAGCATGAATTGAGGCCATGATTCAGTAAAGCACAAATCCATTTATCTCAGAGTAGAACAGGAAGTATGGAACAATATTTCAGAACAAGAGAGTGCTGTGTGGCCACAGAGCCCGTGTGGTGCTGCTGTACCTATGCGTGAAGGGGGTTGTATCAATATGATGAGTCATACATCTCTAATACGGTGTGCAGCTCAGACCTGTAGTGGCAGCACACAAACAGTATTTCTGGTGGTTGGAGCATCAGAGTGTGGAGGGGCAAGACTGTAGGATATGTTGGACCAGGAACCATCTTTCTTGAAAAAAAAAATGAAATGTTTTAAAATTGGTTGAGGATGACATCCTCGATTTAAAAACAGGTGGTTTTTTTTTCAATAAACTGACTCTTCAAACATAGTGTTAACTGGCCAAATCAAATGTACAAGGTAAAACTGAGTTCAAAACAAGTTTGGAAATTAATATCTTCTAACCTGTGTATGAATCCAACAGATTGGTTTAGCCTGAGTGGGA
This sequence comes from Gopherus evgoodei, assembly GCF_007399415.2. Taxonomy (NCBI): domain Eukaryota; kingdom Metazoa; phylum Chordata; order Testudines; family Testudinidae; genus Gopherus; species Gopherus evgoodei. The sequence continues at coordinate 140,451,757 of NC_044322.1, read as the reverse complement.
TAGGCATTGGCTTTAAACTATTCAGTCAGACACAATTTGAATCGCAGTGTGAACACAGAATGCAAGAAAATCACAATGATGATGGCCAGCAGTTTTTGCAGGGTTGAGGCATAAAAGCATGTAGATAGTCCCTAAACTTGCTCTATAGCATTTACTGTATCCTTACTATTTATTATTTCCATTGTGGTAGCACATACAGACGCTAAACAAGATCAAGGCCTCATTGTACTAAGGCACAACCTTTTCTCAACCTAGTCTCAACCTTTTCAGACTACTGTACCCCTTCAGGAGTCTGATTTGTCTTGTGTATCCCCAAGTTTCACCTTACTTAAAAACTACTTGCTTACAAAATAAGACATACAAATACAGAAGTGTCACAAGCACTGACTGAAAAACTGCTTACTTTCTCATTTTGTCTATATGAAATTAAGTTTGTACTGACTTCACTAGTGCTTTTTATGTAGCCTGTTGTAAAACTAGGCAAATATCTAGATGAGTTGATGTACACCCTGGAAGACCTTTGCATACCCTCTGGGGTATGCATACCCCTGGTTGGGAACACTAAGGCACTGTACCACCACAGAGAAAGAGACAAGTCCATTCTTGTCAGCTTTGTGCTACTATCTAAATGATCTAAATTGAGTCTTTCTAATGTCTTGCTTTTAATACAGTGTTAACTATTTTAATAAATTCAGTTACCTTTTATTTCTTTTAGAGAAATTATCTGCAAATAGAACCTTCAATGTAACTGACAGTGTTACTCTACCAACCACTGCCAACATAAATGGTAAGGCAAACTTATTTTAATTTAAGCAGTGAGCTGAATATATTAGTATTTTTGTAATACTGCATAATGAAGTGAGTTTATAAAATAATTAGAGCTTCAAACAATGTTTAAAAAGTGCTCCACAGGGACTGGCTTAGAACCTTTTACTTTTGTAAAATAGGTTTCAAAACTGGATCATCCAACAACCTAAAGTCACTGCCTTCTGATGGCTGTCGAGCACTAAAGTAAAAAAAAAAGTGCATTAGATATATTAGCCCTTTTTATTGTGTAGCACAAAAAACATAAACCATGCTTCACATTTGGCATGAGATGATAACCTCAGCAGAGAAATCAGGAATTCATTTGTAACCCTTCTGCCCATCTAGTTGGCAGCAACAAGGGCCGGGTTCAGTATCCAGGGGTTCCGTTTCAGTAACACAATGCATAACCGGCTCGAGCCCCCACCCAGTGACCTGGGACACTCACATACCACACCCCCCTGGGCGCCTCTAGGAGGCAATACTTCCCCTCTCGCAAGCACGGAGTCTGAGTGTAGCAAAATCTTTTTTAATAAAGGAAGGAATCAATGCGGCATCCCATTGGAGAAACACCACAAACAGGGTTATAACACAAACCATAAACAAAAACCCACCTCCAAGTACGTTTGCCACTGTCCCTTTTCCGCTTAGGGTTTTAAGTCCAATCACCCCAAAGTCCAACAACCCAAAAGTCTCTGGTCAATGCCACCCCAGAGTTCGAGAGTCTATCTGTAGAGGTCCCCCCCCCCAGCCTAGGTAGAAAGGGGCACCTTACGTGGTCCGGGGCCAACTGCCCTGCCTCTCCGTGGGTTCTGCTTCCGCCTTCTCCACGAACTGCTCCGCTTTACCAGCTGCTCCACTCTGCTCCTCCAGCCATCCTCAGGAACTGCTCCGCTCCACCAGCTGCTCTGCTCCATGAGCTGCTCTGCAAAACTGCTCGGCTCTGCTCACTCTGTGGGCCGCTCCACCCATCCCACAGCTACTCCGCTCTGCTGCCACCAGCTGTCCCGTGATCCACTCCAGCCGTCCCCGCAACTGCTCCACTCCACCAGCTGCTCTGTTCCACAGCATATCTTCCGGCTCCCCCACTAGTTAGCACAATGCTCAGCTCAGTCATTTCAGCTTTTTTGTGATTTCAACTCTTAGTGATCTCAGCTCTTAGTGGGGGAGCCCCAGTGCTAGTGCACCATTAGCCCAAAGTGCATTCAGCTCAGTAACCTGTATTTAGATTCTTGAGAGAATAAAAAAAATCAACTCTGACATTCCACAGTGGAGAGAGGAGGGGTTGCAACTGGTGCTTCTAGCTCCACAAGGGGACTGCACCACCAGGCACAGATACCTGTTCCCAACCTCTCTCAATTCTCTGGGTTTTGGAACCCATGTCCCATGTCTAGCCAGTACCACCCAACTGAGGGTGAGCAATTTGTCACCAAGCAATCCCACAGCTTGGGAGTCTGGGATAGGGTGGGCGTGCCTATGCAAATACACTCTCTGAACTTCTTCCCACCAGATGTCAGTGTAGAGCTTATCCTGACTCTGCTTACACATTGGCTATGCAGACTGAACTACTGGCTCACCCCAAGAAGTGGTACCTATACAACAGGATTGAGGAGGGTTGGCTAAATGGGATGTGAAAGTTTGCAATGCTATTGGCTGAGCTGATTATTGTTTGATGGACAAATAAAATAGAAGTATGTTTCAATGCTACTGTTTTGGATTTATGCAGGAGAGCTGCATGTGTACTGCAACCTTTATTTCTGATCATTACTTTTCTTTGTAGGTATAAGTCACTGTAAAAATGGTAAGTATATGACTTAGTACATATATAAACATAGAGTCATAGAATATCAGAGTTGGAAGGGACCTCAGGAGCTCATCTAGTCTAACCCCTTCTCAAAGCAGGACCAATCCCCAACTAAATCATCCCAGCCAGGGCTTCATCAGGCCTGACCTTAAAAACCTCTAAGGAAGGAGATTCCACCACCTACCTAGGTCTCCCATTCCAGTGCTTCACCACCTTCCTGGTGAAAAAGTTTTTCCTAATATCCAACCTAAACGTCCCTCACTGCAACTTGAGACCATTACTTCTTGTTCTCTCATCTGCTATCACTGAGAACAGTCTAGATCCATCCTCTTTGGAACCCCCTTTCAGATAGTTGAAAGCAGCTATCAAATCTCCCCTCATTCTTTTCTTCTGCAGATTAAATAATCCCAGTACCCTCAATGTCTCCTCATAAGTCATGTGCTCCAGCTCCCTAATCATTTTTGTTGCCTTCCGCTGGACTCTTCCCAATTTTTCACATCCTTCTTGTAGTGTGGGGCCCAAAACTGGACACAGTACTCCAAATGAGGCCTCACTAATGCCGAATAGAGGGGAATGATCACGTCCCTCGATCTGCTGGCAATGCTCCTATTTATACAGCCCCAAATACCTTTAGCCATCTTGGCAAGAAGGGCACACTGTTGACTCATATCCAGCTTCTCATCCACTGTAACCCGTAGGTCCTTTTCTGCAGAACAGCTGACTAGGCACTCAGTCCCTAGTCTGTAGTAGTGCATGGGATTCTTCCGTCCTAAGTGCAGGACTCTGCACTTGTCCTTGTTGAACCTTAGCAGATTTCTTTTGGCCCAATCCTCTAATTTGTCTAGATCCCTCTGTATCCTATCCTATTCTCCAGCATATCTACCACTCCTCCCCATTTAATGTCATCTGCAAACTTGCTGAGGGTGCAATCTATCCCATCCTCCTGATCATTAATGAAGATATTGGACAAAAGAATACTGTGGGAGATTGTATCAAAAGCTTTGCTGAAATCAAAGAATAACATGTTCACTGCTTTCCCCTCAGCCACAGAGCCAGTTATCGCATCATATTGTACCATGTGAAAGAAAAAAGGTTATTTTAACAATTGGATAAAATAATGGGATGGATCAAATAGAATAGTTTTTGAATCTCATGTGTTCGTGAAATAAATAGCCAGAGTAATACCATCAAAAATACATGATAGTTTTTATAGTGGTTGAACATGGCAGTATGTTAAGAGTCTGTTCATGATATACTGATTTATATTACATGATAGTGCACAGTATATTAACCTTATTAGCTTAACCATGCATGTTTGTTTAATTTAATATTCAGCAACAAAACTGACCAGATAAATGGCCTTTTCCTTCACTCTTTGCACCTGGAAAGTTGTAATATGAATTACAGAAATGAACGTCTTATTTCATCTGTCTGTCTGTCTATCTAATATGATACTAAATTAACTTCCCATTCTAAGTATATGGAAACAGTGGCACATTGTCTCAGATACTAGTTTGTGGAAAATATAATTGCTGCTTTATTTCTTTTTTTAAACAGTGACCACTAAAATATGTTTTTATTATATCTAGAGAGAGTATGTTTATGTATATGTGTGTAGATATAGTATATAGTTATGCTGGGGGAAGAGTTACAGAACAATTTAGATAGATATACGTTACATCTGAATACCGGGACTTAGATACCCTAGTTACAGGTGCCCTACAAACACCAGTAAAGCATAGATAGAATGTAAAATATTTTGCAAACCTGAAGACAGTTTATACAAACATTCATCATTTAAAAACATAATATTTAAATACATATGTTGAACAAGATTACATTTGAATTCAACTGGATTAATTTTTTTTGCAGAAACAAAACTATCTGGTAACAACTTATATAATTTATCAGCCATCTGTAATAATTCAGGTTAGTGTTTTTTTTTCTTAAATGTATCATCTCCAAATATTTCTCTCTTCTGAGTAGTGAGGTATACATGCTGTACTTTTATAAAATCTCTAAAATATCCTAGGTTTGAAATTCTTATATCCTGGTTGCCAACCTAGAAAAAAATATGTAACTTTCTCTTACAAAATCATGTGCAATATTAAAAATAATATTTAAGAAAATATTTTCTGAGTTTGTACTTCACAAGTTTCATACTGAAGGAAAATATTAAATTTATAGTTTCTCTCATCCACATGTAAATATAAAGTGTATATACTACTAGTACCTATAATTATCAAACTTAGAAAATGCAAATAATTCATTTAAAATTGTATTATAATAATATCATTAATGTTATTTTAAACAGTAAAATAGTGTTATATTTAAAAATAAGGATTAAAAGGAAACAGTAGAAAGCATATGTAAGTATTGAGGTAGCACTGTAATAGGTTCAAAGTTTGATGTATTAACAATACAATACGATATGAAAATTAAAACTAAGGAAACTAAAATTGACAGACGCATAATTAAGAGACCTAAGAGGGATTTTGAAAAGCGAGGACATAAAAACAAATAAGAGATTTGTTAAGTATATTGGCAACATAAAACCTTTGATGGGTCAACTGGGCTATTGGGAAGTAAAAATAGAAATTAAAGAGGGTGAGGACTTTGCAGAGAAACTAAATGATGTCTATCATTTCTAATTCAAAGAAATCATTTAGCTTCTCTGCAAAGAACACACAGTATGCTGGGAAGATATCTTTATTACCTTTAGTGACTTTTTTTCAAAGATTGTGAAGTCAAAAGGAAGATGCTATGAAAAACTGATAAATTAAAGGACAAGGACCAATTGGTGTATGTCCAAGAGCTCTGAATGAAATACCTGACCATCTATTAGAAGTATAAAATGTCTCATTAAAATTAGCTACTCCAAGTGAAGTTAACAAATGTTGTACTCATTTTTTTAAAAAGGATCTAAGGGTCATCTTGGAATTGCAGACCAATAGGCTTTACTTCAGTACCAAGAACAGAGGTTGAAAGATTGATTAGAAAAATACTTATAGAACACTTAAATGAAAGTGGACAAACAACATGGTACTTCTCTAATCTACTTTGAGCGTGTCAACAAAAGAATGGATAAAGGAGTATTTGTTGGCACATATTTGGACCTTCAAAAATCAAAAAGTTTTGTTAAGGAAATTATGTAGTCATGCAGTGATAGGGAAAGTACCATCATGGATTAGATGGAAACAAAAAAACATAGCCATTCCCTTGGTACAGAGCTGCCCTAAGGATGACATAGCAAGCTGTATATGGTGAGCCTTAAGTGGTGCACAGCTGATGTAGTGACTCTTGTATGACATTCCCTATAGCTACAGCAGTCCCAGTAAATCATGACTGGTCTAAGAGCCTTTGGAGCCATTAACTGATGGTTTTAAATTACAGTAATCTAAAGGCTGCTCTAATTTACACTGATGCTGGACCAGTGCCCAGACTGCTCTATTTCCTTCAGCGACACCCCCTGACTGGTCACAAGGGAGGAATCATATACGAGTCACTACATCATCAGTATGGCACCGGAAGATTCCCCCTATACCAGCCTGAAACATATAGAGCAAATTAAAATTGGGGAAGCAATATAATGCTGTCCTTATGCAGATCAAGGTCTGGGTCACTGTCTGTGCAGTCTAGTTTTTCTATCTTGAAAATGATACAGGAGAAATAGGGGGAGTTCAGAGATGGGCAGCAAAAATTATTAGAGATCTGGAGAAACTAAAGATATTGGGAATATTTAGTTTAGAGAGGAAATGAATAAGCATGGCAAAAGAATACAGAATAATGAATGGTTCAGAGAAGGTAGATTGAATACTTTTATTTATCTTCTCGCATAATTCAAAACACGTGAAATGTATAGTTCTCAAAATGGTTCTAAATCAAGCAATTAACCATGAACATTATTATTAACTTTGTTTGTCTTTTTGTATTTAGTTTTCTACCTGGGCTATGTAAAATTTCAGTACAGTGAAAAAAGCAATAATACTTCAGTAAGTGTTGAAATAGTAAGTCCTAAGAATTTTTTATCTATTACCCATTCTATCCATTTAAATTAATCTTATCCTAATATGATTTTTAAAATCTTTTGTAAATTGTTAACCCTTATATCATAATTTGCTTCATGATCACTAATGGTTCCTTTGGTAACATATCAGTGTACTAGATGTCCGATGTCCATTTCAGCAAAATGTCTGCTATGTGCAGTAAACAAAGAAATATCAGTTGTTTGTGTGATGCTTATCGGGGGTGCCCAGGGCTGTGATGTACCTTGTCATGACCTGCCCTTAGTGTGAGGAAGTCTTGTCTGTGCCTGTTGTGTATCAGCTCCCTTTCTCCACTGACCATGGGCAGCACAAGCGCTCCCCACAAGACTTCACAGACCCCGCTGTTAATTTATAGGTTAGCAAATGGTACACCTCAGCCCTCAAGTTTCCCTGAAGTGTCCAGCCCTGGTCCACTGCTTCCAAAGAAACAGTGCACCCCAGCTTACCAGATCCACTTCAGATCACCACCACGCTTAGTACAGGGCGGTTAGATAAAATTGTAGTGAAATAAAGTATAAGTTTATTTAACAAAGCGTAGTGATTCAGGTAATAGCAAGTAGACATATTGGAAACAAATAGTTACATATAAAATAAAATATAACACATTCTAGACTAACCAAGTATTGCTCACCCAAAGTTCCTCAATGGTTTAGAGCCAGGCTTGGATGACCCTCCTTATACGAAACAAGTGTGCTGTCAGCTTGCCTTCACAGTGAAGGATTCAGTGTGGTTTTTTGAGATATATCAGTCCTATCATTCATCTTTATTCATAAACGGGACACCCTGTTGTTTATTTATTCCTGTAGATTTCATCTCTATATTTCACAGTCTGTTGTTTTGCCTGTGTCTCAGTATGCAAGTAGACCTACACTGGGAAGCGTACAATAGGCAAATGGCCAGACAGAGAGACGTGTCTCTTTTACCTCCTGGCTGAAAGGAGAAATTCTGGGGTATGTCACCTCCTGGTGAGAGGGGCAGTGGGTATCATAGGCCAGGCTGTGGCCCTGCCCATGCTCTCCACAAAGCCAGCAGAGACTCGGCTCCAGCCGCGGCCTGGAGCTCCGGCTCAGCCAGCAGCTAGAGGTTGGGGCAACCAGAGGCAGCTCAGGCTGGCTGGCAGGGCTCGGGCCCACCAGTGTGACCCAGGGTGGCCAGTGGGGTTTGGACCAGCCAGGACAGCGCATGGCAGCTCAGGTATCAGGCCAGCCAGCGGGGATTGGGTGAGCTCGGGGCCAGGCCCACCAGTGGGGGTCAGGCCAGTTGGAGTGGCTTGGACCGGCATAGCTGCGGCTGGCCCAGGGGTTGGGTCAGGCTGGCCGGGGTGGCTCTGGCAGCCTGGAGATCAGGCTCGCCAGTGTGGCCCAGGGTGGCCAGTGGGGGTTGGGCCAGCCAGGGTGGCCTGGGGCAGCTCAGGTATTGGGCCTGCTGGCAGGGGTTGGGCCAGGTGGGGATATGGGATGCTTCGGGCTTCAGCTGCAGGGAGAAGAGGGAATCAGGCAGGTGGGGCCTCAGGCGGAAGGGATGAGGCTAGTGGGCTAGCCTCCCCAAAGGGTGGGTTCGCCTTCTGTCCAAACCTGGTCACCTCCCTTAACTCCAAGACCATAAGAACATTGTTTTCAGTATAGTTATATAATTCCGTAAATATTCTCCATACATAGATTTTACAATGATTATGAATACCAGTGGGTTACTGGTTTTCGGTAGACACCTCACATGCCAGTCTTTGGTGAATTATCATGCATATATCTGGCCCAGAGGATCCCTGAAAAATCCTTTATATCCTCTGTGCTCTCTGCCAATTGGCATCCAGTGGTTCCTGGGTCACAGTTGTTAAGATTTCTGTTAAAACATGTTTTACAGTGTGCTCATGATGAGTGCTTTTAACCTTTGCAATTTCAGACTGTTGGGCTGAGTAAGATGTTCATTTTTTAAAAGTTATATAAGAATTATATTTTTAAATTATTATTTGACTCTGTGTTTCTAACAGATTGATGATGTAACCAGTAGCAATAAAGTTACAAAATTAATTCCATTTACAACACCTACTCTACAAGAATCAAAGTAAGTAACTTATAATTATCATCATAAATTGACTCTTCCAATTCTGCTGAATACTGGTTGTATTTAAGATTAAGTGAGAACTGTTATGTCATCAGCAGGTTCTTCACTTCTCATTATTCCTGTATTTGTTCTAGAATGAATAATATTTAAGGAATGTATAAGGAATTTCAGTATTTTCTCACAGTATGGGTAAAATTTACATTGCTTAGATTATTCTTAGTTTTAGTTTTATTTATTGGTGTTTTGATATTTTACAAATAGTATTATTTGCTATCTTTATTTAGATTTTTATCCTGCAACTTCATTGGGGCTCCACACAGATGCAGGACTCTATCTTTGCAGGATCAGGGCCTTAGTAAGAAAATAACAACATGTGCTGAAGTTGTGTGAAATTCACCATGTGTACTGGCAGGCTGATTAAAGGAGAAATAGCTGATCACTTATCTGTTGTCAGTTGTGAAATCAAATATGGGTGTTCATCAGGAAAACATGATTGACCCAGTTTTGGTCTCATTCTGCTTAGAAAATGAAATATTATTGTGCTTATGATTCCCTACATGCATTTGTCACATTCACCTTGTTCTGTTTTGGACTCTGATGCCACTTCTTCTTTTATAATATCCCAAAGATATGTAGTTTGCTTTCTTTGCAAACATCCAAAACTCTTGGTTAGGCAAAACAAAGCTGATAAGATCATTTTCCTAGCTCATTACTCTTTGACACTCTCTGCTGTCTCTTCCTGTTTCACTGCATCAAATTCAAAGTTGGAGTGGCATAGGTTTGAGCAAAGTTGAAGTGGCAAACTATAGATTGAAATTCAGAAAAATTCCCTTGCAAGTTGGTGCTTATTCTATAGTTGCAGGAGCCTATATGTCTCTTCTGTTCCCATGCTCTGCTTCAATTACAAGTTCTCATTGTGTTCCACATACTTGCTTGTTAGCAGAACACTAGTCAGAAATTGTCTATTGCTCAATATTAAATTACTTTAAAATAAGTGAATCGATAATAAAATATTTTTATATGGGTGTGATGACAGAGGATTAAACTTAAATTCCTCTGACAATGTCAAGTAGCAAACAGGAATTACAGGGCTTCATCCAAAATGCCAACCAATTATTTTGTTAACAAATACTGTTTACTATAATATTAGACATTTGCACCTTTAAAGTAATTATACAATTTTAAAATATGATTTTGAGTTAGCATGTTAGGAAATCATTGCCAAGTAAATTTCAAAGAACATTTCAAGAAATATTATATATCTTAACATTCCTTTAGTTCCTACCATTTTAACTTCTGTGAATATCTTCTTTATAAACATAAGTAGAATCCACCATTTATAGTTAACCTTTGCTTTTAAAGAATTTCAGAATTCAACAAAACATTGCAAGAAGAAAGTGAGGTAAGCACTTTTATTTGTGTGCTTATTTATTATTATAGCTATTTGGAAAAATGCACTTCCTATTTATTTCTGACATTCTCAGTAGCTGATGATCAAATATGTTTTCTATTGAAAGAATATTTTACTTTTTTCTTACAGTCTTCTTTCATGGAGTGTGCTGCAGAAAACCAAAGGTCTGCCATGTTAAAGTTTTAAATAATAATTTTACCCCTAAGGTACCTGTGCTGTATTGTGTACAAAAAATAGATATGTAGTAGAACTGAAACAAACTAGCTAGGAAATCAAATGTGGGACTGATCTTGCCTCAAATGAAGTAAATAGAAACCGGATTGAGGCCCCATGTATACAGACTCAGAGACAGACAGAGAAACCCTGGATCAAATCCATTATCATTAGCCATAGTCCCATTGAAGTCACCTTGGATTTGCTCCAAAGTGTCAGAGAAGGGAGGAAGATTGGCTAGAGTACATCTTTAGGGACCATTGCCAATTAGTGCAGGTTAGGATAGCTGCCAGGATAGGCTAATCTGCAACATGGTGGGTAATAGGGCAGAGGATCAAGGAACTGTAACTAGCTCCTTGAAAGCTTTGTTCCCCCGCCGCCCGCAGCTTTGCTCATGCAACATAAAATGCCCACCCTTTCTCAGTGGAGAAGAGGATTTGGCCAGGTCAGGAAGGAGGAAGACTAAAGGGATGGCACTGGGGACAGAACAGGACATTTCTCTTTCCCCCCGCCAACCTCGATGCCCAATTTGCCAGTTTGTAGGGGGATAGCTGATCATTTTTGGTCAGCCACACATATCCCCAGCCCTGGATTATAATGCTTCTTCTCTGGGCATGGGCACCATCTTTGCTGGCACTTAATGACTTTCCAGCCGCCCTCTCTGTGAGTTATTTGTCTTCAGGTAGGGTTGCCAACTTTGGTTGGACATATTCCTGGAGATTTTAATCAGATGACAATCTTTAATTAAAGATTAATCTTTAATTTCTGGAGACTCCAGAACTATCCTGGAGGGTTGGCAACCATATCCTGAAGGCATAATTTTGTCTTATGGTGTATTGTGGGCCTAGCCAGAATGCCCCTCTGTGGGATCTGGAAGGATTTTTCCCTCCAGGCAGAACTGGCTGATGTCCTGAGGGTATTTTGACTTTTTCACATCTCCTGGGAGGCCTGGACTGGGAGGAAGACATTTGAATTGTTTCCACTGTTGCTCAGTGTGAGGTAGGGTAGTTGCTGACTGGGATGCTCCTGGGGTAATCTGATTTTGCTGGGGATTAGAAGGGAAATCTCTTAAATCTAGTGCAGATCAGAGAATTCCTAGTCTCTACCTTCATTTGCATGAGGGGAGCAACTGGTTGGATCCCACAAATGACAGCGAGGTCAGGTAGAGGCTGGCTGATTTCTTGTTTGGGGTTATGATGTAAAGCCATGACCTCTTGCACTGGCCCCTTATTTTGAGTGGTAAGATTTGGGGTACTGATCTCATCAGTATTACTTTGGTTGAACAGAAGTTTCAGCCTATCACTTAAACTCAGTCACTGTGTTGTGCCTTCATTCACCTACTTGTCTGGCTTAACTGAGTGCAGTGGAGGATTTGGCCTTAAGTCTTAGTGGGTGTCCGTGGAACTAGGAGAGAGTAAACCAACACAAAGTAATACTCTTGTTCTCTCTATTTTTAAATTGAAAAGGGTAGGTTGTTAGCATAATAATAGTCCTCAGATTTGAAAATAGGTTGGGAAAATGGTACTTGAATTCAGATACTGGCAGTATTTCTGTATACAGCATATAAAGTTAAATCTGTTTCTTGTTTACAATTCATTTTCTTCTCATTGCAGTATATCAGTCTGCAAGTTTATAGTAAAACTGGCCAAGACTGTTAATATAAGCAGTTTATTAGCACGTTTAAAAAGAGCAGAAGTAGTCCAAATTGGTAAGTTGCCTTTAATATTTAATATATTTTTATTACAGTGTCCCTCTTCAGTCTAAGGATAATAATTTTAAAGATGACCTGTAAATGTTTTAACAGAAAAGAAGCAAATGTATTTTTAAAATAAAAGAGTTAATTAAAGTTAGTTGCAGGAAGAGTATATGTAAAGTGTTTCTCTGCCATGTTTCCTATTTTGGATATTCAGACATGGAACGTATTTAGTGTTTGCATTTATTGGGGAGACTTTGTGTTAGAAAAACTGCTGATTATGTTTGTACAACAAATTAAGGAAGGACAGACTGCCACACTACTTGATTAGGTAAAGGTATTTTTATGGTAGTGGGTGATGCTATCTTTTTTAAAATCACAAGTCATGAAGTTGTGCATTCTACACTCCATTTGTTTGTAACACTCCAAAAGAGCCATCTCCACTGTCTGTGACAGCTTGTGCCACTCCACAAAAATGTGATGGTGTACTAATATTTATATTAATTTATTACATGATTATGAATGTGAAAAAAGCTTGACACAAATTATCTCAAAATGCTTTATGGAATTTAAATGGTCAAAATATGATTTTTAACAATTGTATATAATGGCTACTGGACAAATCAGAATAATGCTTTTTCATGTCTTTGTCACCATAGAACTGTGCTTCTGTTCAGCTCTGCAATCTTGGCCCTCAACCGCTGAAGAGTTACAAATATTGCAATGGTAAGTATAAATAGCAAAGACTTGCTTTCCTATTTAAGGAATATTCTGATTTTTAGTCTGTGATGCATTAGCAAACACCCCAGCCACAAAATAACAATTGGGAAGGAAATCTCCATAAGTAAAACCCAGTGGAATTTTCCTCTCCTTTTAGCTCTCGTACGTGGGTTTTCCCACATGCTATAAGGTTCAAAGTCTGGCTATCATCCACAAAGTAGGCACCCAACATAGTGTTGCTATTACAATACCTAAATTACTAGTGAGAATTTAACAAAATAGAATTCAGAATTTGCATCCTCAAAGTGTGACAAATTAACAATATTTGTTGCAGGAGTACCACAGGCATCTGATCTGATGCACTGTTGTAATGATGTCATTTAAAGGTTTCCTTTACTGAAGCCTTATTAAATGGTGTTCTTTAATATATAAACAATGCTAAGCTTGCCACAACTTTCATACCATTCTTTTATTTTTCTATAGTTATGGACAAGACACAGTAGTATGTGCTGCCCCTAGCAAAAGTGGCCCTCCAGCTTCTCCTGCTGCTTCTTCCAGTAAAATTTCTATTGACAAACCTCCTCCTGATATTCATGCCCCCAAACAAACCACTGTTTTTTTTCCTCATCTTTCAACCAAACCTAGTACTACAAATCATCTTTTGACCAAACTTATTGCTATGCATTCCACCACACCTACCGCAATTCCCCCTGCTACTCCTTCTCCTATAAACATCACTACAATTCCCTCTGCTACATCTTCTCCTACAACTACCATTACAATTCCCTCTACTGTGCCTTTCACCAAATACTTCACTACATCTCTCACCAAATCTACCACAATTTCTCTTCCTATGTCTCCAACCAAACCTGCTACTGTAGTTCCTTCTACCATTCCTTCAACCAAACCTATAAATGTGTCTCCTGCTCCTTCCACTGAACCTACCATCCTCTCTCCTCCTGGTATTCAGTCGACCACCGATAGCCAAGCTACTGGGACCAACGGTAAAACAGGTAAATATGATAAACTGATAGATTGGCATGTTTTGTCTGAGGGAGTTTTTTCCCTTCACAGAACCTGTTTAATAAAGTTTCAAAACTGATTTAAGTAACATAGTTCTGAAAGAGCCTTGTGCTGTTAAGAGTCTTAAACAAACCTAATAGAGTAGAGTTCTCTCTTTGGAACAGGTTCTGCCACCCTTACTCATGTTGTCTACTGCCTTACTCTACAAGTAGACCCATTGATAACAATAGGAGTTAAGGCTCTATGTGACCTGTTTCTAGCACCACACATTGGACAGGCAAAATGCAGTAAACAAATAAGAGAGTGACAGAACTGGGCAGAAGAGTCTTGAAATAAGTTTGAATTTAAAATAAGTCTTTATGATTTTAGAGGCTTTTATGTTCAATGAAAAAACATAGCAAAATAACAAATGGGATGGGAGGGGGGAAAAGAGAATATAGTTGCAGGATTGAAAATAAATGTATTCTTCAGATCAATTGCCCACTGCTTTCATATATTTCTCTTCTTTTTTTCCCTGAAAAGAAAGAGATTCAGAGTCATGGGAAAGAATTCTCAGTTGCTGTCATAAAAAAGAGCTTTGTGGAAACAAAGCAAAATTATCCATCAATACTAGATCTTCCTTAAAAAGTTGTAACTGGGTGGGATTATCCTCTGAGATTTTAGATATTTATATTTGTGTGTGTGTATGTGTGTATGTTGTCTCTGAAATGCTTACTGTCTGGATTTTATCCTACTCCCACTGAAGTCAAAAGATAAAACTTCCAGAAAATAGTTAATTAGAATGTCATTAAAGGCCAGACATATCATCAAATGTGCCTGGTCTACTGAGGACCACTGCGCCAGCCAGAGTGACCATGGCTGATGGTATCATACCAGACATTGTAGAGGGAAGTTCCCAAATCTGACTCAGTCCTGGGAATCCATGAATCTTTGGGATGGCCCCTCAGGCAACATCAGGTAGGATCCAGGCATACACCTCTTGTATGTTGATGGAGAGTTTGAGAGCCTGGTGTGCTGGGATATTTTTGTCCATCCTAGCGACATGGCAGAGGAGCATGCAATGCTGATTTTGAATGCAGTGAATGACTGGAGGAAGGGCAGATGTCTGCAAGATTATAGCATTTTGCACAAGTCAAACCATTTTACGCTCAGGATTTGGTGATGACAGTGCATGTGGACTGCCTCTAGGTGCTCCAAGTCTGCCTGTAAGAGAATCCAAGTTTCTGACCTATAGAGCAGTATGACAGTACACAAGTTTGATAGATCCTGAACTTTGTCTCACCCCAGAGATGTTTTTGCATCCATAGGCAAGGCTTGGACTTCATGTAGGAGGTGGTGAGACCTATTTGTCAGAGGACATCTGGATTACTGTGACAGTTTGACCTTGGCTTGTGGCCCAGGTAGATTAACTCATTGGCGCTATCCATGGCACTTGACCCCACCTTTATTGAGGATTCTGGTGGCCCAGCTTCAAGGTTCTGGACATTGGTCTTCTGTCATGAGACATTCAACTCTGTGGTGTGGACAGCATCTTGGAAACTTTGAAGGGCACGGTGGAAATTCTCTGGCTTCCCCACAAATAGAGCAGCATATTGGTCAATGAACGTGGCTTGACCAACCTTGATTCCGATGTTTGGAGTGGGAAATCCTAGTATTCAGTCAATAGCTCAGCAGAAGGCTGCCAGGGAGAGAACACATCTCTGCTGCACAACTGATGTTGTGCAGAAAGCCATGAACCAGTGCACACTTTCACACTAGTAGCAGCGTGAAGATCGTGCACTTGGAACTCCAGCTCCTTTTAGTGTGAACCTGTCAATGAGATAAAAAGCTGACCTGTGCTGAAAGTGCTGACCTGACAACCAGATCAAAAGCCATATATTGATGTCAATATATGCCATGTGAAGAGGGTGGTTAAATTCTTGGTGCATCTCAGCTGGAGGTAAAGGACAGTCCCATAGTGAAACCTGATTGCTGTGGAAGTCTATTAAGAAGTGGCTGCATCCTACCAAGCAGAATGTGAGCAAAGATCTTTCCAGAGACTGATAGCAGTAAGATCGGCCTGTAGTTGCCACACTCAGTGCAAGATCCTTTACCTTTGCACAGGGACACTATGATATAGTCTTTCCATTCTGCTGGTTCTCTCTCTGATGCCCACTTTTAAAAACAATTGGTGCAGACCAATGCACCTCTTGTCATGACCAGGACATGGGCGATCTGGCCTAGTGGGTAGGATCAGGAGACTGGTCTAGTGGTCAGCACAGGAGAAGGGCCTGATAGCGGAGCAGGAGTTGGGATCCAGGAGTCATAGGTTAGAGCCTGAGTCAGAAACCAGGAGTCAAGCAGAATTAGGAATCAGAGGTAGAGTCAGAGACTGTAGCTGGAGTCAGGGATCATGGTCAAGCAAAGGGGCAGAGCTGAAGAACAGAGGCAGGGTCAGAAGCAGGGGGGGTCTGTTATAGCAGCATCCCAGGTACTGAAGGGTTGCACAGACATCTTTCTGGAATTTCCTTTATGCTTAAATAGTGAGTCTGGACCAATCAGAGGCAATGGAGAGGTGTAGCCAATCAAGTTTTCTGTGGAAAGCACTTCTTTTTTGCCTAGTCTCCTGGGGTTTGTAGTACATTGATCATGGTTCTGCTATGATTGCTGGATGGGTGGTGTTGTAGCAGAGGCCACCCAAAGCTCTGCAGACCAAGATGCTATCTTCTGGATCCTTATGCCTCTGCTCAGCTGTGCCTGATGTAAAGACCATTGAATTCAATGGAAAGATCCTCTTTACATTGATACAAGAAAAACAGAAGAGTAAAAAATAAATGTCAGCATTACACTTTTTATGGAATCAATATTTTTTGAATTTGGCATTTTAAAATAGGGATGCATCTGTCACATCCTGGCCCAGTACTATACTGTACAGATGCCAGTCTGTTGTGAGTGGACCTAAATGCTGGATCTCAAGTGCTGGGCAGGGACTACTCACTGTTTCTTGCTCTGAGACTCTAAGGCACATATATAGGCTCTATCCTCTTAACTGAGCCCTTCTTGGGATGTGGGACTCCAAAGTACAGGTGCTCCAGACCCTGTTCCAGACCTAGTTCCCAAGTTGCTTATACATACTCCCGCAGAATTCCATCTAAACTGTGGGAACTGTGGCTTCTTAGTTTAACCTCTTCAGGGACAACATGTCAGGAAAGCAGAGAACACAGACTTAGACAAGGAATTTCTTAATTACAGTCACTTTACTCTTAACAAGCACAAGAGAGTTACATATCTTTTCAAAATAGCATCCTCCCCTTGAGTAGTCTCACTGCTCCAGTGAGTTTGAGGTTTTTCAGCCCTTCAGACTAGGCAGAGTGCCTCCTGCCATCTTTCTCTCCAGCCAGTCCTCCTTACATGTAGGGCAGGCAAGATTATACCATAATTATATATATTTTACCTGTTAATGCATATTTGCTAAAAATAGCTCTCAATTTAACGATATAAAATTAGAATTAGCAGACTGAAAATTAGAGACTAATTTAAACAAAATAGGGTCCATTAACACCGGTGCTGAATTTTCATCTTCTTTATATATTTGAATAGTATAATTCCACAATGATTTAATTAGTGATGAATGTCCACCTTCTGGGCTAGGCTTGCTGTGTGAAAACAAGCTGGGTGAGGTAATATCTTTAATTGGACCAATTTCTGTTGGAAAAAGATACAAGCTTTTGAGCTTACACAGAGCTGCCCTTCTGACCTGAAGAAGAACTCTGTGTAAGCTCGGAAGCTTGTCTCTTTGTCCAAGAGAAGTTGGTCCAATAAACAATATTTTCTCATCCGCCTTGTCTCTCTAATATCTTTGGCAGGTCTTCAGTGACTCAGCCAGCTGAGTCACACATGGTGGAATAGAAAAAAACCCTTTCAGGGTATACAGTCTTTAAATTGTCCTGGCCCTGGTATGGGGCATACCCCTTGGGCTTCCTCCCCAAAGACATTGTCTTCCTGGAGCCCTCCCTGATCTCAGTACTTGCTTAGTCCTCACAGCCAGCCAGGAGCTTCTTCCTATTTCCCCCATTCCCTGCCACACGGAGCTGTCCATGGTTCTGCTGCTCTTCCAGCCAGCTAGGAAAACGGTCAGCTCTCTTCCCACTCCAGGCAGCCACTGACTGTTCTGTTTCTGCTGCTGCTTTTTATATGGCCCTCCTGGGCTCTGACTGGCCACTCCAGCAGCCCCAAGCTGGCTGCTTCCCCTGCAGCCATTGTAGGCTGCTTAGAAGACTTCTCTTCTGCTCTTTTCTGGGGCTGGGTGAGGCAGGGCTATGCAGCATCCAGCAGGGGCCTCCAGATGTAGTCCGCCCTTTCACAGTAACCCACCAGTAGGTATGTGTTATGAGTCTGCCTCTGTGCCAGTCTGCAGAGAATAGGAATCTGTTATAGCCTTAGCTCTGGAACCTAGTCTCTTTAATTCAATCCTTAATAACTCATGCTTTTAATTCTGTAGGTCTATGGGTTCAATCCCTGGTATATCAGCCTAGATCGGTGATCTCCAACCTTTTTACACCCAAGATCACTTTCTGAATTTAAGGGCAACCCACCTAACCTGCTCCTTCCCTGAGGCCCTGCCCCTTTCCCAAAACCCCACCCCACTCACTCCATCCTCCCTTTTCTCTGTCACTCACTCTCCCCCACCCTCACTCACTTTCACTGGGCTGGGGTAGGGGATTGGGGTTCAGGAGGGGCTGCAGGTTCTGGGCTGGGGCTGAGGGATTCACAGTGTGGGAGGGGGCTCCGAGCTGAGCCTGGGGCAGGGGGTTGGGGTGTAGGAGGGGGTATGGAGTGCTGGTTCTGGGAGGGGTTTCAGGGCTGGGGCAGGGGCTTGGGATGCAGGATGGGGTATGGAGTGCTAGCTCCAGGAGGGGGCTCAGGGCTGGGGGTTGGGGCATGGGCTCCAACCAGGGGGCACTTACCTTGGGTGGCTCCCAATCGGCAGTGCAGCGGGGCTAAGGCAGGCTCCCTGCCTGCTCCAGCCCCACTCCAGCACATCGGCACATCCTTCCCATCACGAGCCAGGCCACCATCCCACCCTGCCAGTCAGTAATGCATCACATGGCCATGATGCTCCCGGAAGGGACCAATGCACTCTTGCGGCCCCTGGAGAGGACACATGGCTCTGCGCACTGCCCTTCTCTGCAGGCATTGCCCCCACAGCTCTCCATTCCTGGCCAATGGGAGCTGCAGGGGTGGTGCTTCTGGGCAGGAGCAGCGTGAAGAGACCCCTGCCCCCCTCTGCCCCGTGGGGCTGCTGGGACATGCTGGCCACTTCTGGGAGTGGCTTGGGGCCACAGCAGGCAAGGAGCCTGCCTTAGCAGCAGGCAGCCCCACTATGCTGCCATGGCTAGAGATCATGATCGACTCGGAGAGTCTCCAGGATCGACCAGTTGATTGCAATCGACAGGTTGGTGACCACTGGCCTAAATGGTAGCCATCATATAATGGCTCATTTTTCTCCTCAGGTTTATTCCCTTTGACATACACAATATTCTGATGGTTTTCAATTAATGTACACTATTTTTCTTCTGTCATAGGAAACATTTTGGATAATTCATCAAATATCACATATACCACGATTAATCCCTCTGAAGTTGACAGCATAATATCCAAAATGGAAAGTGCTCTGTCAGCCCAGAAAATAGAGCCAAAAGTTGCAAGAGAGATGGTCGACACAATTAGCAATCTCCTAAATGTTCCATTACTATCCCCAGTGTCTAAAAGGTATGCATTTTTGTAAACAGATGAACTGAATGTTGTGTTTGTCATCTTGGTAAAGTGATACACTATAAGTAGCTCCTCAAATGATGGGCAAACTATTGGCCTGCACTTTTTTTCCTCACCCAAACTGAAATTTTATATCAGAGACATGATTCTGATTCCACTGGGTTTACACTGATGTAACGCCATGGCCTTCAGTGGAGTTCCTTCTTATTTGCATTGGCATAAGAGAGATCAGAGAAAAGCTCTGATTGTTTTCAGAATATGCTTGGTTTGCTGTTTCACAACCTGCTTGAAAATGAAGCGATAGACGCATTGTAATACTAAGCATATTTTGTCTTAACAGAATAATAAAAATAGTGGATGCCATTGGCTTAAAACTGAACTTTTCAACAGAATCCATTAATTTTACCTCCCCGGCCTTGGCTCTAGCAGTCACCAAAGTCCACAGCAGCAACTTCAGCAAAATGTCATTCGCTGTCCAAGATTCATCAGATCTTCAGGTAAAGCACCTATGATTTTAATCCTTAAAAATTTAAATGCAGACTCTTTGTGGATAAAGTGCACTTGTTATATTGAAAAATAGGGAGAGAGATTTAATCAAGAGAATCTGAAATCCAGATCTGCCGTAGGATATTTGTTAGGTGTATCTTCTGTAATCCGAGGGTCTTTATTAACTATTTTGCTTTTGAAGTCTTCAGAAGATTTTTTTTTATTCTTCCACTAAGACTTATAGGAGAAAAATTCTGTATCGATAAGAAGGGTGTAAGCTACTGTCCTAGCAGAAGCTGATATTTCACTAACAAGCTGTGAGTAAGGGAACAGCCAGAACACCAGAAGGATTTGGCAAAACATCTCCCTACTCCAGCAGCCTAAAATCATGAATAGTTTTCTCACCCACCCTCAGAGAATTGAAGAATTTCAAGAAGTTTTGCCAGATGGCCTCACCTGTCAGAAGTGGTATTAGAATTACATTGGCGGACTGGAAAAGTTGCTTAATTGATGGATTTCATATATATTTGCCACTCGCAGCCAGTTGGCCTTGCCAAGAAACAAGTGCTTGGAAAGGTTTAACACCACTTTCTCGCTTAAAAGTCTTTCCACCCCCTGATTTTGGGATAATTCTAAAGGGCACACTACAAACCTTTAAGGCTTTTTCTGTGAGAGATCAAAAGTTCTCAACAAATATTAGAGCACTGTTTGTCTTTCCAGGCAAGTTGGTAACACAGTCTGATTTGCACAATAAGGGTACTTGTATCCTTCTAGAATATTATCAATAATGTGAAATAATCGCAAGATCTAAGTTCTGTTTTGTTTTCCTAAGAATGTGTGAAGTATAAGTATGTGGTGAGACTAGGAAGGAGGTAGTAGTGGAAGCTTGACATTTGCTACTCTTGGAGGAATTCTGTACCACTGTGCACGCCCAGAATTCATGTGTTCCCCCAGATTGTTTTGCTTCCCCACAGACAATGATGGGGAAGCAAAGGGAAGCTGCCAGAGTGGTCATGAGCTCCTCCTCCTCAGAAGTGCAGGTGCATCATTTCGGGTGCCTGGAGCAGTGGGTGGAGAGGTAAATCACCAGAAAGGGGGGCAGAGCTGGGATGCCCCAGTGAGTAGTTTCTACCCTGTGCTGGGCTCAGCTGCTAGTCCAGGCTGGGCTGGGGAGGATGGGACTTCCTCCTTCTCTGCAAGGAGTGGCCAAGGCTACGTCAGACTCACCCCCAGCTGCAGGAAGCTCTGTACCCCTTCTTGCTGCCTGGCCCGATGCTCCTCAGCCACGGAGGAAGGGGACACTGTACAGGGAGCTGCTCCCCCATCCGCCCAACCCCTGTGCATCCAGAGCCCCTCTGCACCCAGACCACCTCTGCTGAGTCCCCCATACTCGAATTCCCAGCCTGATGGGACCCATCCCCCTGCACCTGGACCACTCTGACAAGCCCTCCACACCCAGATCCCCAACCCACCAAGCCCCAAGCAGCTGCACCCAGACCCCCACCCCACCAAGCCCTACTTCCCCAGCACCTGGACTCCCTCACCAAGCTCCATCCCCCCCACTCCCTGCTGAGCCTGAACAACTTTCACTTGGATCTCCCCTGCACAGTCCCATTCCCCCTGCATCTGGAACCCCTTAATGAGCCCCTGTGCATCTAGATCCACTCTGCACCCAGACCACCCACCAAGCCATCTGCACCCAGATTGCCCCACACAGAATCCTCTCACCCCACATTAAGCCCCTCCACACTTAGATTGTGCCAGGCTGAGCCTGCCTGCCCACACCTGGGTCAGGGGCCAAGACTGGGCATGTGAGATTTTGTCCCTTTCGCTTGCTATCTTGACACCTGGCACAGGGGGGCAGGGCCCCAGGATGTTTCTAGGGCAGGCCCAGCCCTTGCACTGTGTCAGGGTCAGGTGCAGCTTCACTACCCAGTCCGTGTCCATGGAGTGAGGGAGCACTGCAGGGTGATCTCCCACCTCTATGCAGCCAGTGGCCTGTGCTCCCCACTGCCATTCTGGAGCCTCCATATCTCTTTATGGACAATAAAATATGCAGAATTTTAGAATATTGTGTGAATAATTCTTCATTTTTTGGCACAGAATTTCCTCAGGAGTAATTTGCTAAGTAAATCTCATGATGTACTATAAGGACTGGTAATGAAATATGCAGAGCTTTTTAACAAATTTGTATCTAGTCTGGATTAGAGTGATGGAAATGCCTTCATAAACTTAACTGGGGTCTCGGTGCTAACAGCCTGAGAGGTGAGAGACTGGGTTCTGGAGTTTGAATTACCTTGCACACTTAGAAGTTACCCCTCCCTGACATCCAGGGCAGGACTGATGAACATTGTTAGGGCACAGCTGGGAAGCTTGTGCTGCTGTTTCTTGGCTGTGACTGTTCTTTTGATTATACATATGACTTCTGTCTTGAGTTCTGAGAGTCTCTAACACCTTTCATGAGCTCTTAACTATTACTCTTTTTTTAAGTTGTACAACTACAGTATCTTAGCGATACTAGTTACCTCAGAAGGCTGACGAGACTAAAACATACTTAATCTTAATGGTATACCCCAAAAGTTTAGCTAAAAGTTAACATCCTGTTCGTATGATGTTATATCTTTAAGGTCTTGAGAAAACTGAACTACAGTTTATCTGGTTTATCTGCTAGAATGAATGACGTCACCAGTACTATAAACAAGGGAATAAAAATAAGCAGTTTAAAAAGGAATAATTATTTCAAACCTTTGCTTTGTATAGTCATAATTAAAGATGAGCCCACACCAAGATCCTAGCTCTGAAGACACCCAAATTTTGAAGGAGTTCAAATTATGATCCTAGATTTAAACCCAAATTTTACAAAATGTCCTTAGTTTTATAATAGGCCAAATCATAATTATGATCTGCAGACCTTTAACTACAGGGCTTGATCTCATCTCCTAGTTATGGTGTCAGATGTCTGGCAACAAATGATATTAAAGTTGGGATAATTGTCTCAAATTTTGTTTAAGATTCAGTATTAAACTACAGTTACAAACAGTGGGTATGTAGAGCTCTTTTGGATTCATACAGAAAGGGTTTAGGGATTTCTTTTAAAAAATAAAAATAATTTTGCAGTAAACCTTTAATAACATTGTCATCACTGTCACCTCCTTCCTGATGTCTGGAATTTAAGTAGTTAAATACTTCTGTAAATTTCTGTGCTACAAAATACCAATTTTGGATAAGCTTAAATATATGCAGAACTATATATCTGTTTCCCAACTCTCTCCTCCTTACCATCTCAGTGTTTCTTATAAAAGGAAACATTGTTTCCCCCTCTTCTCTCAACCCTGGAATGACTCCGTTAAGAGCTAGATTGTTGCTAGCCCCAGAAAGCTGTGCAATGCCCCACCTCCTGCATAGCTCCTATATTAGATCTACCCAGAGTATGGCTTTGGGTCCTTTGCAAAACACTGTTACCCACAATGCGGATGCTCTGTCCTCATGAGCAAATGGATGGAGTCATAGCTCGGTGCAAGAGCTGATGTATGCTACACTCTTTTCAGAGCTGTGGTAAATTATTTCTCCTCTGGAGCTAAAGAAGAGCAGGGGATGCAGCTAATAGGAGGCAAGGTGTGCAACATGAATTTTCACATGGGGCTGGAGAGTGAGCCTGCTCCACATGCACCTGGCAGCAGCAGCAGCTCCTGGGCTGCAGGGCTTGGCCCAGCTCCTTGCTCTGGGCACTGCAACATGACCTATTGGGTGGGTAGTGCTGCAACCCCATGTACCAGGTTACAATGTCATTCACTCAAATTTGGCTTGGCCACCCTTCCATCACAACAGGTGGGTGGCTGGGCCAAACCTAAATGGTCCTGCAACCACATGCACTAGGGCTCAATGCCAAGAGTGGGGAACTGGACCAAGCCCAGTGGGACAGGAAGCACCACTGCTGGGAGTGCATGGGCAGACTTGCTCAATGGTCCATCAGTCCCCACCCCAAGTTGCAAAACCTGGCTCTGCCACTGAGGGGAAATAGTTTGATTCTGAGTCATGGTTCCTTCCCAATGGTGCTCCGGGGGTGGCACAGCTATGTAATAGGTTGCTCCTATATTCAGGATTGAGCCTGAGGCACAATCTAATCTTCTGTTAGCAACAAAAAATATTGTACTTTTTTATGTTTAATTTTCAGATTTCTCTAGGCACCCAAGCACCTATAAATAGTGTTGGAGCAATTGCACTCCCTTCCTCATTGCTGACAAACTTGTCTTCTGAAGATATGCCTCTGGCTTCTAGAATTATATTCAACTTTTTTGAAAAGACAACTCCATTTCAGGTAACTTTTTGGGACCCTGTACATGAGGGATCCTTCATAATATTCTTTAACTCCATGTTAGAACTGATCAAAAAATGGGGTGGAATGAGGGGCAAATGAGCATAAATTTTCACAAAAAATCATTGTGTTTCTCATCAGAAGATTTTAATATTTCAGACATTTCTGCCCAGCTCTAATCATTGTGATAACTGAAATTGTGTGTATGTGTGCTCTATTGTATTTAATTTTTTTCTACTCTTAGTTACTTTTTTGTTGTTTCAGGATTCTTCACTGGAGAATCTCTCTCTAATCAGCAATGTCATATCATCAAGTGTAGCTAATCTCACACTTATTGACTTGAAGGCAAATGTTACTGTCACTCTACAGAACACCAGGCCTATTCAGGTATGACTTAGGTTTTAGAAGTTTACAGAATTCCATTTTACTGACTCACTTAGAATTGTTTTAGCACTTATGCTATGCTGAATATGCAGGCTGCTTCATTTGCTCTGTGGTTCTTTTGTGGTTTTTTCATCTAAGTTCATTGGCTTCAAAATTTCCAACAGATCTCATGTGAACCAATAATGTTTATTAATTAACATTATTCAAACCATTGAGTTGCAGTTATTAGGGATTTCTCACTATTCTATCAAATTCCTACCCAGCCAGCATTATTTTATGTTGTTCCCCCTCAGATGAACGAGCATCTCATGAGTGGGGTTTAGGCAGTTATGGCTAATAGCGAAACACTGGCAACATGGCTTTCACAGAGACAATGCAGCCAGGAAACAGCATTTAGCATATAGTCTTGGCTTGGCCTGTGTGGTTGTCCTCAGATCCACACAGATTTAGGTGTCTATACATTTGGGGGGCAGATATCCCCTGCTTCTTCATGGATGGATTAAAATCTCCCCATCTCCCAAGAAACATTCTGGGTTGAAACTGGCAGAGATTCCAGTCCCTTGTGTGGGATTTTCCCCAAGCTAGCTCTCTGTAATCAGAACTTGCACTGGTAAAATGCTGAGGCCAATGCAACAATGTAGTATTGTTGTTCATAATAACGTTATATATCACTTACTAGCTGCAGTGTTCTAGGAACCTCAAGAAAAATACAACACCTTTTAAAACTCTAACATTGCAATACTAAAACATGACCAAAAAACCTTTTAAAAAAGAACTAATTCCTTACCAGAGGCAAACTTACAGATGTCACGTATTCTGCCCTTATCCTAAAATGAAAAGTTCCATTCCCTCCAAACTAAGAGTTTGATTCTTCAGACGCTTATGAGTAGCTTGTATTCAGATGAGTAATCCCTTTGAAACCACAAGTAAGATGTGCAGGGTTGTGGTCTGTCACAGGCCAGTACTCTCTCCCCTTGGATTTCTTAATTCAAACTGTCCTCTCACACACTGATAACTAGCTCAACACTATGTGCTTTATTTATAATGTGCTCTGCGATGGTTTGTTCCCCACAGCATGAGGCAGTGGTCCCCCAAACCTTTACCTAGTACCCAGACACAGGGAGAAGAGAGATCTCACCTCTCAAGCTTCTCTGGCCCTTCCTTTCAGCCTTACCCTCCTGTCTCTGCTTGTCTCTTCTTTAATTGTCCTCAACTGAGGAACTAAATCTTAACTGGTTAATTACCTGGGCTTAACCAATTATCTCAGTTTGGCCCTTGTAGGTACCCTTTGCGAAGTGCACAGAGTGATGAGTCAGCCTTAGGTGACTCACACTCTGTCACGTGGTCCAAGAGGTTAAGATAATATTTAGGGTATGAGAAACTTGGAAAGATTAAAATAAAACCTTCAATTCAATCTACACTGTCCATACAGACAACAAAACAGCAGGTAGTTAGAAAAAGCCCCTGTTCCTACCACCAATAATAATCAATCTGCACAAGCTAAGGGCAATAGATCTACTCATATAGCCAAGTTTAGTTTGTTGTGTATATCCACATTTGTGTAGCTATTCTCATCCATCTACAGTCTGGTACACCTTATGCTAACATAGAAGAAATAGCTTTTCCTTATTATGTTGTATTGCTATAGATACTTCTCTGTCCATTTTACACTCGTAACTGCCTTACTCATCAACTTATAATTCAGTAAAATGTGTGTATTTTTTTCAAACAGGATAATTTAACAGTTAGATGTGCATTTTGGGACTTTAATGAAAATGGTAAGTATTTGATATCATCATTTCTAAGTGCCATGCCATCTCAGCTGTGTTAACTTTTGTTAACAGTTTTAAGAGATACTGTAAATATTATCCTTAATGGAATCTTGTTCTCTGTAACAGGTGGCAAAGGAGGCTGGTCATATGAAGGATGCATGGTTAAAGAAAGGAGAGCAAATGAAACCGTTTGTACATGCAACCACCTCACAAGTTTTGGAGTTTTGCTGGTAATTGGTTATAAATAATATCCCAGACTGGTGCATTTGGATCCCTGATTCAGGAAAGCACTCATGCACATGCTTAACTTTAAGCAAATGAGGCTGTTGAACTGGGGGCATGAATAGAACCATTAAAGTCTAAGGGTATGTCTACACTGTGCCAGCTGACTTGGGCTTGCCGGGCTTGGGCTAAGGGGATGTTTAACTGTAGAATAGATGTTCGGGCTTAAAGATAATTTCTGTTTTCTTTTTAGGACCTGTCCAGAAATCCTACTTTATCACCCATCCAGACACTGGTTCTGACTTTTATCACCTATATAGGCTGTGGATTTTCTGCAATTTTTCTTTCTGTTACTCTTGTAACCTACGTAGCCTTTGAGTAAGTACCTGCAGAGTTAAACTTACATTATAAACTTGATCATGATTGTCCATAACCACCGCTCTGAAGGACAATGGATGAGTTCTTTCTTCTTCGAGTGATTGCATATGTCGATTCCAATGTAGGTGTGTGTGTGCCCCAAGAACAGTCGCCAGAAATTTCTTCCTCTGTAGTACCCATCAGGGTGGCACTGGTGCCATCTGGTGCTGTGTGTTCATAGTACTGGTTTAAAGGGCCCAGCTGACCCTGTGCCCCTCAGTTCCTTCTTACCACCTGTGATGGTCGCTGGAATTGCTCCCCTTGCTACAGTAAGCTTTTCAGTGGACTTTCTTTCTGATTATTGTACATAGTTTGTTTCCAGTTAGTTAGCAGAGTTTTCTCTGTACCCTTCAAGCCCTGTGTCACCTGCAATAAGACAATGACCCTGAGTTGTTGGGTGAGGCTCACACTGGGTACTGGTGCCAAATTTGCAGGGACTTTAAACCCTGTACCAAGAAGGACTGGCAGGCTAGATTGAAGTTTTGCCTAATAGAGGCAGCACTGAGACCTTCCTCTGAGTTGAGATGGTCGAACTCAGCACCGAGCACCTCGGCGTCACTAAGAAGCGCTTCTCCTATGGTGTGGGAGTCCCAGCACTGTGTGCTAGCCTTGTTGCTGAGGAAGAGACACACAGGACAGCCAGCCAAGAGAGGATGTTCCCTGACCCCTAGGAAGACCAGGCATGGAAAGCAGAGTATTAGAGAGCTTATTCCTTCACTCTCACCCTTTCCTGGTTCTTCTCGCATGAACAGAGAGCAACAATACCCGAAGTCCAAAGGTACAAACAATTTGATGTTTATTGGGGTGAACTTGCAGCAAGCTTAAATTCAAGTTCCTTTTCCTTATTTTTCAAATCCCAACTTACTTCCTGTTTGCCCCTAATTTATATAGTAATATTTTCAGCTATACCTTAACCAATCATTCTACTAAAATTTACCTAACCAATCCTAACATATTGTAACATGATTAGCTAACCAATTATATCCCACCACCTTAATTAGTTTACACCTAGAAAAATTAATCATACAGCAGACAGAAACAATCACAGAACCAGACAGAGACCATGCAAATAAACATACAAAACAATACAGAAGTAAGGATTTCACAGCTACATCTATACAGACATAAGGGTTCTCCAGCTGTGTCTATTGTTAAGTGAGTTCTTACCAGACAGAAAACTATCAAACTAAATTTCTAGGCTCTTTCTTTTCTCTGGAGGTGATAGATCGAATCACCTTCCTAACAGTCCCAGATTGTCTTATTTTAATATGACTAGTTTGGAATGTGAGGATGTGACCATACATTTACCAGTTTATGGCTGCTAAAGAACTAGTCCTCAGACTGTCATAGTAAGAGAAGGCCACTACACAGACAGTGATTTTTGATTCTTTCTTTTATACCTCTATAACTAGCTAAGTGATAAGAATACACCTAAATTCTTAAAGTATAGGCCTTTGCAGACAGGCCTGAATATCTATATCCTAACACAGAGCAGAGTGCAACCTAAGTCAGGCCACTCCTCTGTCTTGGTGTCAGTCAGCACTGTTGACTGTAGGCCTTATGTGGGTACTGTTGAGTCTGGTACTGGACGAACCATCAGCATGCGAGGGACAATGCAGTACTGGCACCACTGAAGTGCTGTCTACACCAGAGGCATTTGCTGCTGCCAGAGATCTGCTGGTGCTCTTCGTACCACTGTCACTGGAGTACAGGAACCATTGTTTTTGGTGCTGGTGGCCAGGAGGGAGCACGTAGCCCCCAGTGGCCGCTTGGTTCTGGAACCTGTGGTACCGTCTAGAAGGAAAACAACACAAGCTTCCTCACCTTGGCACTGATATCCAGCACCGGTGAGAACCACACCTCCTTGGTCCCCAGAGGGAAGCTCATCGTTGGAATTGGAGGTTGGGTTGTACTCCTCTCAGCAGAGGAGTCACCCTTGTTACCCCTCCAGTCATCCCTTCCCTGCCGTGGACCACAGCACAGGAGTGCCACTGAATGCTTGGCCTAGTGGTCACTTACCTATGCCAATGCAATGGACCTTTTGGAACCCATGGGCATTGCCCTTGATCTTGGGGCCCCATTCGAGATGTTCATACTTGGTGGGCTCTGAGAGAAGAGCACATCCATCCCATTGGGCAGCACCTGATCCGGACATTTTGGGCAGGAGTGTCCTGGTGCTTATGGACAACACTGCAGCTGTGTTTAGTCTCAACAGGCAGGGAAGGACTCGTTCTTCCTCCCCCCCACACACACTGTATCAGGAAGCAATTCACTTATAGGAGTTCTGCATAGCCCACGTAATCTGAGGCTTCTCACCTTCTGGGAGTGCAGAACGAACTGGCAGATTGCCTCAACAGCCTCCAATCCTCATAAGTGGTCCCTTTTGCTGGACATCATGAGGGATGCTTCCCAGTGGTGGGGGACTCCCCAGATAGACCTATCTGCAACTGGGCTCAAGTTTTGCTCCCTGCAAGGCCACAGCCCAGGTTTGCTCACAGATGCCTTCTTGCTCCCATGGACAATTCACCTGTTCTACGCTTTCCCCTTTATCCTGTTCGTGCACAAGGTTCTGCTAAAAATCAAGCGGGATCAGGTGTGGGTCATTCTTATAGCCTCACCTTGGCCCCGTCAGCACTGGTTCGCCACACTGCTAGGCCTTTCAGTGGCTGCTCCAATTCCACTCCCTCTATATCTGGACCTGATCTCCCTGGACCACAGTCGTCTGTTCCACTCGAACCTCAGCTCCCTTCACCTGATGTCCTGGAAGCTCTGTGGGTATGTCCTGGAGAGCTGGCTTGCTCAGAGCAGGTTCACCAGGTCCTATTAGGGAGCACATAGCCCTCCACCAGGGCTGCATACCTCTCAAAATGAAGGGCTTCCAAGCAGGGAGTCTCACCCACACAGTTGTCTCTGCAAGAGATGCTCGACTATTTGCTATGCTTGAAATGGCAAGGTTTAACAATTTCCTCAATTAATGTCCTTTTGTCATTTCATCCCCCAGTGGAAAGCTGGTTTGTTTTTTCATGAGATGTCCATCCATTTCATCAAGGGCCTGGAAAGACTATACCCCCATGTACAAGAACCAGTCCCTCCATGGGACTTAATTTGGTCTTATCAAAACTTAGGGGTTTCCCATTTGAGCCATTGGCAACATGTCCCTTGTCATATCTTTCATGGAAGGTGGCTTTCTTAGTTGCCATTACTTCAGTCAGAAAGGTCTTGGAGATCTGCACCCTCCTGTTGGAGCCTCCATACATGGTTTTCTTTAAGGATAAGGTGCAGCTGTGTCCTAATCCCAGCTTCCTCCTGAAGGTGGTTTCCCATTTTCATAGTAATCAGGCAGTCTTCCTACCTGTTTTCTCCTCAAAGCCACATGCGAGTAGGAAGGAGCAACATCTTCATACTCTGGATGTTTGACTGCCTTAGTGTTCTACACAGAGAGGACTAAATCATTCCGTAGATCCACCCAATGCATTGTAGCGATTGCTGAAAGAAAAGAAAGAAAGAAAGAAAGAAAGAAAGAAAGAAAGAAAGAAAGAAAGAAAGAAAGAAAGAAAGAAAGGTCTCCCTATCTTGGCTCACAGACTTTTATCGTGGATTACATCGTGCATTTGTACGTGTTATGAGCAGGTGGGTGTTCCACCACTAGCTATCCTGACTGCCCATTCCACAAGAGCGCAAGCATCATCATCAGCATTCTTGGCTCAGGTCCCTATTCAGGACATTTGCAGAGTGGCAACTTGGATGTCAGTGCATACATTCTCTAGTCATTACACCTTTACTTAACAGGCTAGGGATGATGCCCATTTTGGTCAAGCTGTTTTATGGTCAGCATGTCCATGAACTCTGATCCCACCTCCTATGCAACTGCTTGGGATTCATCTACATCCTTACATTGGAATGGACATGTGCAATCGCTCAAAGAAGGAAAATCATCTAATAACCTTTCTGTAACTGTTGTTCTTCGATATGTATTGCACATATCCATTCCATAACTCCCACCGTCCTACCCCTCTTTTCCGGAGTTGGCTGGATAGAAGGAACTGAAGGGGTGCGTGGTTGTTTGGGCCCTTCATACTGGCGCTACGAATGCATGGCACGAGAGGGCGCCAGAGCCACTCTGACAGGTTCCACTATCACGCAGGGAAAAAATTTTCATGACTGTGCTCGGGACGTGCACACATCTATCTTGGAATGGACATGTGTAACACATCTCAAAGAACAACAGTTATGCAGAGGTTAGTTACTATTTTTCTAGTAGGTTTCATTTCTACCTCAATAGTAGTACACAGAATGGGTAGACTTTAAGGGGGGTATATCAAGATTTGATTCTCACCAGGGGCGAGTATCTTATAAATAAAATAATTATCATGCAGTTTTGTATAGCTGGAAGCCAAGGAGCTGGGAAGGGGTTACTACAAATTGTCCTAATAAAGTGGAATGTACAAAGAATCTTTTAAAAATAAGGTACATATATGCACAATACATTTCCAAAATATTAACATGTTGTTAGACCAGAGGGGGGCAGACCCCTCCTGCCCGGCCCCTGAGCTCCTGGCCCAGGAAGCTGGCCCCCAGCCTCCCCCCCCCCCGCTGTTCCTCCTTCCCCACGGTTTCCCTTCCCCCACAACCTAAGCTTGCCACGCCACTGGTGCAATGCTCTGGGTGGTGGGGCTTTTGCAGAGCTGCGGCCTGACCTGGTGCTCTGTGCTGCGCGGTGGCGTGGCTGGCTCCAGCTGGGTGGCATGGCTGCCTGTCCTGGTGCTCTGGGCAGTGTGACTGTAGTGCCGCCAGCCACCAGTGCTCCAGGCAGCGCAGTAAGAGGGCAGGGGAGTTTGGGGTGGTGGTCAGGGGGTGGGGTGTGGATAGGAGGTGGGGGGATCAGAGGGTGGGGAACAGGGGGGTTGAATTGGGGCAGGGTCCCAGGGGAGCATTCAGGAAGAGGGGGGTTAGATGGGGCAGTGGGGAGCAGTCAGGAGCAGGAGTTCTAGGGGCAGTCAGGGGACAGGGGAAGGGGTGGTTGGATGGGGCAGGGGTCCTGGGGGGGCCATCAGGGAATGGGGGGCATTGGATGGGGCAGGAGTCCTGGGTGGGGCTGTCAGGGGGTGAGAAGCAGGGGTGGGGGTCAGATAGGGGTCAGGGGCTGGGCCATGCCTGGCTGTTTGGGGAAGCACAGCCTCCCCTAACTGGCCCTCCATGCAATTTCAGAAACCCAATGTGGCCCTCAGGCCAAAAAGTTTGCCTGCCCTTGTGTTAGACTGTGTGGTTCTTGTGCAATAAAATGCAGTTAAGTACACTAGCTTTCCCTGTAAGTTGTCAGAACCTATACATTACTAGAGTCTCAGTTATTCAGTCCATTAGGCTAATTATACCTCTTGACAGAGAACCCCTGAGCATGATTTATGAGCATCCTTTTATAGATTATTATTTGCCACTGTCACGGTTTCCAGATACACCATAAAAAGACTTTCAGGCCTAGTCTAACCTCTAATAATAGAGAATGTGATGAGTGTTGTTGTGGTGAAGTACTCCAACAGTAAGAAGCCTAATATACAAAATAGAAAAATATGGACAAAAGTAATAAAATATTTAAACAAACATTAAACGAAGACAACTGAAATTTAAGCAACAATGTTTGTATTTATAAGAGTTTAGAACCTGGTTGTAACAAGAATAGTGATGTCACAAATATTAACCTTTTCATTCATAAATACTTCTTAACCATATGTAAAATGTGTTATCTTAGTGTCTCTTCTGCATTAGGGACCAATGAACACAGAATCAGTGTGGAATCTACAGTAATGCTCGTAGAATGATGAAAGCTTACATCATCTCACTAATTTTCTTTTTAGAAAAATCCGGAGAGACTACCCTTCCAAAATCCTTATTCAACTGTGTGCTGCATTACTTCTACTCAACCTAGTTTTCCTCCTTGATTCATGGATTGCTCTGTATGACATACGAGGCCTGTGCATCACAGTTGCTGTATTTCTTCATTATTTCCTCTTGGTTTCCTTCACTTGGATGGGCCTTGAAGCATTCCACATGTATCTTGCCCTTGTCAAAGTGTTTAATACCTATGTACGGAAATACATCCTGAAGTTTTGTATCATTGGCTGGGGTATGTATATTTTTCTGGGTTTGGAATCTAAAATAAATATAGTTTCTTTACAAAAATTTTGGATGGAAGACCATTTAAAAGTAACAACAAAGCCAGTATCAAATACCTGTTGCCTGTCAGAATCCTCAGATGCATTATCAATAACAGGGTTCTATTTACTTCACTATTCTGTGACTTCAGCATGTTGCAGAATTCACCCCTTGTCGCAAAGTTTTTCAGATTGTAAATTCTCTTGGGGCATACACTATATATTGTGGGTGCTATTGCAATTCAAATGAATAATAAATTGTTTCTATTGGAACTAGAGTTGCAGCTGTCTGAAAGCCAATTACACATTTGACTATTTCCATTTCCAACTCCCAAAGCAGATGGTATCTCTTCCATTGGGGAAATTAATGTTATTGCTCCAGAGTATCAACTACATATTCTACCTCTAGACTGCTACTGGTTCTAGCAAAAGGTAGCAAAACAGTGCCTACGACTTAAGTGATGAGAAAACCCTAGGCCTTCTCTTCTCTTATCCATTATTTTAAATCAAGAGTAACTGTACTGAAAACAACAGAGTTAAACTAGTGTAAAACACATGTGAGAGGCAAAATCAAGCCCATTTATGTCCTTATATCTGTGATATCAAAGAGCATATGCAACACATGTTGCTAGTTTAACGTAGGTTGCAAGTGATATAAGTGGATCAAGTCACAGAATATATAGTCTTGTTCAGAAAGATTAAAACTTCAAATGTGTACTAGTTTATTTTGCTTTTTACAAAGTAAGTTATCCTGATATAACAGTCTCCGACAGCCTTCATAACCTGGCCCTAGGTTTCATAGGAAAATATAGTAATTTCATCTCATCACAAAACTTTCATTCAGAATTATAACTATTATCTAATCTTTCAGGTGTACCACTTTTAGTGGTAGGCATTGTATTGGCTATAACACCAAATAACTATGGGCTTGGATCATATGGAAAGTTTCCTAATGGCTCACCAGATGAATTGTAAGTTAAAAGATAGGCATATTTTTAAAGTGAATGCTAACAGAATGCTTTTATCTAATGGTTAAGTGTAAGTGTGTATGTGAGCTTCTTTCCTGAAAGTGACACTTCTGTGAATAAATCTCTTCAGGATATGAGTTAAGTCTTCCTGAAACTGTTTGCAAGGCTCTGATCCTGGTCACAAAAGAGGGTATGCTCCAAAACATTGGCATGGAACTAGAGCATGAAAATAAGGTGAAGGCAAGACAAGAGAAAGAAAGGAGATGGGGGGATGAAGAGTAGAGTGTAGAGGAAAGCAAGACTAAATGTAAAAAACAAAACAAACAAAAAACACCATATTGCCTAAGGAAACAGGAAACCTAAACCTAATCCATTGGTGTATTTTTATTTTTATTTTTTTGCTTTAGCCCTTGGGATTCACTCAGATAGGATGATGATAGACACTGTTATAGACACCTAGATAGACAGATGAAAACTTGAATCAGTGTATGTGGCCTTGAGTATTGCAGGATGATGTATTTTCAACAAAATATAGCCATGCCTAATACTATTCTTTACCTAATATCTATTACTAATAGTGAATGTCTGATAATATGATCTTTCCTCCTTTGTTTTTGTATTCTAGCTGCTGGATCAACAATAACATTGTCTTCTATATTACTGTTGTGGGATACTTCTGCATGATATTCCTATTGAACGTCAGCATGTTTATAGTAGTGCTGATTCAGCTTTGTCGAATCAAAAAGAAGAAACAACTTGGAACTCAGAGAAAAACCAGTATTCAAGACCTCAGGAGTGTTGCAGGCCTCACATTCTTATTGGGAATTACTTGGGGATTTGCCTTTTTTGCATGGGGGCCAGTAAATCTGATATTTATGTACCTCTTTGCCATCTTTAACACTTTACAAGGTAAGCTTATGCTTCATTATGGCCTTTTGTATAAAAATGTAATGAATAATTCAGTTCTAAGAAATGCTTTATTATGCATAAGAGTTTACCAAAATTATATCTGTACTGTTACATAATATGAAAAATAAAACTACCTTGAAGATGACCCTTCTTAATTGTTGTATTACATTTAAAGAAAATTAATGCAAAGCAAACACTTTCAGAAGTGACATGCTGTCTTTTTAGTGCATTGTAATGAAAATTGTCATCTTAAGGTCCATTCACAGAATCACAAAAGCTACAGGACAAAAGACCTATTGGGTCACTTAGGCTCTGACGTAATTTATTTGCTTTTGAAAATTTTTACCCTATGTTGCATTTTCAAATGTGAATTAGGCATTTAGGACCTGATTTTTAAAAGTACACCTCTACCCCAATATAACGTGACCCGATATAATATGAGGTCAGACTAGATGATCACATTGGTCCCTTCTGACCCTAAAGTCTATGAGTCTATAACGCAGTAAAGCAGTGCTCCGGGGGGTGGGGCTGTGCACTCTGGTGGATCAAAGCAAGTTCGATTTAACGCGGTTTCACCTATAACGCAGTAAGATTTTTTGGCTCCTGAGGACAGCGTTATATCGAGGTAGGGATGTAATTTGGTGTTGTTCCACTCAGTACTGCAAGGTATAAGTGAATTAGATGGTTGAGTACCATTTTCAAAAGTTACTTAGGCA
The DNA here is from genome assembly GCF_007399415.2 of Gopherus evgoodei. NCBI lineage: Eukaryota > Metazoa > Chordata > Testudines > Testudinidae > Gopherus > Gopherus evgoodei. Next base: position 140,415,890 of record NC_044322.1, on the reverse strand, counting down.
CTTAGAAGGCTGATTCCCATTGGCTTTCATTGGGACTTACGCTTCTCAGTGCTCAAGTCACTTCTGAAGATAGGCCCAGATCTGAAAATCCCACTGATTTCAATGGAAGTTAGATGTCTAAATATCTTTGAGGATCTGGGCCTTAGGCCTTGCAACAATGAGCAGAGCAACATCTAAATACCATTAAAAATCTGAGCATTAGGGCCCAATTGAAGTTCCCAAAGATGCAGATTTTCAAAACCATCTAGGTGCCTAACGCCTGTTAAACACAATGGGAGTTAGGTGTCTAACTTACCCTGAGAATTGGTCCAGAAAATGCTAATCTCCGTCTTCTCCAGTCCAAACTTGTAGCTTCTCCTTTATTTTTCATTCTCTGTAATCTAACTTAAAGAATTGCACAACCGCATTCTTCTTTGATACATTGTAGCTGGCAGGCAGTGTAAAAATTTCTGACACATTTTCTTTGAAAAGTGGAAGATTTGGAAGCAAGTACAGTCCCACTCTGTATGGGAAGCAGTGAGAAGTGGGTGGATCTGTGATAGGGTGACCAGATGTCACAATTTTATAGGGACAGTCCCGATTTTTGGGTCTTTTTCTTATATAGGCTCCTATTACCCCCACTTCCTGTCCTGATTTTTCACACTTGCTGTCTGGTCACCCTAATCTGTGCTCTGGCACAGTTTGAGGTATCCAACATGTGTGATATGTATCCTTCCAAGAAAAGATGTGGCTTTGAATTTGTGGTGAAGAGGGCTACAATTACTGTTATTTGAGCATGAGCTGTTACCCCATGTGGGCTTTCACTATGACTTAATTGCGACTGCGAGGGGGGAAGCAAAAGCTGCCTGGTAACCTTAAATTTGTATTAGGTTTAATAAAATTTGCCCCAATGGCCTATCAACACCAACACTGGTCTGTAGGTGTTATTGATTCCATCACAAACAGCAGCAGAAATATATTAACTCCAAATAAAATATGGAGAAGTTCCACAAAATATGTAGAGAAAGCCAAATTCAGTTGATTATATCTCATATTTGAAATTGTACTGCTATAATGAGGATGTGTTATCTTGTCTTGATTTCTGTACTGAAGGTTCTAATAAACTTGCAGCTCCCCACAGATCTTCATATTTTAAACTCAGTTACTTGATGTATTTGTATTTTTGGTACTCTGTATCCTCCTTATATCTAAAGCATATCATGCAAGTGTAATAAGAAAAAGCATTTCAGATAATGGCATCAGTCTATTTTTTAGACTATCAGTGTCTCTACTGAACAAAAGAATATGAGAGCATTTGATTGGAATCAGTTGACTTGAGAAGAAACAAAAGAAAAATGATACATCCATTTAAAAAAAGTTACAAAACGGCAAAAATTCTATGGCTTGAAGTAATATTCTGACATTTGGTACTTCACAGGATTCTTCATTTTTATCTTCTACTGTGTGGCAAAGGAAAATGTCCGCAAACAGTGGAGACGATATCTGTGTTGTGGAAAATTCAGGCTGGCTGAAAATTCTGGTAAATATTGAACACTGTTTTCTACATTTGTAAATTATATAAATTACTGTCAGGTGTAAAGTCCCCATTCTCCTTAGCAAATATTGTTATGCAATAAATAGCATAGCAGTATTTCCAGATATATCTACTACTTTGTTTTATTTTCCTGATGCAAAAAGATTGCATCTTATTTAATTGCAAAATACTGCTGTATAAAGTATTCATTTTGATTGGGACTCTGCATATGTGTAAGGCTGTAGCCTCGTGGAGTCCTTTGTATGACTGGGACCTAAATCAATCCCCAAAGATCTGCTTTCTCAAAGTCAATGGTAGCCTTAGCAATGACTTTAGTGGGAGCAGGGTCAGAAGCAGCTTTGAGAATAATATGTCTTCCTAACAATTTTTGGGGGGTATTTCATTGTACCATAATTGTATTTGAAAAGTTATACGTACCCTTACACATTCTAAACTCAAAGGTGAAGTATTGCGGTTGCAGTTACTGGTAATCTCTTAATGGGCATACAGTCACAAAAGTATGATAAGTGACATTTTAAAACTAAGAAATTAAAAAGAAAAAATGTAAATTCTTACACATCTAGAATTATGCAATTCCTATGAGAATAGGAATACTGGGGAAAGATCTGGGAAAAGATCTTTGCTAGAATTTACGTTAAATTGCATTATTAACTGTACTCTTGCATTTATTTGTGCTTGAATGTACTGCACTATTTTCTGTAACACTTATTCTACTATAGATTGGAGTAGAACTGCTACTAATGGTTTAAAGAAGCAGACTGTAAACCAAGGAGTATCCAGTTCTTCCAATTCCTTACAATCAAACAGTAACTCTACTAATTCCACCACACTGCTAATGAATAATGATTATTCAGTACACGCAAATGGGAATGGTATGTATGTTGCAAAAGAGTACTTCTCAAACTATATCCTTTTGTTATTTTAAAACAGTTTTAGGCTCTCTTATGGCAATTTAAAAAGGGCAGTGAACTAATTATTATTTATGAATACAGAATCAAAATGTTATAGTGTGGTCTTATAAATAATAATACTAAAATTATCCATTGAGGGTAATATAGTAGTACAATTTAAAAAAAAATACTCACTTCTCATACTTAACGTGAACTGGTGATTATATGCAAAATTGCAAATGGTATACATTATTCAAATACCCAGCAGAAGTGCTATTTATACCCTATTTGTCAGCTGAAGACAGAACTAGCAGTGAAAAACTTAAGAACATTTTAAAATAGCTATCAACTTTCAAAGAAAACACACTTTACTGATGAAAGAAATGTGATGACATTCAATAAAATAATTTTTTTAAACGTGAAAGCTATCATTTGGGGGTGCTATTAGTGTGTGAGGGCTTGATCTGCAGAACCCCTGGTATCATTACCAGGACACCCTCATGTAAATTCTTTATGAGGCTGGGGAAGCAGAGTAAGAAAGTGAGACTGGGACAACAGAGGCCATAAAATCTTCTCACTTAAGAGGTCACAGCCAGAGAGCTGCATAGCTGTTGGCTACTGGGTAAGTAATGGAGCTCAGGGTACGTCTACACTACGAGATTATTCCGATTTTACATAAACTGGTTTTATAAAACAGATTGTATAAAGTCGAGTGCACGCGGCCACACTAAGCACATTAATTCGGCGGTGTGCATCCGTGGTCCGAGGCTAGTGTCGATTTCCGAAGCGTTGCACTGTGGGTAGCTATTCCATAGTATCCCATAGTTCCCGAAGTCTCCCCCACCCCTTAGAATTCTGCGTTGAGAGCCCAGTGGCTGATGGGGCAAAAATCATTGTCGCGGGTGGTTCTGGGTAAATGTCGTCAGTCATTTCTTCCTCTGGGAAAGCAACGGCAGACAATCATTTCGCGCCCTTTTTCCCTGGATTGCCCTGGCAGACGCCATAGCACGGCAACCATGGAGCCCGTTCAGCTTTTTTTTTTTTACAGTCACCTTTTTTTTTTTTTTTTACAGTGTACTGGATGCCGCGGACAGAGGTGATACTCCAGTGCTACACAGCAGCATTCATTTGCTTTTCCATGATAGCAAAGATGGTTACCAGTCGTTCTGTACCATCTGCTGCCAGTGTAATTTGGCAATGAGATGACGGTTATCTGTCCTTCTGTGCTGTCTGTTGCTATCATGGTTGCCCCTGGCTGAGATCGGCCGGGGGCGCAAAAGCAAAACTGGGAGTGACTCCCCGAGTCAATCTCTCCTTTATGGTTTCTAAAAAGAGTCAGTCCTGCCTAGAATATGGGGCAAATGTACTAGAGAAGCAGTGTATCAGAGAGCACAGCTGCTCTGTGTCAGATCCCGCAGAAATGATGAGCTACATGCCATGCAACAACCCCACCCGTTGCTTCCCTCCTCCCCCAACCTTCCTGGGCTACCGTGGCAGTGTCCCCCCATTTGTGTCATGAAGTAATAAAGAATGCAGGAATAAGAAACACTGAGTTTTTAGTGACATAAAATGAGGGGGAGGCAGCCTCCTAGTGCTATGGTAGTCCAGGCAGGACATTAAGCAGTGTGGGGGAGAGGAGCCCAGCATCCCACTGCTATGATAGTTCAGGCACGACAGAATCTTTTCTTTTCACATGTAAGGGAGGGGGCTGATTTGAAGCTCAGCCCCCAGTTGCTATGATGAAGACGGTTACCAGCCGTTCTGTACCATCTACTGGGAATGACCGGGAGTCATTCCTATTTTCACCCAGGCGCCCCCGGCCAGCCTCACCTGAAGCTAGCCAGGAGCACTCACGGGTTGATAAGAAGGACGGTTACCAGTTCTACTGCACCGTCTGCCACCGGGGAGGGGAGAGGAGCGGATACTGCTCTTCACTGCCGCAGCATTGCGTCTACCACCAGCATTCAGTAGACATAGGGTGACATTGAAAAAAGTCAAGAAACGCTATCTTTCCCTTTTCTTTCATGGGGGCGGGGGGACGGAGTAAATTGACGAGCTATTCCCTGAACCATGCCGGACAATGTGTTTGACCTTACAGGCATTGGGAGCTCAGCCAAGAATGCAAATACTTTTTGGAGAATGATGTGGACTGGGGGATAGCTGGAGTCCTCAGTACCCCCTCCCTCCCTCCATGAGCATCCATTTGAGTCTCTGGCTTCCTGTTACGCTTGTCACGCAGCACTGTGTAGCCTGGAGATTTTTTTTCAAACGCTTTGGCATTTCGTCTTCTGTAATGGAGCTCTGATAGAACAGATTTGTTTCCCCATATAGCGATCAGATTCAGTATCTCCCGTACAGTCCACGCTGGAGCTCTTTTTGGATTTGGGACTGCATTGCCACCCCTGCTGATCAGAGCTCCATGCTGGCCAAACAGGAAATGAAAATCAAAATTTTGCAGGGCTTTTCCTGTTTACCTGGCCACTGCATCCGAGCTGAGATTGCTGTCCAGAGTGGTCACAGTGGTGCACTGTGGGATACCGCACGGAGGCCAATACCATCGATTTGCGGCCACACTAACCCTAATCCGATATGGTAATACCGATTTTAGCGCTACTCCTCTCGTTGCGGAGGAGTACAGAAACCGGTATAAAGAGCCCTTTATAGCGATATAAAGGGCCTCGTAGTGTGGACGGGTACAGCGTTAAATCGGTTTAACGCTGCTAAAATCGGTTTAAACACGTAGTGTAGACCAGGCCCTAGTTACAGTATTTTTTCTGTGACTCCATGGCCAGTCTTCCCTAACGGAAATGTATTTGTGTGTTGCAGGAAATGATTCTTAAGGACAAAATGCTTCATGACTTCACAGAATCATAGAATATCAGGGTTGGAAGGGACCTCAGAAGGTCATCTAGCCCAATCCCCTGCTCAAAGCAGGACCAATCCCGTATTAAATCATCCCAGCCAGGGCTTTATCAAGCCTGACCTTAAAAACCTCTAAGGAAGGAGATTCCACCACCTCCCTAGGTAATCCATTCCAGTGCTTTGCCACCCTCCTAGTGAAATTTTTTTCCTAATATCCAACCTAAACCTCCCCATTACAAATGTGCATGCTTCCACTTAGGACAAACATAACGGTCCCCATGAAGTTGTTATTCTCTGTAAGCAATGTGGATGTACTTATTCACTATCCATCTCTCCCCTTTCCTGGCTCATGGAAATGCAGGTGTTCAAATGTCACGTCACTCCATTTCAGATGCAAATTGGAATGGCTAGTGAGAAAAATTAGATATGCACATAATTTGAATGCACCTACAAAAAATGAACATCTTGTGGCTGAAAGTAATCTAAATTTTGCATCTTTATCTAAGGGCAGCACCAAAAACAAAGCATGACTTTTGCCAGGGGTGGCCAAACCGTGACTTGTGAACTGCATGTGGCTCTTTTACAGCTAAAGTGTGGCTGGCAGAGCCCCCCACATTTCTCCCCATTCTCCGCCTACCAGACTGAGGGAGGCAGGAGCCTGGGGCTTCAGCCCTGCAGCAGGGTGGTGGGGCTAAGGACTTGTGCCCTGCAGGGAGGAGTCTCAGGGCATCAGTCCTGTGCAGGCATGCCGCAGGGCTGAAGCACTGAGCCCCAGTACGCGTGCCCCATGGGGCAGGAGCCTTGAACCCCAGCAGGCACCTCCCACGGGGCTGAAGCTCCAAGCCCTTGCAGGCGCACCCCGGCTCACGAACTGCTGAAGATTGTCGTATATGGCTCAGATGGTCAGTAAGTTTGGCCACCCTGACTTATGCTTTGGCCATGTTGGTTGTGCGCTCTGATGGTGCAGCACTTCCACTTTCCATGCTGAAAATAAAAGAGTAACGAATCAGGCTATCCCACATTGTGGAGCACATAGGTCATCATATGTTATAAGACATAAATACTGTACTCCTGGATACCCAAAGGCCAATGTTTCTTTCCCTCAGTCAAGGGCTGAGTCTCAGCACTATTGTTATTGCTCAAATTGTTTTATATGCAGTTGATGAACCTCACAGATTGGCTACTTTGTCTGTACTGTTGGTACTGGTATGTTTAAGATAATGGCTGTAGTTGTCCTTTAAATGTTATTTTTTAAGTACGTCTGAAGCAGGAAGCCTGCTAAACAGCCAGTGATGCCACTGAATGATCGAGATGCTAAAGGAGAACTCAAGGAAGACAAGGCCATTGTGGAGAAACTAAATGAATTCTTTGCATCAGCCTTCACTGAAGAGGATGAGGGAGATTCCCATACCTGAGCTATTTTTTTTAGGTGACAAATCTGAGGAACTGTCCCAGATCAAAATGTCATTAGAGGAGGTTTTGGAACAAGCTGATCAATGAAACATTAATATGTCACCTGGACAAGATGGTATTCACCCCAAAATTTTGAAGGAACTCATATATGAAATTGCACAACTAAAAACGGCGGAATGTAACCTAACACTTAAATCAACTTCTGTACCAGATGACTGGAGGATAGCTAATGTGACACCAATTTTTAAAAAAGGCTCCAGAGGCGATCTTGGCAATTACAGGCCAGTAAGCCTAACTTCAGTACCAGGCAAACTGGTGGGAACTATAGTAAAGAACAAAATTGTCAGACTCATAGATGAACATGATTTGTTGGGGAAGAGTCAGCATGGTTTTCTGTAAAGTGAAATCATGGCTCACCAATCTACTAGAATTATTTGAAGGGGTCAACAGCATGTGGACAAGGGGAATCCAGTGGCTATCGTGTACGTAGACTTTCAGAAAGCCTTTGACAAGGTCCCTCACTAAATGTACTTAAGCAAAGTAAGCTGTCATGGGATAACTGGGAAGGTCCTCTCATGGATCTGTAACTGGTTAAAAAAAGACAGGAAACAAAGGGTAGGAATAAATGGTCAGTTTTCAGAATAGAGAAAGGTAAATGGTGTCCCCCAGGGGTCTGTACTGGGACCAGTACTGTTCAACATATTCATAAATTATCTGGAAAAGGGGGTAAACAGCAAGGTGGCAAAATTTGCACATGATACAAAATTATTTAAAATAATTAAGTCCAAAGCAAACTGCAAAGAGTTACAAAGGAATGTCACAAAACTGGGTGACCAGGCAACAAAATGGCAGATGAAATAAAATGTTGATAAATGCTAAGTAATGCACGTTGGAAAACATAATCCCACTATACATATAAAATGATGGGGTCTAAATTAGTTGCTCCCACTCAAGAAAGAGATCTTGGAGTTATTGTGGATAGTTCTTGGAAAACATCTGCTCAATGTGCAGCAGCAGTCAAAAAAGCGAACAGAGTGTTAGGAACCGTTAGGAAAGATATAGATAAGGCAGAAAATATCATAATGCCTCCATATAAATCCATGGCATGCCCACATCTTGTATACTGTGTGCAGATCTGGATGCCCCATCTCAAAAAAGATATATTGGAATTGGAAAAGGTTCAGAAAAGGGCAACAAAAATGATTAAGGTATGAGGAGAGATTAAAAAGGACTGGGACTTTTCAGGTTGGAAAAGAGATGATTAAGGGGGGATATGATACAAGTCTATAAAATCTTGACTGGTGTGGAGAAAGTGAACAAGGAATTGTTATTCACTCCTTCACATAACACAAGAACTAGGTGTCACCTAATGAGATTAATAGGCAGCAGGTTTAAAACAAACAAATGAAAGTACTGCTTCACACAACACACAGTCAACCTGTGGAACTCTTGGCCAGAGGATGTTGAGAAGGCCAAACTATAATAGGGTTAAGAAAAGAACTAGATAAGTTCATGGCGAATAAGTCCATCAATGACTATTAGCCAGGATGGGCAGGGATGCAACACCATGCTGAGTGTCCCTAGCTTCTGTTAGCCGGAAGCTGGGCGTGGATGACAGGTGGTGATTCACTCAGTGATTGCCTGTTCTGTTAATTCCCTCTGAAGCACCAGGCATTGACCACTGTTGGAAGACTGGATAGTGGGCTAGATGGACCATTGGTCTGACCCAATATGGCCCTTCTTGTGTTCTTATTTTATGTTCTTATGTTTTCATATCCTGACACCTTATATTAGAAAAATAAGTAAACATCTCTCATATATAACAATGCTTTTGGATAATAATGTTAGATAGACATTTGAATTCAAGCTATAGATTTTACTCTACCATTTTCACATAATATTGTCCATATATGTAGGTGAACAACGTGTTGTGAAGAAATCATGAGACTTCAGGAGATCAATCCTTAATGCCATTTTGCCATATTCTCATTAGCTTTCCAAATTAAATGAGTTTGTGAAATAGTTAATTTTGCCCCATCCCTCTCCAAAACCTTCCTCCACTGTTTGATACTAGCAGTATTAATGTTCTTGGTACCTGACAATTCAGTTCACAGGTAAAAAACAAAACAGTAATTCTCACTGCCATTAAGACAATATGGGTGAGGTAAAATCTTTCATTGAACCAACTTCTGTTGTTGAGAGAGACAAGCTTTGAGCCACATATAGCTGAAGAAGAGCTTTGTGTGGCTCGAAAGCTTGTCTCCCTCACCAACAGAAGTTGGTCCAATAAAAGATATTACCATATCCACCTTGTCTCTGTAATATCCTGGGACTGACACAACTACAACTACATTAAATAGAAAGACTTACAATGCTCACCTAAGCCTTTGCTGTATTTGTGCATTTGTCAAGGTTCGTTCCCCACTCTGAACTTTAGGGTACAAATGTGGGGACCTGCATGGACACTTCTAAGCTTAATTACTAGCTTAGATCTGGTACACTGCCACCATCCAGAAGTGTGTCTGGAGCACTTCCTGTCCCCCCAAAACTCTCCCCTCCCTGGGTGGCCTTGAGGGACTTCACCAATTCCCTGGTGAACACAGATCCAAACCCCTTGGATCTTAAAACAAGGAGAAATCAATCAGGTTCTTAAAAAGAAAGCTTTTAATTAAAGAATAAAGGTAAAAATCATCTCTGTAAAATCAGGATGGAAAATACTTTACAGGGTAATCAAATTCATATAGCACAGAGGAACCCCCTCTAGCCTTAGGTTCAAAGTTACAGCAAACAGAGGTAAAATCCTCTCAGCAAAAAAAGGACATTTACAAGCTGAGAAAACAGAAATAAAACTAATCCTCCTTGTCTGGCTGTTACTTACAATTTTGAAACATGAGAGACTGGTTTAGAAAGATTTGGAGAGCCTGGATTGACGTCTGGTCCCTCTTAGTCCCAAGAGCGAACAACACCCAAAACAAAGACCACAAACAAAGACTTCCCTCCACCAAGATTTGAAAGTATCTTGTCCCCTTATTGGTCCTCTGGTCAGGTGTCAGCCAGGTTTACTGAGCTTCTTAACCCTTTTCAGGTAAAAGAGGCATTAACCCTTAACTATCTGTTTATGACAGTGGCAACTAAGCCACAAATCCCAGCACAGTTTTCCAGAGCAGAGTATTTTTGGTCCTCAGTGGTATTTTGGCATTATAGACAAACTCCAATCGTTTTAATAGGTGAGCAATTCCATTGATTTGAGGTCATCTTCCTGTCCTGTCCAATGCTAGCCCTTCAGATGACAGTGAGTCAATGGTCTGCTTCTGCAATGAGGTTCTCTTCAGGCTGAGGATCTCAGCATATGTCCTGAGTTGGTACATCATCTTCCTGCTGATGCACCATTGCAGATGGAGGTGATGGACCATCACTTCCTAACCCCCTTGGAAGTTTGAAAGGCTTTTATTATAGACACTCCCACACATGCATGGAGGTAAGCCACTTATTTTTACTTAATTTTTAATTGAATGTTTTGAATGCTGTGAGCCTGCCCTTGCAGCCTCCACTCATACCAAAAAAGAGTTTTGTTGAGGAGGTTGGATGAAGCTTTAGAACCTGTATTACAGATGTTCTCAAACTGGGGGTTGTGACCGCTCAGGAGGTCACAAAGTTATTACATGGGGGAATTGCGAGCTGTCTCCACCCCAAGCCCCACTTTGCCTCCAGCATTTATAATAGTGTTAAATATATTAAAAAGTATTTTTAATTTATAAGGAGGGGGGGCTGCACTCAGAGGCTCGCTATGTGAAAGGGTCACCAGTATAAAAGTTTGAGAACCACTGCTGTATTACATATGCCCTGATGGTTTCCTTCCTTTTTCTTTTCTCTTAGGATTTGGGGGAGGAGGGTCATCTGGAGACAGTGGGTCCTCCTGGCAAGCCCTTTGATGAACCAGTTCCTTCCACTCATCTGGCAGTTGTACCTGAGGAGAGATAAATATGTTGATGGAAGGACAGGAGTATGCTGATGGTGGACAGAGTGACCCAAGATGGTAAGTTTGGAATTTTGGATGTATACAGGCTGTGGCTTTGCTTAGTTAGTGGATCTCTAATTTATAATTTTATACTGTCATTTCACACTAATGTCTCTTCTTCTGCCTTTCTCTTGCAGATTTGCAGTTTCTGAGAATAGGTGGCTCCCAGATGAACATGCAAATCCCATCACTCAGCTTTGTTTTTCAGTCTTTCTGTTACCTCTGCTTGTTTTTGCAGCCTTTATTTTATTACAAGACATGAAGAGGAATAAAACTCCCATTTATCTTATCTGTTTATATGTATAAGTGTTTCAGTGACTGATAGTTTTGTGCATTAAATTGTGTATGTTTGGGTTTTGTGTCCTGTGTGTTTTTCCAGCTTTCTTTAGCAGATCCAACACTAGCCCAGCAGATTTACAGGGAACTGAGAATTACCATTGGATAATTTGCTGTCATCATTTTCTAAAATGATGAGAAAAAAACTAACAAATCTAATCCTCATCAGAGCCAGATCAAGGCATAGGTATTATAGATCTGGACCAAGAGAGCCCTAGCTCCTGAAGATAGGTGATTTACATCAGAATCTTAGCTTTAAATTAAAACTAATAAAATTAAGTTTCATTTTCTGATTGCAAAGAAAATCTTGAAAATATGACACAAGTGCAAATGATACACTGACATCTGCTTGAGTCTGTAGGAAGCCTGGAACAATAGCTCCGAGACATCTACTCCACATAACCCCCCCCCCCACCAGAAGACCATGTGGTAGGAGGAGAAGAGAGCAGCAATTCAAACCCAGCCACGCAAACAGGAAAAACCCTGTCTGCTGGGTTAAGTACAGGGCCCTCACTGCTGGCACTCCTGGGAACTAGAATACAACCCTATTGTGCTGCCTCTGCCTCTTTGGGGCAGAGCAATGGGAGAGTCTTGTGTTCTGCTGTGCCTCTGCCCCTGGATGGTCTTAATCTAGCTCTGGTCTTGGCTGGATCAAACCACAGTCCCTTACATGGAAGCACATCTTGTGGCCACTACACCAGTCTCTGAAGTCTTCTTAAAGAAACAGAACTGTGAATTTCTTTTTCCTCTGTTAGTCAGAAGGATATTTTCATGCATGGGATTTATGACCTCAGATTAAGATATTCATAAGTGTTATTTTTTTTAAAAAAGTTTTGCCAATACTCTTACTAATAGTAATGTTTTTATCTTTAATGAATACAGTTCCCCGCATAAATAACTGCACTGAACTTGCTTGTGAGCTCATTCACGAATATTTGCTTAACACAAAACATTCTGTCTCAAAGGAAAAGTTTGTTCATTTTGTTTCACTTAACATCATATTTTTCATCACAATCAACCCACATCCTTTTTTTGTTCTGTTTTCATATCTTGTCATCTCCTCTGGCTCACTAACAATGCATGGAGGAAAATTGTTTGAAAATGCATTCGTAATTTTCTTTTGACTTAATTAAATCAATTGTAGTAACTGTGGTGAAATACCTTGGAACTTTGAAAATCATTTGGATACAACACATAACCCAGTCCTTAAAAGGCCTACATAAAATATTAGCAATCCTGTATGCTATGGCTGACTTCTGACAGCTCTTTCAAGTTGGCCTACTTTACAAGAAAGAAGTGCAGAAACTCTACTTTGAAGTGTTTACGCAGTTGGATTTGTTATCAGAAAAACAAAATAATGCAAAAGAAAGAGAGTTAAATACAACGGGAGTATCTAGCACGCAATGTACAGAGATAAGAGATCCATACCCAAGGATTTAGGACTCTTAGAATTTCAGGAATTCTGGAACCCTTTAAGTTTTCTCGAAGCTCCACTGAGCTGATACGTCACAGTGAGTGCAAGTATACTTGTTCATAGCTGTGGTGGCACCAGAAACACTCAAACTTTCTATCCATATGTGGGTTTGGATGCACACTGTGCAAGGCCTGTATTTCATATGCTTCAAAGAAGTAAATTCCACAAACAAGACATGTTTAAAAGAGGTAAAAGCTCAGTGCTCCAGATGTCTTGCAAAGCAGGTAACCTCTTAAAAAAACATTAAATTAAAAATTAAAGTTTTCATTCAAAATTGTTTTAATTATTGTTTTCTGGGTTCCTTCCTAGTAATTAATCTCATTTGATGTATTCTGATTATTTGAATTTTCTTGTTATACTGTATTTTATGTACTGCTAATTTAGCACATATATTTTTCATTTTGGTGTAAGTCAGTTGGTTCCCTTTTGTTTTGTTTGCGCTTTGGAATTAGCCACCATCAATATATAAATTATATCACCTGTTGTTTGACTAATATGGGGACAAGATATCAGTGGGAGATAATTGTATGAGTAATGCGAGAAGGATTTGGCCCTCTCTGTAATGATCTATACAGTTTAGGTCAAATTCTGTCCTCAGGCCACATGTGAAAATTATTATACAACAAATTAATTACAGAAAAATCCTTACTTAAAACTCATCCCAGGGAGCAAAGAAGAATGAAATATGAATGTTCTCAGTATACTCACTGAAATTTTTAAGAAATATGCATATCTTTGGTGCCTTTTCACTATCAATCATTTCTGACTTGTGCCATGCTTTTATTTTCGCAGGTAATGTCTCCAGTGAGAAGAATGGTGTTTCTTTCAATGTACAGAATGGTGATGTGTGTCTTCAGGACTTTTCAGGAAAGCAGCTCGTATTTCATGAGAAGGATGATGCAGACCACAAAAAAACCCGTGTCTCACTCAGAAGGACTTCAAAGAGGGGAAGCCTACATTTTATTAAGCAGATGTGATTTTTTTTTGAAAGCACATTGTTTTACAGTGTAAAACACAGATTTTTACTTTAACTATTTTACATAATGTGAGAAGACTAGAAACTGATCCTTGTTTTATAGACAGTACCGGAGCCTTGAGGCAGTCATATACTGGGTTGATAAGGAGAGTTATAATTATTTAAAAAGTCATTGCTACTATTTGAAAAGGTACTTCAGATACTACATCACAATTGGTACAATTTCCAATTTGATTTTCCATTCTTCCTTTTCCCCCCATAAGGTTTAAAGAAAGGTTTGGTTTTAGACTCTTATTTTCTCAGTATAACTACAATTAGTGTATCTGAATACAATACATAGTATTGTAAATGTAAATGTAGGTAACTAGAAATTACACTTAAACGAGATTCTAAGTTATCTTTCAAAATGTTAGTTTCAAATTGTCTACTACAACATTTTTAAGATTATAGTTGCAGATTTTATAGCATTGTAAATAAGCAAAACAGTATCCATCTGTAAGCATTTTTATGCTATTTTTATATTTATTTCTTGTAATATAAATTTTAAAATATTCCTTTGTATAGAAAAATTGATATTTTGTTTTAAATTTATTGTTAGAATGTAGTTAAAGTTGATTATTTCAATTACCTTCTGAAGCATTCTACATTATATATTTATAGGTAATTTGTTCAGTACGTGAAATAATTTACAGTGGTTACAGTGTGAAGATGTTCACAAGACAGAGAACTGTAAATATGAACTGTCACTATAGAACCACTGACTGGGAGCCAGGAATACAGTGCATGGGTGTCTTGTCAAGGGATAAAACTCCGCAGGAGGGAGTGATGGATAAAGTAGGCAATAGGTTACTAGCTATATACCTGGCCCCATTGAAGTCAATGGGAGTTTTGACATTGATTTCAGTGGGGACATGATTTCACTCCCAGTGGCTGTAACAGAAATAAATATGCAGCCAGTTCATAACTGCAATATTTAAGAAAAATAATTATCATTAAAAAACCAGTACCTGTTATTATTTAGTAGCCAAGCGTTTGTTTCATTATTAAATTTTTATAAAAGATCAGTTTCTCTCACATCCTGAGCTATAATGCAGGTTTCTATTTGTTTTTGGTCTCTGCTGACTGTCAAATCCTGAGGTCCTTACTCAGTGTTTACTTGTTACCTACTCAACTAAAACTTCTAATGATCTTCAGTGCGCGTTTATGAGGAGAGACTAAAAAGACTGGGACTTTTCAGGTTGGGAAAAGAGATGACTAAGCGGGGATTGATAGGTATATAAAATCGTAAATGGTGTGGGAGAAAGTGAATAAGGAAGTGTTATTTACTCCTTCACATAACATGAGAACCATGGGTCACCCAATGAAATTGATAGGCAGCAGTTTAAAACAAACAACAGGACACAACACAGAGTCAACCTGTGGAACTCATTGTCCTGGGATGTTGTGAACATCAGAACTGTAAAGGGGTTCAAAAAAGAATTCATTGAGGACAGTTCCATCAATGGCTATTAGCCGAGATGGTCAGGGACACAACCCCATGCTGTGAGTATCCGTAAACCTCTAACGGCCAGAAGCTGTGACTGGATGATGGGATGGATCACTTGATAAAGTACTCTGTTCTGTTCATTTCCTCTGAAGCATCTGGAACTGGCCATTGTCCAGATGACAGGATGCTGGCAAGATGGACCATTGTCTGACCTAGTATGGCCATTATTATATTCTTATGCTTGCCTGAATAAGGACAGAAGGATTAGGCGCTGTATGCATAATATCTCATAATAGATAGAGAATGCTGCCTTTCTCCTTATGTTCTTGCACAAAGTCTGGGTGCAGCTGGAGTCCTTGGGTCGAGGAGTGCAAAGACTTCTACCAGCCAGTACCCACACTAGTACCAGCCCCTGTGAAGGAGATTACTAGGGGGCTGGGTTATGTTGCCCCCTACAGAGGAAGAACAAATGCTGTACTTCCTTCAAGGTTGGTGCATTAGCAGCATTCCCTGGGGAACCCTGGAAACACTGTTCTAGAGTGGTGAGCATTGGTACTGCCTCCTACTTTGGACTCTGTTGCAATGCAACAATTTGAACTCTGAACATTCTACAAATGTCAAATCCTTCTGTATTGATACAATACATAGGTTCTGTTTGTCATCTATTTCTGAGATTGCCCTGAGCGCATTTGTATAGTGACAAATTTAAAACATTTGTTCTATTTACCCACAAGAGTTGTAACTGCATGTGAACCACATGTAAGAATGATCATGGTACCACAATACAAACATTAATAATCTAGGCATGCATTTCAGTGAATGCTTGGCTATTTGTCTTAGGGGCCTTTGCACTGTTTCCTTATAAATACATGAAAACTAAATAATTTTATATTTTCAAATGTAAAAAAAAAATTTGTATAAGTAATGGACATTTAGATAATATGTATTTCATTTAGATAATATGCAATTATAAATTATCTATTTACATTTCTTAGAATAATATGATTCAGGCTACCTGTCCTATTGGAGGAAATTCTATCAGGCCCTCTATATTTGTTTAGGTTCCATCTTTCATGGTTTTAGCAGCCCTACTCTTCATAGAGGTTTGAACATGAACCCACCCAGAGCTGGTGCGTGCCACCCTATGAGTCTGCTGGAGGCAAAAACATGGTATGAGAAGTACCAAACAGCTGTTTCTGTCAAGTATTCTGATTTCCTGCCAAAAAAAGCTTGTTACACCACGATTAAACTGCTTGGATTCTTAACTTGGTTTCATTTTTGCATCCAGTGTGTCCTCCTTGCATTTTTTATCCTTTTCATTTGATTTCTTGCTTATAGGAGTTGTCACCTACATACCCCTTTCTATTAAAATAAGTAAACATCTCTCATATATAATAATGCTTTTGGATGATAATGTTAGATAAAGTAAAATCTATAGCTTGAATTCAAATGTCTACCATTGTCACATAATATTGTCCAATATACTGTATCACTTTAGCTCAGTGAACAACCTCCCCCTATTACTCCACTTGAGAAAAATGCTTGTACAACCACCTTTGTAAGAACTCATTTGGTAGTGGGTAAAGAGATGTTCTGTCTAAATTTTCATCTGAAATGTCTCATACTGCCTCACAGAAAGCATGTAAAATGCCAGTGCATCGCTTAAATATTTTAGGGCTGTATTAATCAAAGTTTTAAGTATTACAAATTACTAATCATTTGCACTTATACAACCACTTCAGATGTGTGCCTGTCCAGGAACAAGCTGGACTCTCCAGTTCTCCCAACAATAGCACTGCTATTTAAATGGCATCTTCTGCTAATCAGAATATCTTCTAAACAGGGATGAAAGGCTGACCCCCAGGGCTGCTTGGCTGAGAGTCTACTGAATTGGCAGAGGGAAACACTTTCCTTGGACTGTTTGTTATGTCTACACAAGTCCAAAGAAACAATTGCTTGCTATTGAAGTCAAGGTGATTAGAAAACATGTTACAGTGCCCAGTAAGACACTGCTTGTTGTATTGCCAATGCCTGTGTTTTATAGAAGTGGGCAGGTGGCAGGGGGGGGAGGGGGAGAAAGAGGGGAAGAGTTAGAAATGCCTCCTTCTGCTGCCAGTCTGCCAAGTAGGGGAGAGGTAGCTGTGTAGGTGAAAGCATCCCAACTGAAGACAGACAGCTGGAGAGTTGCAGCAAGCAGGAAAAGAGGGAGGGGAAGAGAAAGAAAACCCAGAACTCTTTTAGTCTCTGCTACTATCTTGATAGGTAGCTGCTGCCAAAATACTATTTATACTGTGCCACAGGGTTTGCATGACCTATTACTGACAAATACTGTGATGGCATTAGGGTTTGGGAATTCAATCCAGACCAGTGAGGAATTGTGTCACCATCTTCCCTGTAATGTTGGGTGCCTCGCAATTCTTTGCTATTGTAGCTCCCAACCTGGGCTGCTCACAATGCTACCAGCATGCAGGTCAACCCAAAATGTCTGTGTGCTAAACAGCCCTGGTTCAGCAGCTCTGACCCCAGCAGCCTGTCTAGAGCCATAGCCACACACGGCTTCAACCAGCTTTGGTTACTACTTGCAGGGTGAGCTCAACACACACTCTGTATTTTCCCAAACCATGTGCCCTGAAGTGTCCAGCCCTGTCCTGGACAGTTCATAGAAATAATATGGTTCATTTGTTCCTCTAAAGACACAAACATGACACAACTTATTAACTTAACTGGGGTGAGTACATCCTTCCCTTAAAACACCTCACTGAGTTGGTTTATAGTAAAATAAAACAAATTTTTAACAATAGGGCAGAGGTTAAGTAATGCTGAGTAAGAAGGAATAAAGTTAGGAAAAAAAGTAAAAAAAGCAAACAGGATGTTAAGAAGTATTAAAAAGAGAATGAGACGGAAAATATTTTATTGCTCTTATATAAATCCATGGTACGCCCACATCTTGAATACTGCATACAGATGTGGTCTCCTCATCTCAAAAAAGATATACTGGCATTAGAAAAAATTCAGAGAAGGGCAACTAAAATGATTAGGGGTTTGGAACGGGTCCCATATGAGGAGAGATTAAAGAGGCTAGGACTTTTCAGCTTGGAAAAGAGGAGACTAAGGGGGGATATGACAGAGGTATATAAAATCATGAGTGGTGTGGAGAAAGTGAATAAGGAAAAGTTATTTACTTGTTCCCATAATATAAGAACTAGGGGCCACCAAATGAAAGTAACGGGCAGCAGGTTTAAAACAAATAAAAAGTTCTTCTTCACACAGCGCACAGTCAACCTGTGGAACTCCTTGCCTGAGGAGGTTGTGAAGGCTAGGACTATAACAAGGTTTAAAAGAGAACTGGACAAATTCATGGAGGTTAAATCCATTAATGGCTATTAGCCAGGATAGTAGGAATGGTTTCCCTAGCCTCTGTTTGTCAGAGGGTGGTGATAGATGGCAGGAGAGAGATCACTTGATCATTGCCTAGGTTCACTCCCCCTGGGGCACCTGGCATTGGCCACTGCCAGTAGACAGGATACTGGGCTGGATGGACCTTTGGTCTGACCCAGTACAGTCATTCTTATATTCTTAAAAGATTACAAGCAAACAAAGTGAAAATAATCTAAAAGTCTAAAACTTAATCTAGTAAAACATAGGCTTTGTGATGCTTTCTCTCACCTATCTTCTTTCTTCCCACTATGCTGACTTTCCTCCATCAGGACTTTTCACAGAAGTATAGGTGCGTTTTCCCTTGTCGTCTTAGGTGAAAGATCTTTATGTAAGCAGGTCTCTCCCCAATATTCTGTTCTAGAGACGTCAGTCCCTCTTGGTTGAAGACCCGTCTTTCTCAGCGTGCAAAAGCACTGTTCTTCAAGGAATGTCCCTGTGTGGGTGCTCCACTTCAGTGAATGTGTATCCTGGGGCCTTTGGTCAGAGAATCTCAGCAACAGAGCTCATCTGAGTTGTGCATTCACTCTCCCCATCTCGGTGCCTAACTAGCGCAGCGTGACTAGACCCCTCCTCTCATTTCCTCTTAACCACCCTGGGCCTGAGGACAAAGCTCCCAGCAGTGTTAAAATCAATAGTTATCTTTAGGATTAGAATAGTCTTTTAGTTTTCTAGTTAGATTTAGTTATCTTTTTCTCCCCATGTCTTTCATTCAAATTTTTTTCCCTTCCTTTCCCCCTCCCCCAAGTTTGAATACCCCTTAGATTAATTTGTGTTCACCCCTTAGGGCTGAACCACTACAATTTGACGGACTTCAGCATTCCCTTTCCTGCCAGGAGGCGATCCTGGTCTTAGACACTTGCAGTGCATCCAGTGTCTAGGTGAGGCACATGTCCACAAAAGTGCTCTCACTGAAGCAACTAAAAGTCTCAGGCCAGAAAGGCCAGAGACCTAGGGTCTTAAACTTATCTGGATGGAGAAGTCTCTGTGATCAGCATTCGATCCCAACAGTAGACACCCACACCCCGGACAACAGTCTCCTACAACCCCTTCTGAAAGACAACTTTCACCTCCTCATAGAGGAAGGCTCACTCCTCCAAAAAGGCAGCAAGGAAAAGAGCATCAGCCTTACTTATCTCAGCGATGCTGTAATCACCACTCTTCGATACTGATGTATCTCTCGTATGCACAGTACCACGTCAACCCACCTCACTTCTGACCCTTCATTTTCCAGTGAGGAAGAAGACAATGAGGACAAGGGTTCTTTTACATCACATCATTCTTCTCCCATCCTCACTTCAGCATTAGGCCTAAATCTCACCACAGGGTTGACACCCAAAACTGGTATGGCCAGCCATGGATGCCTTTGCCATTCCCCATGCATTGGCCCTACTGAGTGGCATACAGGGAACAATACCCTGGCCCCCAAGCTCTACAGGGAGAGGATTAGATCTCTCCCACTACTTTCAGTGGCTGCATCATCAGAGCACCCTGAGGAAAGCTTTGAAGAACAAGAGGGAGGCCCTGGAACAAGAACAACACCACCAGTCACAGTCCTCTTTTCTCCCAATGAGGCCATAATGCCCCCCGCCACCCCCAGCTGCAGATGATTTCAAACATTTCTAAGAGCTCATCAAAAGAATCGCCTAGCAATCCCTCTAGAGGAAGTCTGAGAGTTCCAGCATACATTACTGGACATTCTCCAAACTTCATCTCCATTGAAAATTGCACTTCTGATAAATGAAGCACTTATAGAGCCGGCTACAAACATATGGCAGACCCTGGCAACAATACTATCCACTTGCAAGAGAGTGGATAAAAAAATATTATGTCCCTTCAAAGGAGACGGATGGACTTTTATTTTCTCATCCACATAAAACTCCTTAGTGGTTGATGTAGTCAATAACGAGGCAGACAACACCAACCCGATCCACCCCATATGACAAAGAGTGGAAATAGTTGGATCTATTCATCAGCCATTCTTCAATTTTGGATTGCCAATTATGCCGCACTGATGGCGAAATATGATCACACAAATTATTCCAAACTGATGGACTTTATTGACTACCACAGGACAAAAGAGACCAGTTTAAGGCCATCATCCCGGAGGGCCATCTCCTAGCCTGGACTTCTTTACAGCGTCTTTACATGCAGCAGACATGGCAGTACACTCCACGGCCAATATCATGGTACATGCCAAGTTTCATGGCTTCAACCTGTCCAGTTCCCACCATGGAAGACCTCCCTTTTGATGGCCAGAAGCTGTTTGCAGCAAAGACTGACAAGTCTCTCCACACCTTGAAGTACACTTGGGTAACCCTTCATTGCCTTGGGATATACACACCTGTATCAAGTAAAAAACAGGGTAAATACTATCCAACCCAGCGTACAAGGGCTGTCCCATACACCCAACAACAGAGGCAATATGACACACTAAAGCTGAGACAGAGACTTCCAAAGTATCGACCACCTCCAGCTCAATCATTGGTGTCCCAGCAATCCCTCTGCAGAACAACAATTTTGAGGGTTTTGGTCAAGGGCCTAAGTGAGCTCCCCATTCCTCAGTGCTGACACTATCACTGACCATCTCCATTTTGGTGTTGTTTGACTCCTTTCTATTTGGCATGGAAATCCATCACCACAGACAAATAGGTTTTAGAAATAATCCACACTGGCTAGTTGATACCATTTACCTCCATCCCCCCTACCCTCCCTCCCTCCCTGTCCCTCTTCAGGAACCCCTCTCACAAACATCTTCTATGGCAAGAACTAAACCACCTCCAAAATCTGGGTGCTGTGGAGATGGTACCATCACAACACAGTGGGAAGCTGTTTTATTCTCACTACTTCTTAATCCAGAAAAAGAATGGAGGATGGTGACCTATTCTAGACCTCAGAAAATTCAAAATTTGTAAGGGTCCAATGGTTCAGGATGGTCACTTTAGCAATAACAACACCAGCACTGGAACAGGGACTGGTCCTTGTCCCTTTACCTCCACGACACCTATTTTCACATAACCATACATCCCACTCATGGGAGGTTCCTCAGATTTACTCTGGGAACAGAACATTGTCAATACAAAGTTCTACTTTTTGGCCTTTTGACAGCACCATTGGTGTTTTCCAAAATGTTTGTGGTAATGATGGCACACCTCTGCAAGCAGGGAGATAATCCATCCAATCACAAATTCTCCTCAGTTACTGCACAGGACGAGTAACCTTGTCTTCTCTTGTGTCTGTCTAGTGATGGATGCCAGAGATGGCTTCTGTCCTTACTTATATCTTCCAAAGTTCAATTAACTTATTTCAAGCAGGAGGTGTCATAAACAGATAGTCAAGGGTTAATAGAACAGAAGTACTTCATGTCTCTTTTGCCTGTAAAGGGTTAAGTTCAGTGAGCCTGGCTGTCGCCTGACCAGAGTACCAATCAGGGGACAGGATACTTTCAAATCTTGAAGGAGGGAAGTTTTTGTGTGTGCTATTAGATTTTGGTTGTTATTCACTCTGGGGGCTCAGAGGGACCAGACGTGCAACCAGGTTTCTCTCCAATCTCCCTGATACAGGTTCTTATAGATTCAAAATATTAAGTACTAGGTAGATAAAGCGAGTTAGGCTTATGGTTGTTTTCTTTATTTGCAAATGTGTATTTGGCTGGGAGGAGTTCAAATTTGTATTTTGCTGAAAGGATTTTAATTGGTACTTGTATACTTAGGCTGGGAGGGTATTCCCAGTGTCTATAGCTGAAAGACCCTGTACCTATTCCATCTTAAATTTACAAAGATAATTTTTATTGTTTTTTCTTCCTTTAATTAAAAGCTTTCTTGTTTAAGAACTTAATTGTTTTTAGTCTGGTGAGACCCCAGGGGACTGGGTCTGCATTCACCAGGGAATTGGTGGGGACAAAGGAGGGAGGGGGGAGAGAGAAGCTAATTTCTCTCTATGTTAGGATTACTGTCTCTCTCAGGGAGAATCTGGGAGGGGAAGAGAGAAGAAGGAGGGGGGAAGGTGCATTTTCCTCTCTGTTTTAAGATTCAAGAAGTTTGAATCACAGTGATCTTCCAGGGTAACCAGGGAGGGGAAGCCTGGGAGAGGCAACAGTGAGGGAAAGGGTTTACTTTCCTTGTGTTAAGATCCAGAGGGTCTGGGTCTTGGGGGTCCCTGGGCAAGGTTTTGGGGGGACCAGAGTGTACCAGCACTGGAATTCCGGGTTGGTGCAGTGCTACGGTTCTAAACTGGTAATTGAGCTTAGAGGAAGTCTGCTGGTACGCGGGAGGGCCGTCTTTTTTGTTGACGGTTCGAATGTTGTGAGTGGGGAGACCATGACGGGGACCTCATGCTGTTCTTCTGTGGGGCTTCCCCCCCTGATGATTCTACATAAATGGTTGCGGGCCATGTTTATCCACAGTGCGTAATTACACAGGAGGCAAGTGATAGCTATGACATCCCCGTCCTAGTGGCAGACTGCACAGTCCAATATCAATGAGCATCCCAATCCCCCACAGAGTGCCAATACATACTTTCATAAGTATTAAGAACCAGTTGTGGTCAAGCTTTCAGAAAGACCTCACTCAATACAATCTGATCATTCATAATATGTATAGAATATTGATCATGCTTATCACTTGAGGTCAGCAGCCCCCCCCCCACCCGTCTTTATAGACCAGTGAACCTTTGCAGTGGATTCTTCTGAAAGTAAAACTCAGACCAAGCATCTCTCTTTTGAGGAGTGGAGATGCCATGCTTCTCTTCCCCAATTTGTTAATGTGAGGTTTGCCTCCACCCTTTGTTAGCTTGATGGGTCTGTTTACTGATCATATATAAATTGGGCTAAACTCACATTCTTCTGTTTAGGATAGACTTATTTAACAACTTCCCCGACATACCTGGTTTATGCACACTTCAGTTATAATTCCAGCTGACATTCATAACTCTTAATGCCCATCACGTACATGCGTCACACAAGAATATTATTGACCTATTAGTTATTAGTTTTCAGATGATACCTGAAAGGCATGTTTTGTACAAAGATAATTACAATAGCATGCAGGGTGTGAATAGAGGGGTGCTTAGTATCACAGTTTGCATGACATTACCGACAGATGAAAAAAAGACAAGTCCTTGTGCTAATGAGCTAACAGCCTATATTGGAAAAACACAAAACGGAATATGGGAGGGACTTGGAAGGATAAGGGTTATGACCTTCAAAGTTAACGAGTTGTGCTTATTGGTAAATATTGCTGCATGCAGTAATGTAGCCACGTTGGTCCCAGGATATTAGAGAGACAAGATGAGTCACCTGAGCATTGAAGAAGAACTCTGTGTAAGCTCAGAAGTTTGTCTCTTTCACCAACAGACATTGGTCCAGTAAAAGCTATTACCTCACCCACTTTGTCTCTCTCTTGTTACATATACAACTTGAGTTGGGAATTCATGTGATATCCTAACAAGATATCAGGTTTCTATAAATCATGGTGATGGGCACATTAAAATACAGAGAGAGTCATGCAACAAAGCCAGTCAGAGACAGGATGAAGTATTGAGAAACAGCTGCACATTTTAGGTTCTGCTAGACTTTTAACATTGTACCTGTCAACACTCTAACTATTGAGCAGGTCAGTGCTGTTATGTTATTGCTTAACTTAGCAGCCATTGGTCATAAGTGTACTGCTTCAACAGAAACAAAGCCATCAAGTCCATACTTGAGCTGTTCTAAAGATTTGAGAATAGGAAAAATCTGTGATCATGAATGTTGAACAAAGAAAACTCCCATCCATTTTCTCCTCTATGTTTTACAAAACTAACTATTTTAAAGGGAAAATGGTGTTCCCTACTCCCTTCAGTTGAATCTTAAATCTTAAAACAACAGCAAAGTATCATCCAAAAAAATGGCACTACCTTACTTGACAGATCTGGCCCCTGTGTGTATTCATAGTCTTGTCTGTTGACTTTAGTGATTAAAAAAAGTTTACTATTTGTACTGTACTCCATTCCATTAGCACTACAGAGTTAATATGGCTATGGGAGAGAGAGCTGCATTCTGTTCTGGGATTGTGCCTCGTCCACTAAATTGTTAGCTAAATTCCAATTCAGGGCTCTGTTTAGAG
Source organism: Gopherus evgoodei (assembly GCF_007399415.2). Taxonomy (NCBI): domain Eukaryota; kingdom Metazoa; phylum Chordata; order Testudines; family Testudinidae; genus Gopherus; species Gopherus evgoodei. The sequence goes on along the minus strand of NC_044322.1, from coordinate 140,391,362 downwards.
GATTTAAGGAACTTCTGCATAGTAATTCTCCTTACCCCATCCTGTACTGTATACAGCAACACTTCCAAAGTACAAAGACTGAATTCTCTGGTCTCCATTTCCTTACATCTTCTCTACCTTTACAGTCAGTTACAATCAATTTGGGAATCATGTCAAAAACAGAGTATTACAACATGAATGCTTTTCAATAACATTCTTAATTCCACATGCAAATCCCTTGAAGGTGTTTAGGAGTAGATTTTGTGCCTTCAACTATTTTGAAAATTCCCTTATGGTGTTAAACAGCCACTCACAGGTCTGGTTCTTTTCTATTTAGGGGTGGGGGGAGGGAGCCAGCGGAAGGGCAAGGAATTACAGGTTTTGCAACTGTCTGTTGCGCACATGCAGGTCAGGCATCTTTATCTGAAATCAAGACATGGAGCTCTGTGCCAACAAATTTTAATAGAGTTATACCAGTGTAAAACAAGAGTAACAGCGGTAAATCTGGCCAAAAGTGCACATTTCAGCTGTCCATTACATCCCTAATGACTGCTTATAAGAAAAACAGTTTCATTTACAACTGGATACTGTAACTCTTCTATCTTCATTAATTAATTAAATAATCAAACACTAGAGTTGAATGCACCAGACAGATGGTCATAATCTCAAATCTGGTTTCAGTGCCAATTTGTTTTTCAGGTTAAAAAACAGTTCATATTCAAGTAAATGTCCTTACTTTTGCTAATGGCATCTTAGAATATTAAATTAAAAAAACATAAAATCTAATTTACTTTGTACTTTTTATTGTTATTTTTGCATTTCTCAGCTTGGACAATGGGAATAGGCTACTCGTTTTCACTTTTGTTTCTAATGACTTTCTAGTTAATTTCACTTTCTTATGCCTTAACACACTGTTCAATCTTTAAGATCGTTATCTTGCAAGCTGCCTCACACAACATTATGTTGGCTTCAACAGAGCTCCATGTATGCATAAGGGTCTGTGTGCAATAGCTTGTGAGTGCAAAGCCTGAGTCACAAATATTGTAGGGGAGAGTGTATTGGTTCTTAGACTCCCCCTCCTACCAGCCTGTTAATTAGAACTTTTAAAAATACTATTTCATGGAAACATTCCTATTGGTCTTAGGCTTTATACATATTGATCATTGTTAAAGGTAAATAAGGAGTCAAATTTTCCTTGAATCTGAAAGCCTCCCTAGACATGCATCCTGCAAACATTTATTCACGTGCTTAGCCTTACTAGCATAAGTACTTCCTTTAACTTCAGACACACGGACTGCTCATGCTAGTAAAGTTAAGCATGTTTGTAAGGGCTGCAAATGCAGGCTCTTAAACTCTTCCAGGAATCTCTTTAGAGAGAGCCACCTCGATCCATGTGACTAAATTCACTATTGCCACCCCTCCAGTGTTCAAAACTCATGAGTAAGGCAATCCCCAAAATCAGGTAACTGCATGAAAAAGTCTGAGACTTAAAAAAACCAACAACATACCAGTAAATGCTTGTGTCTCTTTAGTTACCCCTGTGTTTTGATCCTTCAGGGTTCCCAGTATCCAACTTTTCTCAGCTGCCATGAGAACTTTTTAAAAATGAAATGCCAGATTCTTTCTTAATAACATGACTCCTGGAGCTGGGGTTTTCAGAAAACAACACCACCAAATAGCTCAAGAGCAGCCGGGTGGGAGATCGGGCTCTGACGCAGGCTCTGCCCGGGCTACATGAGACTCCAGAGCTGCTAGAGAAGGACGGGCGGTGGCGCTGTGGCGAGGAGTTGAGAGATTTCCCGCAGCAGCATGGCCGCCCCCGCCTGGGCACAGGGTCCGGCACAACAAGGCGGCACCCAGTGGTTTCCCCAGGAATTGAAATTAGAGGAGGGTGTTCGAATTTACAGGGAGGGTGTCAGGTCCAATGAGATATATAAAAGAGATATGAATAAAGTAAATGTTTTGTTAGGATTATGCAAATTTAACATAAGGAAAATGCAAGTTACACCAACACATAACAGATCTAGATTTCTAAAAAAAAAAAAAAAAATTAAAAAAATGTATTTAATTTAAATTAACTTTTGAAAAGTAAGCCATCATGGGATAAGAGGGCAGTCCTCTCATGGATCAGTAACTGGTTAAAAGATGGGAAACAAAGGGTAGGAATAAATTATCAGTTTTCAGAATGGAGAGAGATAAATAGTGGTATCCTTGAGGGGTCAGTACTGGGACCAGTACTGTTCACATATTCATCTGGAAAAATGGGGTAAACAGTGAGTGGCAAAATTTGCAGATGATAACTATCTTGAATAGTTTTGTAAGTCCCAGACAGACTGCGAGAGCTACAAAGGGATCTCACAAAACTAGGTGACTGGGCAACAAAATGGCAAATTAAATTCAAAGTTGATAAATGCAAAGTAATGCACACGGGAAAGCAATCTCAGCTATACATACAAAATGATGGCATCTGAATTAGCTGTTAACACTCATGAAAGAGATCTTGGAGTCATTGTGGATAGTTCTCTGAAAACATCCACTCAATGTGCAGCAGCAGTCACAAAAGCAAACAATGTTGGGAATCATTAAGAAAGGAATAGATAATAAGACAGAAAATATCACATTGCCTCTATATAAATCCATGGTATGTGCACACGTTGAATAGTTGTGCAGATCTGGTCACCCATCCAAAATATATATATTGGAATTGGAAAGGTACAGAGATGGGCAACTAAAATGATCAGGGTATGAAACGGAGGAGAGATTAAAATGACTGGGAATTTTCAGTTTAGAAAAGAGATGACTAATGCGGATATGATAGAGGTCTATAAAATCTTGACTGGTGCGAAGAAAGTGAATAAGGAACTTTATTTAATCCTCCACATAACAGAAGACTAGCAGTCATCCAATGAAATTAATAGGCAGCAGGTTTTAAAAAAACAAAAGGAAGTACTTCTTCACACATATAAAGTCAACCCAGGGAACTCTTTCCCAGGGGATGCTGTGAAGACCAAACTATAACAGGATTATAAAAAACTAGATAAATTCCTGGAGAACAGGTCCATCTGTGGCTATTGGCCAGGATGGGGAGGGATGCAACACCATGCTCTGAGTGTCCCTAGCCTGTTTGCCAGAAGCTGGGAGTGGGCAACAGGGGATGGTCACTTGATGATTACCTGTTCTGTTCATTTCCTCTGAAGCACCTGGCCTGACCACTGTCTGACCCAGTATGACCATTCTTATGTAAAAATTATTAAATTAAAATGTTTAGTACAGAAACTCCCCAACTAATGACCTCCCAAGATAGAAACAATGTGAGATAACAACCTTGGCAAATAATGCATTTTAAAAACCTTGGCCTACGAGGAAACCTATTTATATAAGTTTCCATTCCCAGTCACAAATCTAGCATTCTGGAGCAAAGTGACTAAAATTAGTCCAACAAACAAATGTTTTATTAACATGCCCCTCACTTTCCCTCCACCGCACTCCACTCACCGGTGTTGTCCTTGGTCAGTGAAGACTCAGAGTTCAGAGGTGCTTTCACATGAGTACACCTTCCAGTTGGGGGACAAGAAGGCACCTTGCTTGTTCTTCCAGCTGCTCTCTGTTCGCTCTGGCCACGTCTGTTCATTGTGCCACCGTTCACTCCACGCTCTGTGGCCAATGGCCCTGCACCGACAGCTTCTGCTGTCACCTGCCACTGTGACCTCTGTGAGTTGGTCTCTTGAGGTTCCACCAGCTCTCAGTGATTTCAACTGAGCTCTCAGTGCGGGAACCTCGCTCGCTGCTAGTGCAGTCTGGGTTGTCTCTTACACAAAAAACACTGTCCCCACAACAGGACTAAGCACTTAGACCTGATTGTCCAGTGATTTCAGCTGCAGGTGGTCACTTAACAGAACAAAAGACTCTCTATGGCGCCTAATCAGCTCTAACTTTAACACTGGAGAGGGACAGTTTCTACCTCCTTCAGCGCTCGTCTCTGATGCCTCCGATCATCACAGGCTAAGTACAGTTTCTACTGCCCTTTTCTCATACAATAAGAACAACATTTCATCCCCTTTCTCCCACATTCAAATGGTTTGTAACCTAACCCCAGCCAAAATCTATCACTTGGACAACACAGATCTGTTTGCTGGATACCTAAATAGATTATGTGTAACTGTAAATATAATCTGGCACTGAAGCCTTTCCCCAGCCCCAACTCATCACTAGCTGTCAGGAGAGCTCATTTAGACTTTGCTTACAAATCATCATTTGAAATTATTAGGTTGGCCAACATCACCGAAATGAATGCACTGGCATCATAAAAACAGCTAATATAAGCAAGGAAGCTAGTCTATGTTCATACTTTTCAAATCTATTATACTTTTTCAGATACACATATTTTATCATGTAAAAGCAGCAGAGTCCTGTGGCACCTTATAGACTAACAGACGTTTTGGAGCATGAGCTGTCGTAGGCTGAATACCCACTTCCTCAGATGCATGTCTGAGGAAGTGGGTATTCACCCACGCAAGCTCATGCTCCAAAACGTCTGTTAGTCTATAAGGTGCCACAGGACTCTTTGCTGCTTTACAGAGCCAGACTAACAGGCTACCTTGATATTTTATCATACACTGTATAAGCGTTTAAAGTGTGTATTAATGGTTCAGTTTACATTCAGATTTCCAAACAGTCACTGAATTGGTATGTAACTAGCTCACAAAACTGAGGGGGGTTGGGGAAATTCAGGGGGGGAGGGGGTGTAGGGAATTCACTGGCGGCCTCCAGGATGCTCCCGCAGCGCCACGCTCAGTCCGCGCGCTGCCCTCGCTGAGAACTAGGCTGCCGCTGCACGGGTCCTAACAGCAGCGTAGCGCCCTTATTGATGTCAAAGGGCTTTAAAAATACACCCAAGAGAGAGTCCCCTCCTAACTCAAGCCTATTAGCAGCACCAACGAGCTCAGTGGCGAGGTGGGTTTTTTTCTCGTTTCTCGAACAAGCGGTGGTTCTCTTTGGGTGCCAGCCGCTCTACCGTCCTTGCATGGCCTGTGCGCCAGCGAGCCGCCGCGGGAGGGCGGGGCGGGCAGACCCCAGGTTTCCCCTCCCCCGGCTGCAGCGGCGCCGGCTCCTGCAGCCTGGTGTTCGCGGCGGCACCTGTCACTCGGCAGCCTGCCGGGGCTCGGGCGCCTAGCTGGGTGCGAACGGCCCGGGGCCTGCCCGCGGGGGGACTGCATGGGCCCGGGGCGCTGGGTTGCCTTCCCCGCCCCCGCAGCCCCTAGCCTGGGCAGCGGGTTGGGTTGCTGCTGGGCGACCCCTTCCTCCTCCCACGGCAGCGGGCCGGAGCGGGGCAGGCAGAGGATGGGCCCCCCGCTTGCCCTTCGGCAGGTGAGTGGCTGCAGAGCGCCCGGCTGCGCACATCTCGCCGCGTGGGTGACACCCACATTGACAGGCGTTTCCGAGCGAGTCGGGATCCGGCAACGACAGGCGCTTGTTGGCCGGTGTTAGGAGCCGTGGTAAAGGAAACAAGCAGCCATCGGCCAGTCCCCTGCAACCCCATCGGATATTGAGATTACAGCAAATTAGTCCCCGGTCCCCAACCCCCAGGGCCGGGTTGTGTGTGAAATTCTAATCAGCTGGCGAAGAGGCGAGTCAGAGCATCGCTGGCTGTGACACACACCCTCTGGCATGCGGCAGCTTTGGACAGGGCTGGATTAACTTTTTGTGGGCCTGGTGCCCAACACAGTTGTGGGTCCCCATGGGACAAGGCGCAGGGGGGGCGGGATGGTCAGTCTCCAGAGTGAAGGGCAGGCTGGGGGCAATGAGGCACAGTGCGGCGGGAGCAGCCCCACTCTGTGCAGCCAAGCAGGAGGGCACTGGATACAAACCTGCAGCTGCCAGACCCATACTGGCCTGCCCAGCCCTGTGCTGCCAGCATGCCCCTTCCCCTTGAGAGCGGGCCCGCACTGCTCCTGTGCTCCAGCCTTATGCCCAGTGCGCCCTTGCCCAGAGACCTCCACCACAGAGCTCTATGCCCAGCCCCCACCGCAACTGCACAGCACCCTGCACACCACACTGCTCTCCCAGCAACCCCCCGCCTATGGACCTCCCCACTGCCCACCACCTTCCTCACAGTCCCACCATCACAGCTGCACAGCACCCCATATTCCTGAGGGGATTCTGCACCAAAAAATTAAAAATTTGGAGCACAATATTTTAAAATTCTGCAAATTTTGTCAATAAAGAAATGTGGCGTCTCCAAAATGATAGTGGGGAGCACAGGCCACTGGTTGCATGGAGGTGGGAGATTACCCTGCAGCCTCCCCCCACCCCGGGATAGGGACAGGGACTTGGCAGTGAGGGGCTGCAACCGACCCTGATTCAGTGGAAGGGCCAGGCCTGCCCCCCTGTGCCAGGTGCTCCAGGTGTGGGTGAGTAGGCTCAGCCCAGCAGCAGGATCCAAGTGCAGAGGGACTTAGTGTGGGGGGATCCAGGTGGGGGTAAGAGAGTTCTCTGTGGGGCAGTCTGGGTGTGGGTGGCTCAGTGGGAGATCTAGATGCACAGAAGCTCATTGGGAGGTTCCAAGTGCAGGGGTAATGGGACTCTGCAGGGGATCCAGGTGAAGGTGTTTGGGGCTCAGCGGGGGCGGGGCTAGGTGCAGGTGAGGTGATGTTCATTTGGGTGGGGGGTCTAGATGGTTGGAGCTCAGTGGAGAGGGTATATGGGGAGGGGGGTCATTGGGGTGGTACAGAGGCAGGGGAGGTGGGGCTTGTCAGGGGGAGGGTTCAATGGGTCTGCTTAACAGGAGAGCCCCAACTTCTGCCAAGGGATGCTGCATGCTGGGCTCCAGCTTCCCTCCTACCCTCGCTTACCCCATCCCCTTCTCTTCTCATCCTGTGCCCCTTCCCCACTACTTCATCTCCTCCTCATCCCACTCCCTGCTTCCTCCCTGGCCCTGCTTCCCCCATCCCCTTCTCTTCCCATCCCATGCCCCTTCCCCATTGCTTCATCTACTCATCCCACCCCCTTCCTTCCCAGCAGGGCTTTGGAACGGAGCCCAGAGCTGGAGCATGGAGCAGTGGAGCTGCTTCCCACTGCCCTCGCTTCCCATGCCCCCTTCTCTTCCCCATTCCATGCCCCTTTCCCACCGCTCCATCTTCTCCCCAGGCTTGGGAGGCAGAGGGGAACCGTTTGACAAGAAAGGGTGAATATCAAATAAGTCCTGAATAAAGACTGGGAGTGGATGGGTCACTACAAAAAGTGGTAATTTCCCCTCTGCTGATACTCTCACCTTCTTGTCAACTCTTGGGAAAGGGCAACTTCCACTTTGATTTCACTGGCCTCGTTAGCACTACAAATGTAATTTTCCCTCTTATATTAACCCCTTCTTGTCAACTGTTGAGAATAGGCCACTTCCACTTTAATTGAATTGGCCTCATTAGCACTGACCCCCCACTTGTAAGGCAACTCCCATCTTTTCATGTGCTGTAGTATATATATTGCTTACTGTATTTTTCAGTCCATGCATCTGATGAATTGGGTTCTAGCCCATGAAAGCTTATGCCCAAATAAATTTGTTAGTCTCTAAGGTGCCACAAGGACTCCTTATTGTTTTTACAGTTTATTGTGTCCCTGTCTGTTTCTTAGATATTGAACTAAAGAGCTGTATTACCCTCTGGACTGATCCCCTATCCATGGGTAGGGTTACACCACAGAAGCTATAAACAATCGCTTATATTTATTGCATACAAAGGATGATTGTATCCATATAAACACAGTTCATATGGGCCAGTAACTCGCCCATGCATTTTAGGTGTTATAAAATGATATGAAATATATTACTTCTGTCATATATATTCCTTCTACACTGGAGTAATATTGCTTATGTATCATAATAATAGCATGTAGACTTGTCATAACTAGGATTATATATGACAGAAGTAATGTATTGCAGTATGTAATATATGTGTGTTAGGTGTTTAAAACAGTGCACTCTGTTCTTGGCCTGAATTCTTTTTTTCTTTCATAGTGGTATGAACATATCAAGAAAATAAACTAATCATTTGTGGCCTCTGATTATGTGAGGAGCATGTAGATAATGTCCATGGTGCAGTATGCACATTGATTACTGGCCAGGTTAATCTGGCCAGGGTTTGCACGCAGATGAAGGGGTAAACCTTCTCTATAATCCCTGCTTTGTTGACAGCTGTTCTGTTTATTTTGGAACAAGGGCATCAGTTGCTAGCGAGTGTCACAGGCAAGCTTGCTGCATGAATGAACCAGGAAGAATAAGAGGTGCTTCAGAGAGAGGATCCCAGCCGCGCTTTCTCTTCCTGCTGCTCTGAAGTGTGGGAGGGAGACACACACGCAGAAAGAAAGAGAAACAAAAATCCCAGGTCTTGGGGAGATGAGAAGCAGAAGCAACTCTGGAGTCCGCTTGGATGGCTACGCCCGACTGGTTCAACAGACCATTTTATGTCACCAGGTGAGTGCAGAGTCAGAGCAGAGAAGAGTGGGATCCTTACACTCCTTCACCAACCCTGTTGGGCTTTTGTTTTGAGGGAGTTTTTTTTCTCTCTTAACGTTTTTTTTTAAATCTTACTCATTGTTTCAGTCGGCTCTGTGGGTTTCTTGATATGAATTCAGTGGACTGGTTAATTGTTTAGTGGACATGACAGTACTGGTTTGGGGCAGATCCAAGAGCAGCCCGTGCTTTTGGAGTATGTGCATGGAGCTCATAATTGTATGGAGTATTGGTTCAGCGTGTTGCAATAGGGAGCAGAGTATGTTTGAACAATCTGTTATTCTAGGAAATAGAGTGTGGAGACTTATGCTATAAAGTATTTCTTATAATGTGGTATGGTATGAGGTGGAGTTTATTGTACAAAGTAAGTGGAGTATTAGTTTAGGAAGAGAACAAAGAGAGGGGAACTGAGGCAGTGCTACAGATAAATATCCTGTACTGTATTCATTCTATAATGTGGATATTGGACATGCAGCACTCATAATAATAGAAAAATATCGCCTCTCTAAAGTAAATGGTAGCTTCTTTTCATTTTGAGTGGGCATCAAGTAAAATTAGTCACTGTAACTCAACAAGGATACTTAGTAGCTGATTATACCAGACATGAAAAAGCATGTCCATTGTATGTGGAAACCCAGTGAGTTCTTAACCACAATGTCGTTAAAATAAGATTTATGTTCAATGGCTTGCCTTCACTCAGAATGTGAGCTTGCATCACTGTGTATCTTTAGAAACTGGTGAACGTAGGCATAATGGTGACTTTCAGATATGTGGCTATGAATTTCATTTATCTGAAAGTAAGACTGTATCCGAAATAGAGCTGGTTCAGTTGCCAGCAAACATCATTTGTTTAGTACGTGTCTATAACAATACACTTCATACCAAAATCTTTGGCTTGATTCTCCTTTCAGTTACACTGAAAATCTACGATCACTATGTTAACTTTAATGGAGTGACTTCAGATTTATATCATACTGTAACTCAGATCAGACTCTGACCCCTTGTTGTGTGGCTTGGATACATAAACAGTAAAAGAATGACACTGTCAAGGCTGGTAGGCACAAAATGTGACCTACTAGATGTGTTTTCGCTCATGGACATGCATAAACAGCTACCACAGTGTTCTCCATTTGCTCAGCTCGTCATTTTCATTCTTAGGAACAGATGTAGGGTACAGAAAAGTTATAGTGCCCTTTGAGATGGTGTGGTTCAATTAAAATAGTTCAGCATATAAAGATGAGAGCAAGGAATTTTTGCCATGAGTCAGTTTCCAAATATACTTATTACTAAGCACTGAATGAGGCCTGTAGGCTGTGGAGGAGGTGTTACAGACCCCAAACCTGCTCGTGCTGAAATCAATAGGAGTTTTGCCATTTCGTATATTTGTGAATAACTGTGTTTGGATAGTATTTGTTATAAGCAACATAGAAATCTAATAAGAAGGAATGATGTATTTAGTGTATACTGGGGTAGATTATTAGTTTTATTCCAGTTTATACCAGCTGACCTATAATCTTCAATCACAAATTACATTTTTTGTGCAAAATATAAGTGAAGAACTCTTTCTTTTCCTATGGAACGGTCCAATGTTGAGAAGAGTTTTGGTCTTTAAAAAGAAAAGCCAATTTCCCTTTAGACCACTGATCATCTGATCAGAGGGAAAATTGTTATCAGAGCAGTGCTTGTACGCATGTGAACAGAGAAGTGCTGTAAAATGAGTGCCATTATTTCTTACAGGCTTAAAAAGTACACTTTTCATAACAGCAGTACATTCATTTAAAAAGAAAGTGTTGTTCACTTACCTAAGGGGATTCAGTGCTTTCTTTGAGAAACATGATGTTCAGGAATTAGTTTCTAGGATAAAAATCCAGTGCTAGGCATTTTGCATGCTAGGCATTTTGAAAAACTAGTGGTGGTGTTGTTTTTGTTTGTTTGTTTGTTGTTTTTATTTGCATTCATATTACGCAAAGACAGATCTCTTTTAAAAGCAAAATTAATTTAGAAGATATGTGTTCTGAGCCAGGCATAAATTCCAAATGCAGTCTGTCATTCCACCCAGAGGTCTGCACAGAGGGACCCCATGTGTCTGCATGGAGCCACATTGAAGTCAGAGCTCCTTGCAGGACTGGTGCCATAGTGAACATTCTATTTTCTGCTAACATATATGACCCTCGCAGAGTATAGACGTGATAGGTGCTTTAGAAATGCAGGTGGATATATTAAAGGCCATAATTTGAGTTAATATGATGGAGAAGGTGTAGCTATGATCATATATTAGTTAATGATGAGGAAAATCCAGTGAGGAAAATGTTCAATATGTCTCCTCCATGTGCAATATCATTATTCTTCTGATACAGTTATTTTATTTATATAACAATTTTTATTTAAAGATTATTGCACTATATTATTTATACCCTCTATAGCCCAATGTACAGAAGAATAATGACTCAACTATTTTATTTCACTCATTAGGTTGGGGTTTTTTTTGCATTTTTTGTGTTTTATCCAATGTCAATATACATTTTATGGACACATTTTAAAGTTTTTCTTTTTTTAAAAAAGTATTACATGGGGTACTTAAGGAGAACAAAAATGTAGCTAAATAGAAACCACTTCCTGGCTATCTTATTTTTTTATCAGCTGACATTTAGTGGTAACAAAAATACATCACATTCAACTTCATACAGTCAAACCCAGCTGGAGTTTAGTGAAGGTCTGACTTTAATATCAGTACTCTGCTTGGTCAAAGCAGAGGTTATATAAGCCAATGTGTTTGCTAAAATATGCTCTGAGTGCAACTCTGATCTCCATTATCTCAATTTAATTCTGTAGTAGCTCCAGTGTGGTCAATGAAATTACTCCATTTTACACCAGTGAAAGTGAGATCAGAATCTGATCTTTTTTAGTAGATTTTTGTTTCCAGACAAATAGATGTAGTGAAATGCAAATATATTAACTAGAAAGACACACAGCACACACAATTAAGTAACAATTTAAGGCCTCAGTCTGGCAATCAGATCTCTGCAACACAACCTTCTGTCCTTGCAGAACCCCATTGACTTCAGTGGTGTACCTTGGCACATGGATTTGCTCATGCAGATCTCATTGGGAGGCCCCATCCTACAACTAAATTAAATTTTAAAATCACATGTTGGGCCTAATGTTACACGGTGCCCTGGCATTCTTTTGATATCCATGGAAGCTGAGCATACCCAGTACCTCATAGTTCACACTTCAGTATCTTGCAGGGGTGCACTCTTGTATACTAGCAGGGAGAAGTTAAAAAAAATCCTAATTTTTAAGAGTAAGCATTTTATGAAGCAAACTTTTAAAAGTATTAGTCAGTTAATGTTTCTTCCTGTGAATTGATGGTACCATAATGCGACAGAAATACCTTTTGTTTATGATGTTTCACAAAAGGTCTGATCCAATGTCCATTAACGTCCAGAGTGGACTTCATTTTTCGATCAAGTCCAGTATCTAGGTTAAGTCCCTCTGATTCTAATGCGGGAAGGGCGGCCAGCAGATCCCTTGGCCTGCACTGCTTCTCGCAGCTCCCATTGTCCTGGAGTGGCAAACTGCGGCCAGTGGGAGCCGCGATCGGACAAACCTTCAGACTAAGCAGGTAAACAAACTGGCCTGGACTGCCAGGGGCTTTCCCTGGACAAGTGGAGGCCCGACTTTGAGAAGCACTGATCTAGATCTTGTATGTTGTCTTAACATGGCACTTTTTAAAACAGTGAAAGCAGGCAGGTCCCTGGTGGTTGATGGGTCTCCCAGTGTCTTGTGTGAACATTGACATTTTTGGAGGAACAATCTTAGTGCCATTTCATTGCACAACTGGCCCAGAATGTTGCTGCTAGGGGGCTTGCTGTGCAATCTCTGCAATGCTAGAATTACAGCTACATAGACTTTCTTTGTACTGCAAGTGAGGGATGAACAAAAAAGATTGTGCAAAATAGCTGGAAATATGAGATTTGCCTTTGAGGCTCACCTTTCTCCCTATTCTAATTAACTTAGACTGCAAGTGGCTTCTGCTGAATCACTTTTTTTTTTTTTCTGTTCTGCTCATGTTTTTTTCCAATTTGGAAATGTCTTTGAGCAGTTAATCCCTGTTTGGGCATTTAAGTGACAGTTTTATGAATGGAATATTCCATATAGCATCAGAGAGATTATTCAGCACTCATCCAATCTCTATTATTTGAACTATAAACTCTTTGGGATAGAGATCATCTCCACAATGTAGATGTTTATACAGTCTATGTGAGTATGCTGTGTGGTACTGATCCCTGATTTAGGCCACTGAATACTACTTTATTATAATAATAAATGAAAATGCTGATTATACCAGTAATGTTTACCTGGCTACAGGTGATGTTTCCTCCCCCGCAAAACTACCTCTTCCCAGAAAATAAGGTTATGTTAACATTGAACTGAGCCAGCATATGCCAGTAATAAGTCAGTGTATGATTCTGTTATTTGTAACCGTTGTCCTTCTGCACACCAGCCTCAACCCCTGTGTCACTAGGGCTTGGTTCTGCACCACAGACATCAATGGTGCAGGGTCAGGCACTAAATACATGATAAGTTCTTTGAGCTGGGGACCTTCTCTTTTTATTTGTTCCGAATATTGCTAGGTCAGTAGGTGAATCATATGCTCTTGGATGGGATGAGAACCGCTCAGCTGTATGTCATAGCCCCTATGCTACTAGCAGTCAAAGGAGATTCTCCTTTACCTCAAGTTTTAGCAGTCTGGTGGGTAGATCAACATTGTATCCCACTGTGGATATTTGAGTGTCCATTGTCTAAGTGCAGGTAAGAGTATGAAGTCTTGTGTGGCCCTGTGTTTCTTACATCATCATTTGATATGGAAAGTGCTGCTGCAGTTAAATAAGATGACTTTTCAGGTGAATAGTGTGTGCTGTTCTGGTTTTCTTTTCTTTACGGTTAGAATCCAGTTACTGGACTGCTTTCGGCCAGCACAGAGCAAAAGGATGCTTGGGTCCGGGACAATGTCTACAGCATTCTGGCTGTGTGGGGTCTGGGAATGGCTTATCGGAAGAATGCAGACCGGGATGAGGATAAGGCAAAAGCCTATGAACTTGAGCAAGTATGTCTAAATATCACACGTAGTAAATTTATTGTTTATTCTCTCACAGCTCTTCTTTCATGTGATGCTGATTTTTATTTTGTGCTGTATTTATAATGCTCTTGTGGCCAGGATATACAAGGGTTTCCAGACATACATAGTCTGGGCTGGTGCTAGCACTTTCCATCTGTTTCCCTTGGGTACTTATCTAGCCCATGTTACAATAGTATCTGAGCAGCTCACAATATTTAATGTATTTGTCCTCACAGCACCCCTGTGAGGTAGGGAAGTGCTGTTATCCCCATTGTACAGGTGGGGAACTAAGGCACAGAGAGACTAAGGGACTTGCCCAAGGTTACATAACCAGTCTGTGGTGCTGCCGGAAGTTGAACCTTGGTCTCCCAAGTCCCAGGCTAGCACCCTAGCCACTGGACCAGCCTTTCTCTCTAAACAATTTATAATCTAAGGTCCCAGTCCTCCAAACACCCACACGGTTAACTCTAAGCAGTCCCATTGCAGTCAGAAGCGCCTAAGTGATTGCAAGATCAGGATCGAAGAAGGCAAAACATGAGGGTGGCCATGGAGGGAGGAGACAATGTACAAGAAAAGCTATGAGAGTGATAATTGGCACATGTGCTGTTAGTTCCATTGTCTTAAAATTGCAGTATTAATGATTTTTTTATTATTATTCATATGGGGAGGGTTGAGGTAAAGGGATGGCAAGAAGAGTGGCTTCATAGGAGCAATGGGATGGTGGGTGGGGGATAGGAAGGGATGGAAATTAGAGTGCTGGCAGAGCAGGACTAGCTATGGAAGGACAGTGAGGGAGAGAAGCAGCATGAGGTTAGGGGAAGAGCCATAAGGTTGATTCTTCCCACCTGGAGACCCTGCTCAGCTCTCCCACTCCATGTAGTTGGGAGCATGGGTTTGTCCAGTGGGCATTTCTGCAGTGTCCTCTTGCAATTTTGGAGACACTGGGTGAATTTAATACTTGACTTTAATCACCAACCTATGGTTGCCTTGGAAACCTATTATGGGAGAAATAGCCCAGGCTCAGTAATGTGTATTGTCTCTTTGTATTCTGAGACCATTGCATAACTTCAAAATATTCTTGTTTCAGGTACAAATATGTGCTTAATTACTGAATTTAGGGGAAAATCCTACTGTCACACTTGTCTGGGGTGGCTCATGACTGTGAGTTTCTGCCGCAGGGCAGACACCTCAAACTGGTGTTGTATTCTGTAATTAGATTTCACCAAGCCAGTGACAAATGTGAACTCACTGTAACAGTCTTACCATGGAGTCACAGATAGTTCCCTGAGACTCTCCAGCCTGTCTTGCCACCCAGACAAATTGGACTTTGTGATAAAATGGATACCTACACCAAAAATCATACCACATTTGGGTTGCTTCCCAAGAGACTAGTCACTTACTCCAGATCAGTTGGTGCTCCAGATCTTGCACCAAAGAAACGCTGGCAGCCAGTTCTATAATAAACTAAACTAAAGGCTTATTAACTAAGAAAAGGAAATGAGAGTTATTGAGAGGTTAAAGCAGGTTAAATATATGCACTAGTGAATCACAGTTTGTAATTCCAAATGTTGGCAATGATGTAGTAAACTGCCAGTTTCACAATTTTGTAATAAACTGCCAGTTTCAGGGTACACAGATTGTCTCTGGGGATTTCTGCTTTGCATCTGCTTCCCTGTAAGAATCTAAACAGTGCAGAGATTCAGGATCTTTCCTTGAGTCCATACTTACAGCTTCTTCTCACAAAAAACAAGCTGACAGGGTCACTACCCATGTGGGCTTTTCCTTTGATGACGAAGAGAGAGGAATGCATTTTGAGTTTTTGACCTCCGATCATCACACACAATGACCATTTGCTTTGAAATTAGCACTTTTCAGTTAAAGTTCTTCATTTGCATCTGACAAGGCATCTTTCTCCTTTGATGAGTTATTTAGGTGCAGGGGTGTACACAATCGTAGTGTTTGCTATTACATTATAATGGGATACACATAAGTGAAAACAATGCAAGTAGCATCCCACTAGTTTTCATGAATTTTAAACACCAAATACACTCTTATATATTTAACAGTGAGGTGAGAATACCATATATTTTCAAGTGACCACATATCAGTTTCCCCAAAAAGCACATTCAAGGCAAAAAATCTAGAAAAGAAAACACACACACATATATTTCTTTAAAAGGATTTCAAGATGTTCATGTTCACACTCATGGCAGGCCAGTAGTAGAGACCCTGAGCCTTGTTAAATACTGTCTAATACTGGTAAACAAACTGGTTACTTTAGACTTTAATTATTCTCTTTTATTCTTACAGAATGTTGTGAAACTGATGCGGGGACTTTTGCAATGTATGATGAGACAGGTAATCTAATAACCAGGAGTATTTACTCAGTTGCAAGGTCAGATCTGGTGCTTTAACATCAATTTGTGCATGAAAGGGAAAGATTATTGTGAGAATACGGTATCCCAGATTGAAGGAGAGATTGAAATTCCCAAGACAAATGGTTCTCTGGAGTCCTTTTTGTATGCTAAAGAATGAATCCCTTTGGCACCTCCCTTAGCCTCATAGATTTGAAACAATTGGTAATACATGTTTTATTAAAATTTAAGTCACTGATCATATAAGTGTATTGCATATGAGCAAATATATTTATACCATGCATATCTGAGGACAAGTGCTTTGTTATATTTACAAAGCATTTCATTTCAGAGCAGATATTTCTTTTCTTTTATCTGAGACTTCAGTTGATTGGTTTTTTGTGTGTACAAATATGGGTGTAATAAAAGTATTTGAACCTGTGCAATTGCTATGAGCAAAACTCTGCTCTGTTATACTTTTATGACTGATCACACCTATGACAAATTGCATTTATATCTGTGCAAATAAATCGCACCGCTTGTAACTAAGGCCTCAACTCAGCAAGGCACTTAAGCACATTCTTAAGTGCTTTGCAGAATTGGAGCATGTAAGAGTAAGATAACAAAAATCAGGGCACCAAGGTATTATTTCCTATTCTTAGAGCATGTATGTTCTTGACTAAAAATCCTCTTGCAAAGTTTTTTGATTTTAAAATCTTGGGTGTTCTTTTTAGATGGACAAAGTAGAGAAGTTCAAATACACACAGAGTACCAAGGACTGCTTGCATGCCAAATATAATTCAGCCACTTGTGCCACAGTAGTAGGGGATGACCAATGGGGACATCTACAAGTAGATGCAACTTCCCTTTACCTGCTCTTCCTGGCACAGATGACCGCATCAGGTAAGCAGAAGATGTTTTAGCCATGATCATTGGTGTAGATTTTTTTTGATAAGTTAAACATTGGATGTACCTTCCATCAAAACAACACAAATAAGTAATTAAAGTTTAATAATGTGGAAATCTGCCTTTCTTCTACAAAACGGAGTATACTAAAAAAATCACCAAAACATGTACTTGGGAGAAGCAGCCCTTTGTTATCAGAACTCCCCTCTTTCAAATTCAAGAGGACAGGATGTGACTACCTATGAGTGTATGTTAGCATTACTGTTTATTGACCAGAGGGTTTTCTCCACTTCTCTATGTACAGTGGGAACACTATCTTTGTTTTATCACAAGATCTTTTAAGTATAAAGAGAAGTCTGGGCTGCCTATTGCGTTTTGTGCATCATACTCTGCATAATGGTTTGAATGGGTTTCCCTGGTTCTACTTTTGCTTGTGAACCTCATGTCACCTTTTTCTTCATGGGGGCACTTACAAATATCAGCACTTTCCTTTAAGTGCGTTACCAGAGAGGATTTGCAGAGGAGTATCTTCCATAAATGAGATGGCAGTTGTATCATTTACCTAGCTGTGCAATGAAAGCAGTTATTGCTTAAACATTGTTCCTTGTTAAATATTTACATGCCCTGTGGCAAAATGCCAGAAAAAATAAGGCCGTGATTTACAGCAATCAACAGTGAGCCTCAAGTCTAGTTATTGAGAGTAGGATTCCCAACCTGAAATGTCCAAGCCAGTCTGAGTCCCGAAGGTACATGCTGGTAGGAAAGCAGATGATCTATCACTCTGTATGGAGTTGCTTCAAAAATGAAAACTTGCCTCCCATGGCTGCCTTCCCTTGAAGTGCACTCCTGCCCCTCCCAACATGCGTAATATTTTAGAGGTGAAGAGGGGCTGGTACAGTGAGCTGTAACGGAATATCTATTTCTTTTGATGCCACACATATGGCGCCTTGATAACTGGCAGGAAAATATCTCATACTCCTGGGATGGAATAAAATATGATAGGTAGAATATGTGAGCAGGGAGTACTACATTTGAAACTTCTTTGCACTTACGGGGATGTAATGTCTCTGTAAAAAGAGATCTGGATTAGTTGAGACTCAGGTGTTTATTAAGAAAACAATCACTTGAAGTAGTAAAGCAGTAAAAAGCAACAATGAGTCCTGTGGCACCTTGAAGATTAACAGATGTATTGGAGCATAAGCTTTCGTGGGTGAATACGCGTGGCGAAGTGGGTATTCACCTACAAACGCTCATGCTCCAATACATCTGTTAGTCTTTAAGGTGCCACAGGACTCATTGTTGCTTTTTACAGATCCAGACTAACATGGCTACCCCTCTGATACTTAAACCAGTAAAGCTGCTCATAGAGGTGCAAAGCACATAGCATATCCCCAGATCATATAAGTCCATTGTGCCTGTGAAGGGTAGATGGTAGTTCCACTGCTGCCCTGCCAAGAGCTTGGATCAGTTGTTGGTAGCCTAATTGTGTTCATTTAGTAACTCTCTGAATGCCATCTGTCCTGACCATGGTTCCCTGCTCACTGGCATCATGTTGTTTGAGTGCTTTACAGATGCCACCCACCATGTGGTCCTCTGGTACGTTCTATCCTCAGCGCCCTTTGCAACTGTCTTCCCCTGCAAAAGTGGGTGTCAAACCTTCTGGCACTCACCCTGTGTGTGAATGTGTCCCTGAGAGTTTTATGTTTTTTTGCGTCTTTGAAACAAAGAGTATGTATTAGTGGCCTTTAAAGTGCTATCTCAATGGCAGCTATTATAGGGATCTTTCCACTGATTACAGCAGGCATTGGTTGCTAGTGAATAAAATGAAAATTTGGAACTAATTTCTGTCAAACATTTCAATTTTTGTGTAGGACTGTAATTTTTTTTTCTGTTTTTAATCAGGATTGCATATTGTGTTTACCCTTGATGAAGTTGCCTTTATACAGAATCTTGTTTTTTACATAGAAGCTGCCTATAAAGTCGCTGTAAGTATTTAGTTTATATATAAACGATTTGAGTACTTCCTAGGAACTGACTGAACAGAATTTCTTATTTCTCTGCTGGGAAGTAATATATTCTGACTGAACGATGGGGCTGAAGCAGCAATCTGATTATAAGATTTCATAGCTGATTTATACAGTAATTAAAACATCATTCCCATTGCTTGGAACTTGCTGCTCTGAATAGGCAGGAAAACAAGCCGAAGTGGGAACCTGAAATGATTAAAGTTTAAGGATAGGTTCTTTCAGAAGAACTTCTTCAACCCAAGTTCAGTCATTTAAAAGCTTCGTTTACCATATATATATATATATATATATATATATATATATATATATATATATATATATATATATATAGCCTGAGCTTGATTGAGTTAAGAAAGGCTCTGAAGTCTGGATCTCACTCAGTGAACATGAGTGAGATTACCTCATTAGAAAGAATTGCATCTGTCTGAGATGATATCCAAATTTCCTTTGATAAACCATTTAACCTACCATATTGTTTAAAAGAGAAATATACAAGCACAGAAGTACCCAGATTGACCTGGAAGGAAGTACAAGTTAATAGGCCAAACTGTGCTCTCCCATATACTCTTGAGTTCCTAATGGGCCTGATTTGCCACTCTGGAGTAGCCCTTTTCTTTATGAGTAGCACCACTGAAACCAGTGGGGGTCCATGGCTACAGTTCTCTGAAAGTAGAGATTTCTGTATCATATTGAAATTTGAAGTAAGATTTGGTTTTGTTTCTTGATACTTACTGTCCCAATTTTGTCATTTAAAAAAAAAATCATTCTTTGTGAAGAAAAAATTGCCAAGTTGTTTTTGAGGTGGGAGTAGTTAGATGAAGGGATTGGGAGAAGGTATATGGGTTGGGAGTTGCCTTCTTTGCTTTGATGTTCCTCCTCTACTAGGAAACTAGTACATGACTAAGGCCCCAATCCTGCTGAGATTTACTTGCATGAGATTTACTTGAAGCATGTAAGAGGTCCCATTGAATTCAAAGTTAAGCATAAGTAAGCCTTTGCAGGATCAGATCCTAACTCCATCAACAGATAGGTCCTTCCAATGGTGGTGTTGGGTTGTGTATTTTTAACTCAGCTGTTTTTCCTTCTTTTACTTTCAGGACTATGGAATATGGGAACGTGGTGATAAAACCAATCAGGGCATCCCTGAACTGAATGCAAGCTCTGTAGGCATGGCCAAGGTGAGAATATTTTTACTGGTTTGTTCTTCATATGTAGAATTAGAGCAGTGACTCTCTAACATGTTTTTTTGTCTCACTGTTTTGGTTCATCTGACCTTGTGGTTGCTAATTGCTTTATATCAGAATATGTATTTTAGTGGCGATCGTGCATAAATCTCAGTGTCATTTTAGTCCTTTTGTGGCCTTCGTTTTAGTCTCTGAAGCCTGGATATGTCTCTTTCTGGAGGAGGTTATGAATCTTTCAGAGATATAGCTAGATGTACTAGCATAAAGTGCTTGCTTTCTCTTGGTATTAAGTATGCTGCTTCCATGGTGCTCTTAAGTCTGAAGGAAGTTCTGGAAAGGTAACAGAGTTACCCTTAGTTAACTAACCAGAGTTAGTTAAGGAGTTAAATAAAAATAGTTTGGAGAGGAAATGAATAATGGAGGTATAAGTCAGGCATTGTGAATGCCTCTGTCTCACAGTGCAAGGACAAAGACATTCAGTGAAATTGAAAGGCAACAAACTTAAAACTGACAATCTACTTTTTTACACAGTTCCTAATTAATCTGTGTAACTCACTGCCACCAAATAACTTGAGGCCAACAGCCTAGTAGGTTTCCAAAATGGGTTATAAGGAGCCCTATAAGTCGAATTCAAAAAAAGGATTTATATGGATAGTGAGACATCTGCAGACACATTAGATAGTAAGAGGGAGAATTCTGCATGCTCTCGCTGTAGACCAACCAAATGTTGATGGGAGTAGGATTAAGCTTGCTCCATAATTGTCTTGTGCCTTCCTTTGAAAACTCTGTACTGACCACTGTCAGTACTGGAGAGAGCACTGTGCTGTATATCTCTGCTGGGAGTGAGATGTCTGGCTGATGTTGCACTGCAGGAGGAAAAATGCATGTTTTGCTTTTCGCTGAACAATCTTCTATGTTTGCATGTGTGGAGGAAGCAAAGCAACCCTCTGCTAAACAAAAGGAAATTTGGTTTTCTTCGTTCAAACATTTACTCTCTTTCACTACAAATACAAGAGGTAAGGAAGGGAAATGTGAAGTGGATGATAATTATTCCCATGGCAGCAGTGCAGCATGGATCATGGTTTCTTGATGGGCTCTGTACGTGCTTGCTCGCCTTTAACTCTCCCCTGGGTCCAGCTGTAAATTCCCCTACAGGAAATTCTTGTCAGCAAACACTGACCTACTGATCTATACAGCAGACCAGCAGAGAGATGCTATTCATAGTTTCAGAGCTTGGCAATAACACTCCTGATATTAGCTTTGCAGGATTTTATATATCCGTGTCTCCAGAAAGAACAAGACAGAAAGGGTTATGTTCTCTACTTGTATGCTGCTTGTGTCAGAAATTAATTTGCACTGCAGTGAATACCTAGGGTGAAAACAGAAAAGGAGACCTTTTCACCTCTGGTGTAATTCTGTTGACGTCAGCTCCAGAAGAGAGCTCTGTGAGAAGTCTGCTGGCCTGGCTCCTGAGCTCCAGGCATCAGCTGTCTCTTTGTCCCATCCCTATTGCAAGTCCAAGATCCCCATCCCAGCAGAGTTACAGATTTCACAGCCCCTTTGGTATCGATCCCTCTGTCCCCATCATCAATTTTGGAGATGCTTCTGCAGCTCCCTCAGAGGAGCCCACCTCACTGGAAATATTCCTCCTCTCCCCTGTTCTTTCTTAAGACTATAGCAGCTGAACTAGAAGGATATGATAATCCTCCTTTGGACTGAAATAGCCTCTGTTGGTTGACCTTGAGGTATGCTGTAAAGCCCATATTTTTGAATGGGCAGTTCAAGAGTGGTGGGATGTGGGATTCTTTGAGAATTGGGGAGATTGGCAATATTTTATTGATTCAGTAGAAATGGGTTGATTGTTGTGCATTGCATTTTTAACTGATGGAAAGTGGGGGGGAGTCATCTTACATTTGCTTAAATCTAAATCCATAAATAGGACTCTTTTCTAAAAGAGTGAGGTCAGAAGTTCCCACGTTTTCTTATCAAGTGTGTAAGAGCCCAATCCACAAGTCATTGAAGTCAATTGGCATCTTTCCGTTGTCTTGAATGGGCATTGGATCAGGCAGGAAGTGCACAAATCCGGATTGACATGTGTCTGTGTTTCTGAAGGCTGCACTGGAAGCAATTGATGAACTAGACCTTTTTGGAGCCCATGGGGGTTGCAAGTCTGTGATTCACGTCCTTCCTGATGAAGTTGAACATTGCCAGGTAAAGAGCAGCCTTCAAAGTTTCTTTGCTATAAGGGGGCACAAACAAGTCTGTGACAAGCACGCTGCTTGTAGAAAGTGTTGATTAAGCGAAACCAGAACTTTAGCATACAATTTCACGCAATACACTGCGTATCCTATGTAGAGTAGGTTACGTGCCACCAATGCGTAACTTTGACCATTCCCGTTTAAATAGTTCTCATTCAATATGTTCCCAGCTATTTTGAACACTGATTATGGGCTCTTTTTGTATCTGACATAATCCCTTGAATGAGGCTGATTGTTTTACATATTTTGTTCTGTGTTTGTATTTTGCTCAGTCTATTCTATACTCCATGTTGCCAAGGGCATCCACGTCAAAGGAGATTGATGCTGGACTTTTGTCCATTATTTCTTACCCAGCTTTTGCAGTGGAAGACGTGAACGTTGTTAATGCAACCAAAAGTGAAATCCTCACCAAACTGCAAGTAAGAGTTCTCTCTTTTTTTTTCTTTTTCTTGGTCTGTTTGCATGCGGGGAGAGGAGGTAATCAATTGAGTTGTCTTCTCCTGCCAGTTAGCTGAAAGATTGCAGGGCATGGTGGGTGTGAGTAGGGGGAAGAGGTAGCTCTTCCCTCCCCAGAAGTAACATAAAATAAAAAAAGAACTTCTATTATGCAATGTCAATTTTTTCAGGAATGTTATTTTTTTTCCTACAGGGACGTTATGGCTGTTCTCGCTTCCTTCGAGATGGATATAAAACACCAAGAGAGGTCCTACTTCTGCAGATTTTCAGTAGTCATTTTAAAGATTTTTTTTTACCCAAATTTATCAAAACTTCATGCTTGTTTTGTTTATTTTGCTGTACATAAAATGATAGCCTGTATCATAACTAAGATTCTTCATCGTCAGGAAGAGTACACAGTGTTATACAAACCAAAGATCAACACATCCGCACTGATAATGAACCCTGGCCAAAGGAGATAAGATGATAGAAAAACAATTATTAACAACAGGAAAACATAATTTGCCATTCTAATATCGAAACCAAACATATTTTTTATAACTGGTTATGGTTGCTAAGGGGAGATAATAGCACACTCAGAATCACAACCAGCAGGGAATAAAGACCAATTCCCCATGCACACAGTCATCAAACAGTGAGCAGAGCAAAGGTGATCTTGATAAGATCTAGATTTCTGGGATTGCATAGGGGTTTGGTTGAGTATGTGTGGGTACATATATGTGAGAAGAAAAGGTGATTAATCTAGGTGTGTGGCTTTATCCTGTATTTCTTTTGGTTTTAGAGGGTTTAGGTGTGATACATATCTGTTCATATCAGGTACAGAGTATAAATTAATATGATTTGATTTTTAGGATCCAAACAGGTTACACTATGATCCTGCTGAGCTCAAACTGTTTGAGAATATAGAATGTGAGTGGCCAGTATTCTGGACGTACTTCCTAATTGATGGAGTGTTTAATGGGGACAAAATTCAGGTAAGGAAGGAGCAAACTGCTTGAGTTAGGCTGGAATGGAAACGCAGTAAGCAGTATGGCTCTGTTATTGTGCTTGTTTGGACTGTCTGTTATTTTTCCTTGTTTCTGAGTAAATCCCCCGGACTACTTTCCCCACTAGATCCCAGTGTTGGCTGTTTTAGGGAAATTCCTTCCATAGTGCCTGATGAGATGGACTGTGCATGAGAGGTGCTGTGGGAAGTCAGAGGAAGGAATCCTCTCCCCCCATCATGGGCAGTGAAGCATCAGTGGAGCCATTCTGCAGCTTGCTTATGGTCGCAAAAACCCCTGGAGATACTTTCCAGGGGCAGTGTCAAGTGGATCTACATAGCAGGGATTCACCATCCACATCTGATACCCCTTCCCTGTCAGAGTGAGCTCCCAGCAGCCTGACCTTTTTTCCCCAGTGCTGTGCTTGGCATCTGCAAACCTGATCTATCATGTCTACAGGCCTCTGTGCCTTAGGATTGGCCCCCATGAAGAGCTTCTCTTCTGCTGATGGAATAAGTAGTTTAATTATCTTTCATTGTTGATTCAAGCACTCCCTCCCCACGAATGCCAAGTTGCCAGCCTTTTAATGATCATCATTTCAAGGAGGTGCTACAGGAAACTGTTAAATTATATAACAAGTCACCCAGACCCGACTCTATCAATTCACGAGTTTTGCAAAAACTCAAGAATTAAGAGGCTGAGGAACTAACACAAGTATGATTAAAATCACATAGTGTACAGGTGGCTGAAATGTTATACTCTCATTAAAAAAGGGCACTAGGGGTGATACTGGGAATCACAGACCAGCAAGCCTCATTTCAGTACCTTGTACTAAATGGAGTGAAAGAATAGCTAGAGAAAGAATTATGAAACACCTGGAGGGCTATAGTACAATAGAAAAACACCAGCACAGCTTCTTGAGAGGAAATGCAAAATTAACCTGTGGAATTTATTGCTGCAAGATATCACTGAGGATAAAAGCTTAATAGGATTCAAAGTAGGACTCGACACATTTGAATATCAAGAGAATAGCCATTTATCAGGGTTATAAACCCTTATGCTTCAGGACGTAAGCCAACCACTAACTTCTTGTGGTCAAGAAGCAACTTCCCCTGCAGGCAGGTTATTGTGTAATTATCCATTACGGGGTTTCTTGTAGTGTCTTCTGATGTTGTCTGATCTTGGCAGGAAGACACTAGAGTAACGGATCACTGGCCTTATCCAGTGTGGCAATATCTGTGTTACCAGAGCTCTGGTCATTTGAATATCTCCAAAGAAAGCTTTCCCCATGCTTTCAAAGATATTTTTACTTGTGTTTTTAGTTTCTTTTTTATCCCCCAGAAATTGTAGAATTTTAGATGGGTTCTACTCTGATTCAGATTCCAGTTATGAATCTCACCAAAGGATTCTGAGAAAGTCAAAAGCTGTACAATGTAAACTTCGTTTGTTTTACTTACTTTTTAAAGAAAAAGCCAGTCAATAAACCAATGAAAAGACTCCTTTTTTCCTCTCTTCCCTACAACTTAATGGGGACACATCATTAATTTAAAATGGGAAGTTCAACAAAACTAGTGAATAAAATCTCAAATCAAATGCATTTTGGATCATAAAATCTTGGAAAACCTGATACAGCTGAGACTGGAAGATGTCTGAAAGGCAAAATAGATTCCCTGAATCTAAATGGAGAATGGAGGAGAATGAATCAAATTAATGCTTTGGGCACACAGGAGAGATATGAGTCAGAAACAAGTATCCTAACCATTTTGTCATTCCAGCTACATGTTTAAAACAAGTAACTATGGTTATTCTTTGTACATAAGAGGTCACGGCACGCTTTTTAGAATGACAAATTGTATTGGCCTATTGAAAGGGAATCAAAAAATACAATTTCTTCCTTAGCAGTCCACAAGCTTTTCCATATTGTGAACCATGTTACAGCTATAGGGTTACTAGATAGCAACTGTGAGAAAACAGGACAGGGGGTGGGGGGCAATAGGCACCTATATAAGAAAAAGTCTCATAAAATGGGACTGTCCTTTTTAAAAATGGGACATCTGGTCATCCTAGTTACAGCAGAGAAAATTTTTGAGGACCCTTGTTCCTTATAAGCTGTAAAGAAAAGGAGCAAAGTCGTGACTTTCTTGGAGGTGATTTCTCCCCACTTCCAGGACTGAGAATTTATGCTAACGCTGAATTATTAATATTTTTAAAATAAGGATTTTTTGCTCACCAATCCAGAAACTGAGTCTAGAATTTGAATCCAGATCTTCCATTTGGCAGCACGTTATAATCTCTTCACTGCTGTACTGTCTTGAGTCAGGCCTAGAATTAATTATAGTGGATTTATTAGCTAGTTCTAAGATTTCAGGATTGTTCTTTTCAGGCTGTATAACATTACCTTCATTCCTCTCTTCTTAAGGTGATATGAGCTTTCTGTACTCTTTTTTTTTCCCCCTCAGGCTCAAGAGTACAGAGAGGCCCTTGAGGGAATAATTATTAGAGAAAAGAATGGAATTCTTCTGATGCCAGAGTTGTATGCCGTCCCTCCAGACAAGGTATTGTGACAATGCAGCACCTCTGGTAGCTTTCCAAGTGCAGATATCAAAATAAGTATCAGCATGATCATTTCCTGTAGTTAAATATGGTTTGCGGTATGAGAAATGCCTTTGTCACTTCCTATACTTAACTAAAATGATTGTGCAGTGGCTTTGACTTTTTAAATGAAAAAAGATCTCACAGTTCCCATTGGTAAGACTCTGGTAAATTTTTATGTTTCCAGATGGCTACGTGTCTGATATGAGGGTTATGAAAGAGGCACAAAAAGATGATGGAGTCCATTTTTATCTGAATGCATGTGGACATATTAAAGCTAATCAAAAAAATGCCAGATTAGAAATTTGTCAAAAGGAAAAAAACAAGGACAATTGTTTTGCAACATTGTTGTTTTTAGTTTCTTTTTTCTTTTTTCTTTTTTTTTTTTTTGCCTTTGCAAGGGGATAAATGTAACAAATCTGTCTACCTTGAAATGAGAACATATCCCCTGCAAAGAAATAAAGTAACTCTTCCCTGCCTCTTATATTGTGTTTATCATCAGTGTGTTTTTTCAAAACCTGAATGTCCGAGATAAATTCCAGATAAATCAGATTTTTTTACATTTGCAGTTAGGGATCCACCTGATCAATTTCGTGATCAACAAACCGAGCCAGCCTTAGCCCTTTGCCAGTTTGAGCTACTAACCTATCAAATTCCTTCCTGCTAGGCCCGCCTCTCCCTCCTATTCCAAAACTTCCCAATTCTCATTGACTAAAGACATTAAATCCAGTGCAGACCAGAATATTTAAAGATGAAGTTTTGACATCTCCAGTCTTCTTTACAAATCTGAAGCTAAATAAGGGTATAGATGTACCTTCCTGCCTGCTATGTGCAAGCACAAGACTGAACCTCTCATGGCCTTCAGCTGGAAACAGTGTAAATCTGGTAGGAATTTCAAGAAGTAGGTAGGGGGAGCTTTGCCTAACCTCTTTTGTGTCAGATCACATCTTACAAAGCCTCTTGTATAATAAAATCCCCCCCCCACATCAAGTCACCATTATATTACTGTGCCAATAAATTAATGGCTTTTTTTTAAACAACAGACTTCCCCATTTCTTTCGTTGTGAAGCATCTTTACAAACACAGTAATGGTACGATAGTGTGTACTTTGAGGCTGCATGTGCAGCTTTCATTCCAGGAAGCTAAGGTGGGCCTGCATCAATAGTGTACAAGGGTTATCTGGCAGGGGATCAGAAAGGAGACCCAAAATCGATTCAGAGCCGTCGGGGGAAGGAGTGAGAAGAATAAAACATGGAAGTGTAAATGATTATATTATATTCATGCCCAAAAGTCCAGGTCAGCATGGGGGCTCTGCTGGGTTAGGCACTGTACAAAGGTCAGCGTGCAGTCTGAAAGAGCTTGCAATCTAGGAGGTGGAAGCAGGGTGGGAGGGACCAATACATCATAACTAATGATGGCAAGTTAAAAATCTGAAAGGTGCAGATCGTTAACAGCACAAAGTATTTTGAAACATATGGTCTGTGGTATCTCTTGTAACCAGGTAGGGCTCATCTCTTGCTTATGTTTGTTGGCAGGTGGATGAGGAGTATGAAAATCCTCACTCAGTGGATCGTCTCCCAGGCGGAAAGTTGCCTCATCTGTGGGGCCAGTCTTTATACATCCTCAGTTCCCTATTAGCAGAGGTAATTTATCTGTAAAACCAGCAAGTTAATTTTGTCATTTTGAGATGCACTGAACTCTGAGTACAGCCCAGTCCAGCCTGCTCTCATTCAGTGTCAGCTGGATGCAGTATATTTTGTGGCAGAATCATATCTGTGAGTTGGTAGAAGTGATGTTTCTGTCAGCTTCTCTATCCAACTTAAATTAGTTAGAAAGTGTTTGTTCTCTTTGACCGAGAGCTAACTTCATTTCAGTCCATCTCTTACCTTACATTTTCATAGAGCGAAGCAAAAAGGTATCTTTGAAAACCCAAGCATATCTTGTTTTTATATGCTACATGAAATGTTGTCATTGTAAGGAAATTTTCAACGTGTGGAGCAAGAGATTTATCTGGGTTTCTCCTGTGGATACAAAGGGTGTGTCAGTTAAACCATTGTGTAGTCTTCATGTATGCATGCCTCTTGTGAACGACACACATTGTATACTCTTGGTTTTCCTTGGCAGAGAACATTGCAAGGCAGTCTGGGCTCAGACTAATGGGCAGGCTCTCAAACTGCTGTGAAAGTGGAAAGGGCCAAGCAGCAGGCTAAGCAGTGGACTGGCCACATCTGTTGCTGGGCTCTGCCACCAGTCTTAGAGATATGAGGAAAGTCAAGAGCTTGAGAGGGATCATAGGAAAGGGGTTGGTCACAGGGAAGGAGCTGGAGACTATTCTGGAGTGTGTGGAGCGGAGACTCTTCCATAGGTTTACGTAGGCATTTCAAGTGCTTATTCAACCGTACTGAACCTCTACTCTTCTGAGATTCACCTCGTATTAGTCCTTGACTGAGTCCAATAAAGACTCAGTAAAGGGTTCACTTTCTGGTGTGAAAAAATGACAGAAGCAACCAAATAATGTGCAGGTGCTCTCGCTCTATCATGTGAAAGGCGGGCTCACAAACTGACTTCAGTCCTGACAATAAACACCTTTCCTGCAGTTTTTTTTAAATTAGAATGAATTTTTTTTTACTGAAAATAGGGGACAGAGATGTTTTATGTTACATTTGTGGAAGCTTGACAATTAGCATGAGGATCCCCTATAACTGGACTGGATATTAAAGGCATCTTACTTGGGTTCTTTCTTTTTCTGTTGTATCCCAGGGGTTTCTAGCTACTGGCGAAATTGATCCCTTAAATAGGAGATTTTCAACAGCTTTTAAACCTGATGTTGTGGTGCAAGGTGAGTGATTTCATGTTTGATACACTCTGGTTAAAAGATGAGCAAACAGGTGATTCTACCCTCTCAAGAAAGAGAGGCAGAATTGAAAGTAAATTAAAAAAAAAAAACCCACTTCCCTGGTTTCTCTATCTCAAATATCAACACCGGGGTATCCACATGCCATGCGCTAATTAAAAAACATGGAGCATGCCCCCAGCAGTGTAGCACTGCGTAGTGACCTGCCTCTCCTACTTCACTTCACTAGTTGGAGCTTTTTAATTTATCGTGCCTGCTTTTTTCATGAGGAGGCGCTTACTGCAATTTATTATTGTTTTTAAAGCTCTTTCATTAGCAGTTTAAGATTGAATTTGCCAGATTCCCAGCCCCTGCATCCACTTCCTGGGGAAAAGGCAGGTCTGGGCATGCTCCAGGATGATGACAGGGCAGATCTGGCAGGCAGCTGAGCAGATAGCATACCAGTTGCTGTGACATATGTGAAGCTCTCTGCGCTTCCCCTAAGGAACCAAGTGTGGTGGGAGCAGAAGGAGAGCCCAAGACCTTCCTAATGGAGGAATCCCCAAACCCAGTCACTTATTGGAGGTCTTGGATGAACTAGCTAGTATAAGGCAGGCAGGCTGCTGCTGCTGCTAAGCCAGGCTTCAGCCACAACTTAAGTATGTCCAAGAGAGGTAGGGACAGAGACTTTATCCCCTGAGCATCCCCAGTACCACTGCCAGGCACCTGCTCCCTTTCCTCAGTGGGAGTAGCAGCCAGAAATGTGAGATTAGGGGGATTAGCAGATACCTGGAAGCAGTGTGAAGCTGATCAAGGGATAAAAGCTCTTCCACTGCCCATCTGTGCAGCTCTTGAGAAGCAGTCAGGAGCCTGGATTGTCAGGAGCAGCCTTCATCCCTCCTTCCTCCCTGCCACTTGTGACCCTAGCTGCCATCTGTCCAGTTTATCTCTGCAGATACCACGGAGCCTGTGGTTTACAGCTCTAGCTCTCCCCCAGAACTAGGTGTGGGATTGTTGCACAGATCCTGTGTGCGCATCCAAACTGGCACATTAGGGGGAGGAGTGTTCTCTTACTGGAGACGGTGTCTCTTTCTGGGACTATTTCTGTTCTTTTAGCCAAAACTTTATAGTGTTCACTTCCAGTACAAATATTCATGGTTGCAAATTTAACATTCGCTTTTTGTCAATATTCATGAATGCAATAGTATTAACTAGCAAGTCTGTACTAGATTGTTAAATCCAAACCCAGCAAACTGACCCACATTGGCAAAACCCCACACAGAGCATTTTGCAAGATCAGGACCTTAGATTGTAAGTAAATTCCTTGGGGTAGGGTCTTCCTTTGTATTTGTACAGTGCCTATCACAACAGGGCTCTGATCTTGATCAGGCACCTGCATGCTGCTGCTATAGAAATAAATAGTGTTCATAGCGTCTGTATCTCACTGACACGGACAAATTGACTTACTACAGTATCTTACAGTGACATCTTGTGAGGAGGAGGGAAGCTGATAAATCTGGGGAAATGAAATGCCAAATGCTGTTCTGCACATTCTTGCACCTCCAGTGGTATAACTGGGGTTGGCAAATCAAAAAAGAATACGGCCTTTAGCATTTTTAGACACCCACATGGTGGGTAAATAGCATTGATGGGTGATGTCAGAGTAAAGGCGAATGATTCTAGATAAAATGATTCAGCTGTTCTTTTCTGTTGTACAGTAACTGTCTTGGCAGAATCAAATGAAATTAAGGAACTCTTGAGACACCATGGAATCAGTGTTCAGAGCATTACAGACATCCATCCCATCCGAGTGCTGCCAGCACGAATCCTGAGTCACCTTTATGCCAAACTTGGTAGGTGCTGGAATTAGAAGTGTATGGTGGTTGTTGTGAAACCTATTTTCTTTTTCTTTTCCACTTCCACTGCCCCCATTTCTTCCTTTTTATTTATCAGAGGGGTAGCCATGTTAATCTGTATCCACAAAAACAACAAGGAGTCCGGTCGCACCTTAAAGACTAACAGATTTATTTGGGCATAAGCTTTCGTGGGTAAAAAACCCACTCCTTCAGGAACTTTACTCCTCGTTGTTCCTTTTCGTTTGCTTCCAGAATCATTTAAACTTTTTATATATTGCGTGCATGTGGTGGTGAAATATACAGCACCTAACGTAAAAGCTAGTAATGAATATACTAATATGAATTGATGCCTTAGGTCAGGGATCTATTAGAAGAATATGTTCACTTTGTGAGCTGGCGGCCAATGTAGTGGTTTCTGCATGCTCTATTCCAATGGAGTTTCACAGATGGTCGGAAGCTGGTTCTCTGCAGGGGCTAATTCTAGACACAGGCTGGGTTTTGGAAAGAGCCTAAAGTTATGCATCTAAATCCTCTTGAACTTCAATCTTGGGCTCTTTTGACATTCCCTTTCAGATGAGATTGGAGGCTTTGTAAAGCATAATACATACACACAAACAAATATTTCAGCTGGTTCAAACCACTCACAGGTTTGCTTGGTATTGTCATGGATGTTATTTTTCAATGTTAAGTCCAGTATGACACTGGATCAGGAGTGGCAATTCTCTCCATCACAGGCAAGGAAATTCACAGTGGGCAGCATTCAGTGCCACCTTATCAGTATGCCCAGTGGGAATCCAGTTTACAGGTATTGCATGGGGAAACATCAGTGTTGTTCAGTGACCCAGAGAGGCAACCCAAAATTCAGATGCTCTTCTTAAGATACTGGGCCTTGAGCAGAGATTTAAATAAATCTCATAAAGTATATATTTTACACCCACGCTGCTTAGGCGGAAATAAGCAGGAAGGGTTAAAATTAATTCTCATCTCTATCTGCAGGCAGTTGAGTAGGTTAACTTGAAGCAATGTTTTTGTTATTTTAACAATGACTGCTTTGTCAGCAATTGTAGATTATTCTTTCTCTGTGATGTGATCGACCCTCTGCCCAGTGGAAGGGGAATCACATCCTATTCTGGCACCATCAGTTCCTTCCTGACTTGTAGACAGCTCTCCCTCGGGATGGGGACTGCAGGGGAAGGAAGGTCAAAGTCTGTAGTGGGTTTAATGAGACATGCATCACTCCAACCCCATGATCTTTGGGAAAGCCGAAATGAAAAATGTAGTACAGCTGAAGGTCCCCTTTGCTCTCCAGAAACCCCTTTCATGGGAGCCCTTAGACTAGGAGCACATGGCAGTTGAGGATCGCCTCAAGTGGAGCCATGTTATCTGAGAGCTGCATGTTGAGAGCTTTGTGAAGATGGTTCTGGCCTCCTGGTAATCCCTCCTTCAAACCCCCTTCCCTCTCAAGGATTTGAAGATCTGAGTTCAAAACCTGCTGCTTCATTCTGCAGTGGTGATCCCTCCCATCCTGGAGTCAGTTTGGGAAAAGCGTGGGGGTTATGTTTGCCTGCTGCAGAGGCCAAAGAGTTTAAAGATACAAAGGGAACTTCAGCTTGGTCCCTTGGCTAGAATGAGGAATAATACCCTCCCTGATGTCACTGCACATGATGGTCCAGACAAATGCCTGAGATGAAGGGAAGAGTGGCCATGTGTATCCCTCTGCACCGTGCCAGAATAGAGATTCATTCCAGCTGGAGGGTTGGGTGGGTCTATAGGGCTGAGCTGGCTCTCAGATGCTAGGTAGCAGTTGTGGGTGGTTTGTGTCACTGCTCCCCACCCCAGTGGACTTTCTGCTGCTAGGGGCCCCACACCCAGATGCTTGCATGAGTTGGACTTCTGAAGTGAATGTGGTCCAGAAAATAACAACTTTTATTTCCTTCTCAAGAATGTATTTAATCATCTAGCAGGTAGAGTCCCTCTGAAACTAGAAAACTTTTTAGGTGACATAGCCTTCTGTAGAATGATCAAAGTGGGTGGAGTCCTCCTTTGTGTGGGTAGTGTAATCTGTTGGATATAGTAGAAACAGTATCTGTTCCTGAGGCAATGTTTAAGGGCTTAATCCTGCAAGGTACTGAGCACTCGCAACTCTCAAGGCTTCAGAGAGAACCTTGCAGGGTCAAGCTCTCATCGGGGATCTTGGAGTCATTGTGGATAGTTCTCTGAAGATGTCCACGCAGTGTGCGGCGGCAGTCAAAAAAGCAAACAGGATCTTAGGAATCACTAGAAAAGGATAGAGAATAAAAGGCTAGGACTTTTCAGCTTGGAAAAGAGAAGACTAAAGGGGGATCTGATAGAGGTATAAAAAATCATGAGTGATGTGGAGAAAGTGAATAAGGAAAAGTTATTTACTTGTTCCCATAATATAAGAACTAGGGGTCACCAAATGAAATTAATAGGCAGCAGGTTTAAAACAAATAAAAAGAAGTTCTTCTTTACACAGCGCACGGTCAACCTGTGGAACTTGTTGCCTGAGGAGGTTGTGAAGCCTGGGACTATAATAGGATTTAAAAGAGAACTAGATAACCTCCATGAATTTAAATCCATTAATGGCTATTAGTCAGGATGGGTAAGGAATGGTGTCCCTAGCCTCTGTTTGTCAGAGGGTCGAGATGGATGGCAGGAGAGAGATCACTTGATCATTACCTGTTAGGTTCATTCCCACTGGGCACCTGGCATTGGCAACTATCAGCAGACAGGATACTGGGCTGGATGGACCTTTGATCTGACCCAGTATGGCCATTCTTAGGTTCGTATGAGTGGCTGGGATTTGCTTTTTCCTAAAGACGGCCGATGTGCTTTGGTTGTATTTGTGTTTGACGCAGCCAAAAAAAAAAAAATGTGCTGTGTACAGTACTGGGAAGAGCAGAGGGCACAGCTGTGAGGGGGCAGTGTTTCTCTTCTACCCTCAGTTCCGTGGTTGAATTCAGAGGAGAAAAATTAAAATTGTTATAATAAAGACTGGGATTCCCAGCTACTCATTATGTTTGATGTGGCATGAGGTTTTCTCCATTTTTTTGCGAACGTACCTCGTTTTGTTTGGAGGGCTGCCTGTCATTCACTGTAGATGGATTTATTTAACTTGCTGACAAATCAGTGTTTGTTCATGTATATCTTTTGTTGTTTTCCCATAGAAATCTATATGGCTTTTTATCCCTGTGAACATTTGGCTAGCCAGCATCGGCATGAAATGCCAGCTAGAGCTTCATAGCTTCAGTGGATCAGCTGAATTCTTGTTTGATCTCTGTCTTTGTTGCACTCTTTTTAGGGCTTGTGTTCCTTTTTGTTCAGATTTTAAAAGAAATTGAGGCATCTTCTCCTCCATGTGTACATATGTATAATTTCCTCAGTGGAATGTGACTGATTTGGTGTTGGTTTTTTGTAAATACAGAATTTTTAGTGCAAAGAATTGTTATCCAGAAATAATTTGAAAAAGGAAAACATAACTGAAACCAGGAACATCAGTGTCACATTAGCATGTGCTATAACTTTCTTCTCATGGATCCATCACTTTTTAAAAGAACTCTAGAATTTCAGATGCTTTACAGTGAAATACTGCAATTGCGGTAATCTATTGAGAGCCAGATTTCAGAGCTCAGTTCATGTACTCAGTGGGAGCTGCTGGTTGCTGAGTTCTTTTGAAAATCTAGCCCTATGCTCTTATAGGAGCTGATCCAAAGCCCACTGAAGTCCATGGGAGACTTTCCACTGATTTTAGAGGGCCTTTGAATCAGGCTCTTACAGGATCAGATCCTATGATAGTGGGTGTGTAGAAAACTTAAGATAGGTGCTAACATCATAGCAGTTGGAGTTATTCTCTAATACTGTTTATTGTACATAAAAGGTGTCCCTTACTGAAGATTTGATGTTCACATTTAACAGAAAATTATGTAATAGAATTTAAATACTTGTAGATACTGGGAGAAGAAAAGGAAATATTAAATTAGATCTTTTTTATTTTTACAGGCCGAAACAAGAACATGAACCTGAGTGGTCGGCCTTACCGACATATTGGTGTGCTTGGAACATCCAAACTGTACATGATACGGAATCAAATATATACTTTTACCCCTCAGGTGAGCACGTTAAGTCAGTAGGAAAACTTCCTCTTACCTAATGTCTAGTGATTCTCTTTGTGACTCCACTTTAGGTCCAGCAGGACTGATAAAGCAGCTGTACTTTGCTTTGCTCTTTTATAGAAGCTGGATGGCAGACAAATAGTAATGTCAATACAGCCTTTTCTGTCTCTCAGCAGAGGCCAGCTGCTATAGGCTCATGATCCAGTACACACTAGATCAATACTACAAAATCACTGCCCTCACGACAATTCTGGCTGTTTTTAAAAATAAATAAATAAACTATTTATCTCTCACATACTTTTATTTATCTGAAGAGCTGATCGCTTAATAAATCTTTCTACTAATTACTTCAGTTGAAAGTGTAGTTCCAGTTTATCATGTCAAGAATTATAAACCTCCAAGAACATGGAATCTGATCTGTGCATTACATCATCACCATGGCCAGCAGTGCTACACAAAGGAAATGTGTTCTCTCTGTTTTCTCTTAAAAGTCCTTTTGAATATGTGTTTGCAAGAAAAAGCCTGTATTTTAGAATAAATTGTCCTTTTTATCCATTTAATAAAATATTACACACTTCTAAGTACAGCCTTATTATAGATTGCTGTAATTCATCCCTGGAAAATTGTGCTTGCCCTAGAGCTCATAATTAGACCTCTGCAAGGATATAAAATTTGGATCTGCATCCATCTGTGATCTGCAAAAATGGTCTACAGATAATCGCATCCGCGGATATAAAGCCGATAACTATGGATTTGCAGGGCTTTCCTCGTAATTTCTTTTTCATGGACAAATGAAATAGCATTACCGTACAGACTGGTGATAATGAAAGAAAATGGTAGGAAAGTAGATGTTATACTTGGGCTGGTAAATTTTAATTATCGTACCATGCAAGGCAAGGTTAATTAGAGCTGTTTCCTTTTCAGCCTAGCAGTGTCTATAGGGCTTTGATACATGACTTAAGGAATGAAAATGAAAAAAACCCTGAAAGAATACAAGCACTGATAAAGACTTAACTTACATGTTTTCTGCTCTCCAGTTTACTGATCACCACCACTTCTACCTGGCTCTAGACAATCGGATGATTGTGGAGATGCTCAGAACAGAGCTGGCTTACCTCACCTCTTGCTGGAGGATGACTGGAAGACCAACCCTTGCTTTTCCCATCACCCACACCATGCTCAGTAAATTTGATTTTGTCTCTGTGACTATCCCAGCCATAGATGATTAGTGTGGAGAAGTAGGAGGGTGAATCTGAGAACAGGCAGATTGCATGTCTATCATTATTTCTCTGAATTTAAACATTAAGAATAGGTTTGACTTCCTCTGGCTTGTGCCATATTTGAATGACAGCATGATGATTTATAAGGAATTTTATAAGGGTTTTTTTTACCCCTCCTGTCTATCCTTGCATCTCCCCACTGTACCCATCCTGTTTCTGTCTAAGGAACATTTGATATGAATTCTATTTGAAAGTTATCAATGCTTTTGAATAAGTTAGAGTTGTGTGCTGCCTTTGTAGCACTCTTGGCCTCTGTTTTGAACTTATGCCTAGTTTGCGTTGAAGAGGACAGCTAGTCTGTCTACTTGCTGGAAATATTTTAAAATGTTCCTAAACACTAAAACTAGTCCCCAGTTCAGCTAAGGACTTAATCACACACAGCTGTGTAAACACAATTGGGATCCTAATCAGTGACTCAATAGCCATTTTAAAATCAAAACTATTTTTGTTACTTATGAGTAAACTGATCATGTTAAAATGGTCAAGTGATTTAAAAATATTAAATAGACATTTGTTCCCAAACTAAATGAAACTTTTGTGTTTCTTTCTAGTCAATGATGGCTCTGACATTGATCCAGCAGTGCTTGCAACCATAAGAAAATTAGAGGATGGGTATTTTGGAGGGGCAAGGTAATGTCGCTGTCCAAAAGCAAAATTATTCCACTGTTTAAGTCCCATTTAAGCCCCTCTGTTTTGAAGATCTGAGTGGTTCATAGGCCTTATGCTAGCCCTCTCCGTAGGGGTGAATTTCAGTCTGAATTGTTACATGGGAATTAGTAACTAGTTGGAACTACAAATAACAGCAATGTAAAGTTCTTAGCAGAACAGGCCTACAGATCTAACATCCCATTGTTTTTATTAACAGATTGTTCTTTTGAGATTTCCAAGGCTTGAAATTAAATCTTAATTAAGCATCAGTAGTGGATGTTGGGGATTTGTGGGTTTTCAGAAACATGGTATAAAAAACAATGATCTTCTTTAAAATGCTTATCTATTTTTTGAAATTAAAGTTGTATTATATATGTGTATGTATGAGTAAGTGTGTAAACCCTCCTCCCCATCTCTCTCTCTCTCTCTCTCTCTCTCCCCCCCGCCCCTTCCCATTAGGTTATAAATAAAAGTAATGCTTATTTGTTTATTATTTCCACAATAGTTTTCTACTAAACTTCCCACTATTAGCATCTCTTGGAGCCTTCAATCAGCTTTACATCCTACCTGGGGCTTTTAATTTTTGTCAAAGGAGGCTGAACCCATGGTCTCAGTGGTGCTGAACCCTTTTCCATTAAACAAGTAGCATTCTGTGGGAATTCATTCCTGCCCAAAAAGATAAAATTCTATCTCTTACTATATGTTATGTACAGCTCCTTGCACAATGGAGCTGTGACCTTGATTTGGGCCTCTAGGTACTACTATAATACAAATAAATAATAATAGCTTCATCATCCACCAGATCTGTGATTATTTACTGGGCACATTTATTATTTTGTTTCTTTGCTGGTACCGGTTATTGCCTAATTACCAAATGTGGATGAGACAGTGGGCCTGGGTGGATTTTGAAGGAGTTTCCAGGGTTGTCCAATGAAGCACAATCCAATATAAAAATGGAAAGATGTTAATTCTTTCTTACATGTTTTCCTGTTCGCAGGGTAAAGCTAGGCAAACTATCAGATTTTCTTACCACCTCGTTCTATACGCATCTGAGCTTCCTGGATCCAGACTGTGATGGAAAACTATTCGATGATTCTAATGATGGCTGTGATAGTCCTGAAAGTGGATATGAATTAGAAGTTTATCCAAATGATTTCTGTGACAAAGGTAATAATCTTTAACTTGGAAGTATTGTGTGTCCTGTTGTTATAATTAACTCCTAAGTTTACTATAATACCTAATTTAGAGGAGGAAACAAAGGTCTTTTACGAAGTGGGTATTCATCCACGAAAGCTCATGCTCCAATACGTCTGTTAGTCTATAAGGTGCCTCAGGACACTCTACTGCTTTTATTTTCACTGTTTATGTGCATTTGACAGTTGATGATCAGTCGCTGTGTGTGTGTCAGTCACCAGTAGGGTGACAATACTCATGTATTTCTTTGAGAGGGGAGCTCATTTGCACATTCTTTCCCAGCCCTCATAAGAGCGTATTTACCAGTAATAGCAGCAGCAAAACTGACAGTGAAGTTAGGTGTGTGCATGACATGTGTAATAGTGTTGCCCTATGACCCAGTCAAAAGACCCTTCTAAACATCAGCTAGAGAACCACCTCCCTTTCTTTCTTGCTTGCTTTCTTTTCTTTCTTGCTTTCTTGCTTTCTTGCTTTCTTTCTTGGAAAAAAATCCAGGAAATACTATTTCAAAGAGAAACCTACTAGAAACATGATTTTTGTTCAAGTTGTTCAATTAAAAAAAAATCAAGCTGACAGTGTCCTCACTATGTTGTCTCTGGTCTCTGTCCTTTTTTGCCTTTCTGTGGAAAAAGATATTGTGTCTCTAAAAGGAAGCACATGTCAATATTTCCAATCACTTATTTTAATAAGCCTTTTCTATCTGTCTTTCTCCAGAAAGCCAAGATGAGCTGGACCAGTATATAAATGATATACTGCAAAGCACAGCGCTTAAGTCCTACCTGCCTCCAACTTCAAAGAATGCTAATCAACCTCATGTGTTCAGTGCCGTTCACTCCATGCGAGAGATACTGTCAATAATGGCCAAGGCAAAGGGTTTGGATGTTCCATGTATGTTTTCTCTGGTTTTTTAAATTCTTACTGGATGATAAATGTGATAAATGTAAATAACAGAATTTTACAGTTGGTGATACAAGTAAATTGCAGTTGCTA
Organism: Gopherus evgoodei; assembly: GCF_007399415.2. Taxonomy (NCBI): domain Eukaryota; kingdom Metazoa; phylum Chordata; order Testudines; family Testudinidae; genus Gopherus; species Gopherus evgoodei. The sequence continues at coordinate 140,352,064 of NC_044322.1, read as the reverse complement.
GAAAGTAACAAGATAGTGTGTTACTCTGTGTTCAGAATGATTGCTTCATAATTCCCTCAGTCCTATGTCATTTCACGGTATCTGTTCAATTAACATGCCATGGAACTTAAACATTTCATATTGTCCATTTGGATTAAATCAGTTGCAATTAGACCCATTTATTTTGTACTCGTATTTGCAGGTGCTATTTTTGAGTGGAACCTACAATAACAAAAGACAGATAAAGACAAGGGAAGTGGGATACACAATGTGATTGGATGTATTGAGTTTTCTACATTTTGTTATTTTAAAGTGGACTGAACACTTTTTGTTTTTAATAAGAACATGGGGAAATGAAACATCTTTAACACTAGAAAATGGCAATTGATGTACATAAACTCCAGAATTACAAGAACAAACAACAAAAGGGCTGCATTGTAAACAATAATGGATAGATTGAAGGGCTATTAGATAATTTACCAGCTAAACCCATCTGTAAATAGACATGTAATGTATATGGAAATCCAGTGTCCATTGAAGTTAATGGAAAGACTCCACTGGACCTGGGATCAGGCCCTATATAAAAATATATATATTAGTAGTGTACAAACCTGTTATCCTTATCCCTGTCCTTCATAAATAGCCTGTCCTGAGGCTATAATAAAAACAAGATGAAATTAACCAGGTGTTAATTTGCCATTCATCTTCATCTGTCTTTTGTCATTTTTAGGTCCCAGTCAAGGAAAGCATATCCTTAACTTTATGCACATGAGTTGTGCTACTTGCCTTAGTTAGACTATTCTTGTGCTTAAAGTTTATCACACTCTAAAGTATTGTGCTAGATTGTATCATTAGACTGCAAGATCTTTTGGCGAATGGACTGTCTTTTACTGGGTGTTGGTAAAGAATCTAGCACAATGGAGCACTGACTCTGCTTGAGCCTTTGGGCACTACCATATGATAAATCACATTGGATCAGTCTCTATTTTTAAGGAGATAAGATAAAAACCTGAGTGTGAAGCTTGGTGTGTAAGTTACGTGTACCGTGTCCCAGACAGCATGGTTCTTACATTCTGATTGCTAGAGGTGCTTCTTACATTTTCACTCAGTACTATTCTTTTAACAGATGTTGCATTTCTTTTGCATGTTGATTGTTTTGCTTTTCAGGCGTTTCGATGACTCTGCCAACTAAAGTTTTGAACACTCACCGGAAATCTCTGAATCTCGTTGATTCCCCACATCCTTTTGAAGTGAAGGTGAGCTAGTGGAATGGTTCTACAAGTTCTGGAAGATCGTATTTGGAATGAATTTTTAGCCATTAAAGGGGTTTTTGTTTGGAAATTATACTTAATTGTGTGTTATTGAATGAAATGCTTCCTTTCCATTAGCGAAATAGTAAAATAACTTGTTATCTTTTAGAGGCAAATCCTGCCCCACCCTCTTCATAGCCATATAGGGATGATAGGCCACGAGACCAGAACAGTGGAGGGACAGCATATTAGGAACTTAGTGTGGTGTGCACTCCCCATCCACCATTGAGCTGTTCTCCCAAGAAGTTCAATTCACAGCAGCGTGTGGGTAGGGGGATTTGTGACATGGCGGGTGGCTATTGTGGCTTTACCAGCCAAACCTCACCAGGATGGAGATATAGCTCCAACAGAAGCTACTGCATTGTCAGCTGCAAAATGTTTCATATCCTGGAAGAATGGGATTCCACCCCTTGCAGAATTCCTCTCTTCAAAGGCCAATATTCTCTTATGCATGTGGAAAAAGGATATGGTCCAGAGTTACATTAGTCATGCAGGACCTGACAGTTTATTAAACAGAATCACTTTCATCTAACCACAATTTTCCCTCAACTCATTTGCTGCCAGTTCATTGTATACGTTGTTTAGAAAATTTCTAATGGCAATATCTTCACTTGCAAAGAACCATTTAGAAGTACAGGTGAAGAAACCAACAGAGCTTGTTGGAAAATCTTCTTTTACTTGTTTTCAACTAAATTTGTTAGTTTAAAAAATTATTAGATCAGTGCCCATGCACATCGAACTTATAAAGTTAATAACAAATGACAGGAGAAAGATGAGAACAGTTTGTTTCCTGCTGTTACAAAATGTCTAGTTTCTTTGGCCAAAAATCTTTCTCGCATTATAATATCTCTGCTGACTCAGTGGACCAAAAGTATGTGTGACCATAGACGGAATGTTCCATAGTAACTGCTATATTTTCTGGGATTAATCACCATCTCCACTGTAGCTTGATGCAAACCGCATGGTGTATCTAAATTTCAAATAAGGAATTCCATTACTGTGCATTATGATGTCTTCTCCAGTGAGTAGCCAGAGCTAATGAGTTGGTCTTCCATCTGCTTATTCTTTCATACTTTTGTTGGTGTTTTGTTTTTGTTTTGTTTTGTTTTTTTAATCTCTTCTGTCTTTGATCATCAGGATCCTGAAGCTGTTTTGCACTTGCCCAAAGATGATCATGGTGATTTGGATTGTGAGAAGTTAGTTGAACAGCTGAAGGAGTGCTCAACTCTACATGATCAAGCAGATATATTATACGTCTTGTATATAATAAAGTAGGTTATCAAGGGTTTTTGAATTGTCTCTTCAGCTTGTCTGGAAGTTCCATCATAGGTTTCCCAAACAAAAGCACAGATGCTGTAAACATTTCAGTCTACTTCAATAGTTTGTTTTTTATAGGGATATTTACAGGTACCTTAAGTATACTAATGCATATATGTACAGATTTTAAGTGAGACAGGTAAGAACACAGGGACTTGATGAGGAATTGTTTAGCATAAAATATGCACTGGCACTAGAGGCCTGGAACAAAACTCACTGGAATCAAATACGTAAGTCTTCTACAGTTGCAAAATACAGTACATGATACAATATTATTGTGTGCCAATAAGTTCACAAGAAGTTGGGGTAGAATTTTTATACACAGGTAGATAGGCACGTGGATATTTGGTGCAGAATTGTTTCACTGTGTTATTTTTCAGTATATAAAATAATATTGCTTGTCTGCATAGAGTACAAATGTCATTTTAATGAATTTTTCTTTGTTTCTTGCATGTTAAAGTGACCATTGGCTAAAATCCAACAATCCTCAAAATACTTTTGGGAATGTCTAATTGGAGCTGCTAAACATAGTAAAATAGCCCAGTGACTAAACAGGGTTGATGAGAACAGAACACAAATTTAATCCAACAGCAGTCTTGTAAGAGTGTATTTACTAATACATACTAATTTCTTCTTTTTATGTTGAAGAAACACTATAGGATCTTGGCAGAGAGTTAGCTTAAGGGTGGGGACACTTCCCCCCATGCTGGGTTTACTTAATAGCATACATGGTCTTTTGTATACTTCTGTGTTTTGCTTCTCACAGCAGGGCCTTTCTGGGCTCTGGGATCTTTCTGAGCATATGTCTAGCAGCCTCATTTTTCTCCCTTGCCCTTTATATCAACCCACCCACATTTCCACTGTTTTGGGCCAATGTCAGAGCAACATCATCTTCCCAAAGGTAAGCCCCCTTCGATGCACTGCTTCCCACCAAAATTAGCTGGGGGGGCACTCTGGTAATATTATTAAGCATAATCAACAGGGAGCCAAGTTCTTCACCATCATGACATTCTTGGAGGGAGTTAAAAACACAGGAGATGAACAAAAATTTTATCTGAACCTCTTCTTCATGCCCCTTCCAGAAGTTTAGAAATATGAAAGATGTAGTTTCCCAAGAAGAATGTCACTATTATTTCATTGGTATAATCTCCAGCAGTTTTTTCCAGAGTATTTGGATTCCTATGACCTATTGTTAGAGTGCAGAATTCTCAAACCCCAAACACAGTTGCAAAAATACACTCACTGCCTCTTTCAGCATCTTCACCCTGATGAACAGCAGCAGCATTACCACCTTCTTTTGATTCCAGAAGACGTCAAACCTAATAGGGTATAGTGTGGAAATTTGATGAACAACTTGAGAAAAGGCAACATGAAAAAATCTATGAGAAACCCTTGACACATTGAAGAAACTAATGCAATCTTCAGCGCTGTTGGTGAAAACTGTTGTTTTTTGGCTTTATCCTGCAAAGTGCTGAGCACTTTGGTCCTGATCCAACAACGTATCTAAACAAATCCTTAACTTAATGCATGAGAGCAGTTCTGTTGACTTCAGCGAGACTACTCACATGCTTAACTTTAAGCAAGAATGTAAGTGTGGGATTTCCAAAGAGATTCATGTGCCCAAATCCTATTGACTTCTAATACATGCCTAATTGCCCTCTGTGCTTGTAAATTCCTTCCCAAGTGATCTGTTGGATAAGGGCCAGACTGCTTGGCACCTTGCAGGATCATAGGGGAGTTTAGTTTTCTGCTTTCACCATCTGTCATGTCTCTGCATAGATGGTCTTTAGAAATCTGGGTTCTTTGATGCCCAGAAGCAAAGTTGTCATTTCTGCTTTTTCTTCTGGCAGAGGCCCAGACTGGGATACGGAGCTGAATGGACAGTATGGCGTCACCGTTCATTGTCTGCTCAATGAGCTTTACAGCAAGGCAGGCCTGAACCAAGAGTGGGGGTTAATTCGTTACATCTCTGGCATACTCAGAAAGAGAGTGGAAGTTCTGGCTGAGGTACAACGAACACAGATGTTGCCAATTTCTTCAGTTTTCCGCCTGTGTGCCCCAGAAACAGATATTCTCAAATAGTTTTGTCTATTAACACTCAAAACACAAATTACAATGTGGCCTATGTTTACCCCATTCTGGTTTTACCTTCCATCAAGTGTGTTGAAGCAAAGAGAATGCTGTAGTATATTTTAGAGCAGCAGTGAAGGCTTAGTAACCTTACAATAAAACTCTGCCTTTGAACTTTTCTGAGAAAGGTAAAATCTGAGTGAGGTTGCCCAATTATTTGGAGACTTGAGGGTTGTAGGTTAGTGAAGTGAGACTAGAAAGGTTCTGCAGTACTGGAGATGGTTAGATGAAGATTTTTTTAAAAAATAAAAAAGCGTCTTGATTATAATAATTATTTATTTGTGTTACTGTAGTGCCTTGGAGCCTCAATCATAGAGTTTAAGGCCAGAAAGGACCACCAGATCATCTAGTCTGACCTCCTATACATCACAGGCCATCAGCACCCGTGCACTAAACCCAACAATCAAAATTAGACCAAAGTATTACAGCCCACAGGAGACTAGACTGTTATGTGCCAAAGACAGAGAATAGGAGGGAGCAAGGTGCACCAGTGCCCAAGACCCCTGTAATGGCAGAGAAATCATAGGCCAGTACAAAAAGATGGTCCCTTTCCCAAAGAGCTTGCAGTCTAAAGTCTAAGTATATTGAAATATACAGGAATGACAAAACATCTGGAACTATGTAAGGAAAATGGCAGAAGTCAGTTGCCTACACATTAGGCTTGTCTGCATGTACAGCACTGTTGTAGCGCTTTAGTGACCAAGTTAATACGCTGATGGGAGAGCATTTTCCAGCTGGCATAGGGAATCCACCTCCATGAGAGGCGGTAGCTATGTCTACACTAGGGGTCAGGTCGGTATAACCACGTCACTCAAGGGTGTAGATTTTTTGCACTCCTGAGTGACATAGTTATACTGATGTGCGTTTGTAATGTAAACCGGGTCATTGATTTCATCCTCATCATTAAAAATTATTTCCTTTCAGCTGTCATAAATAAGTCTCCAATTGCCGTGCTTACACTTAGTTACAGTAAGTTCCTGAGATTTGCATCTTGCTATCATTCCTAGCCATTTTTCGGCTTGCTTTTCATCCTGTGCAACGGCATTGCAGCGCTTTGACCTCACACACACAAAGGCTACAGTGAGCAATTTGTTGTAACTGCACTGCATCATTTCCCTCAGCGTGGAGCATGTTATTTTCCTGTCTTCCTAGAGGGGCCACGAATGGCTAGCTGGGCATGGGGGCATTGAAAAATCTATAAATTAGGATGTTAGGACTCTGACAATGGAGTGCAGAATAGGATGAGGGTGTGATTAGGTCTCAGGGGGGTTGGGAAACACCACTCTGCTCTCAATGGGCTTTGATTCAGGGCCTTATATCTGTTAAACTAAACACCAGTCCTACCTTTGCACTAAGACCAACATAAAGAAGGTAACTTACAGCAGGACTGTGGGGGGTAGGGAGGCAGTGCCTATTTGGAAGTGAATTAAAGTGTCTAAACTGACTATAGGACAGTATATTACATACAGAGAATCTTTTTTTGAAGGCATGCAATTGTTCAGAGGCATTCTGGCTGTAATACACACATTCTCTCACATCCACACACACCAGTGAAGTTTTCTCATAACTTTTTATGTATTTTATCTTGTAAATAACGAAGTAATAATAATATAGGAAGGGTTAGAATACTCCATAGGCCAGAGCTAGCACCACTGAAGGTGAACTTGTCATATCTCCATTGGCTTCAGTGGACCTATGACAATCGACATTCATGTACATTTAATCTACAATGGCTGAGGATCTGCCTCTGAACTGTACATTTAGTAGCAGATGCAAATACACTGAGGAATTACTGAAGAAATGCTTTTTTTTCTAGAATTAAAAAAAAAAGTATTGTTGCCGTATAACTTAAGAGTGGGCTCTCTTGCTTTCTGTATTGGACTGTAATAGGCATGCACAGACCTTCTGTCACACCACAAGCAGCTTACAGTGGGCCTGCCGCCTGAGCCGCGTGAAAAAACTATTACTGCGTAAGTGTTAACTCTATCTCAGTCTGGATATGTTGTATTTCAGAGTTCCTACTGCTGATACAGTGTTTCTCTAACAGGGTGCTGGCCAGGAGAGCCTGAGCCAGCCCCCTGTTAGCCCAGATCCAGTTAAGTATTCACTGGAGCTGGCTGAGTATGCCATGCCTAATTGATAGAAAGGAAGCATCTGTGGGCCTTATTAGCCAGGGGGCTGTATGGAGCTAGCAGGAAAGAAGTTAAGTGGGAGAAAGGAAAGGAAGGAGCCAAGGGCTGTGTGTCCCTGTGTGCTGGAGAAACGAGTGGTCCCCCAGGTTGTTAGTTTGGAGCGGTCTGTAAATAAAAGGCGGTAGGAGCTGACACTGTAAATAAAAGGCACTGGTGATTACACCCAGAAGAGGTGTCTGGCTGATTTGTGGGTGCAGGGGTCCCATAGAGAGAGGGCAAACAGGAGGCCCTCGTTACAGTTTCCAAATTATTAGCTGTTATTTTCAGAAGGAATCACGGATCTGTAAGGTCTATAAAGCAACGTTGTTTTGGTGCATTTCAAGTTAGACACTTCAAATTAAAATCTCTACATCCAAACAGTTGACACATGTAGAAAATAACAAGCATCATAAGCATTCCTAACTGTCTGGTTCACTTTCCTTAGCCCTCTGTCACCGGAAGAGTTGTCAAAGCTTATTTATGAAGCCAGTGGGCAAGACATCAGTATTGCAGTCCTTACCCAGGTATAAAACACGTGGAAGGAGTGGGGGGTTTTCATGCTGTACCTTCTGTTTCTTGTGTTGTCTGGTGCTGGCCAGAGTTGTGATGAAGGCCCCTGCATAGATATCCTTTGTTGATTTGCTCCTGCCAGGAGATAGTGGTATATTTGGCTATGTACGTCAGGTCACAGCCCAGCCTTTTTGCAGAGATGCTCAGACTCCGCATTGGACTCATAATTCAGGTGATGGCTACTGAGCTGCTTCGCAGTTTGAACTGTTCAGGTAAGTCCAATTGAACTGTAATACTGTAGTAAACATATATACCTCCTCTCCCTGCCCCAATGATCAACATATCAGTTACATAGGACAAGACAAATAAATTGCTTATTATTAACATAGCCCTTTTCTTAAAAGATCTCTACCAAAATTCTCCCTTCAATAAACATCATAAAGAGACAATCCTGCGGGGACGGGCTTTAAAACATTCTTGGAAGGGGGGCTTTAAGCATTTTGGGGAGAGCTTTAAAAATCCTAATACAGTAATTCTATTTTTAAGCAGAGTCCCATTTTGTGTGTGTAGTTTTAGATTTTATTTCCCCAAGAAAGCTCAGCTTAAACACAGTCTGTTTTTTAATTAAATCCTTTATCCAACACACAGTTACAAATTTCAAAAATAATCTGCATTCCTAGCACCCTTTTGACATAAAGAAATACCCACACTCTTTTTAATAAGTGTCCTAGCCTTTTAGACGATGTATGCATCGTCCTGCAGTACCGACTCTGGGGGGGGGTGAACTGCAGTGCACAATAGTGTGCTATGCTGTATCTCCCCTGTGTGGAGGGTGCAGGCATGAAAGGTCCCTAGTGTGTGTTAACTTAGTCTAGTTTACTGAGGGCTACGTTAACATGAACTAGATATGTTTTAGTTCAGGCCTGCAGTGTCCACTTGGGGGGCGGAGGAGTTACAGTGCAGTACACTAATGTGCACTGCAGTTCACACACCCCAAAGTCCAAACTGCTGGGCTGTGTAGTCAAGCCCTTCGGCTGCTCTAACTAAGTCACACTGATACCTGGTCTACAACTAAAACTTAGGTTGACCAATCTAAATTGCTCAGGGCTGTAAACAATTTAGTGCCCTGTGCAGTGCTAATTAGTTAGGCCAATCTAACCCCACCGTAGACACCACTAGGTCAACAGAAGAATTCTTCCATTGACCTGGCTACCACATCTTAAGGGGGTGGATTTATTACTTTCTGTAGCTGCAATAAGTGTCTACACTACAGTGATGTAGCTGTAGTGCTTGTAATGTAGGCACACCTCAGGAAAATTCCTCTGTCCACATAGTTCAGCAGCCTTGCATGTGGCTTGTGTTTTGGGTGGTGGATTCTATTGTTTCAGCTATGTTCTTTCATAAAGAAGCCTTAACTGTTTCTTACATTTATCCTAATGAAGGGTAGCTGTTATACCCACTGGCTTCTATGAGGTTTTGCCCAAACCCTAGTACAAAAAATAATTAGAGTTCCTTTTATGAAGAGTACCTCTTTAGGGTTTGTCAACTACTTTTTGCTTTTTTTAAAAAAAATAAGTATTAATAACAGATCATAACTAGGAATTAACCCTGTTTTCCTAGAAAAACTACAGTATGAATGACCTAGTATAGGATTTTTTCTCTAGGTGAAGAAGCCTCAGAAAGTTTAATGAATCTAAGCCCCTTTGATATGAAAAATCTCCTGCACCATATTTTGAGTGGGAAAGAGTTTGGCGTTGAAAGAAGCAGTAAGTTCTCTATTTCGTTGCTTGAATATGTTATAACTTGTGCATGTATATATTAAGAAAGAGCTATTTAGGTGCATAATTTATTTTAAGTTTTATAAGCAGCAGTCTCCTCTTTAGAAATGTTTGCTGCAGAGATCATGATTATTTATGAAACACAAGGGTTTAATATCCAAAAATAAACATGCCTGTTATTTTCAGTACCCCAAGTATTATTTTGAACTATAGAATTTTTAATTTAGCAATATTGTAAGACCACTTAATCATTTTTGGACGCATCTGTGGAAATATGTGATCTTTCCAGACAGGAGGGATAGGATAAGAATTGTAGTGAAATTGCATCTAGCATTTTTATATGTACAAAGAGTGGTCTGTTTATAACCTATCTTGCCCCTCAACATGTGCATCAGCCAGGTGACATACCTTATCATGGCAGAGATAGTTTCATTGTTATGTCATCTCTTCATTTTTGATGCAGAGTAATCCTTAAAATGTAACTGTTCTAGCATTACTTGTAGCACCTTAGAGACTAACAAATTTATTTGAGCATAAGCTTTCATGAGCTAAAACCGTCTTCATCAGATGTGGGTTTTAGCCCATGAATGCTTATGCTCAAATAAATTTGTTAATCTCTAAGGTGCCACAAGTACTCTGCATTCTTTTTGCTGATACAGACTAACACGGCTACCACTCCGAAACCTGTTCTAGGATTGGGCTTTGGTGTGTGGTCATACAGCCCTTGCCACGTTGTTGTGCGGGGGATGGATGCATGTCTCAGTGGGAGCTTTGGGAAACATGTTAGATTAGGCATGGAAGGCCAGATTCCCAGATGGTGTAAATGAATGAACATCTGGAAGTGTGAGCCAGAGCAGCCCCTGCCTTACACTCTTTTACAGTGTACAATACATGCTCCCCATTCAGTATAGGCCCAGCTGTGAAGGATGTTACAGATGAGGAGGGGAATGGCCCTCTCCCCTCCACCTGTTTAGGGTAGGCAAGGGTTGCTGTCAGGACTAGCCAGGATCATTCTGAGCACAGGGACTAGGCTTGTGTCTGGTCTCTGTGTAGGGGCACAAAAGTGAGAAGCTTCTCGAGCTGTGTACCTACATGAGACCAGATACAATGTGTAGTGTTGGTTGATTTCAATTATGTGCACACAGTTAGGTGATAATTAAGGCTCATTATTAAACTTAAAACATAGATGTGGGTCTGAAACTGGGAGCTGATGAAAATGCTTGTGAATGGCAAATATTTATAGATGCTATAGTGCTTCAGTCATTTGTTCTGGGCATGTAATAGACATTGACAAAGCAGAGCTCTGTCTCCTTCCTACCAAACAACCATTTTTGAAGGTTCATCCTTTCACAGGGCTGCAAATCATGTCAAGTAACTGCACATCAAATTGTTTTAAAATACATGAATACAGAAAACATCATGCACTAAAATTAGCCCATGTCAAGTTCTCAGAGATATGCAGACAGACTTTTAAAATGAGAATGTTTAAGGTGATCAGGGTTGAAGAATTTTGAGAACAAAAACATCTGGCCTGTCTAAACTTCAAAGGGTATATCGAGAGTTCCCAAGAATTCCTGAGTGGCATTAGAACTGGCTGCAGATTCCCACTAGCTTTGAAAATTGGGCCAAAATATTTAAATATGGATTTAGAAGCCTAACTTTAGGCCATTCTGATTTGAAAGTTTGACTTACGCTTTTAATCTTATTGGAAGTAAAGAGATATCATGGAAAGTGTATAGTCCTGAGATACAATGTGTTTTTCCTTTAATTTTGACATACAGTTTTAAGTTGTATTCTTATTATTACTTAAACATAGCTACGTTTAATCTAGAAAACTGCCTTGTTTCTTTTTTTAGTGCGGCCTCTAGATTCCTCTACCTCCAGCCCTGCAATTTCTATTCATGAAGTGGGGCACACTGGAGCAACTAAAACAGAAAGAAGTGGCATTACTAGACTGAAGAGTGAAATGAAACAGGTGGGAGGATCTTCTTTTTTGTGCATTCTTTAAGCAGCACAGGATTTATGAAAGTCATTTTTTAAAACTCAGGAGACAAAACTGATTATTTTTTGTTATATCTAGTCCCTATTACATTCATGGTAAATTGCAAACTTTTCCTGTCTGTTTTATTATTTGAAGTAGTAGTGGCTGTTTAAAAAAAAAAAAGGGGGGGGGGGAGGTTGGGAGGAGGTAAGGAAATCAATTTTTTTCCAAACCATTTTCCTTTTTGGTTTTAATTTAAAATTCTGAAATTAGCATATTTCAACCAGCTCCTGGTTTGAAGCATTAAGAGCACCTGATAGACCAAGGATACGTCTACACTACGGTATTATTCCGATTTTACATAAACTGGTTTTATAAAACAGATTGTATAAAGTCGAGTGCACGCGGCCACACTCAGCACATTAATTCGGCGGCGTGCGTCCATGGTCCGAGGCTAGCGTCGATTTCCGGAGCGTTGCACGGTGGGTACCTATTCCGTAGCTATCCCATAGTTCCTGCAGTCTCCCCCGCCCCTTGGAATTCTGGGTTGAGAGCCCAGTGACTGATGGGGCAAAAATCATTGTTGCGGGTGGTTCTGGGTAAATGTCGTCAGTCATTCCTTCCTCTGGGAAAGCAACGGCAGACAATCATTTTGCGCCCTTTTCCCCTGGATTGCCCTGGCAGACGCCATAGCACGGCAACCGTGGAGCCTGTTCAGCTTTTTTTTTTTTTTTACAGTCATGGATGCCGCGGACAGAGGCGATACTCCAGCGCTACACAGCAGCATTCATTTGCTTTTGCATGATAGCAGAGATGGTTACCAGTCATTCTGTACCATCTGCTGCCGGTGTAAATTGGCAATGAGATGACGGTTATCTGTCCTTCTGTGCTGTCTGCTGCTATATTGGGTGCCCCTGGCTGAGATCGGCCGGGGGCGCAAAGGCAAAAATGGGAATGACTCCCAGAGTCAATCCTTCCTTTATGGTTTCTAAAAATAGAGTTAGTCCTGCCTAGAATATGTGGCAAGTGTACTAGAGAACCAGTGCATCAGAGAGCACAGCTGCTCCATGTCAGATCCCGCAGAAATGATGAGCTACATGCCATTCACGGGGGGTGCCTCTGCAACAACCCTACCCGTTTCTTCCCTCCTCCCCCAACCTTCCTGGGCTACCATGGCAGTGTCCCCCCCCATTTGTGTCATGAAGTTATAAAGAATGCAGGAATAAGAAACAATGACTTGTTAGTGAGATAAAATGAGGGGGAGGCAGCCTCCCGGTGCTATGACAGTCCAGGCAGGACATTAAGCGGTGCAGGGGAGAGGAGCCCAGCATGCTGCTGCTATGATAGTACAGGCATGACAGAATCTTTTCTTTACACAGGAATGGGAGGGGCTGATGGAGCTCAGCCCCCACTTGCTATGATGAGGACGGTTACCAGCCGTTCTGTACCATCTACTGGGAATGACCGAGAATCATTCCTATTTTCACCCAGGCGCTCCTGGCCAGCCTCACTTGAAGCCAGCCAGGAGCACTCACGGCTTGATAAGGAGGATGGTTACCAGTCCTACTGCACCGTCTGCCACCGGGCAGGGGAGAGGAGTGGATACTGCTCTTCACTGCTGCAGCATCATGTCTACCAGCAGCATTCAGTAGACATAGGGTGACACTGAAAAAAGTCAAGAAACGATTTCTTTCCCTTTTCTTTCACGTGGTGGGGGGGGGAGTAAATTGACGATCTATTCCCTGAACCACGCCGGACAATGTGTTTGAACCTACAGGCACTGGGAGCTCAGCCAAGAATGCAAATACTTTTCGGAGACTGCTGGGGACTGTGGGATAACTGGAGTCCTCAGTACCCCCTCCCTCCCTCCATGAGTGTCCATTTGAGTCTCTGGCTTCCTGTTACGCTTGTCACGCAGCACTGTGTAGCCTGGAGATTTTTTTTCAAATGCTTTGGTATTTCGTCTTCTGTAACGGAGCTTTGATAGAACAGATTTGTTTCCCCATACAGCGATCAGATCCAGTATCTCCCGTACGGTCCATGCTGGAGCTCTTTTTGGATTTGGGACTGCATTGCCACCCGTGCTGATCAGAGCTCCACGCTAGGGAAACAGGAAATGAAAATCAAAATTTCACAGGGCTTTTCCTGTTTACCTGGCCACTGCATCTGAGTTGAGATTGCTGTCCAGAGCGGTCACAGTGGTGCACTGTGGGATACCGCCCGGAGGCCAATACCATTGATTTGCTGCCACACTAACCCTAATCCGATATGGTAATACTGATTTTAGCACTACTCCTCTCGTTGGGGAGGAGTACAGAAATCGGTTTAAAGAGCCCTTTATATCGATATAAAGGGCCTCGTAGTGTGGACGGGTACAGCATTAAATCGGTTTAACGCTGCTAAAATCGGTTTAAACACGTAGTGTAGACCAAGTGCAAGTTCCCATCATTCTTTCTTAGGTAAAGATTCCATTCGCAACAAAGTAAAGGTTTGGCTCAAACAATATTCATACTTGTATTTTACACCTCTGTTTTTTTCTGGCGTACAAATCTTTAATGTCTCAGATAAAGAACTCTGTTTACGTTAGCAAATGGTAGGTTGGAAGGCAAACATTTGTTTAAATTAATTGCATAACTAATTTTTGATTCCAGATGAATAGGAGGTCATCTGCTGATGAAAAGGTAAAATAAATCTGTATGTTCATAAGAAGGAATGTTTTTCTCCCTCACTGCTGAATTGGTGTCATCAGGAGGAGGGAGAAAACTTGTTCGCCTTAGCCTCCAATGATAGAACAAGAAGCAATGGGCTTAAACTGCAGCAAGGGAGATTTAGGTTGGACATTAGGAAGAAGTTCCTGTCAGGGTAGTTAAACACTGGAATAAATTGCGTAGGGACGTTGTGGAATCTCCATCTCTGGAGATATTTAAGAGTAGGTTAGATAAATGTCTATATGGGATGGTCTGGACAGTATTTGGTCCTGCCATGAGGGCAGGGGACTGGACTCGATGACCTCTCGAGGTCCCTTCCAGCCCTAGAGTCTATGAATCTATGAATTATTTATACTTGTCCGGGAACTAAGAGGCTTTTTGTATGCTCTGAATACAAAATGCTTTAACATTCAAGTAGTAAATGATTTAATTAATATGGTGCAGTTTTCCAGTGCTACTGCTGCTAGTTTGTTGTTGTGAGCAGAATGACCTATGTTCCAGTATCTCCAGAGGTCTAGCAATTTATATCAAATTTAGAGTGTGGATATCAGTCACATGGCAAGTTGTGAATATCTGAGTTAATTGCCTTTCAAGTAGAGAACACATTATAATGTCCTGCCTTTTGGAATACTTGACTGGCCATTAGATGGCAGCATTATATTGTTCTACATAGAGATGTAGCAAAGTTGCAACTCTCTCTTGAAGTTTAAAGGTGGGAAAATGTTTCCTGAGATTAGTCGCTTTAGGAGAGGTGCCATTTCTGCACAGAAAAGGAATTGAGTGGTTTCTTTCCTGCTGAGGAGAGCTGAACCTTTTCCATTCATGTTGATTCCCAGTAGGTTTTGCTGAGCCATCCGGAATATTCAACCTTTTGTATCGGGGGGGGGGGGGGGGGGGCAGCGGGACCTGCCTGTTAAAGACCTCAGTTGACGGTGAACATTTTGATTGTTTTGACCTTAGACTGTTTCTATATTGGAGCCAATTTTCAAATATGCTTAGCATCTCCAGCTCCAATTATTGATTTCTTTGGGTGCTCCATACTTCTGAAAATCAGTTCCATTCCTTTAACAGCTTATCTGAATCATTATTGTTTTAAAGAAAGCTATTAAGAATACCCTTAGGTGCTGACCAGCATCTAATCATTTCTCTTGGAAAACTGCTTCACTAGGGGTATGGCTACACTTGCACTGGCAGCACTTTGAAGTTTCGAGTGTGGTCGCAGCGCCACATCCTCTACGGGTACTCCACATCCTCTACGGGTGTACTCACATACTCCACATCCTCTACGGGTGTAGCTTGCCGCCCTGGGAGCTGTGCTCCCAGCGCTGCGGCACTGTTTACACTGAGGCTTTACAGTGCTGTATCTTGCAGCGCTCAGGAGGGTGTTCTTTTCACACCCCTGAGCGTGAAAGTTGCAGCGCTGTGAAGCGCCAGTGTAGCCATGGCCTAGTTTTGCTAAGCATTACTGTCCTGACTGGCAGCTTGCATGATTTGATAGCATGGGATAACTTTCTTTTTAGCACTAATATAAGGTAAGGGATGCTGAAGAGAAAATGTAAGCTTGCAAATCGACCCTGCATCGTGTGGCGGCAGCTGCATTCTGTTTTTCATCTCATTTGGGTTTTTATGTCTTTGTGCTATCTGAGGTAGATTCTGTGAAAAGCTTGTGATAGCATAGTAAGAGATGAATGTAAACCTCTGAAGATCCTTAAACATAAAGGGTCTAATTGTGATTTCACTTTACTGTAAATCAGGAGTAACTTCCCTGATTTCAATGAAGTTGTACCAGTGTGAGAGCCCATTCTGACCCAAAGAATGGTTCTCTCTTAAGTGAACAAGTGAGTTTAATTTTTATTGCACATTTGTTCCTTTTCACGCATGTGTCACTTTCATCTGTTTGTCTTGTCATGACTGACTTTTTTTTTTTTTATTTCTGTTTTGTAGTTCTTTTATGGGGGCCATTCCATGTCCAGCAGCATGCACGCTTCCAGGTTCACGGTAAAATACCATTCAGAAATTTGCAGTCTGTTTCTTTTCTCCCTTTGCAGGCAGTCTAAACATAACTTTCAGCTTTTCTTATGTGAAATGTATGTATTTTTTTTTTAACCCTAGCTTTTTGTTTCATTCACCTTCATGGACAGCCAGTTCTTATTTTTGGTCTTTTTTATAACAGAAATCCTGTTTTCCACATTCTTCTAAATTTTCAGAGTTATGATGGATTTAGCTACTTGACTAGGAGCTGTGTGGCTAAATTCTGTGCAGCCCTGAACATTTAATGGTAATGTGGAAATATAAGTTTAACGCAATTTATTCTCGGGGGGGGGGGGTGGGGGGGTTGTAGTTATATAAATTTTGAATTCATAGAAGGAAAGAGATAATAGTTCTGGTTAGAGCAAAGTGTGGGCCAGTTTCCAAGTATTGTAATATCTTGCCCTTCTATTCCACTCCTGTTGGGATAAAACTGAGGAGTAATTTTGTCTACTAGGGACTTGGATGAGATTCCCTTCAAATTCACTTTTACTTCTCAATCTAAATAAGAGTTTGAAATTAGGCCTGCCTTTTCATTTGAAGGATAAAGCATGTTAATTCATTATGCTAGCTGCTCCTTAACTCCCAAATTCTCCCAGTCTGCATGGACAAATAGCCATACAAGTAAAATGACAAATGTTAGCTATCTTAGGTGGTAGGATAACAATTAACACAGGGCCTACCTGTACTACACCAAAAGACCAATTGGCTTCACTCTGAAGGCGAGTACATTGATGCTGGAACTAGGGGTGCTGCCACACCTCTTGGCTTGAAGTGGTTTCCATCATGTTGTACAGGATTTACAGTTTGGTTCAACATCTCTCAGCACCCCCACTATACAAATTGTTCCAGCACCCCTGGTTGAGTACCGCTAAAATCTTCAATATTAGTAGCTGAAAGGTTTCACTTTTATGGGCTCCTAATTCATATCCTCAAGGATAACTTTGCAAGATCTTTAGTTTGTTTTAATACTCAAAAAATAGAATGTTTCTTCATTTCCAAATAACTCTCAAAAGTGACCAACTATGCTTAATAACTTGCTGCACTTTGAACCAAGTGTTGTACACGCTCAGTGCAATACATCCCTTTTCAGTGGGTTTGCACCAGATGTAGGCACCATTTACAACCTGGGAGGTTAAATGGTTCATAGGATTTGGGCTGGCCACTGTGGACAGGGATAAATATCACCCACTCTGAATATTGAAAAGATTACTGGTCCAAATCCTGGTCCAGTACATGAAGGTGAATTTAAACCCATGGCTTTCACTGGTGTGAATTTCTTCTCCAGCCATCCATCTTTCTTCAAGGCCTTTAATGGAGAGATCTTCAGCAACTTCTGCTCCAACTAGGCTCTCACTCTTAAGAGAGAAGGGAGCTCTTGTCCCCTTCCCATCATGCCTTGCTCTAGTAACCTGCAGTTCCCAGATGCCCTCTCTGCTTCAGGCCCTCAAATTCCCATCATGCCGCAGTTGACAGCAGAAACCTGAAACTGGGCAATGCTAGACCTGGAAGCATCCCTTCACTGTCTTTAAAGGGACAGTAAACTCCATTATTCTCACACTCACCCACCCTTTGAGGTTTTGGCCAGTGGATCCATGTGTACACAGACCCACAGTGCATGCTACGCCTCCCAAACCCCATGGATATTGTACAATGTACCATCTCAAAACACTTTTTTGATGCACGCCGTGTACCTCTTTGTGGTTTCTCCATGGCCTGCCTGACTCCTGCATAGTAGAGGTGTTGCTTTTCAGTCCTTCTGCACCAATGCATAGAGGGTCAGAATTTGGCACCATATTCTCAGTGCACTTGATTCAATTGTAGTGAGTTATTAAATGAGATCTGGATAAACTGCTTAGTCAAAACAGGGACAAATGAAAAAAGTGACTGTGCACACAGTAATTAATTCAGCACAGGCACTCCTGCTGAACTCCTTCATTACTTAAATGTCATCTCTGCTGAAATGGAGAAAGAAAGCTTGACTGTGCACCAGTCAGGATGCTGTACAAAGAAAATGAACATACTGCATCAAACCAGCAAAGGTAAGCTGGTGGGCTTTTTTGTTGTTGTATTGCATTAGAAGGAAAGGCCATTGAGTAGGTATATCATGTTTTAGAATTCAAGTCTGTAGTTTTCTAGCATTCTGATCCTGCAGACCTTATTCTGGCTAAACTTCCACAAATTTCAGTAGCAGTTTCCTTTGGGAAAGGACTGTGGGATCAGATTGTCAGTGAGCTCCTCTCTAGGCAGTACTCCAGGCGCAATTATGCCTGGCCCTGCATGGGTGTGCAAGAGTGGGCAAGGAACCTTTCTTACCTTAATACAGAACTGGGCACAGTCTAGTTGACTGGAAGGTTTATGCAAGTCTAGAGCCACAACTAGTGCAAGACTCTTCCTTCTTTGCACAGGACAACAAAGCTGGTTATATGCATGTGCATCACCTTGTCATAGCATAGTCTCTCTATGCTCTTTTTTGGGCACAATACATTCAGAAACTCTTGCAATAGTCTCTGCACCACTCCCAATCACCACTGCTCCCTAAAAGGCACCCACCAATTTAGCCTTGAGAGTGTTTAAACAGATAAACTGTGGAAGTTGTCCACACTGGGCAGGAAATCCCATTTTAATCTATGCACTCCGTTCTGGTCATGGAACAGAGCCTGCCTCTTAAGTATTTCCGAGTTAGATTCAAAAGAAAAGTCCTGTGAAATATGAAGATGTCTTTTAAGTCATTAAATTTAGATTTTACATAATTGTCTTTTGCTCTAACCGGCTCATTTGTCCAGTTGGTTGACTTGAAAATGTTTGTGTAAGCACCAACAGATACAGTATCTTGGTCTAGCAGTAGGAGTCCAGCTATGAAAAGTTGCTTCTTCCTTCCCAAAAAAATGGGAGGGACTGCTTTTGTTACTTTGATTCCACCTTTAAGACAAGGGGATACCCTCAAAGGCACCAACCCCCAGATGGAGTACCATGAAGGATATTTGTAAGCAAGGGGAGAGATGCTTGCTTCTCTATAAAAATCCGAGGAAGATAGAAACATTGCCCAGGAGTTGTACAGTTTAGGAGGATTGAATGATTCATGTATTATAAGAAGATTCCAGGATTGCCAGGCTGAGTCAGTGTGAAGCGATGGAAGAAACTATAAGCAGGGTTGAGAGCTGTTGTTTAGAATGTCACTAGGTTCAATCCCCACTGGGTTCCATGAGCACAAAAGATGGAATGTTGGCATCCAAAGGTTCTATGGCAGTTAGAATGTGACAGTTGAGCAGAGGAGGTGGGAGTAACAGCTACATGGACTAACAAAAAGGGGGCGGTGCCTCCAGCCGGGGGCAGCTCTGTGTACGAGCTTTGGGGAACAAGTACAAACAGCAACATGGCTCGTTACAATACCCAGTGCATAGAAACAATAGCCCCTCAATATTACCTACCTATGTGTCTTCACTGTCTGATTTCCTATTCACTAATACACGCTGCTGTGTGGTGTTCGCATGTTTACTGCTGTGGCGTTTTGTGTGTGTTTCCTGCTGTGGTATTCGGCAGAATAGTACACAAATGTACTGGTGTGAAAGACTGCCACAAGTACTAAAATAATCTGATTCCAAGCTGTATAGAATTGGGCACAAGTGTAAACAGTTCCCATGTGTACTGCAATATGATGGCACTGTTACCAGGACCACTCTGAGGTTTGACCACCTAATGCCAGCTAGCAAGCAAGCTACCCATGTTGGCCAGAGAGAGCCTAAAAGAAGGAAAATGCTGTGGGAAAAGAATCAGATAGAGAGCAAAGGTGGTGGGTTTACTTGGCCTAAATGCCATACCCATATGACAGCACTGGCTTTCATCTACTGATAGTGTATGTGTGATTTATTGAGTAGTCCCATGTATCAAGATATGGGCCCTTGTCTCTCTCAACCTATGATGCCCTTTGCAGTGCATTCCTTTAAATGGGTGGCTTTTGCTTCCCCAGGCTGTGGACTGGCAGCTGAAGAATGCCAGAGCTATTCTTATGCAAGAAGAAATGAGGGCTTCTAATGCAGAACACATGTGATTTCCACTGGCCCTGGAAATAAGAATTTAATGATGGTGCCCCAACTTTACAGATAACAAAGAGCAGTAATCTGTTTGCCCAATTTGCTCAATGATCAAGCCTGAAAGAGTAAATAACAGTGAAATCAAGAGCAATAATGACAGTATGTAAGTCTGACATGTGGAGATATGTAATATCTTATATCTTCAATTATCATTTCTACAAGATAGATTCTGACCCTTGTAGCTTCTTGCAAAAGTGCCTTCCTGAAATTAGGGACCCATCATTTGTCTTAAAACACAACTGCAGATCCTATAATGTCTTTCACACCAAAGGCTGTAGTGCAAAGAATTTATAAGGTCTGCAGACATGCTTGGCAGAGCTAGTAAGTTCCACAAACCAAATAAACTCATGTTCAAGGAAGATATAGACTCAGCTAGCAAGACCAGACGAATGTTTAAAATTCCAGGAAAGGTCTGATGGGGGAAATGCCATTTCTGCTCCTGGTGTCTCCCAGAGATTACTGAGATGGTCCAATGGAAGGTCTCCTCCTAGGGTATGAGGGCATTCCTTTGCCTAGCTCTACCAGATAGCCGCAAAAGAAATCTGTATCTAGGTATCAGGAAACTGGAAAAAGCCCAGGTTGTGATAGTTGCCCCATATACTGCACTAGAGGGGGCAGAGAAGCAATCAAAATATTTGTCAAATGGACAGATTAACAATCATCCCTTGAGCGTGGATGGCTGGATCCCTCTCCATACACATATACTATGCAGTGTGAGCAAACAAATCTACTAATGTGTTCTGTTTAGTTTAACCATTTTTGCATGTCTGTGACCTTTTCACAGTATACCTTAAAACCACCATTGAGCTTACAACATATTTACAAAAAAGTTACAATTCCTTCCTACTACTTTTAGCTCTAAAGTTTACCTCTAGCCAAATCCCCAATATGTATTTTGATCTCAAGCTAAGGAGAGTCCAGCATGTTTAGTTTTTGAATGGGAGAGCAAGGGGAAAGTAGCCGGTGCTGCCAAGTCAGAAGTGAGGCGTTTGTTCCCAAGTTTAAGTACTTTAACAGCAGCGCCACTTAGAATTAGGATTCAGTCTGTGTGGTTGCTCTGTCAAGTAAAGACATCCCCCCCTCCCACCCCAACCATGATAGAAGACTTTTCTAAACTCACTTTATTAATTGGGTCAGATGAAGCTGCAAAGTCAAGCTGATTTTGTTTTGCTGACTGCTCATTGGCTCATTTTGAAATTGAGGCAAATAAGTAAAATGTGAAGAGATTTGTTGTGAAAGAAAAACGTTGACCTTATCCTCGCAACATCTTCAAAAGAAATCAGTCAATGTTCACTAAAAACTGCATTGAATTGAAACTATAACAGAATGGTGTAACATGCAAGAGTGGGTGCCCTCATGTTAACATGAATGGTCTGTCTCTTGCAGAGGGGCAGTACTCCATCGTCTCCCACTAGGGCTTCATCTCCTACAGGGTCTACTGGAAATAACATCAGCTGGGGTGATCGCCAAGGGCAATGGCTCCGCAGAAGAAGGCTTGATGGTGCCATTAACAGAGTTCCTGTAGGGTTCTATCAAAAAGTATGGAAAATCCTTCAGAAGGTAAGTTAATAGCAGTTGAGGGTGTACAGTATCTTGGGAGGCTGGTATTTCAGATGGAATATTACTGTGGTCAGGAAAAAGTATAATACTTTGTGGAATATGTCTGACTAATACACAAGAGCTCCATTCACATGTGTTCATGAATCAGTTTGTCCATGTATTTCCTCTGAAACCAGACTAAACTGCAGATGAATGATTAAAATCTGTAATTTCACATTGTTCCTCATCTTAAACAGGTCATGGTCATTAACATTGAAGGGCTCACAATCCGCAAACCCCAATTCAAGAAGATAAATCGGTAGAATAGGAAGGGTTAAATAAAAAGCTATCTTTCTTTAAAATGTCTGAGTTCTACTGCTGGATTTCATAAGGGCTAGACTATTTTTAAAACCAATTTTTAGTTTGCTCTACTATCACTGAAAATAATCCCTGCAGTTGCTCCTGAGTTTAGTAGTATGGTGTAGTAGCTGAACTTGAAAATGATTTAAGAAACAGGGGAACATGAATTCCAGTTGACTTCAATGAGGTTATTCATCCGCTTTTGTGTATTGCTGGATTAGGGCCAGAGTGTTCAGCACAGCAGCACTGAGCTGTATTGAGTACTAAAGTGGAGGTAGGAATATATGCTCACAGTTGTGCAATTCAAAGCAACCACTCTAAAATACAAGCTTAACTGATGCCAGCAAAGACACAAGTCTTTTGTGAATTCATCCATTAGGTTTATTAAAGGGACATTGCCAACTTAAATTGCCTTTGTCTGAAATGTACCATTTTTACAAATAATACCTAAAGTAACTAAAACTGACAGCTCAGAGGAAAAATTGTTCAAGTTTTCCTTATGGATGACAGCATTTTTTATAGTTAGTGTCACAGTTTCCCATGAATAGTCAGTCAGTTTCCCTTGTTGTTTGAGTGACTTCTACACAGCGACCGTGAAAGGAAAAACATTTAAAAGATAGCAAACTACAACTGTAAAATGACTGAAGTCATACTTTATTTGCAATATGGTGGAAATTGCGGATTCGACAATATTAGGCTTCTATTGCCATTTTGATTTTAATTAGCTCACTTTCCTGAACTACTGTACATGTAAGGTTCTTTTTTTTTTTTTCTTGAGAATCAAATAGAATTTTATTTAGTCAAACTCAGCCTATATTTTCCTTTGCTCATTGTCATCCAATTATTCTTAAAATCCCTTTGGACAATTCTTAATACCTCTCCCTCCTTGGTGTTTTCAGATGCCTAGATGAACATCATGCCCTGGTCATGCCTTAGCCAAGCTACATGTATTTAGGTTTTTTTTAAACTCTTTTCTCATATGCCAATTTGTCTAGCTCCTCCATAATTTTTGTTGCCTATTTTGAATGGCACTTTTCATTTCCTGATATTCCATTCTGGTGCTCCAAGTCATATATCCTAAACTAAGTGGTGTTTGACCCTAGAGCAAGAGAGAGGGAGCTTCACTTTCCTGGTCCATAACAATGCTGCTCTATTGGTGGGCTTATTATTTTTTTTTTTACCCTCCTCTAATTGTTCTTTCGTATTGCAAGCTTATATCTAATTTGCTGTACTTTCACCTTTAAATGTCTCCTCCTGTTACTGCTTTCCAGGTACCTCCCTCCCACTGAACAGTTGTGTTTCAGCTTAAGTGTGGCATAGGGTTATTTAGAGCAACCAGTCTTTCCAATAGTTTTCTTGTCATATGATGAACTTTTTGGGAGAAATGAAATAACATTTTATATGGGTTCGCTGTTTTTAAAACTTGTCAGACATCAGAACAGCTTTTCCAGGAAGAATTTAAAACTCAAAAGGAATATAAGTTTCCAGATATACTTTTAAGGATTGTGTTTTTAATCAATATTGATTTTTAAAATTTTTTTTTAGTGCCATGGCCTGTCCATTGATGGCTATGTCCTTCCTTCTTCAACTACAAGAGAGGTATAGTAAATAATAATATTTTTTCCATGATTTTATGACAAGTTGTATGACTCTAAAGCACATGATGTAACAGGATCACTGGAGAAAGCGCTTTGTTTTAAAACATTTAAAATCTAAGCTTACAATGGAAGTTTTACCATTTGAATCTTTAATAGTTCTGCTGAATGTCTGAGTGACGGATGCTGTAGACAGATTTTAATCTGAGATCCATGATGTTCACAGATGCAAGTCTTGAAAATACTAGGCTTTCCCACAATATAAGATTATATGTAGAACATCTGAGGTTTGCAGATGTGAGTATAATTTCTATGATGTACCATAATATGAGCCTCATTCACTTATTCAACATCACTTTTAACTTATTTTCTTTTCCCTCTGTGCATTTAAGAAAGTGAAGTTATTTTTAACCACAGGCAATGAAGCATCAGAGCTCTGCACCTGCAGTGAATTGATAATTAATCTTGATGGTACATTCTGAATTTAGAAGCAAGATTTCCCACTTGAAAATGTTAAAAACAGTCCTTGACCTCTGAATGCTATTTTCTAGGAAAATTGCAGTAATGTAATATTTTTTGGTGGCCAATGTGCATTCAATCTTTTTCTCCTAATTTTCCCAGTTCAAGTATTAATTTTTTACTAAAGAAAGGTTAACGTTTCTCAGTTCTGTTTAAGTATTAAAACACTGAGTGGCAAATACAAAAGGGAATAGAAGCCGAGTTAGGAAAATTAAACAATTTGCTGAAATTAAACAAAGACAAATACCATTTTAGAATTCTGTGACTGCAGACAATATTTCAATACACTGTGGTTACAAAAACAAATACGAATCACAGACATGTGGCTGACTCAGATTTTGCCTTTTTAAACCTTTGTTCTTTCTTCATATAATTTTTTTGAGCTGTTTCAATCTGAGAGAGCAAGTGCTAGAGTCTTGCTTCCTTTGTGTGTTGTGACTATCCATCAGTAGGACCCAGTGATTCCAAGTGATTCCCTTGTCAATGTAGATCATTTATGCTACACCTAGATGTTTTATTTTAGTTTTCCCTCATTCATGATCCTAGACTTTGAAGAGACCCACCTCTGCCACCACCTGAACCACAAACAATCTTGCATGTTTGATATAGTGTAAGGATGCTCTGAGCCAATAAAACAGGGAACCAAGTCATAAGGCTAACGAACTGTAGAGTGAGTAGGTTAAATTATTGTCTCTAAACCTTTCCTCTTGCCTGTTTCTCAGCATCTGGAGAGTAACTGTTTCACAGATTGCAAACTGTAATCATTCTTGTCAATTGAAGATATTTGAGTGTGTTCCTTCCAGGAAAAGAGAAGCATGTGAATTTCACCCCATCCCCAATCGAAACCCTACAATGCTCCATTCCTGTTTCTACTCTCAAGGATCTTTGACTCCCAACATTGTCTTTCCTTGGATAGCTGCTTACCACCAGGGCTGCTTTGTCTCTAGAGCTGATGGTTTTTCTTCACTGTGGGAAAAGATCTTACCTGCTTCTCTAGCAGTTTCCAGGCAGCTCTTTGTTCACCATGATAAAAAACCTTCTTTTCTTGCTCTTAAATGCTACAGTTGATTCAATTGTGCAATTTGCACAGGTGGCATTACACTTGTGAAATGCAAAATCTTTTTGCAGTGCGCTTGGTACAACAAGCCATGTGTTTTAACAATTTCAAGTACCTCTTATGGTGTGACTGTCACCCATACCACTTATAAGGTGGCACCTCACTCATGGGTATAAATGAATATCAGTGTAATATTGCTGTTTGACTAAAATGAATACCATCCCTTGTAAAAGCATAATGTCTGCCTTGTATAGTGTAATACTGCATGAGTCTCATATTTCTAACTTGTAAACTTTATTGCCATTTAATTGGTTAAAATGCTTGGACAACGTTCACTCTCTTTCAAATCTGTTTTCAGAATTAACAGGATATGGTTAGAATTGGTAGGCCTAAAATTAGACAGTCTGGCTTTAAGTTTACAGGTGTATTATACATGCAAACAATGCCATCCTGCCTGTCTGCCTCACTCTTGTAAGTATGTAGAGTATTGAAATTCACAACAATCCTACTGAATTCCTATGTAATACAGACTCCTGTCTGCTCATAAAAACAGAGCAGACAAGCAGAATGGAGGCACAGCTCAGTGTGCATATCTCTGTTTGAAACATAGGCATCACTCTGTTACAGTGCTGGTAACAGCTGCAAAAGAAGATGAAATTTTCTGTGGTATTGCAGTCCTTATTTCGTGGAAGTGATAAGTTTCCCCTCCTTCCCCCATCCTTCCCCAACAGCAGGATAGTTACAAAAAACAGGATTAATTTTTAGACCTATCTGACCTTCACCGTATCTAATTTCACTGTTAATAGGAATCAAACTAAATAAGCATAACTTCCTGAGGCTATCATTTCATGTGACATCTGTACAGCTCTGCCCATGCAAAGTAGGTTGTTCTATTAGCAATGTAGATATCAGTCTTTGGGATAACATTCACTCTTAGCAGGTGATGTGGGTTTTTTTTAATCTCTACAATATCTTTGGCTTCATAAACAAAACCTGTGATCCAAAAAGATGCCTACACAAAATAATGTGAGGTTAATGTAGTGATCAAAGAATTAATTTGCAAGATAATAAGCATCAACATTCCCATATGTAAGCAATGTGTGTTGACAGATAGTAATAGTGTAACAGACTTTTCTGGAAGTTACAGAATTTTTTTGGATTGCTAGGTCTTGAGTCTGCAAACAGTTTGCAGGTGCTTAGTTTTTCATATGCAAGTAGTCCCATTCATTTACATGGGACTGTTTACATGTGCAAAGTTAAGCACATGCTTAACTGAAGGATCTGGGGCCTCATCTGTTTCATCTTTTCACTAGGGCTGTCAAGCGATTAAAAAAATTAATCATGATTAATCACACGATTAATCACACTTAAGAATAGAATACTATTAATTTAAATATTTTGGATGTTTTCTACATTTTCAAATATATTGATTTCAATTACAACACAGAATACAAAGTGTACAGTGCTCACTTTATATTTATTTTTGATTACAGGTATTTGTACTGCAAAAAAACAAAATAAATACTATTTTTCAGTTCACCTAATACAAGTACTGTAGTGCAATCTCTTTATCATGGAAGTTGAACTTACAAATGTAGAATTATTTACAAAAAAAATGCACTCAAATAAAACAATGTAAAATTTTAGAGCCTGCAAATCCACTCAGTCCTACTTCTTGGTCAGCCAATCACTCTGACAAACAAGTTTGTTTACTTTTTCAGGAGAAAATGCTGCCCACTTCTTGTTTACAATATCACCTGAAAGTGAGAACAGGCATTCTCATGGCACTGTTGTAGCCAGTGTCACATGATATTTATGTGCCAGATGTGCTAAAGATTCATATATCCATTCATGCTTCAACCACCATTCCAGGGGACATGCATCCTTGCTGATGACAGGTTCTGATTGATAACAATCCAAAGTAGTGCAGACTGATGAA
This sequence comes from Gopherus evgoodei, assembly GCF_007399415.2. Classification (NCBI taxonomy): domain Eukaryota; kingdom Metazoa; phylum Chordata; order Testudines; family Testudinidae; genus Gopherus; species Gopherus evgoodei. The sequence goes on along the minus strand of NC_044322.1, from coordinate 140,325,049 downwards.
TATTCATTTTCATTATCTCAGTCAGGTGCCACCAGCAGATGGTCGATTTTTCTTTTTTGGTGGTTCAGGTTCTGTAGTTTCCATATTCTAGTGTTGCTCTTTTAAGACTTCTGAAAGCATGCTCCACAGTTTGTCCCTCTCAATTTTTGGAAGGCACTTCAGATTCTTAAACCTTTGGTCCAGTGCTGTAGCTATCTTTACAAATCTCACATTGATACTGTGGCATTCCCCTCTGGTGTTACTTGGGCCGGTGATATGCTAGGTCCTTCCAATCCTTGACTCTGGAAGCCAGCCTTATCCTGCTCTGCTGTGAGAACACCCACTCCTGAGCTGTTCAGGGACAGCCTCTGGCATGTAAGCTGCTCCCAGCTACTTGCAACCGAATGACACTAGCCAATATCTCCGGCCCCAGACACCACTCTAGAAACCTCCATCTTGCAGTGTCCAGTTATGCCCGCTGCAAGCTTATATGAATTTGTTCATTTAACAAAGAAATTGATATGTACCAGGCTTGTTATCCCAAGGGGAGTCTGACATGCTTCAAACCAAACACACTGCTTCGGGTAGAATAAGCAAACACATTTATTAACTACAAAGATACATTTTTAAGTGATTATAAGTCAAAGCATAACCAGTCAGATTTGGTCAAATGAAATAAAATCACAACACATTCTAAGCTGATCTTAACACTTTCAGTGCCCTCACAAACTTAGGTGCTTCTCACCACAGGCTGGCTGGTTGCTCTTCAGCCAGGCTCTCCCCTTTGATCAGCGCTTCAGTCGCTTGGTGTGGTGTCTGTAGATGTAGGTGGAAGAGAGAGAACATGGCAAACATCTCTCCCTTTTATCTTGTCCTTTCTTCCCTCTTGGTTTTTCCCCCTCCCTTCAGGTCAGCATTACCTCATCGTAGTCCCTGACTTACCAAGGGAAGGGGGGTGACTCACTCGAGAGTCCAACAGATTCTTTTGTTGCTGCCTAGACCAGCGCCCTTTGTTCCTGTGATGCTAGGCTGGGTTTGTCCCATACCTGCCCTGATGATATGTGAACTTCCTCTCTGTTCCTGGAATTTTTTTGCCTGGGCTTGCTCTAAGCCATGAGGATTCATTTTCAACCTCTTAGCTATATACATGAAATTGTATCCTATAACCTTACTGTAACAATTACTATAACATCACTATAACAACCATGCTCAGTGCATCATGAACCTTCCTAAGAGACCCTTCCTAAGAGACAAACTTTGCACTGGATACCACACAATCATTTTATAAAGATGAACATGGGGGTGTAGGGTGTTCCCCCAAGATACAGAGTGTCACAGATACTTTCTTTGCGTTTTGTGAAATCTGCAGTGAAAGTGTTCTTAAAATGAACATGTGCTGGGTCATCATCCTAGATTGCTATAACATGAAATATATGACAGAATGCAGGTAGAACAGAGCAGGGGACATACAATTCTCTGCCAAGGAGTTCAATCACAAATTGAATTAACGCATTTTTTTTTAACGAGCGTCATCAGCACGTCCTTTGGAATGCTAGCTGAAGCATAAAGGGGCATACGAATGTTTAGCATATCTGGCACGTAAATACCTTGCAATGCCAGTTACAAAAGTGCCATGCAAATTCCTGTTCTCACTTTTAGGTGACATGGTAAATAAGAAGTGGTTGTAAATGTAAACAAACTTGTTTGTCTTAGCAGTTGGATGAATAAGAAGTAGGACTGAGTAGACTTGTAAGTGCTAAAGTTTTGCATTGTTTTGTTTTTGAGTGCAGTTATGTAACAAAAAAAAATCTATATTTGTAAGTTACACTTTTCTGATAGAGATCACACTACAGTACTTGTATGAGGTGAACTGAAAAATGTTCTTTTTTTTGTTTATAATTTTTACAGTGCAAATATTTGTAATCAAAATGATCTACACTTTGATTTCAATTACAACGCAGATTACAATGTATATAAAAATGAAGAAAAACATCCAAAATATTTAATAAATTTCAATTGGTATTGTTTACAGTGCGATTAAACCTGCAATTAATTGTGATTAATTTTTTTAATCGCAATTCATTTTTTGAGTTAATTGCATGAGTTAACTGTGGTTAATCAACAGCCCTACTTTCCACTAACCTATCCCCTAACTTTCCAGATGACCCCTTGTGAAATCAAGTTTGCTGTGCATGTGGAGTCAGTGCTGAACCATGTATCCCAGCCTGAATACAGACAGCTGCTGGTGGAAGCTATTCTTGTTCTCACACTGCTGTCGGACATAGAGGTGACCAGCATTGGGGGCATAATCCATGTGGATCGAATAGTGCACGTGGCTAATGATCTGTTTCTTCAGGAACAAGTGGGTACAGCAGATTTCCAGTAATATATGAATCTGGGGTTGGGAAGGTATTGCATTTGAAACTGTCTAACTCAATTTTTGGTATTTGTGAAGAAAAAAAAAATCCCTCCTCAAAAAGCAAGTCATGTAAGCATCTTTTGAAAATGTATTCAGAAGATTTAAACCTCCTGCAGTTAACAAAATACAGTCTCTTTTGGTGTAGTTTTACAGTTATAGCAGGGGAATGTTCTCTCAAGTCTAAATATCTGTTAAAATCACCTTTTACTTCACCAGAATACTAAAAACCATAGGGACACTGTTTAAGTAGAGTTGGAAAAAATAGCTAGTCATGTGTTACCAGAGAAATGCAAAAAATAAGGTCCATAAAGGGGAAGTTAAGAGAACTGAATTAGCATAGGTAGAGAAAAAGGTTTTTTAGAATCTTTTTCTCTACCTATGCTAATTCAGTTCTCTTAACTTCCCCTTCTAAATAACCTATGTTGTCCTACAGTCTTTGGAAAAGAATTTGTGAAGGGAGAACTGTTTTCCATATTCAGTGCGGATACAATAGTAGTCCCGGTCTAGTTTTTTTTTTTTTTTTTAAGTTTAGTAATTCTGATCTGAACATGGATATCTGATTTTTCTCCTCCCCTCCTTTTTGTTCCCCCCCCCCTCAGAAATCACTTGGAGGAAATGATGACTTCTTGGAGCGAGACCTCGCCACAGGAATTTGCCACTTTTTCTATGACAGTGCTCCAAGTGGGGCATATGGAACTATGACCTACTTAACGAAAGCTGTAGCCACCTATTTACAAGATTTCCTGCCTAGCACAGGCTGCCTGATGCAGTAGGCTCTGCCTCTTGATAAAAAACAAAAGTAAAGATTCAGAAGCTCTTTTCCCTCCTCTCCTCTCTCTTCCCTATCCATATATCTTTCACTCCACAGAATTTAAATGCCACTCATCATGTGTGAGCACCAACCTGTAGGGGACAGCTGAACAATGAAGATGGAATTTGGCCTAATTCCAGAACTATGAGAAACAATTACAATGAGTGAGGCCTATTCTGCCCTAAATGCAATGTGCAATTTAAAGTAAATTAAGTAAGAATTATGCACTTATGCCCAGAGGAAAATAATTAGTGTAGAGATCAATAAATATAAATAGGGAGATGCATCTCTGGCACAAATTTCCCAACTAAGGAAAGAGGTTTTTTTTTTATATTGGAATTAATTAACTCTCTCTTAAGCATGGCTTCTATAAGTTGATGTTGTGAATAGTCAAAGCATAGTTTAGTGTTATCCTTCTCTGATTTATTGGTTTCCAGGTGATACCCAGGCAATATTTTTAATACACGTTGAGCCGGATTCTGATCTCCATTTCACCAGGGTGATACAGGAGTAACACCAATGAAGTCAAGCATGAGATCAGAATTATGGCTTTCATAAATTGGTAGCCTATCTCTGACGACATAGCATCTGCCTTGGGAAACCTACATCGTTTGGACCAATGCAGTTTTGGAGAAGCTGATCTCTGACTTCACCTTTTAAAGACAATTTTATGCTTATAATCATTCTGGCTAGATGAACAAACAGCTAGCTGCCTGTAGATCCAAAAGATATGTTTCCTTCACTCAAGCACTCTTTCTAAATCTTAATATATTGTCCACTGTAAATAGCCTAGAAGATGAGATACATAAGCATCGTCCTTCCAGAATACCATGTGTACTTACTAGAGGAAGAGTTGATGTTTGTTTCATGTCCTTTGATTAGACAGATGCTCCTTCATCAAATGTAACTAGAACCATTAGAGATTTTTCTACTAGGGAGAACAACACTCTCTTTAAACAGCACCAAGATAATACTTAGCACCCTTTAATGTGTAGGCTCTTTTTGTGTTCTATTTGTTTATATTAAATATACAGAGCCACAGTGCTACCTCCTGTGGCTTAACCCAGGTGAGCTCAAGGTGGAGGAAGATAATGATTTCCCCTTGTTTACTTCCACTGAAGGGTGAGGCTTGGGCTGAACAAGTATCTACTGGTTCTTAGCTAGAGCCATGTTAGAGAGGTGAAATAGTACAGTCGTTTGGTGAAATTACTGGCCAGGGCACAAGAGACGGTTGGAGTAGATTCCAAGTGGCAGATTAGTAAAAGGTTAAGTAGAAACTGTACCATCCAGTCTCTCATTTTTACTTATTATAAGTGACCTTGAGTGGGATCTTTCCTTAAGCACCAACACCCTGATGAAGAAATGGTCCTAGTGCCGTTAGAACTTTTGAACAGCACTTATTTGAGTCTTTCTGCAGGGAAATAGTTCTTCCATCTCATACATTTTAAAATGTTTTCCTAATTTCAAAATGTGTTGAGAAGGAAGAACAATATTATCTGCCCAACCCACATGATTTCAATCAAACTAGGTGGCAGGAGTCAAGATTCACCCCCCAAACTTGGGTATATTGTGAGATACTGCAGTGCACTTCTGCCACAGCCTTGCACATCCAGATGGTATTTTGTGCAGGCTGAAGAGATGAGTTCCATTCAGAGTTGTCCTTTACAATGTCTTAGGAATTTCCCAAAGAGCAAGAGGATGCGCAGCCTTCCTGGATAGACTGTACATGGGGGAAGAGGCAGGTGCATGTGTGCTTATTACCAAGGCAAAAAAATTGTTAATGGTGTAAGGAGCAGGGATGAGTAGCTCAAATGCATTTGGAAGTCAGTGTCTTATATATGCCCATTTGTATTTTTGTTTAGTCATAGCTCTTAGTTTGTATACATGTGCTGAGAGAATGTTTTAGCTCATTTTCTAATTAAAATAAAAAAATTCTCCAGTTTAAACAGGGCAAGCCTTACATTGAAAAGTAATTTATACTATATATGCATGCTCATATGTGAGGGACTTATATAAGCTCTTATTTTATTAGGTTCCCTATAAAGCTTCAGTAATGTCAATAATTTTTCCCTTTTCATGCAGAGCTCTTTGATTGAGATGCAAGAAGGTTCTCTCTCAAATCTGTTTTAATGTGCTTTTTTTTATTCAGTCTGAGGCATTAACAGTTTTAAAATTTGCAGAGCAAGACAAGACGGCTAAAATCCGACATTTGTATGCTACTAAATAGAGCTTTAAAATAGATTAGGGTCCACAGCAAAATACTACAATTTACACATTTAAATTTGCGTGTGCATGTAACTTTAAAAAAAAAAAAAAAGCAGAGAGTCCTGTGGCACCTTATAGACTAACAGACGTCTGTTAGTCTGTAAGGTGCCACAGGACTCTTTGCTGCTTTTACGGATCCAGACTAACATGGCTACCCCCTCTGATACTTTAAAAAAAAAAAAAAAAAGTTACCATTCATAATATAAACTAGCTTGGTATCCATGGTTTAGAAATACTGGTTTTTAGTCTGTTTAAAAGTGATACTAACACAGTCAGTGAAGTGCAGTCATAGGAAAAATACTTTTATGTAATTTAGAAGTCTGGGACAGTTCATTACAAAAGGGTGAGAGATACTATCGCGAATTTTGAATTGCGGCGTGACTGGACCAATCACCCATTTATACTTCTAGATTGACTCACTCATCTGTTACCTTTTCCCCTGAACTTCTGTTTAAAGGACTATATTAAAATCTGTACCATTCATTGCTGGAATCATTGTTCCTGAAACAGGGCAAACAATTGGGTCATGCAGGTGTCTTGTAGCAACCTCTCTGGAGAGGATACAGATGTGTTAGGGAGTTTATGAATCAACCATTATTGAGTCTAGTGTGTGTGTCTAGCTACACACAGTCTTTTTCAGTTTATTTAGGGTAAGCTCATTACCAAAGACTTGATTTGGTTGTCAGGCATCCTCAAGGAATGAAAAATGGATGCCATGTCCAACTTCTAACTCTGGGAACTAATTTATGGAAAATAAATAAGACTAGAGTAAACAGACACCTCATGTGTCTTGGAAATGGGGGCATTAATGGAATGAAAATAGAGCCACCTGAGACCCACTGTTTTAGTTTGACAGGCAGTGCTGTTGCAAGAGCAGACTGCAGCTGTCACAAAGGAAACACCTACACTGCTTCCTTAAAATATCAGACATGTCTGAAAACAGAAAATTGGTCTCAGATGGTGCAGGGACCAGAATAATAAAATGGTACTAGCATACAGTGGCTACTGTATAGTGTAGGGGTCGGCAACCTATGGCATGCGTGCCAAACAAAGGTGGCATGCAAGCTGATTTTTAATGTCACATGGTGTGGGCTGAGCCGCTCAGCCTGCCACCGTTCTGGGGTTTCCACTGCTGGTTCCTGCTAGCCAGGGTCCTGCTGTCGGTCCCACTCAGCACCCGCTGCCGGCCTGGGTGAAGGAACCCCAGGCTGGCAGCGGACTGAGACCCCGGCTGGCAGAAGCCAGCGGCCGAAACCCCAGAGCGGGGTGGGCTGACCCACTCAGCCCGACACCGCTCTGGGGTTCCTGCTGCTGGCCCCTTGCCAGCCAGGATCCCCGCTGCAGCCCCACTCACCTTGCTTCTGGCTGGAGTTCCAGCGCAGGTCCCTGCCAGACAGGGGCCAGGGCTCTCGTCCTGCTCAGCCCTACCAGCCGCCAGCTCCACTCACCTCAGCTGCTGATCTGGGGTTCTAGCTGGTTAACAACTGATCACTCAGAAGCCAGTGTGCAGCTCAAAGTATCCAAATACGTGCCAGACATTGGAAAACTCAGCAAGGGCAAGGATCACACTAAACTGATAAGATCTGCATTTTAATTTAATTTTAAATAATGCTTCTGAAACATTTTGAAAACCTTGTTTACTTTATATGTAACAGTAGTTTGGTTATGTATTATAGACTTAGAGAGAGACCTTCTAAAAAAATGTTAACATGCATTACTGGCATGCGAAGCCTTTAATTAGAATGTATACATGAAGACTTGGCACACCACTGCTGAAAGGTTGCCAACCCCTGGTATAGTGGTACTAGGTCCAGCTTTTGCATGAAGTAGCATTAGGGTTCAGTCTCCATTCATTGAATCAATACTCTTTTCTCCCCTCCCTATTGTATCAAATACTTAACTGTTTAACAGTGTTAGAATTTTGTTAAGCTTTTACAGTTTAATCACTGGTTCTGACCTGTTGCCTATACTTAGCATTCTTCACTTTCACTGTGTCTAATCAGTCCTCAGACAGCCTTACATAACAGTGAGGAAAACTTACTAGGCCAGGCACAAAAATCTATTCATATTAGTTATGAGTTACTTGCTAATTTAAAAAAAAAACTTGTTACAGGGAAGTAGAATTTGGAAAAGTCATTCACAACATCCTTGAAGGTAAATATTATTCATACTTTACAGCTGGGGAGACTGAAATAGAGCAATTACGTAACTTGTCCAAAGCAACAGCATATGTCAGTGCCAAGATAGCCTATCTCTGCCTAAGGATAAGTGGCTGTGTATCATCATGAAGTTTACCTCGGCTATTAGTTAAAAAAGGAATCCATGACAGAAGTCACTAGGACTATTCGCTTCTTTACAGCATCAATGGAGAAAAAAATCAAGGACATTAATGCCCCATTTTTCCCAGCAGGGCCAAGCCTAATTTAGGGCCTCATCCACTGCCCATTGAAGTCAGTGGCAAGACTTCCATTGACTTCACTGGGCTGCTAGCTAAGCACTCTTGAAAAATCTGGCTATTAACGTACATAGAGAGTTCAAGAGAATATTCCAAAGAGGCAATCTGTACACCTGTTACGGAAATGTTTTTGCAGTTTAAGTACAGCAGAAATCTCCACTGGATATAGCCAGCCACCTATCTATGGATCACTGAGTGTTAAGCCAATGGTGCTGGGCTTGCCACCAGTGTTATATAAAATCGGGGCTAGAGGTGGTGTACACATCTGTCACTAACAACTTGTTTTACATACTAAGAGAAATTGATGTACTTTTAATAAGTGTAGTAACAAGTGTTCTGAGAGGTTACAGTAATGGATCTCTTAATATGCATTTAGCCTAGTATCCTGTCTTCCCCATTGGCCAATTCCAGGTGCCCCAGTGGGAATGAACAGAACAAGTAATCATCAAGTGATCCATTCCCTGTTGCTCATAATGCAAAGTATAGATGGGATATGTGTTTTCTGAAGATGTTATTCAGAATGCCCCAGTAGGTCCTCCCAGCAATACCTGCTCAGAGTTGTGTCATGGGCTTACTTTTAAAAAGTGTATTTTAAAAGTAGAGCTTAAATACTTCTTTCCTATAGATGCAGCTCTCTCCCAGAACTGGAGGAAGGCGTGGACAGCATGCAATGAATATCATTAATACAGCATATACTGTAGGAGTGTAGATCAATATTGATGACAAAAAAATGCATGCTATCCAGCCATTGTGGCTCATAGCCTCGTGTGTGCGTGTATATATATGTCCATGCTATGATCATCAGTACTTTTTTAAAAATTAGAATGCAGTGCCTCCCTTTGCACTAACTGTATTCATATGAAGTGAACTATTTTAAGTGTAAAGTTGGACAGTAATGCACGATGATTTTCCAGCTGTTACCATACTTTAGAAATGGTGGCTCAGCAGAGGATGTTACTACATTTTGGGATTAATTTAAAAAGCTTTAAATGTGGTTATTTTCTTCTGCTTACCAATAAACTTTGCTTTGAATATCTGAGTTATTCTTCAGTAACATTAACTCTGGCTAAATGTACTTTTCAAATCCATGAGCTGAAACTTTCTAATTTGTTTTTACCCAATATGGTATTATTTACAAAATTAGTTTTTGGTAGGGTTTCTTTTTCTTTCTTTCCTTGTTATAAAGGACCCCAAAATGCTTTTTAAAGTGCACTCAGAACATCACCCCCCATGCACAGCATGAAGAAATATGGGTAGTTTCCGTTACATACAGCAGGCCCGTCATTGTATCCCTCAGCCCGTGCTGCTGGCCACAGCCCCATTGACCTTGAACAGCAAACCGCAGCGAGTGGGAGCTGCGACTGGCCAAACCTGCAGACGCGGCAGGTAAACAAACCGGCCCGGCCCCTGCCAAAGATTGCTGATCCCTAATATACAGGGTTTACAGTTTGGTTCAATGGCTATCAGCACCTGCACTATACAAATTGTTCCAGCACTCCTGTCAGAGCTCCTCTCACCCGGAAACTGGCAGCATGAAGGGAAGGGACAGGACTTGAGTATTTTTTCCCTCTCAGCAGCAGCACCTTTGCTTATCCAGGGAAGGGGCTCAGGGCAGTATTGCCTGTGACTGAACATGAGGTGATTAGCTCTCCATTCTCCTACTACCTCAAAATCCTCCTGTTGAGCGGCAGGAAGCTCCCTTGCATAGCAAGCTTCTCTGGGAAACTGCTAGGCACCCTAAAGGGTTTGAGGGGTAGCATGTACTACCTCCAGCCAGCTGACCGAGAACACTTTTCTCATGTGTGCTTCCCCAGTACCATTGTACCTGCTTGTTTTCTCCCACAATGGGCAATGTTCTTTGCCTCCACCCCCTAGCCCTGGCCCTTATCACTCCATGGGAAGATGCTCCTCTGACTTGAGCACAAGCAATTTTTAAGCCAACCCCAACTTCCACGGGCAGAGGTTTTAACCACCATAGTGGTGATGTCTGGGGCTAGCACTGATCAGAAAAACTTTGAGGGAACCATTTTCCCATCAAAAAATGCAGTTCTTTTGAAAAGCATTGTGAAATCATGGCAATTCCACCAACATGGCATTTAGGAGAAAATATGAAAAAGTTCCAACAATGCCAAAACATTTGATTTTTTTTTTTGTTTTGAAATGACTTTGAAATTACAAATACAAATTGTCCAAAGTCAACCTTGAAATAAAAAAAGCAATATTCAGAAATTCTCCTAAGGAGAATGTCTACATTTTCAGGTTTTGTTCCCATCTGAAATGAAGCCAAATTTCAAAATCCTTCAGGAAATGGAATTGCCTTTACCTAGCTGTCTCTGGGGACTATTTGGGGGGATGGGCACATGTAAGAAATTCTCCTGCCCCCAACTTGACACTTTTATCCATATTTGGCATCAAACTAACCCAGTTTGAGCATCTAATTTGTATAGAACATCCCCCTCACCCCATACACTCCTTTATTCTTTATCTGCCTTTGAACCCTCATATTCCAGTGATGGATGCAGCATAACAACAGACTGACATGCCCAAATGCTATGAGTGAAGTGTGAATGCTGATTCCTTCTGCTGCAAAACATCCAGTCACTTCAGGGAACCTACTGTCAAACAGGAGCACTGGTTAAAGTTGTTTACATTTCTGTGTGCTACATACTTGCCATTTAATTATTTTAAATGAAAGTCTGTTGTGACTCCTGATTGACAGCCCATTCTTTCCATAGACAGGGTTACTTATTAGTGTACTGCAACCTTTTGGACAAATTCCTATTAATTACAGTGTGACAGTTTGATAGTTGGGACTTTAGATCCATACCCACTTATACAGAAGAGGCATGTACAGCTTCATAGACATATTCCACTGTCTTAAAAATCTTTTGCATGCTATATAGGCATGATATAAAGTATTTAAGGAACATAGAATTCGAACTTTGGAAAGCAAAGTCATTGACATCTGCACATAACACAGCACCCTACACAGTTGGGATTATTTAGAAATCTGCCTGAATTTCATAAGTTGTCACGCAACAAAGTGTTCCTTGTAGTTAGGTACTGCATTTCTGCACCCAAAGGAGAAGATCGTATGGAACAAAAAAAAACGCACCTCCCATTCACAATATTTGCTCTTAACAGCCCAAAACAATGCAGCTGAAAGGACCAAGGAATAGACTGTCTCTGGAGCATACTTTAAGTTTATTTCCAAATTCCTGTCAAGCAACTGGAGACTTTGGCCTGATTATGAGGTATGTACCTTTCTAGAAGTGCAAGTATTCTTTTAGTTATTACAAAAGTAAATTTGCACAGAACTTTTAAATAAATGCAATTTAAATGAACATTATCTAAATAAGCTTCCCCAAATCCTGAAGTGCCATGAGGCACAACAGTATCCTAAGAAAATAAAGGTAATGTAAATTGGAGGTATGCAGTATGTTACGAGAGCTGAGTCGCGGTTCTCCTCCCTTGTCTGCTCACATAGGGCTTGAACCAAAGTCCATGGAAGTAAAGCAGGCCCATATGCTACACTATTTCACATACAGCCACATATATTATATCTACTACATTCCCTTCAGCCACTAATTTTAATTCCTCCATCCCCCTCCCCCCAAGTTAATCGGATAGGATTTGTTCTTTATCTACCTGTTGCTCATAGTTACCATATAGACTCATGCTGTGCTTAATTTTTGCCAGGGTTGAGCCCCAGCACCTCAAGGCTTGGCAATTCATAGCCACAGCACCTCTTTCATTACAAAATAAGCAGAATATACAAAATAACTCATGGAACAGGTTCCTGTACCTCCCTGATGTCAGGTCATGTCAGTTGCCCCGTCTTTGAGTGGAGGACTGCAATATTGCCCGGTAAATTGTTGCTTTGGTGCATGTCTCCTAGAGTCCTTTCACATCTAGCTGTGTCAGGTCGTGAACAGATTACTTCCTTTTGGGGTTTCTGCCCCATCACAGGCTCTCACTACAGCTCCCCTCTGGGCTGCTTCCCCAGCTTTCTTCACAGACCTGAATGCCGGGTCAGCTTTTTCCCCACTCCTTATAAAGCAGCTCATGCCATATATGTATAGTCCTGCAGTCATCTGAGCTTGGTCACATGTTCCTTTAGTCACATGATCCTGCAACCCCTCACTCCATTTTAGGGCTAGATCTCCCAGAATGCCATTGGTAAGGCTGAACCAGGACTGGCACATGCTGGCTTGTAATTTCCCTTAAAAGGCCAGTGCACATCCAATTATGCGCCTCATCCTGCAGCTGAGCTCCACGGTTGGATGTCTGAATCCAAGAAGGACCCCAAATGTTATTCTGTGCAGACAGTGCCAGAGCCATAGATGCTTAGGAACTCTTTTCTCTTAAAAATTCAATTATTTTAGCAGGGCATGAAGATTAATTCACGTGTCAGTCAGTACCAAGCTCAAGGCGCAGGAAAGCAACCTAACTAGGAGTGCCAGCCTTTCAAACAAATCTCAGAGGTTAAAACATGACAAATTGTCAGTAATTAAAGCTGCAAAGCATAAAACAGGTGCCCTTTCTTCTCTTTAGCATCTTTTGTGTGCATGTTTTCAGTAGAAAATACCTAACAGCAAGGACAGTATGAATGTGTGTGGTATTTTTCAATGATTTTTAGTGCTACTAACTTTATGCCCCCATGCTCTGGAAGTGCCTCAAACAACAGGATGTATATAATCCAAGGCCAGGTTCACACTACAAAGTTAAGTTGAATTCATGTAAGTCAACATCAAGCCTCCAATTTAAGGAAGTTGATCTTGCGTGTCCACACTACGCTCATTGTGTCAACAGCGTGCATTCTCGCTAGCAGGGATTGCATCGAGGCACAGAGCGCTGCACTGGGGGTAGCTAGCCCACAGTGCATATAGCCGAGTGGAATTTTGGGACCAAAACATTGATGCGGGTGGCTATGGGAACATAGTATTAGCCTCCCATGATGTGCTTACCTTCCTCACTCCCTGAAATCAACAGGAAACAAAGCAAGCCTTTTTCACAGCTTTTTTTGTAAGCCTAGGTTACCCACGCAGATGCAATAAAGCACGATAAGCATGGACCCCAGCAGACAGAGCTCCAGGAATCTATGTAATCTCCTTGGGGGTTACATGAGCATTACAAACACCTTACACCTTATCCTGTAGTATTTACACAGCCAATATAGGAGCTGCCGCACAGAACAATATGATGGCACGCAAGCAGCCCTGCTTGGAGCTATAAAGTGGAGCTATAAAGTGGAGCTATATAAGTGGAGCTGCTTGGAGCCATAAAGTTATCCAGCTATGGGATGATGAGCAGTGGCTGCAGATGTTTGAATGCCACTTTCCAGGAACTGTATGAAGAGCTTTCCTCAGCCCTGAAGTGGAGCAATAACAACTAAAATGAGAGCTTCTCTGATAACGGAGAAGCAAGTGGAGATAGCTCTGTGGAAGCTTGCAATGCCAGACTGCTACCAGTCAGTGGGGCATCAAATTTGGAATGAGTAAATCTACTGTGGGATCTGTCGTGATCCAAGTATGCAGGGCCATCAATAGACTTCTGCTAAGAAGAGAAGTGACTCTGGGCAACATGCGGACATAGTGGATGGTTTTGCCGTGATGGAGTTCCCTAACTGCAGTGGGGCAATAGACAGGATGCATATCCCTATCTTGGCACCAGACCACCTTGCCAAAGAGTACATAAACCAAAAGGCATACTTCTCGATGGTGTTGCAAGTGCTGATGGATCATAGTTTCACTGACATCAATGCGGGATGGTCCGGAAAGGTGCATGACTTTTCAGAAAGCTGCAAGCAGGGATGTTCTTTCCAAACTACAAAATAACCATTGGTGATGTTGAAATGCCAAACGTGATTCTGGGAGACTCAGCCTACTCCTTCCTCCCATGGCTCCCATGGAACGTGCCTTTGGACATTTAAAAGGTCACAGTTTGTTCACTTACTAGGTTAGACCTCAATGAAAGCAATATCCCCATTGGTGTCACTGCCTGCTGTGTGCTCCATTATATCTGTGAAACAAAGGGAGAAAAGTTTCTGGCAGGGTGGCAGGTAGAGGCAGATCTCCTGGCAGTCAATTTTGAGCAGCCAGACACCAGGGCAATAAGACGAGCACATTAAAGGCTTTGAAAACCCATTTCAGCAATGACTCACAGTAATGTGACACTTATGTGTGTTGTTTGTTACCAAACTGTCCTCTTCATTGCATGTACTCCCCTGTAAACTCTACCCCTACCAACAACTGTGTGTTGAATGAATAAGGAGCCTTTTCTCCTCAATCCGTTAAGTTTTATTATGCACACAGCCACTGAGAGACAGCAAAGAAAAGTGAGATAACCTTTTGCCCCAGGTTATCTGTTATACTGTGAGGGGAGAAACAAGGAAAACTTGCTTACAGATGCACTGCAATAACAGTCAAAGGTGTGGGAATGGGAGCCTTCTGGTCCTTGTACCCTCCCCTGCTATTGAGTTCAAGGGATGCTGCTGAACTTTCCTGCCCCACCTCATAGGACGTTTGGTGAAGGAGGATGTAGAAGTGGACGATGATGTAAGCAGGTTCAGCCTAGGCCGCAGAGGGACTCTAGCATCCAGCTGCCTTTCTTGAACCTCAACATGTCTGTCTGCTCCCTCATAATCCGCACCATCTCTTTCTGCATGGCACGCTCATGTTCTTTGCATGCTCTCCTGTCCTCCCTGTCCATGTCCAGGTTCCCGCCCCTTTTTTCCCCAATACTGCTTGCAATACATGGTGATGCCTTCCAACCACAGCCATTGCATGCTCAGGAAAGCGTGGTTGCATGACCCAGATTTCACCAAACGGGGTGGATTACTTGTTGAATTGTTTGCAGTTTAAGGGTTAGCATTCAAAACTTCTCCCCGTTTCCCCTAGGTGACCCTATGCAAGGGAGCAGATGCTGTAAGTGTCTGGATACAGACCTGGTCCTTATGCTGCAATGCTGTTTGGTGCAATGATGCCAGAAGAGTTAATACTGGAGTGTCATGGGAAAGTGTCTTACTGTGATGGACAAAATAAGGCAGTCCTTCCCAGAAACCTTCTGCAAAGGATTGCAAAGTACCTCCATGAAAGCTTCCTAGAGATCTCCATGGATGATTTGCTGGCCACCCCTGGGCACATTAACAGTCTTTTTCGGAGAGCACCCTCTGTGTAGCTGGAGTGGCCACTGATACCCACTACACCTACTTTTTTGTTCTGATGAAACACAAAAAATAATAGCATGTAACCCCTACAGTTTGATTAGAAATGTGTACTCACCAGACGTGCCTTCCCCGATATTACACTCTGCCACCAACTGGTCCTGTGAGGGGATGGGCTCCAGGGTTAAAAACAGTTCTTGGTTGTGGAGGAGAATGTATCCTCCACTTGCCTGCCTCACATTCTCCTCCTCCTCAACAATGTCCTCTTAGTTGGTGCTCAAGTTCTCCCAGGGCTCCAGGGAAGTATCCACAGAACATTTTGGGATAGTGATGGGATCACCACCGAGAATCGCCTGCAGCTTCTCATAAAAGCAGCATGTCTGTGGGGCAGAACCAGAAAAACAGTTCGCCTTCCTTGTCTTCTGGTACACTTGCCAAAGCTCCTTTATTTTCACATGGCACTTCTGTGTGTCCCTGGTGTGGCCTTTCTTCCCCATGCCCTGCACAATCTTGGCATAGATGTTAGCATTTCTTCTGATGGATTGGACCTCTGCCTGCACAGACTCTTCTCCCCACCCAGTAATAAGATCCACCACCTCCTATGTGCTCCATGCTTGAGCATGTTTGCGGCCTTGAGCATCCATGGTCAGCTGTGCTGATGAGCTCTCCACACCAATCAAACAAGAAATGAACATTCAAAAGTTCCTGGGGCTTTAAAAGGGGTGTGGCTGTTTCCTGTGTACTTGGCTGATGTGCAGTGGAATTGAAAGTGTTCTCCACAGCAGTCACAGCAGAGCACTGTGAGACACCTTCAAATTACATAACACAATGTCTATGCTCTCCCCATGTTGACCTATGGACGTCGAATCAAACACTACACCTCTCATGGAGGTGGAGCACAAAAGTCGACTTTACAGGCCAGTTAGGTCCGCAGAAGTGGCTCGGTAGTGTAGACACATAGACATTATTAGATCGACTTAATGTGGCTTATGTTGGCCTAAGTTTGTAGTGTAGACCAGGTCTCAGTTTAAAAGCAAGAACTGATGCTAAATTCCAGATTTTGCTTTCTTCTGGAAGGAGACTGCAGAGTATCATTTTCTTTACAGTACTTGTAAGTCACCTGTAGTACACACACGAGGACTTCCAACTTGGAGATCATGTTAACATTAAGGTAGCCTAGGTAGTTGTATATTTCCTAACTTTCCAAGTTAGAATGGTATATACACTGAAGAAAAGAAAAATAATACATTATCAAAAGCATCTTCATTCTCTATAAAGCAGAATCTTCTAAAGACACACTGCAACAATAGTTAAAGTAATTCTGCTATTCTCCAACAGCCTGACTGAATAAGAAAATGAAGGAAAATAAAAGCCACACACATTTCTATTTGGGATTGTCACTTTTTTTTTTTAAATTTGAAAGCCTTTTTTTTTTTCAATAAAATGCACCTTCTTATATTTCTTACAAGTGAGTTTGTAAGGAGTAGTCAATTTTAACAGTTTCAAAAAAGAAAAGAGCTCAATTTATCTACTATATTTATATCAGCACTGTAGCAAAGCGCTGACTCACCAGCACAGTGCCTCCTGTTAGTCGTCTGGGAATTAGCTCAATTCCAACCCTGGAGCGCCTCCTGCTGTCCAGTGTCTTCCTACCCATACCTGCTCTCTGTAAATCTCCACCACTTGTAGCACTTTAGGTCCTTAATCCATACCGGACGCCGGTGCCGCTTATCTTGGGGTGCTGCCCCACAGCAGTGTCCCCATACTCTGGGTCTCCCCTCCCAGGGGAACCCCAACCCCCTATACCCACCTTGCCTCAATGGCTACTGCCAATCATCATCTAGCCCCTTTTTTCAGGGGCATACTGCAGTCCATAATGGCCACTCATCACTGGCAAGGCGGTTTGGCCCTGCTGCCTTTCTACCCCCAGCTGCCTCCTTGCAGCCCTAGTACCTCCCCTGGCCTTTAGCAAGGCCCCAGCCTGGGGACTCACCAGGCCAGAGCTCCTCAGCTCTGCCTGCCTTTCCCCAGCCCTGCTCTGCCTCAGGCACCCTGTTTGCTCACCCAGGCAGCCTGGTCCTCTCTGCTCCCCTGCTGGAGCAGGAGTCTCTCTCCCACTCTCTCGGCCGGGCCTTTTATCAGGGCCAGCTGTGCCCTATTTGGGTCAGCTATACCTGTGGCTGACTACCCAAGCTGCTTTTAACCCCTTTCTGACTGGAGCGGGGTGACCACCCCCCTACAAGCACTAAGCACGAAAGTATCTAAACACTATAGGCATGACACAAAGTTTGCTGAAGTCAATTAAAAACAAAACACCGAGATCCTGTACTTCTGTCTCAAGCAAAATTCCCATTACAAATAATAAATAATGGGAGTTTTGCTTGGATAAGGAGTACTGTTTTAGGCCTAGGATAGCACTAGTCTATTCATGTGAGTAGACAATTCTAAGTGTGAATTGTCAAATCACCTAAAACAGTCAAAATATATAAATGCAAATCTACAGCACAAGCATATTTTACCCCAATTACAACTGAAAAGTAAGGAAGCTATCTGGAAGATCATTTCCCTCCCATTCTGTTTTCGAGTGCTGTACCACCGTTATTTTTTCCAGTCCTGTGGTACCTTCCTTGTTCTCTGTGCTTGAAAAATAATTGGAATGATTCAAGTAAACTCATGAGTTCACTGCCTTCAAACCTCAGACAAGTGTCATCCAAACATGCTTCTTACTGACACCTCTTCATGCAGTACTCACAAGGTCTTCAGGGCTTCTAACTGGCACTGATCCTTCCAATGAAGTCAATGGAAAAATATTCTTAGACTTCAGTGAGAGTGGGATTAGGCCCCAATGGCCAGAACATTTTGTTGTTAAAGTAAGACTTCACAAGCTCACCTATAGGCCTTTATTACTCCACTTATCCCCCTTGTATCACACTAGTTGATTCTGCTTTTTTGCAAGCTAATTCTCTGCACACACAAATACTATTTCTTCTGCTAACCTTAATATCACTAAGCAGTCCCTTCTAGAGTCACACTGGCCACCTATTATTCTTTCTTTCTTTTATTCTCTTTCAGAGGAAGTGTCATTTGTTGCAGTTTATGATGGCACAGAATGTTCCAGTATTGTTCCAAACATACATTGAAATTCTTCCTCCCACTGTACCAAGCTCAGTCATTTTCTTAATATCTCACACATTGCTTTCTTGGAATCTAAACCTCTTGTATTGCTATGTTCCATGACCCCATTCCATATGATGTTAAAATCCAAGAACTTTTTCTTTGCTATGTTGAAGCATCTCATGCTCAGTGCCACCAAGCTTCCTTATTACCATCATTTTCTTAATCAATTCCTCTTTAATAAAATACTCAAGTTATTTATGGAGGAAATCAACATTTTACTGTGTGATCCATACAATACCAAGAGCAGTGAAGCAGGATAATATACCGCATTTCTAATTGCTTTGAAAGCTAAGATTTTTATTCTGTTATTGACCACATATTTATGCCCATTAAAGACAGTAACGTTCTTTGAGTTTAAACTTAATGGATCTCCATTCTTATCATAATAAGACCTATTCAGAAAAAACACATAAGGGAAGGCTTTTCAAAAGAACGTTTATTAACTACCCTAGCGCATGGGGGAATCAGTAACAAGATCATGCACTTTCTGTATTTAAATAATAGGCTATGTATGTAAACAATAGTAAAAGAGGTAGTAGTGAGCTGAAGTTATTAATTTATTATCATCATGCAAAATACTAGTTTAAGTGTAGAATAATTTCTGTAAATGGGTGTTTCTGCTCTCAGTTTTCAACCACAGGATAGCTGGTCCGAAGGATCTCTCTACTTTTCCCTATCAGAAAGGGCTTCCTTCAGAGTACATCAATTCTTCTAATCTGTGAGGACTGTTGTTGAGCCACACAAAGAAGTTCATCTTAACTTCCCACAGGGTTAAAGGAGCTACACTGGCAGTGATCAAGTTCCCAATGGTCAAGTGATAAAGAAACAAGGACTGGAATCAAACAAGTTGCTAAGATGGCAGTGTCCTGCTCTACCATCAGGTGACCACCTCATAAGAAGCATGTTAAAGTTTTTTGTCTCTTCTCTCTCATCATTAATATTCTCCAGTCTAGCAGCTGTCCACAGTTTACAACTGGCTAAAAAATGACTTCCCCAAACAGAACCATGCTTCTGGTTATCCACCTCATATGTTTACCATGCAGTCCCTTCTTTCTCAGACAGGCATTACATTTCTCAGTGCAGCATATCATCACTGGCAGATAGTCAAGCTACGGACAAGAACTTCTGAAATTAATTCGGTTCTACTTGTTTTCAAATTTATTAACCACATGAAAGGCCTCTAAAAATTCATTGAAGTCAATGTTGCCATCTTTGTTGAAGTCAATGCTGCGGGCTAGCTTGTCAATGGATTCATCATCTATGTCGATTTTGAGATGAGAATTGAAGAGTTTCCACGTCTGGCGAAATTCCTCAATGGAAATCAGACCTAAGGAGACAGAAGAGAGAAGCAGTGCACTGTTCAGCTCACCTGTCTCCCCTCAAAAGGGCTATCTGCCACCTATCACCATTTGAATTTATTTGCTATGTAAGGGTCGCCTAAGACACACATCACTTACACACAATAACAACAAATATATGCTTCATAGATGTGTAGTTGTAAGCAGAAATTACCCTCATGTACCTGAATGATCTTTGTCAATGATGTTAAAGATTATCTCCAGATCAGTTCTGTATCTGTACAGGGTTTCCACCAAAGCTGGTTGAACCTAAAAAGATTTTCAAATTACATACCATGGGCAGATCATACCTCAATCTGATTTAGAGTAACAAACAGGACAGACATTGTGCCAGTCTAAAAAACAAAACAAATACACAAAGCATACATTTTCAAATATTAAAAAGACTCCTTCAGTACAGATTCCAAGCGGGAATTTCTCCTCGGCCCTGAAAAAACAGCAGTAGACAGTATCTGTCTGTCTTTCAACTGCCAGATACATTGCCACGAAATGGATAAGAGAATTGTCACTGGGATAAGGAGCCTTTCACATCTATGATCAGTGATTATTAATGAAAGCGCAAATAACCTGTTGGGGGTGCTGCATATTATGCACTCAAAGACACACAACTTAGAGGTGCATATGGAAAGTGACCCAGCTGTTCTTACTTTGAAAAAAATGGAAACTTCAACTACAGACCAGACTTGCAAAAGGGCTCAGCACTCAAGTGCTCCTGTTTAGATGTCCATGGATCTGAAGTGGGTTTTTACCCATGAAAGCTTATGCCCAAATAAATCTTAGTCTTTAAAGTGCCACCAGACTTCTCTTTGTTTTTGTTTAGGTAAATTCACACTGCAAGTGAAATCATGACTGAAGCACAGTAGCATACCCATAGCAGCTTTAATCTAGCTAGCACAGCTAACATTAGAAATGGAAGCACAGGCTTCAGCACAGCCTTGCAACCTGCACATGTACCCAGGGTCCCCAGCAGACTTGCACTCAGGTGGCTAGCCCAAGTACAAGCTCATGCCACCATGTGTTCACTGCCACTGTTACTAATGCTAGATAAATTAAAGGTATGCCTACCCAGACAACAGTCAGGCCTTCACTTAACAGCGTAGAAAAACCTTTAAGTCACTTTAATAAATGGAGAGATGTTAAAAGAGCTCACATCCTATTTAGCACTTTTTGAAAATATGACCATTTTATTTAACTTCCTATATGGAAATTGAGTGTTTTGAAATTCTGGTCTCAATTGTGAGTGCTGAACATTTTTGAAAATCTGGCCCTTAGCAGCCAGCTTCCAAGAAAATGTTCCTCTAAGATTTGGATATGACTCTTTTTCCTCTTACCTCTTTTATGGCTGGCTCTATTTCCAAATCATTAAAACATGAAAGATACTCGACACTTCCATCTGGAGCAAGCTGCACCAACCGAGAACGCAGAGTCCTCCATGGGAGATCCAGATGTAAAACAGATTCCATTGCTGAGGCCCATTCAGTGGCAGAAATTCTTCCTGTCAAAATGGATCATTTCATGGTTATAAATTATGCATGCCGAACACCACACTCATACTAACTGCTAGCCATTTTTGTTGCTGTTTTTTTTAACAAGTTGTAGAATAATCTAATGCAGATATTCTTTGACACAGAAAAACTAGATAATATTTAAAGTGTTTCAGTACTTTTGAAATAACTGTATACTGAGCAATTACTTTATTCAAAAGAAATGT
The DNA here is from genome assembly GCF_007399415.2 of Gopherus evgoodei. NCBI lineage: Eukaryota > Metazoa > Chordata > Testudines > Testudinidae > Gopherus > Gopherus evgoodei. Next base: position 140,303,709 of record NC_044322.1, on the reverse strand, counting down.
TACAGATTTGAGGTCCTGCAAACATGTACTGTAGCTATATTACCATGCACAGCTGACAGGGCAACATAAGACCTAGAAAATGTAACTTGACTGTTTAGCTCTGAAAAGGTGTTTATGACATTAACATTTGGGTTATCACCTTTAAAGGACATCAGGTGAGGTACTGTCAGGAGGAAAAGATTTTCGGTGCCCCAAGATTTCAATCCCTATTCCTATGCAAAAAGTCCATCCAATGTCAAACCACCACAGATTTACCTTCACTTGATACCTCAGGGCTTGGCTACACTGGAGAGTTGCAGCGCTCGTGGTGGGTTTACAGCGCTGCAACTTACTCACCGTCCACATTTGCAAGGCACATACAGTGCTGCATCTCCCTGGCTGCAGTGCTGGCTATACTCCTGCTCTGCCTGGGGTATAACGACTGCAGCGCTGGTGATGCAGCACTGCTCTGCCAGTGTGGCCACCAAAAGCGCTGTAATTGGCCTCCAGAGGTATTCGGAGGTATCCCAGAATGCCTGTTCAGCCACTCCTAACAGTGCTGCAAATGCTGCAAATATGGCCACACTGCAGCGCTGGTAGCTGTCAGTGTGGCCACACTGCAGCGCTGGCCCTACACAGCTGTATGAAGACAGCTGTAACTCCCAGTGCTGTACAACTGTAAGTGTAGCCATACCCTCAGTGTTTATGTTCTCTAGTGAACTGCCTGAAAGCTTCACCCATTCTTGGGACTTGTCAGACTATCTGGCAGAGGTGCTCACTCTCTGACTTTTTACCCTTGACCTCAGTTCCACACCGACATAGCTTTCTGAAGATGTCTAGCAACAGAGGAGTTTGGAAATGCTCCCGAGGCAGAGACTGCCTTAGCACTGCTGGACTTGTCCCCGCTCAAACCCTCACTCTCATAGTTGGGGCATTTTCTATCTGTGAATTTCTTCAGCTGCCCACTTCTTTCTTAGTTGGATTCCTCTTCCAGTATGATGCTTAAGGCCCTGAGGCCTGGACTTCAATGCCAACGCCTTCACTCATTTCACCTGGAAAGAAGCATGCATCTGACGAAGTGGGAATTCACCCACGAAAGCTTATGCTCAAATATGTCTGTCAGTCTATAAGGTGCCACAGGACTCTTTGTCACTTTTTACAGATCCAGACTAACACAGCTACCCCTCTGATCACTGACTAACTGTCACACCTAAACCCCACCTCCTGGGAAACATGAGATAGTTTCCCATACAAAGAGTAATTGGAGACTCCCCAGCCACTGAGGCAGCAAATCAGGCTGGATAATCAAACAATTCCACACTTCAAAGCTCTCCTATAACAGAGCTACACAGGATCCAACAGAATCTATCAGACTCCTACATGAATAAGTGAACCGGTCAAGTTTCTCCCCACCTCCATCCCCCGTTTTCAGAAACCTTGTGCTGCAATACAGTGAGAGGCAGCTCTGGACACTGCTGACTTGGAAGAAGCTTTTGTGCAGTTCCTAATTCCTAGGAACAAGAAACCCGCTGGGCCTAAATGGGGTAGTACAAAGTGTTGTGTGTCATGTGGTGGAAGATGGCAGATTGACACTCAAAGGTATGGAATCTAACTGCGCGGCATATTCTTTGGACAGAAAATGGAGCGGCTGATGCTTGAGCCAGGGACATTCTTCAGACTATCACCTCACTTATGGGGCACTCTGGGAGCTCGTGAAACCTACACCCACCTGGCATGACTTGGGTCTGTTCGTCAAACCTCACAAATGCAAAACCCTGAAATTCTTCACAAGACCTCCACCCAGCAGTGTACTATGATGCGTCCTTGATTCTCTGGCATATTCTTCTACTCTGCCTTGTACTTACATAAGCACTGGCAAAGATCCAGTGATGAAGGGCAAAGCAGGAGACCGCTTTCTAGACCTACTCCAATGGCATCCAACAGCAACCTTTTCACAGGCATATTTAAGGCCTTTGAAGTGTTGAGCACCTCGTGTAAGGTGCTGAGGGCCCTTAACTCCTACTGACTTCATTGGGAATGGGGACACTCAGTCTCACAGAAATAGGCTCTTCCTTTGTTTAATCGTGTATTTTACAGATTACAGTTGCCTCAGTGGGTGTCATTCATGTGACAAATATGTTGTGTTCCTGATACGTATCAAGTATTAAGACAAACGGTACTCTTGATGCACTCCAGTTTGGGGGAAGTTTGTTCTATGCAGTGTCTGTATGCCTTTACACAGGAAACTATCCTACTACACAGAAGAAATAATGTTATATTAATAATATAATAAAATAATAATACAAATCCAGATATTTAATAGCTGTTGACTACATTTTAGATAGCGTGGATTTTTAGTCCTATACAATGACAATGAGGGCAACTTAATTTTAAGAGCTCATTACTTTCATTTGCAAATGAAAGGAGAAGTGTGGTTGGTTTCATTACCTGTGTAATTTGGGTCATACTGTCTGAAAGCTGCAATGAGTTCTGATCTCCGGGAGTAAAGTTTCTCTCGTAATGACTTTAATGCAGCCCATTCAACTACGCTCACTCTATGAAGAAAATAATCAGAGTGGACGATTAAAGGGTTGAAATTCTCTAGCTCTTCAAATTTTTCCATATGCAGTATTTATTGTGTACCAATCCTCTGTAACAAACAATCTCAGTTTAGGAGCCCTGCAATAAGCCCTCCTAAAACAGTGACATTAAAAACCCAAAAAGAATTGTCTGAGCTTATCTGGTGGCTCAGTTATTTATGGCAGACATTACACAGTCAAGTTATAAGTCCTTTACATTAGCAAAGCTGACTCTAGTGCCAGGCATGGCAGAACTGTGCTGACAAAATTCTTGGGCCTGATTCACACCAGTATTCCTCCAGTTTTATGCCACGGCATTACATCAGCGTGAAAATGCTGTCATACAATGGCGAATCAGGCCCTACATATATCCTATACATTTGCTGTCTTATACAATTCAAATCCATGAATCTCTTTATACCACTGCAAATAACTCAGATCAAATTAGAGCTGTTGGAACCCCTTTTATCTGTTATCACATTTGTTTTAAATCCATTAAAAAAAAGAAAACCAAGTAACAAAGAGCTGTGCAAATACAATTAAACCTCTCATGTAACTTCTACCATGAAAAATTCATACATTCTGGGTTCATATTGATACACTGTACATGTATCCACAGGTGCTGGCTTCTAATTTTCCCTGGGGGTGCTCAATCCCCACTTAGCCCCACGCCTCACCCCCACTCCATCCCTTCCCTCAAGGCCCCATCACCACCCCACCTCTTCCCATCCCTGCTCCACCCCTGCCCCACCTTTTTCACCCCCTCCTCGAGCACTCCTCATCCATGCTCCTCCCCACTCCATCCCAGTGCCTCCCCAGCTGTTCAGGAGGCTCTGGGAAGAACAGGAGGAGCTGATTGGCAGGGGCCACTGGCGGGCGGGTGGGGTGCGAGGGGTGAGCTTGGCTGGAGCACCCACGGGGTCGGCGCCTATGCATGTATTCATTAGATGTGTTGTCCTTACTGTACCTCTGGTGAAGAGTCCGTTTGCGTGTGCATTTGCTGACTTGATACTGCACAAAGCGAGGTATCAAATCAGGATTCAGTTTTAGATAAGCACCACGATTGCTGCCATCTTCATAGTAGTTAGAGGCAGAAAAAATAGTGATAACCTGATAAAAGAAAAAAAGAAATCAATCAGATTGATTAAAGCTGCCCCCTTTTTGGAACTGAAGTTTAAAACTGGCTTTAAAAGACTGTGAGGTTACAAAATGAATTAAATCAAGTGTAAAACCCTAATAAATCTATAAGTGTGCCAATGGCTGCTCAGCTAAACAAAATGTCAACTCTAGTCCTGCTTCAGGACTACATTTTTTATTTGTTCCATGAGGACTTCACTTTATAATACAAACAACATATAACTAAACTTGCCACAAAGGCAACAGTTCCCTGCGGTCTAAATGGTTTTGAATCTCCTTCCCTTCCTTCTAGCCATGCGTGTCAGAGAGAGAGGCCAAAAAGATGAAGGAAATTACTTGGAGGAATTAAAGTAACATGTACTCTGACATACATAAAATACAGTGGGCCTTGACCTTTCCCTCACTGGAACTCACCTCCCACATAGCAACACGAGAAGGACAGGGTGGTCATGACCTAAGTTCCCTTTAAGCTGCAAGGCTGCGCACCATGCTATCAAGGGCCACGCAGATGGCGAGAGGTGCCCTGCCCCTCCCCCAGCCTTGGAGCTGCTGCTGCAAGGCGCTCCTCCCCTGGCTCCAGCCTCAGAGCTTCTGCAGCCAGGAAGAGGTGCCCCGACCCTGGCCCTGGCCTCAGAGCTGCCACGGCTGCAAAGAAGCATCCTGGCCATGGCCCTGGGCTTGGAGCTGCAGCAGTTGGGGAGACGTGCCTCTCCTGTGGCTCCGGCCTGCTGCAGTGAGAGAGGGCTGGGGGGAGTCCTCTTTCCCTGCTGCAGCCCCAGAGTACTCCAAACCCCTCATCTCTGGCCCAACCCCAGAGCCCACCCCCCATCCAGAGCCCTCACTCCTCTGCACCCTAATCCTCTGCCTCAGCCCTGAGACCACTGTCATACCCTGAACCCCCCATCCCTGGCCCCACCCCAGAGCCCGTACCTTCAGCCAGAGACCTCACCCCCCTGCACTCCAACCCTCTGGCCCTGAGTCTCCTCCTGTACCCCAAACCCCTCATCCATGGCCCCACCCCAGAGCCTGCAACCCCAGGCAGAGACCTCACCCCCCTGCACTCCAACCCTGTGCCCCAGCCCTGAGCCCCCTCCCACACTCCAAACCCCTCGGCCCCACCCCCACCACACATCACCTCCATATTGGTGCACATAACAAAATTCACTCTGCACATGGCTGTAAAAAATTAGAGGGAAAATTCGTCATGACCCTCAGTTCGCAAACCATGTAATAATGAATGAAACTCATAATAATGGACTAGCATAGATACAAAAAGATTATTGGAATTTTAGGCTTAAGCAACAGGAAATGACCAAGAAACATCTTCCCTATCAATTTCCCAGTCCTAGAATTTACCCACAGTAAGATTTCAGGCATAAAAATGTAGCTCAGTTTCTTTCCCTACCTTCAGTGGTGCAGCTCTAACTAGCTTTTGTGCTGACAAATTTCCAGTGTGCAAAAAAAAGTTGCAGAAGCATTTGCAGTAAGCTCTATAATGTTTCTATTACAAAGTGCTGGTCCTCACATTCAGTGGGCCTTTAAGTGAGCCTTTTGCAGAGACACAAAGACAAGCTTCTTTTAAAAAAATGCACTTTCCTAAGGAGGAGATGGTGCAACTTGAGCAGAGGTTTTCAGCAACTTCAAAGCACAGATTGCTACAGCACCATCTTGCAGTCATTAACAAATCAAAGGCAAGGAGAGTTTTGCCTAAAAAAGAACTTCGTGATTCAACCTCACATGAGTACTGTGAATATTCCCAATATCTATTTTATAGAACTCACTCTTTTTCACCAATCATTTTAGTTGATAAGTGTGAAGTTACTCCTACGGGGTTTTCTGGGAAGTTCACAGCAGCATTTTATTTGATAAGTGACGATCTTACCTGCCCATCATGGCTGATCTCATAACCTTCTTGTTTACATTCATGAGACCTGATCAGCATCTTTAGATTATACCGTTTAAGCAGCCTGGCGGTAACATCAGGCCCAAAGTAGCAACCACCTCCTCGAACTTTGTTTGGTGTGCAGCCATTTTGGTTTTTTGGGTCACTCCAAAGAATATCAACCACCTTTGAACAGCAAACCAACGCACATGATTACTGACAATTAGTACAACATCGGCAACAACCTGGGGGATTATTTAGAAATGATGGCAATTACAGGGTCCCCAAGCACAATAAGATACAGCTAAGTGCCAGTATAGTCTTCTCAGGTTTTCTTTATTTCCTTAAACTAGTACATTCCTTTTGCTTGGAAAACCTCTCTTTTTATTTGCCTTTATTAAAAAAAAGCCATCTGAGTTGAGCTTTTAAATGTCAATCACTAGGTAGATTTTATCCTGTATTTCCAAACTATTTCAGGAACTAATACTCTCAAGAGAGAACAAAACACTTGCTTTTTATTTTCTGTTGTCTTTGGAAGACTCACATTTCAAAAGAATGGTCAAGTTCTACACTAGAGTTTTATCAGTCTCCATTGTATTGGTATAAGGACCTGCCTTCCTAAGTCACATGGGTCAGTGGCAGGAGACAGGTTTCCTATTTTAGAAGAGAGTTGCTTACAGAGAAGCCAATATAACCATGCACTTCTGCTTAAAGGAGCTGACCAAAGAGAAATTTAGAAAATATCCCCCTGCCTAACAATTATATTTTCAGATTATAAGCAGCTCTGTGAATTAAAATCACAGAGTTGTCACAATTTATTAAATTACTATAAACAGAGGTCTTAATCTTGTTCTTTGGTAAACAAGGCAAACGTGGAGGGAAGATGACAAAAGTAAATCCCTTCTCCCCAGACAAACAGCAGGCCCTGCATACCAGAAATCCGAACAGTTGGGATTTGTTGGGCAGGTCAGCGTCCAGCTCCCCAAGCCTGCTGGTGTGTGCATTGCAACCACACAATAGGGGCAGTTTTTGACTGATGACTGGGAAATTATAGTGCATTTAAACTAAAAGTACCTTTTGTACTATCAGATCCTACCACACAAGGACACTCAACTGCATCAGATACTACTGAAATGGATTGAAATGTTTGCTATTGAGACATACTGAACACTGAGGAAATATAGTACATAAAACATATTTATTTGTAGAACAGAATGACATGTCTTTAAATGCATCTGAATGACCAGAGGCAGAAGGTAGATTCAGCTATAATGAAATCGCCTTGACTGCCTAGAATGGTGTCTGAAGTTAAAAGTTTTCTCTATACATCTCAGAATCAAAACATGCTGTTTACACAAAATAAATTCCATTTGTCTATACAGATAGGGTTTTTTTTTTAAGAAGCCTATATTTGGTTTCACATACTTGTTTCCATTCCTTTGCTGTTAATTCTGAAGGCATGCTAGGCATACAAACACTGGATTCTAGATACCGTGCCTCTAGGAGTGGGCCAGAGTTCACACCATCATGAAGTAGACACATGTGCTTCCCAACATCCAACAGATCACTGGTGTATTGTCTTCTATGGCTAGATGATGATGAAGGCCTGGTCATTCCTTTGACAGCAATATCCTGCCTTGGTGGTCTCAGCACAGACTTCATCTAAAAGACAGACTCATCAGTGATATTTACTGATGCTTATATAAATCAAAAAAGTCAAAGATGCACCATATTTCATCATATGCTCCATATCTCAAAAACAGCTCCTTTACGGAAATATTAACTCAGCACAACTCTGGATTCAAACTCTGGGTTTTAACTTTCACCAAATACACTTCTTGAACTCAGGGTAGAAACTTTGGTACCTAATTCCATTGGAAGTTAGATACCTATGCTGAAAATCTGCCCCTTTATCAATAATATTGGGGATGAAATGGTATTCTCTGAGAAACATGGACCTGACTCCCCACTTTTTACTGTAGCATTACTCTGGTTTAACTCAGTTGAAATCAATGGACTAACACCAGGATAAAACTGAAGTAACCCAAGAGTGAATCAGACACTATATCTTTAAATAAAACTAAGCTCCTTGATTGTTCACCAGGGCTAGTGCTCTTCTGGAGCTGCATAGGTTGGCTATGGCAATTTATTTTAAAACAAACCTTTTCTTGAAAGAGTTAGGCTGCTTCTTCCATTCTCTTTTGAGATTCACTTGCACTAGCTCATTTTTTCAGCCAAAAAAGTATGTGTATTAAACAATTTATTAAAGAAAAAGAAAATTGATTCTACTACTACCATAATTTTCTTCCCCAGAGTCTGAGCAGAAGCTGTCTTTCCCCATTATCTTGACCAACACCCAAACAGGCACTGACTCAAAAATATGAGCTGGCCCCAATAGAGATTGTGTAGCGTGCAAAAAAAAAAAAAAAAAAAAAAAAAAGCTAGATATCAGAAACTGCTTCTGGCAGCAAATTGTGCCAGGGATCAATTTGGAATAGCACGAATGCAGCACATAGCCTGGAATCCGGCCCATAAATGTCTGACTCTTACTGAAGTATTTCACTACTCTCCTGTGGAGGTGATTTCACATGTTAATTATGAGTTGCACAGAAGCTGCATTAATATCTGCAAATAACAGACCAAGCATAGACTCGAGGTTAGTAACGTCCACTGTTTTTAGCAGGAGTTGCACCCGCTTAATCTCAGGGCTGAATTTGACCTCTTGTCTTCTGAGTTTGTTTCAATTATGAAAAGTGGAATTTTGGCTGCCCCTAGGCCTGATCCTGAAACAGGATCCAAATAGGCAGAGACCCTTGACTTCCGTGGGATTTCACCCAGGTGTGAAGTAGCTCCATGCAGGCTGAGGGATTCTGCTTGCACAGATCAGATTGTAGGGCTGGGGCCCCAGTGCACAACTATCACTAAAGGAAAGTTGAACTGTATGGAAAAGGAAGAAATTCACACACTGATAGATTTCCTAGTTCTCCTGAAACTTCCGTGAGTCGTTAAAATAAGGTAATTTTCATATTTTCTAAGCAAACATATGGTCTTACTATATACTGGGTCAGATGCTCAGGTGGTGTAAATTGGTGTAGCTCCACTGATCTCAATGGACCTACACTCATTTACACCAGCTCAAAATATCCATTGGCACCGTTCATCACAAATGTTTCCTTCTGAAGAAGTCATTGTCTCTATTTTGCTGTATTTTCTTTAGGTTATATCTACTGTCTTCTCTAAATCTATAAAATGCTTAGATAACTTTACCATAATATTTTTACTAATAAACACTTTCAGAGATCACAAACAGAATAAAAAGCAACAAAGAGTCCTGTGGCACCTTATAGACTAACAGACGTATTGGAGCATAACCTTTCGTGGGTGAATACCCACTTCGTCAGACGCATGTAATGGAAATTTCCAGAGGCAGGTATAAATATGCAGGCAAGAATCAGTCTAGAGATAACGAGGTTAGTTCAGTCAGAGAGGATGAGGCCCTCTTCTAGCAGTTGAGGTATGAACACCAAAGGAGGAGAAACTGCTTTTGTAGCTAGCTAGCCATTCACAGTCTTTGTTTAATCCTGAGCTGATGGTGTCAAATTTGCAGATGAACTGAAGCTCAGTATCTTTGAAGTCTGGTCCGGAAGTTTTTTTGCTGTAGGATGGCTACCTTTAAATCTGCTATTGTGTGTCCAGGGAGGTTGAAGTGTTCTCCTACAGGTTTTTGTATATTGCCATTCCTAATATCTGACTTGTGTCCATTTATCCTTTTACATAGGCACTCTCCAGTTTGGCCGATGTACAAAGCAGAGGGGCATTGCTGATATATGATGGCGTATATAACATTGGTGGACCTGCAGGTGAATGAACCAGTGATGTTGTAGCTGATCTGGTTAGGTCCTGTGATGGTGTCACTGGTGTAGATATGTGGGCAGAGTTGGCATCGAGGTTTGCTGCATGGATTGGTTCCTGAGTTAGAGTTACTATGGTGCAGTGTGTGGTTGCTGGTGAGAATATGCTTAAGGTTGGCAGGTTGTCTGTGGGCGAGGACTAGCCTACCACTCAAGGCCTGTGAAAATGTGGGATCATTGTCCAGGATGGGTTGTAGATCCCTGATGATGTGTTGGAGAGGTTTAAGCTGAGGACTGTAGGTGATGGCCAGTGGAGTCCTGTTGGTTTCTTTCTTGGGTTTGTCTTGCAGTAGGAGGCTTCTGGGTACACGTCTGGCTCTGTTGATCTGTTTCCTTATTTCCTTGTGCGGGTATTGTAGTTTTGCGAATGCTTGGTGGAGATCTTGTAGGTGTTGGTCTCTGTCTGAGAGATTGGAGCAAATGCGGTTGTTCTTCAGCGCTTGGCTGTAGACGATGGATGTGTGGTGTGTCCGGGATGGAAGCTGGAGGGATAGCGGTGGGTGGGTTTTCGGTATAAGGTGTTAATGTGACTGTCACTTATTTGTACTGTGGTGTCTAGGAAGTGGACCCCCTATGTAGATTGGTCCAGGCTGAGGTTGATGGTGGGGTGGAAGCTGTTGAAATCGTGGTGGATTATGAATTAAGGATTAAACAAAGCCTATGAATGGCTAGCAACTACAAAAGCAGTTTCTCCTCCCTTGGTTTTCACACCTCGACTGCTAGAAGAGCGCCTCATCCTCCCCGGTTGAACTGACCTCGTTATCTCTAGACTGATTCTTGTCTACATATTTATACCTGTCTCTGGAAATTTCCATTACATGCATCTGACGAAGTGGGTATTCACTCACGAAAGCTCATGCTCCAATACATTTGTTAGTCTTTAAGGTGCCATAGGACTCGTTGTTGCTTTTTTACAGATCCAGACTAACACAGCTACCCCTCTGATACTAAACAGAATAAAGGTAACAGTATAGAAGCATGGTCTCTTACCTTATTTCTCTTAAATAAATTCAGGAAATCCAAGTCAGTGGTGTCTGATATTCCTCCATGTACGATTAGTACTTTGCTGTCAATTACAGTGGCAAGGGGAAGCCAGCTGTAAACATCTTGCAGAAGATTTAAAATTTTTTTGCCATGGGACTGTAAAAGGTATTATTTTATTAGATATCATTCTAGAAAGCCTTTGGTGCTAATCACAACAAGTAAATATTGTAGAAGTTTCTTTTGACCTCATTGTTTTGCTCGGACTTCAACAATCTGTATGAACAATTCTGTCCATTGGTTTAACCCAGAAGTATAGTATGAATATATACATTACACAATTTACCTTCAGGAATACTTGATTATGCCTTGATCATTTTGTTGCTCTTTTAGCTTCATTTTTTTCTGATGTTTACTGTTTGGCTTCATAAACTTTTCCTATTTCATCTCATATATCTCTGGACATAAATAAAACTAACAGTTCAAATTCTAATCTCATGATTATACTTTTGTAAATGCAAAATAATTCCATTTATCTTGAAGGAATTATTCTGTATTTGCACTACATTCCTGAGAGCAAACTGTCTTGCTGACACACACTTCAGTTTGCACATGTTGGAGGCAAATAAGGGGGGGGGAGAGAGGATATCTTACCCGGTACTTCTTCATAACTTCTTTTGTGAAGCCATATCTGAAAAAACAGAGGCAGCATCACAAACTGGCTTTTTGCATGATCACTTTTCACTATAACCCTGCAATAGCTTCTATGATTCAACACATCTGCCATTATAGCCAGTGCACACACTGTAAATCTTTAACAATAATCATTACAAAAAATGAGGACTACAGTAACTTCTAGGAATTCTCCATTCCCTCTTTTCCTCTTCCATCCCTCATAACTTTTCCAGACATTTTCCTGATCTAACCATGTGCACAAATGGCTTTCCTCTACTCTCCGATTCATTTAGTTGAGGATGAGTTTTGACCAGTTAATGGATGACTGAATGTTAATGGAGCCAGAACTTTCTGGGCAGAAACAGAAGCCAGAGCAAAAGGAATTGGTGGGCTCTTGCCCATTAGCAAAAGAGAAACTTCATGCAATTCAAAGGCACCCAAGTGACTTCAGAGCACAAGTCCCTGTGAAAGTCAATGGGAACTGTCCTCTTAAGTCATTTACATTCTTTCCAAAACCTCACCCACCATGTCTGTGTTTCACAAAAGGCAGGATTCTGATCTTCCATTGGTTTTATATGATTGTAACTCCACTGATTTCAGTGAAATGAAGTCCCCACACCTCTCAGCCTTCAAATTAGCCAATGTGATACAACCACTCAAAATATGTGACAAATGACCTTAACATGGAACACCTTAGCTTTCTTGCATGTCACACCATAATTGACAGATTTATGTTTTTTCACTATAAACCCCATTTTTAAGGATATTGTCTCACTGTGTGAATTAAACAAACCAGTTTTTTAAAAAACAATACTGGGAAAATAAATGTCATTATTTGCAACCATAAGGATCCTCTCCCATGGAACAGCAACATGGTTTGAATTCTGAACCTGAGCTCCCATGCATAGCTCTCTAGCACTTGAGCTAATAGAGCAATTTATCCTCTGTGTAATGATCACAAGAGGGGGACACAACTATTTGGTCAGGCAACTATTTGCTAGACAGCGGTAGAATGTTGAGGATCAGGATTTCTGGCTTCTCTTCCTGTGCCTGGGAGGAGTGTTGTCCGGTGGTGAGACCCGTGGGTACAGTCAGGATAGCTAATAACGTTGCTTTGGCACATCTTTTTCTGAGATGCAGTGTGGCTGAATGGATGAGACTTGGGTCTGCCCACATGCGTAGCTTTTCCCGAGATCACTTTGTGCAGCTTCTCAATTATCTTATTTGTACAATGAAGGAAGTCTGATGCTAATCTATCTCCTAAGGCTGGGGTAGGACTCCTTGATCAATAATAAACGCTGAGAAACAGCGCTCACTAGAGGTGGGATTTTAGCTCATGGTCTCCTGGCTCCTATCTTAGTGCATTTCTCCTGGTGTTACAACGTATTTGGACAGGGAGTGTCCCTTCTTTGTTGATGGAACACCACCTGCCTTATCAGTGCTGTGGAACAGGCAACCCGATTCAAACAAAATATGGATTGTGCCTCAAAATCTCGTACACTTGAAAGTTCTGCAAAGTCGATTGACTTCAGTGGGCTTTGAATTGGGTCCTGAGTGAGAAATGAATCAGATTCATGTTTAAGGTGGTTAGTAGAAATATCCCTTCCCCCTGCTAGATTAAGATGCATCATTAAAATCTGAGTGCCCAATAAAACATTGGTTTCTGTATGAGACAAGCCTGTGGCAACTAGATTCATCATAACCTCAGCAAAATGATCAAAAAGGCATTCACCTCTGTGACATTTGCATGGAAAAAGAACAGAAGAAAATGTTACCTCAGATTCACGATATGGTCTTCATGGTTCCCTCTGTTCAAGTGTAAATGGTTGGGGTAGACAAGAAGAAAGGCAAACAAGATAATAAGTATTTCTGTGGAATTTTCCCCCCTATCCACAAAATCTCCATTAAAAAGGTAAGGGTTTTCTTCTGAAGGCAGGCCATTCTGCCGGAGGAAACAAAAACAAAGTTGGTGAGGCAATGTACTTAATAGGCATAGCTTGAAATTAATTTCCAGAAACAAAAGCTAGAGGTTTTCAGATTGTATGTCATGTTATAGTTGTTTGTATAACATGATAAAGTGGAGCTGCAAGCAACACAGGTTATATTGCCAGATCATCTACACAATACGTGGATTCAGAGGGACAGTACTGTCACATTGTTCTCTCCTTTTTAGGACAGAGGTGCCCACACTGTGATCTTTGGACTACTGGAGGTTTGCAAAGCACTTGCTGGTAATGACTCATGGAAATCTGACTCCTCACGTGGTGCAACTCTAAACCTTGCTTCCACCTGCTAAATTATATTAAAAAGGAGCAATCAAATCATTACTCTCCTAATGTAATATTATTTTCCCATAAATGCCATTGCTGCAAGGAAGTGATACAATTGCAAATGGCAGGGAGGAGGTCTGTCCATTGTGAATGGGAGGCGAGGTGCCCATGAGACACTTTACTGTTAAGAGTGAAAAAGTCTGAGAAGCCCGGAGTTAGCATACTCAAGAAGAAAGCTATGATCTGAAAAGTTCTCAGACTCAGGGGACAAGAGATCTGGGATTTGTAGGCATAGCAATAATCCACACTTTGTTGTTCAGAAAATATAAGGTAATTCATTTTTAAAGATGACAATTTAGAGATATACCTTAGCGAATCTATTGTACTATGTTTTACCTGCATTGGTTGTCAACATACCAGTGGGTACTGTCAGCTTACAGGAAGCATGACGGCAATGTTTGTATCTCCATCATTTCTAAGGGACAGGAATGTTAGAACTGTTTATTCCACTTCTGACTTGCTATAGAGATCACCCTGCCAGAAAGAAACCCACTAGACATTGGCATATAGATGCACTACTGGCAGATTATCACCATACACGTTAACACAGTACAACTCCAATACTGTGAAGTCATCCAAAGCATTACATCCCCAGGGCACAGCACAGGTTATTCAGCATTCCTTGACAAAGTGCCTCCCAACTGACTTCATTCTGGGAAGTGAAATGGGACACTGATGGGGCCCACCATTGTATGCAAATTGGTGACCTAAGGCCTGATCCAAAGCCTGATGAAGTAACATCTTTCCATTGATTTCAATGGGTTTGTATCAGGCGCCTGATGATTGGTGTTTGCCCTGCTATTCAGAGAGAACAGTATTTGATTTCTGATCCTGGTCTCTCAATTCTCTGGAGAGCACAGACTGGGAATGTTGCAAAAGCAGCATGCTCATCCCCTGCAGCAACTTCCCTCTGATCAGGCAGTTTCTGAATTAAAGGTCACAAAAAGGACTATAACTATGACAGTCTGAAGATGAAGTGAGTTAAAGTAGTAATTAAAAAAAAAGAGAGAGGAAGGAAGGAATCCTTGAGGCTTCAGAAAGGGCAGGGACATCCACAGAGGAGGAAAAGGCAAGGAACTGGTATTATGTGGAAAGTTGGATTGATTGGAGTAACATCAACTGGTAGTTCTCTAAGCTCTAACAATTCTCTCTTGGAAAAGCTTGTGACAGCCCTACTTTCTAAAAACAAATTTAGATTCTGAATTCAAAAACATAATTATACCTGGATTCCAAATTCAAACTGGTATTTTAGCTCTTCAATGTTCTCTTGCCAAGTTTTAAAGTGATTTCCATTTCTCCAATGTTCACTGACAGCCATAGTTCCAGAGCAAAACAAAATTAAAATCTATAGAAGCTTGAGACACTTCAGAGATGAGAACAAAAAATGGCTCTCTAATGATTTGCAGACTAGTGCTGTGACGCTGTTTGCTTCTGGGCATCATTATTGTCTCTTTTGTGTTAGTGGTTAATTAGCTTCTCTTTGTTACCTGCATTCTATTCAGCTTCAGGGTATCTCTACATACCAATTTAACAGAGTCTAATTTAGCAATAAACAATTTAAAATTTCAAGGCTCTGGGTGAATGACTGGAAACACTGTAATTTAACAAAGACTCATACCCAGAATGAAGCATCTAAAAATTGGACACTTCGGTTAAAAAAAGGTGAGATAATCTTCTTTAAAAAATGAAAGCAAAGAGTATCAGGCATAATATTATGTATAATACTTCTACTGATCATCAAATGTTTCCTTTAAATCTATGTAACTTCTATCCTTTTTAAATTCATGAATGGTTCAGAGATGTGTATACATTTTGGCAAAAACTATACGGATAGCAAACCAATGAGTGTATAGTAAGCCACATCTGTAACTGAAAAGGGGGTTAGCAGCCACGTCCAATCCACCAAGCTCAGTAGACAGCTGAGTTAATGGAATTCTTCAGCTGGGTGTTTAGACAATTGTATCACTTTGTCCCTCTAATGGGAAGCTAATAGCACTTGTTATCTCAAAGGAAGAAATTCCTTTTAAGTTTAAAAATGTGGTGCTGATAGAGTTGCAAATGGATCCCAGATGTAGTGCTGGCCAGATCCCCAGCTGATGTAAACTGCAGCTCCATTTCCCTCAACTGAACTATGCTTTACACAAGTTGACGAGCTGGAGCTTGTAGGATTGGTCAGGGGGAGGAAGGAAAATTCATTCCTGACCTGCGGCCCTTTTCTGCTGACTATGCCCATGAAAAGTGGCCACAAAAGAGCCCTGGCCTATAAGCCACCTTCCCCACCCAAGAACATGCCTGACATATGATGCATCCCTGGGATGTGCAGAGCCAGTATAGACCGTTGCACATACATAAGACCCTACCAAATTTACCGCCATGAAAAACACATCACGGACCACGAAATCTGTTCTTCCCCTCTGAAATCTGGTCTTTTGTGTGTTTTTACCCTATACTATATAGATTTCGCAGCGGAGACCAGCATTTCTCAAATAGGGGGTCCTGACCCAAAAGGGAGTTGCAGGGGGGTCGCAAGATTATTTTAGGAGGCTTGCAGTATTGTCACCCTTACATCTGTGCTGCCTTCAGAGCTGGTCAGCCAGAGAGCAGCAGCTGTTGGCCAGGCACCCAGCTTTGCAGGCAGCATCCCACCAGCAGCAGTACTGAAGTAAGGGTGGCAATAACATACCACGTCATCCTTACTTCTGCACTGCTGCCAGCAGTAGCTCTGGTTTCAGAGCTGCACTTCTGGCCAGCAGCTGCTGCTCTCCAGCTGCCCAGTTCCGAAGGCAGCACTGCTGCCAGCAGGAGCACAGAAGTAAGGTTAGCAGTACCGCAGCCCTCCCTATAACTTTCCTATAACAATAATCTTGCGACCGCCCCCCATCCCCCAACTGTTTTTTGGGTCAGGTCCGTTACAATCACAACACTGTGAAATTTCAGATTTAAATAGCTGAAATCATGAAACTGATTATTTTAAAAATCCTGTGACCATGAAATTGACCAAAATGGACTGTGAATTTGGTAGGGCCCTGTACATACACCTCCCCATGCAGAAGCCCCTGGGGCTTGGTGGCACATCAAGGACATGTCAGGAGAGTGTCACTGGGAAATTCCTAAGCCTAAAGGCTACATAAATCTATGTTGAGGCTGAGCTTTCCCTATCTGCATCAATTAATTACTCTGGACATAAGTAAGATTCTCAACCCTGAATTCCCTGATCACTCAGGGCTTGGCTACACTGGAGAGCTGCAGTGCTGGTGATGGGGTTACAGCGCTGCAACTCACTCTGTGTCCACACTTGCAAAGCACAGCCAGCGCTGCAACTCCCTGGTTGCAGCGCTGGCTGTACACCTGGTCTGCTTGGGGTGCCGCGATTCCAGCGCTGGTGACGCAGCGCTGCTCATCAAGTGTGGCCACCAAAAGCACTGTTATGGGCCTCCAGGGTATTAGGAGGTATCCCAGAATTCCTGTCCGCAACAAACCGGAAGAATGGTTGAACTCCAATCTCCCCATAGCTACTTAGCTAAAAACTAAACACAGCTGCTCTTTGCTCCAGCGAGTGAGCGAGTAGAGGCAGGGGAATTGCTTTGGAATGTTCACAGCTGTTTGCTTGAGGAGAGAGGGGAGGGGCTGCTGAGCAACTGCTTATGTGGTCTAAAGGCTGTTTAGGAGTGCATAATTTGCATTTAGTGAATAAGAGACAGGTGGGGGAAAGGTCAAAACTTTTAAAATGATTGAAGGTAGGCACTGTGTATCTTCCAGTCCTTACAACTTGCAAGGCAGGGAGCTGAGAACAGTGTCAGCTCCAAAAATCCACTCTCTCTGTCTCCCCCACACTCCCTGTCACACTCCACCCCACCTCCCTCTTTTGAAAAGCATGTTGCAGCCACTTGAACGCTGGGATAGCTGCCTACAATGCACCATTCCCAACAGCGCTGCAAATGCTGCAAATGTGGCCACACTGCAGCGCTGGGAGCTGTCAGTGTGGCCACACTGCAGCGCTTTCCCTACACAGCTGTACGAACACAGCTGTAACTCCCAGCGCTGCACATCTCCAAGTGTAGCCATACCCTCAGAAGTCATGACAAAATGTTTGCTTTTTTTAATGTAGTTTGATCGAAGGATCCTGTCAATCACATCCTAACCATGGACGGCTTTGGGTAAAGTCCTGGCCCCACTGACTTCAAAGGCAGTTTGGTCACTGATTCCAGCAGAGTCATGATTTCATCTCACACTGAGGGCTGTTTTCATTATTTCATCCTGATTAAGAGACAAGCCCTGCTGTCCAATGTCATATTTTAAAAGGGTATGTCATATCCAGGGCTGTTTGCAGCTATAAACATTCCAGTATTCACTCCCAAAATAGAATGTTTTACCATGCCATGTGCTTTGAGTATTGAAAGTATGCTGAATCCAGTCATTCTTTCATGCTGGTCTAATATGCAATTTGGAAATGAAAAAGTTGTCTCATTGAACTATCAGCTAAAAGGCAGGGAAGCAAAGAAGTAGCTAAAATTGGTAACTTAATAACATGGGAAGTTGACCCCTGCATAAGTAAGTATTGTACTAAATTTTTTTAATTAGGTTCCTGCTTGGACAAAATATTCAAGTTTTCAGCTGACAGATGAATGGAAAGTGTAACTGAGCCAATTAAACAAAGAGGAATTACATCATTCAAGGACCTGGATTAACTCATGCCAGCCTTGGTTCAATGCAGATGAATACAGAATAATCAGTCACAAAAAGAAATCAGAGGGAGTATCTGTTAAACTGGAAGGTGGTGAATCATACTAAAAAGAAAAGAAATTTGGAACTTATTGTAGGAAAATTCTTATGCTTCCAGCTAAATATACAACTGCAGAGGAGACAGCCTGGAGTTTTATTTCTTCCATGTTAGCAAATCATAATTATGTTTTATTTAACATGAAACACATGAACAGCTGCTGCAGGCTAAATAGAGGATGCTCAAGATATTTTCATTTTGTGCAAAATTGCATGACTGCTTGCAAAAAAAGGAAAGCTTTTAAGCAGATAGAAATGCTCTGCACTTCACTTCCTCTAAATAATTTTTTTAAAAAGCACTTTTGTAGATATTGATGGGAAGTGTAAATGAGTTTGGAGAGGTTGGAGAAAACTGCTGCATTCTTCATGATGGCTAAAACCAGCCAGGAACCCCTGGGTTATACCAGAGATGAATAACCCCTGGGTTATACCAGAGATGAATTTGGCTCCTTCTCTTTGAAGAACTGAGCCTTTACAAAATATTAGAGTAGCACCAGGACTTTGTAGAAGGTACATGAAACCATCTCTCCTTTTGGTTTATCACACTAGTCCAGGGGTGGGAAAACTTTTTGGCCTGAGGGCTGCATCGGGTTTTGTAAATTGTATGGAGGGCTGGTTAGGGGAGGGGGTAGTGGCCCAGTCCCCCCAGGACTCCTGCCCCATCCAACCCCCCAGTTCCTTGCCAGCCCTCTGGGAACCCTGCCCCATCCACACACACTCCCGCTCCTTGTCCCCTGACTGGCCCCGGACCCCACTACCCCATCCAACCCCTCCTCTCATTCCTCACGCCCTGCCCCATCAAACCGCCCCTTCTTCCTGTCCCCTGACTGCCCCCGGAACTCCTGCCCCTGACTGCCCCATGCCACCCCATCTAACCCCCGCCCTTCCTGACTGCCCTCCCCCAGGACCCCTGTCCCCATTCAATCACCTTTTTTCCCCCCCGACCACCATCTACACCCCTGACCACCACCCCTAAATCCCCTGCCCTCTATCCAACCTGCTCCCTGCCCCCTTACCCTGCTGTCTGGTGCACTAGTGGCTGGTGGCGCTACAGCTGGGCCATGCTCCGGCTGCTGTTATCACCACCGCGCAGCACAGAGACTGGGTCAGGCCAGCCTGTGCAGCTGCGCTGCTCCAGGAGCTCACAACCCTGCCACCCAGAGCACTGTGCCGGTGGCACAGCAAGCTGAGGCTGTGGGTGAGGGGAAACAGTGGGGGAGGGGCCAGGGGTTCGGGGGCTGGGTAGGACAGTCCCGTGGGCCATAGTTTGCCCACCCCTGCACTAATCTATGCCCTCTGCTTGGCATTCAGTCAAAGACATCCAGATTTCTCTCTTCAAAATGGCCATTTGGTTCCTGAGGTGGAAAGACAGCAGTAGTTAAAGAACTAGCACAACCTACTGTTCAGCGAATATATATCACATACACAATACCTAACAATACCTGTGTGGCATGCAGTTGCTTTCCTAGCGCCACCCTAAAGAGTGAAAATGCTCAGGAATAAAGCATCTAATTACCTTGTAGAATATCAGCAAAAGATCATCCAGTTTTCCATGCAAATCACCTAGAGAGAACAGAATATTCAAAGTTTTGTGACAGTCTGTTATACCACTCTGATTAAATGAGGTGTCAAGATGATTTTAATCACATTTTCCCTTGTAGAACTGTCCTTGCACTTGGATTATACAGACTAAATTTTCAAAACGGTGTGCCTGAGCTGCACATCTAAAACTGGCAATCGCACACTAAAGTGAGCCTACAATAGCCTTGCACGAAGCTTTAATCTTTTTATGTGGGCGTGTTGGAGGGTAGAAGATCACTTGCACCCTTGAAAAGAGTTAGGTACTTGAAGAGCTGGGTACACTATGGACAAACCTATTATGAATCTTAATTCTTATATCTATGCTTTGTTATCAGTGAAGGGTGCCCTAGAAATACTTACGAGAGAAAGACAGGAACCTAGAAATAAGTAAGTGTTTAGCATACCTATCATAGAATAATAGAATATCAGGGTTGGAAGGGACCTCAGGAGGTCATCTAGTCCAACCCCCTGCTCAAAGCAGGACAAATTCCTAACTAAATCACCCCAGCCAGGGCTTTGTCAAGCCTGACCTTAAAAACCGCTAAGAAAGGAGATTCCACCACCTCCCTAGGTAACCCATTCCAGTGCTTCACCACTCTCCTAGTGAGAAAGTTTTTCCTAATATCCAACCTTAAGTACATACTGGCACTTAAGCAGATGGCCATGCTTAATTGGGCAACTAAATTAATGGTATGTTCACATGTAAATTATTGGGATTTTAAAATACTATTTTTTTCAAAAAAATCATCTTGTTATCTGACATATATTACATAGCATCTGTTCTATTTGTCTAATTTGGGATCGGAGTTTGGCTGTAACAGGTGGGGATGGGCAGAGAGAGTATAATCTTTCCAAGAACAAGATGCACCAACATCCCAGTTTTAGCTCTGTCGGGAGGGGGGAGGGGTTCTCGTGGAATAGTATACAGTACTATTCAACAGGAGGAATTCATCCCTGCGTAAAGGGATCCTGTACTACTTTAAGTCTTCAAAGTAGACTAAGTTGAATTTAACTGGTGCATAGGTCCCCTCTGCATAAGAGTGAATTTCACCTGGATGAGAAAGGGAGCCAGAACCGGGCTCTTAACTTGTATCTCATTATCCAAATAAACATAAAAAAAAGTCTTCCAAATTTACATAAATATACTCAGTGATTTCATCCTTTCACCATTAGTATTAAAAATGGGGTGAGCAGAGGCATTTTTACTCTGTTCATAGCACATATATGCAACTATGTTAGAGCCTGAATTAAGGCCAATTTTAGTCAATTCAAACACTTCCCATAAACTTCGATGGGCTATGGGGTTCAGATAGGAAAATATTTCAGAATAATACTTAATCCTCAGTTTCTGTATGGAGTTCAAAGGGGATCTGGAGGCAGGAAATCTTATTTTAAGTTAATATTTTGGTCTCAACATCAGTAAAAATTAGGCTTTCATCTGCTACAAAACATCTTTTTGGTCTCAAAGGCCATTATTTATTTGAATGGCAGGAAGGGACATCTTTTATGCTGCTTAAATAGTGCAAATGAGGCTACAGATAGGAGGATACATGTATACTGATTAGCAAGAGAGAAATGATCAGTCACCAATGTGAACATACACGTATTTGGTTCAGATTTTTGTGTTTTGTTTTTTTAAGTTTAGTGAACAATAGTTTACCCAAAAGACCTCATCCAGGCACACAGCTGTGCATGTAAAATCCCTTGTTTGCAATTGCATTACATGCTCAACCAACTCTTATGAAAATTGTACACTTAATAGCAACTTATTATTGTAAGTAACTTTGGACAAGTTATAGTTGTCATTTACTATAGCCATTACTATTCTGGTTTGCAGCTAAAACTCCCTACCCAGGCTCGATTGTCCTTTTATCTATAATCTATGACAGCATTATCAAAATGGATGGCTAGTAGGCACTTTTCATTCTGAAACTTCTTCCCTGTGTCACACTACATCACTGTGTGAAGATTAACTAACTTCTTGCTAGAGAAAGATTAAGTCCTATAATGACATTAATCGCTTTAGAAGGCAGAAGGTTTAATAGGCTATTACACATGTTGTTACATACAATATAATCTATTCCAGAGGCAGGCATGTTGTCAATCAAGGGCCTCATTCTGCCATCCCCATCAATGGCAGCAGTCACAGAGTGAGGTATGACTAAACATAAAGATGGATGAACTTGGCCTGAAACATGGTGAATTTCAGTGTACTGATTACACCCATGGCAGGATGTTTCTATCATATACTCCATAACTCTAATCTTATTAACTGGGAAATATAGAGGCACCATTTGCTACCTCAAAGTAGCACCCTGGAACCTCCATATTCACCATGGTGATATAATTATGATGGTTTTGTACAAAGTATGCCTTGTGAGGTATCATTTTAAAAGTCTTGATCTGTTGAACATTAATATCCTGTTGGATTGTATGTGCTGTCATTGTATGTGGAGTTATGAAGTATTGTTATATGTGTGTGTTACTGAAATATGTTGTGAGGTTGGGAACACGCATAATCAACCTTTCAGTTATAACAAAAGGGTAGCCCTCAATAGCCAGACAGTATTAATGGCTTATCAACACCCAACAAGAAAGAATCCACTATCCCAGAGATTCCTTAGAGAAGGCACATATGTAATGGAAACTGCTTGGTCCCCACATCACAGCAGAGATCTTTCCAGCAAGCTGGAAGAAAGTAGAGAGGCAGTAACATCATCACTTGGCCTCTCTCTCCTCTCCCCCAATCTCAGCACCTGGAAGTATGTCTGGGAGACAAAGTTTTTGAACAGGGGAAGTTTGATCTCAGGCTGGAAAGGGAGTCCAGTCTGTGTTTTGGGGAACTGTAACCTGCTCGTACCCTCTGTCGGGGGGAAAAAGATGTTAATCTACTCTTGCTTAGAGTAAAAGTTTTGGATTCAGAATGTGTGTTTCTATTTTTATTTTCTTAAGTTAACTATCTCTGACCTTTATGCCTACCACTTATAAATCACTTAAATTCTAGCTTCTGTACATTTTATCTTTACCAGTGAGTTTGTCTAAAGTGCTTGGGAAATCTGTTCAGATTACAAAGGCTGTGCGTGTACACTTTCCGCGTCTGGCCAATGTAAAACGGTACAGTTCTGGGGTGCAAAGCTGCTGGAATATATATGTGCAGTGCTTATCAGAGGTTGGTAGCTTGACATCAGCATCACAGTGTGAGAGACATCCCAGGCTGGTGGATTTTGGAGAGCTCAGCAGTCCCATGGTCCAGGTTGCACTCTGGGGACCCCATCACAACGAGTTTCATAACATTTCTACCCTTCAGCCCTGTTAGGAAATTTTACATCAGCTATCAGAGGGGCAGCCATGTTAGTCTGGATCTGTAAAAGCAGCAAAGAGTCTTGTGGCACCTTATAGACTAATAGACGTTTTGGAGCATGAGCTTTCGTGGGTGAATACCCACTTCATCAGATGCATCAACTATGAAATTCTAGGAAGTTCCTCATGATTTACTGAACATAGAGTTTTAGTCTCTTCATTTATTTTATACAAAGCATAGACCAAGAAGGAGCACAACCTAAGCATCACCCCTTAACTCAGGGAAATTCTTACTGAAATTATTGTTGAGCAAGACGTGATGGAAAGCTGCCTTTCTCAAGGACATGAAAGTCAAGCAGTGATGCAGAAAGTAAAGGTTGACAACACTAGGTGGCATTTTATATATGGTTGTGCAATTTTCAAAAAAAAACACCAAAAACCCACCACAATCCCTACTATACTGCAGGTTCCGTGTTTTAACACTGAATCACCAAGAAACATCTGATACGGGAAAAAAAAGAGAGGAGGTTTTTGGCTTCCTTAAAATATACCAGTGGTGACTCAACAGCACGAGTTGTAGTAGTTTGAGGAGATTTTCACTTTTCTAAAACCATCTACAAAATTACAGTTATGGTTGCAGTCAGGAATATCCATATCATCCTGTGGCCAAAACCAGCTATATGTGCGGTCATCTTACCACAGATGGTTATCTCCTTGGAGTAGGAGGTTGACAGATGAATGATGTTAGGCATCTGTTTAAGGAGTTTCTTGGTTTCATGTAGCAGCTGTAGGACATAGCGGGCATGAAGATGCTGTGAAAGGAATGTGGCGAGACAAAGGAGGCATATTATAAATATACATAGACCATACTACTCCATAAAAGTTCTGCCAACACAGAGACCCACCCACTACCAACAAGTTTGCAATAGGTATCTGCAAAAGATTGTTTATAGTAGACATTTACTTTCTAAACACAATTACAGGCAGCATGGTCTAGGATGAAGAATCAGGAACTCTTAAGGACGGCCATACTGGGTCAGACCAATGGTTTATCTAGCGCAGTATCCTGTCTTCCAACAGTGGCTGGTGCCAGATGCTTCAAAGGGAATTAACAGAACAGGGCAATTTTTTGAGTGCTCTGTTCCCTGCTGTCCAGTCCCAACTTCTGGCAGTCAGAGATTTAAGGATACCCAGAGCATGGAGTCTTAGAACTCCTAAATTCTAATCCTAGCTTTCCCAGTAAATTGCTTTGGGGAAATCACTTCACCTGTGTGCCTCAGTTTTCCCACTTGTACAATGAGGTTAATAGGTACTTAATATAGCTCTTTGAACAGATAAAGGTTATACAAATGCTAAATATTGTTAAACAACAAAACAGACTTCCTTTTAGCTGTGAAAGTTTAATAATGAGTAGTAAAGTACAAAAGAAAGGAAAAAAACATGAGAGAGAAAACTAAAGTCAGGGCTGTAAAGTCACTAGTTAATCTGCCTTTTTCTATATAAGCTGCTCCTGACAGGATTCTGAGCACCTGCATGGATGCAGAATTCTTATGGTCTGCAGATTTCTGTGCCCCCGCGCAGAAAAAATTTGAGTGAGACACATGCCTCTTCCCCATTAGCCAAGGTGGCAAGTCTGTTCCAGCACCTGGAGCAGCCCTCAGAGATACAAATCGGGGGGGGAGGGGCAAAAAGGAGAGGAGGGGCTGGGCATACATGCCTGCCTGGGAGACATTAATCACCATCATGGGCTGGGCATGCCTGCCTGTGAACAAGCAAGAGAGACTCTGTCCTTCACCCTTGCTACTGTAGCACCCGGTGTGGAGGCGTAGGGCTTTGGGTTGTTAGGCATGAGGCAGGCTCTGTCCCCTGACGCAGAAATATAGCAGCCTGCCTGCCTACATTCCTTCATTGCAACAAAGCAAACAGCTGTTTTGCCAGTGTTGGAATCAGCCAGTGCTATCTCTTAAATTGCCTGGCAGCTCATTTTATAGCAGATAACAAGCATTGGATTGATAGAAAATTCAGTCAGTTTTTGCTTGAGAGGGGATAAGGTGTGGAAGAATAAGAGTCTGCTCTCTGCAGTCTTACACAACTGTTTCAATTGTTTGAAACAAAACAGTTCTTGATGTGAAAAAAAAACATTGTTAATGTTGCTATTGATAGTTAATTGATCTCCTTCTCTGAGGCAGAAATGTAGCAGCCTGCCTGCTAGTGACATTGTTAATGTTCTTATTGTTAGTTAACTGTTCCCATTCTCAGTAAATTTCGCCAGGAGCATAAAATTTGTAAAAGTTTTAAGGCTCCTTTACATTGCCAGGGCGATATAAAGGAGCCTTATTACAAAAGACAGTAAGGGAATCCTCAGCTAGGAAGACTATGTGCTTTCCCACTTTTTTTCTTGTGCCAAAGTGGCACAATGGGGTTAGATTACAGCTCAGGATTTATTTTACTTACCCATTAAAAAAAAGACTGAGGGCAAATAAAACATTTACCAAGCAGTCAATAAAAAGTCAGGACAATCAGAAGTAAGCACTTCCCAAAGTACCCAGGCAGGTCCAGATGAAGTTACCAAAGGGCAAAGGAATATTTGTTCTTTTGCACGATGTGAACAGTCTTCACATCATGCATCAAAAATGGCTCCACCAGCTTCTCATGCTGGAGAATTCTCTACAAAACTGCGTGCAGATGGGGACAAATTATTCTGCACATCCTGGAACGTTGTTCTCAATCATGATTGATGGTCTGTAATTGTGGATCATTTCGCATAAAAAACCCACATTATTTCGACAAAATATGCAGAATTTTAAAATATTGTGCAAAGAATTTTTAATTTTTTGGTACAGAATTCCCCCAGAAGTAAGCAAGCATGAGAATGAACATCTCAATCTTTAAAACTCATCCATTCTATCCCTTTGTTCCTCTCAGCTACAAAAATACTTTCCCACTGAGATTCCTTTTCTTGTACTTTCTGCTCTGTTAATAGTGTCTAGGATGATCGCAGGTCTTTTCATTTAAAAATAGCCATCTCAATACACCATCCACCTGAAATTCTACTGAGACTTTCAACCACTTCCGCTATGGAAGGTGGTACGGGGAGAGACAAATTCACAAAGGCTAATTACCCCATCTCCAAAAAGTTTTGATCAAAGAATGAGCCTTAACTCCCACTTGGGAACAAGAATACCGGTGCTCAAGGGTGAAGCCTGTGTTTGCTCATTTACTCTTCTATTTATCACATCTCCTCTTTCTAGAGCCATCACTCGAGATATATATTGGAAGCCTCATTTACTCAATAAATTTGAAACTATACTGGACTATTAATAGATAGCACTGAAACTGCAGTTCAAAGTTTCAAATTAATTGCTTCCCATAACACCCAACAATGTAAATATTAGCATCATTTTACAGACGGGGAAACAGAGGCAAACAGGCAAAGAATTTGCCCAAGAGCACATACAAGGGAGTCAGTAGCAGAGCCAACTTCAGCTTTCCTAGCTCCTTGACTCATGCTCAGTACTTTAGATCATAACAAATAATCAGTAAATAAACAGCAGAGAATAATCCTGCATTGGCAGAAAGAGTAGAAAGATATATTAGGTCACCTAGTTCACTTAATTTCTATGACCTTATAATTTAGTCTCCATAACAATTTTTGACATTACTTAAGTTTAATCATGATAGTCACAGGGCCAGTGCAACCACTAGGAGAACTAGGTGGCCACCTAGGGCGCCTAGTGGTTGAGGGAGCCTAAAAGCCCGCTCATGTGAAGAGGTGGAGTGGAGGTGAGCTGGAGCAGGGGAGCATGGGGAAGGCCGCCCACAGAAACGGGGGGGGGGACACACAGGGGAACCACTCCCTGCCCCAGATCATCTCCACTCTGCCTCCTCCGCTGAGCACACAGCCCTTGCAAGCCCAGGAGGGGAGGAGAATTAGAGCAGCGCCAGCATGCTCAGCGGAGGAGGCGGAGTGGAAGTGTGCTGGGGCGGGCTCCTTGGGCAGGGTCAGCTGCTGCGGAGGGGGCTCCCTGGGCCAGGTTAGCTGCTGCAGAGTGTTGGGGAGCTCCCCGAGCGGTGTTAGCTACTGTGGAGGGGGCTCCCTGGGTGGAGTTAGCTGCAGGGGGGGCTCCCCAGGTAGAGGGGTAGGGGGGCATGGTTAGCTAATGCAGGGGGGCGGGGGGCTCCTCTGGTGGGAGGGGCGGATGGGCGTGGTTAGCTGCTGCAGGGGAGGGCAGCGGGCAGGGTTAGCTGGGTGCGGGGGTGGTGCAAGGTGGAAGTTTCACACCCTAGGCGCCAATACAGTCCCAACTGCTAACTTGCCTGTTGATCCTTGAAAGCATGAAGAAGTGAATTAGTGTCCGCAACAGTCAGGGGAAATGACAGCCGAGGTCCACGGTAGGAGTCTGGGACCTCTATCATCCGCTCATATTCTAGTAATTGTACATCCGAACCTGTGGTATTAAAATCACTGGGACTATTGAAAAATGATAAATCAAATCTAGAAAGGGAGGGAGGAAGACAATGTAGAAAGTCTCATCTGGGAAGGCAACACAAATTCTGAACGTACAATAATCACTGGTATTTACACTGCTATAATAAAATGGTTAATTAGTTCCTGCCATTAGTTTGTGGATCAACTACAACTTTCCAACAATTATCTCTGATTTATAAAATAAAAAAAAATACAGTGTCTAAAGTCAGACTGAACATTGCTGCAAAATATTTTTCAACCCCAGCCTGTAATTCTAGATTAGGAGAAATGTAGCTAACCAATCCGCCCTCCCTTCCCCCAACATAGATTTGAAGTTTTTTGTTAACGATCGATAGCTCCTTCTTCATTGTTAATCATCAATAGCTCCTTCACCTGTTTACAACAATGTACTGGTAAACTTTTAATGGGGTTTCAAGCCAATTAGTTTTGTTGTAGTTACTTTTCTACATATGAGAAATGCCAAAAGCTCACTGAAGATTTAGGGCTTGTCTACACTCAAAATACTACAGCAGCACAATTTGCGTCCCTGCAGCGCTTCAGCACAGACGCCACCTACACCGATGGGAGGGGTTCTCCCACCGACATAGGTAATCCATCTCCCTGGAAGGCGGTAGTTAGGTCGACGGACGAATGCTTACATCGACCTAGTGCTGTCTACTAGGGTCGGCTCCAGAGGTTTTGCCACCCCAAGCAGCCAAAAACAAAAACAAAAAAAAAAAGCTGCGATCGCGATCTGCCTCAGTTCAGCAGGAGGTCCTTCGCTCCTAGCAGGAGTGAGGGACCCTCCGCCAAATTGCCGCCGAATAGCTGAAAGTGTCGTCCCTCTCCGGAGTTGCTGCCCCAAGCATCTGCTTGATAAGCTGGTGCCTGGAGCCGGCCCTGCTGTCTACATGGGCACTTAGGCTGGCTTAACTATGCAGCTCAGAGGTATGGATTTTTCCAGACCGATGTAGTTAAACTGACCTGATTTTCTAGTTCAGCCCAAGCCTCAAGCAAACAAACCCTATTCTCTCACAGCTGTGTGCCAACAATGATGTTTCAATATCACCATTTTCACTAGAGCTGAGACACAATGACCCCACGCAGCCAGCTGTCATAAAACTATTGCCTGAACCGTATGGCAGGAGAAAGAAACAGTCTGTTCTCCTGTTCTTCGTGGAGTGTGGAGAAGGTGGAAATATTTCTAATTGCTTCAATTCAGGGTTCTTTTTATATACACTCGTCTATACATGAGCATGTAGGGCACTGAAGCGTTTGCTTTAGCACATCATTGGTCTGCCTCATTCCTTGGGCAAACTGAGAACCAACTAGCAGCAGGATCCTTATTAAAAACATTCTAGCGGCTGCTCAGGTCAACCTACGGTGTTGCTCTTGTGAGGTTCCAGTTTTTAAACAGCTTTTGTTTTCTTGTAGTTGAGCTTAATGTTTTTCATAACCCTCATTAGACTTGATCTGAAATTCATAAAAAAGGGTTTATTTATTATTTATCATCATGGCCAAAGAACTGGATGCAAAATAAAACTGGCAGCAGCTGAATCCTTCTTGCATTCACATACATATTTTATATCATTCATAATGAGTACAGTGCCATCATATAGATAGAAGTTCAACCCGGCTAGCAACTGAAGAAAGTTCAAAATAAGAAGTATTATCTGAAGGAACAGAAAGGAACAGTTTCCTTCTTAAATGTTTGCCCCATTCAAACCCTGCGTCTGCGTCAATCTAACTGGAGCAAAGCATTAAGCAGCAATGCTAAGGGCTTTAGCCTACAAGGTGCTGAGCACTCCCAATTTCCACTGACTGCCCTGGGAGCTGAGTGCACATCACCATCTTGCAGAATGATCCATAACTGACTGACTAGTCAATACCTTATGAGTGCCTTCCTCTTTATAGGGTAATAACCAGATCTAGGTTAAACAGACTCTAGGCGCCTACCTACATGGAATCAATTTTGTCATGAAAAGCACAGTGATCTGAACATCCCAAACAGTGTGCACACCAGTTCTCACGGACAAGCCCAAGGAGAATAGCTCAGGCTACAGTTACTATCAAGTTAGCAGGGAGTATCTTGAAGATATGACACTGAAATAGGTTCTCCAGTCTCTCGCTTCTATGCTCTGATTGGTTTCTGTCCTCACAGCTCCTCATCCAGGGCTCTGACAAACCCAGTCATTCCATCTTCTTACCACTATGCCCACTCTGATTCCATGCTTAATCTCAGGTTTTGCAATGTCTCCTTCTGCTCCTTCTAAAGGGCTGGCTTATTCCAGCCCCTACCCCTACTTTACAGCAACTCCATTTTAAAATTAATTTTTATTGATTCGCTGGAGATTGCATGGGGTGACAGGCAAGGAATTATGTCAGAAATCGAGGTATCTATGTTTGCTGTGGGCATATGGACGAGGAATTCTAAGAACAGCAACCAATCAGAGCAGGGATTTATAAGAGCTAGAGTAGGGAGATTTGCATAATTACTGAGTTTATACTGAGAAATAAGCATTCTTAATTATGTAAATCAGAGCCCTACCCCAAGCCAGCATGCAGGGATTTGCCACACTGAAAGATACACGTACAGCCGTGGATTAATAATTGTATAGTATCCTGTGTTCTCAACTAGTAGGGAGGACTCTCTTTCAAGGTGACATGAAATAAAGAATAGCTCTTCATATACTGTACCAAATAATTCAATTCCCCACTGCATGTAACCAAAAGATTAAGACAAAACACAAAGGCGATATACGTTTTGTGTGTTCCCATACACTACAGTCTGTTACTTTTTTATTTAAATGATAGAAATTACCAAGAATATGTGCTATGCCAATTGCTTAAAATTAATTTTCTTCTCTCCTGGTAGAGATCCTGGGGGTGGATTGAAAGGCTGGGCAGGTACATTCACAACCTCCCCCTCCTTTTTTTTTGTTTTTAACACTGCTGAAAGGGCTTTTCCAGCTCCCTCCCACAGACCTCTTTGAAAATCACCTCCAAACACCACCAGAATATCAAGACTGCTAAGTGAACAATTTATACAGTTATGAAGCATCTTGCTCACGATGCTGAAACTACACTGACATCAGGAAGAGGAGGAGGAGATGAGAAATAGCTGTGGGCAAAACAAATCGAAAGGACAATTGCATTAAGTGGAAAGTGATCACAATTTTTTTAAAACATTAAAAAAAAAAAAGGAAAGTAAACTTACACTGTGATGAGCCAGGAAGATTTCTTAGGAGCTTAATTATAGTAACACCTCTACCCTGATAGAACGCTGTCCTCGGGAGCCAAAAAATCTTACTGCAATATAGGTGAAACCACGTCATATTGAACTTGCTTTCATCCGCTGGAGTGCGCAGCCCCGCCCCCCCCGGAGCATTGCTTTAGGGCGTTATATCCGAATTCGTGTTATATCGGGGTCTATAAGACCTTCAAAGATCCCCATCCCTCTCTTCTTTCCTGCACACAGAACTATTGAACAGGACAGGCAATCTCTGCTTTTACTGAGGCTCGCACAAGGGTCCAAGACAGAAGTTCTTGGGGAGGAACTTGGCTAGAGCGGAGTGAATAAGCTATGTTTCAGTTCAAGGTTCGACCAGAAAAATCCAGATGAAACATTAGTTAGATTCAAATAAAAAGATTTTAAAGAAAAATTGTCAAATTGAAAAACTTGACAAAACTGTGTGAGTTGACAGAAATGTTTCGGATTGGACCCAAACTAATTTTTTTTCCAGTTTTTCATTTCAAATTGATATGGTTTGATCAACTCAAATAGATTTTTTTTTAATTTTTTCATTTTGATTCAGGCCATGGCTACACTAGAGAGTTGCAGTGCTGGTGAGGGGGTTACAGCGCTGCAGCTTAGGATGTGGCCACACTTGCAAAGCACTCCCTGGTTGCAGCGCTGGCTGTACACCCAGTCGAGCCTTGGGTGTAGGGATTCCAGTGCTTGTGATCCAGCGCTGGTCAGCAAGTGTGGACGCTCACCAGTGCTTTTATTGACCTCCGGGGTATAAGGAGGTATCCCAGAATTCCTGTCCACAACAAACCGGAAGAAAGGGAGAGCTCGGAGTTCAGCCAAACTGCTTATTTAAAAAACAAACACAGCTCCTGTTTGCTGAGTGAGCGGAGGCAGGCAGGGGAATTACTTTGGAATGTTCACAGCTGTTTGCTTGAAGAGAGAAACAGCACACTCACACGGCAGAAGGGGAGGGGGAAGTCCGTGTTGAGCAGTTGCTTATCTGGTCTGACGGGTATTTAAAAGTACATAATTTGCATTTAGTGAATGAGAGAGCAGTGGGGGAAGGGAGTTAGAACTTTTAAAATGATTGAAGGTAGGCACTGTGCGTCTTCCAGTCCTTAGAACTTGCAAGGCAGGGAGCTGAGAACAGTGTCAACTCCAAAAATCCATTCTGTCTGTCTCCTCCACGCTCCCTGTCACATTCCACCCACCCCCCTCTTTTGAAAAGCACGTTGCAGCCACTTGAATGCTGGGATAGCTGCCCACAATGCACCACTCCCAACAGCGCTGCAAGTGCTGCAAATGTGGCCACACTGCAGCGCTGGTGGCTGTCAGTGTGGCCACACTGCAGCACTGGCCCTACACAGCTGTACGAACACAGCTGTAACTACCAGCGCTGCAAAACTGTAAGTGTAGACATGGCCTCAGTCTTTTTCAGGTGTTTTTCATTCTGTTTTTTTTTTCCTGGTCAAATTTCAGAACAGAGCGCTGTTTCAATATAAAAAGTTGAAACAAAGTGTTTCAACGTGGCAGAAACAAAAACATTTTATGTAATTTTTTTTTTGGTACGGAAATTATTTGTCAAATTGACTTAAACCGCAAATAGTGTTGAAGCCCCAAAAAAGGCAAAGATCATCTAAAATGTTTTGCTTAGCTCTACTCAGGACTTTTTAGCCCTGTTTCTATTACTCTAAGTTAAAGAAACATGTGTTGCGGAAAGAAGCAGCAGAATTCTTTTTACCGGATCCTGGGCTTCCTAAAACATTTGGACAATTGTCCAGGCTGATTTGCAGCTTCTTTTGTTGACTATGCTCACATTCACCGTCGGTCAGTTCCATAAGGCCTTGAATCAGCAAGACCTTAAGCACCTGCTTAAGAATAGCCCTGTTCAGAAAAGCATTTTAAATATCTGCTTAAGTACCAGTAAAGTCAGGTTCTTAAATGCTTTGCTAAATAGAGATGGACTTAGGTATATGTTTTAAGCTAAGCACATGCCTAAATGCTTTGCTGAATCAGGGCCTAAGGGCTTGTCTACGCTTCAAATGCTAAAGCAGCACAGCTGCCGCATTGCAGCTGCACTGCTGTAGTGCTTCAGTGTAGACACCATCTACACTGATGGGAGAATCCTTGGTGGTAGCTACGTCGATAGAAGAATTCTTCTGTCAACCTAGCACTACACTGGGACGTTGGTTGCCCTAATTATGCTGTTCGGGGTATGGATTTTTCACACCCCGAGCGATGGAGCTGGGTCGACTCAACTTTTTAGTACGGCCCAGGCCTAAATGTTGATTTGACAAGCTTAGTATTTAAAAAAACCAAACCAACCCTCTACTGCACATTTTCACTATATAAGCACTTATAACATGCGTATAGTTAAACCAATTCCCTTTAGTCAAGGCCTTGTGCTGCCTCTCAATGAGAACTATTTCCATGCCATTCTTGAAACTTTCAATCCTCATTTTTTTCAGCTGTAGGCCTGAAAAGATTTTTTTGATGGGAAGATCGTATTTTTTAGCCTCTTCTATTGTAAGAGTGATAGACCTTTTTACACTCAAAAAAACAACAAGAAAGAGAGTTATCTTTGGGCAGATACCAAGTCTCAAACATTTAACCCCAAAGATACAACTTTCTCAAAACTATATGACAGTGAAAATTGAGCTTTATCACGAAAGCTTTTTGTTTTTTGACCAAGAATCACAGAACCGTAGGGTTAGAAGAGACTGCAAGGGTCATCTAGTCTAACCCCCTGGCAACATGCAGGATTTGTTGCATCTAAACCATTCAAGACACATGGCTACCCAGCTTCCTTTTGAAAACCTCCAGTGAAGGAGCTTCTGCAACCTCCCAAGGCAGTCTTTAACTATAACTAATATTTGCTCTTAATGCAGGTAGACCACACAGGGAAAAAAGGGGCAATTTACACCCCTTACTCTTCTGTGTGGGCACAAGAGGTGAGCCATGACTTCACTCTATGTAGTTAAAGTGTTTATCAGACGTTTACCTAAGAAAGGTCAATATATATAGATTTATCTAGGCTGGTTAGGGGAGACATCTCAGACATGATTTACAAGCAACTGAATAGCCAGCTAACCTATCATCCTAAAAACTTTGGGTTCAGTTGGGTTCAGAAGGTGAAGTGAAATACACCATTAGAGCAGACAACTAGGTAGATGATATGAATTTCATTAGATTTTCTTTGAGTTAGCCACTTTATTCTTATAAAACCCCACAAGAAAAGGGATCATTTGCAGACCGTACTCATCTGTCATAGTGCACTGTGTAGAAAAATTAATTGCAGGACTACCTTATTCTCCGTCTTGGCCCTGGAGTACAGATGTACTTTCTCCTTCAAGAAGAGTGCACTGTACATTAGGCACTCTAGACAGTTTAAGAGAGAAGAACTGTGGTTTCTAATTGTTGCCATTAGAACACTGAACCACTAATGGTTTTTGATGGTTTTATTCTGCCATCAAAGTGCCTTGTATGCATTTTAAATGATGTAATCAATGGCTGGCCCAGATGAAAGAGAAGTGATATTTCATATTCTTTTATGACTCAATAAGGTAAGGACTGCCTCCTTCTTAACATAGCTAGGTTCAGATTTGCTTATCTCTCTTCAGACCTCCTAAACAAATTGCTCTTTGTTTAACAGAAGTCAGTTTCAAGCTGTAGCTCTGTGTGGAAATTGCACTTCAAAGGCTACTTTTATCCAAGGATCTCAAAACACTTTAAAGATCAAAGGCTAGTATTTCGTTGCCTTATTAGAGCTGGTTGCAAAACATTGTAACATAGCCTAATATAAAACTTAATTTGATCATTGTAATTGTTCACATTCTGAATGGTTTTGGTATTCCTTGAATCCTGTGCACTATTCACTTCAGTCATATAGGATGAAATTCAATAAGGATACATGCAAATACTCCACTTAGGAAGGAACAATCAGTTGCACACATACAAAATGGGAAATGACTGCCTAGGAAGGAGTAATGCAGAAAGGGATCTGGGGGGTCACAGTGGACCACAAGCTAAATATGAGTCAACAGTGTAACACTATTGCAAAAAAAGCAAACATCATTCAGGAGGGATGTATTAGCAGGAGTGTTGTAAGCAAGACACAAGAACTAATTCTCCTGCTCTACTCTGCACTGATTAGGTCTCAACTGGAGTATTATGTTCAGTTCTGGATGCCACATTTCAGGAAAGATGTGTACAAACTGGAGAAAGTCCAGAGAAGAGCATCAAAAATTATTAAAAGTCTAGAAAACGTGACCTATGAGGGAAGATGGGGAAAAAATGAGTTTGTTTAGTCTGGAGAAGAGAAGACTGAGAGTGGGCATGATAATAGTTTTCAAGTACATAAAAAGTTGTTACAAAGAGGAGAGTGAACAATCATTTTCCTTAACCTCCGACAATAGGACCAGAAGCAATGGACTGGAATTGCAGAAAGAACAGTTTAGGCTGGACATTAGGAAAAACTTCCTGTCAGGGTGGTTAAGCACTGGAATAAATTGCCTAGTGAGGTTATGGGATCTCCATCACTGGAGATTTTTAAGAGCAGGTTAACCCAACCATCTGTCAGGGATGATCTAGATAATACTTAGTCCTGCCATGAGGGCAGGGGACTGGAATAGATGACCTCTTGAGGTCCCTTCCAATTCCATGATTCTACTAAAGTGAAATTACAGTATGTTCCTGTTGTGGTCTTTCCTCCTCAAACTTCTCTGGCTTCCAACCCTCTGCTTCTACAACTTCTTCCTTCGTTGGCTGCTCCCCTTAATTTTCAGAATCTCTCATTCCTAAAGGGATCAGAGAAGTAGGGTGGCAAAGGGATCCAAGGTACTCCTGGCAAGTCTGTTCCAGCTGGGTTCAGTGATTACAACTATTTTTAAGAAGATAAAATTATCTATAAGCATCTGTCCCAAATTTTTAAAATTTATGACTAAACATAATCCAGTCATTGTTTTATTAAACTAAAGCATTCCCTCTGGAGTGTCAAAAATCCATGTCATATCCACAAGGACTGGATTTTGCATCTGCAGTTCTGGTTAGCTAAAAAATGTGGAAAAACTCATGTAAGCAGACAACTTCCTACTGGCCCAACATAAAATGCTCTGCAGTAAAAGTCCAGAATAAATTACACTAAAAAATGCTCCATATTTGCCTTTTTCATATGATGCCATAGAGAACACCTCTGTGGTTTGTTACATCTGCTCAGTATTGGTCAATGCATATTCCTTTTTGAGACTTTTCCATTACAAATTAGAAAAATACATAGTTCTAGAGATTGGGGGTGGGAGGGTTGCAAGCAGTAAGAACACAAGAACAATTTACTAGCTCTTCAAAGAGACAATGTAGCATAAAACACTGTATACATTTTGGGGTCTACTTATATGTTTGACTGGAATCTCACACAGTTCAATCTACTGTGTATATATATTCCACAGAATCAGCCTCTATAGGATCAAGTTTTCACTACAGTGTATTCGAAGCTCCAAGCTAAGCTTCAGTCATGTGCATGTAGCTAGGCATCACACAGACAACTCACCAGCTAATGTCTGGTTTTAAACTGGAATTTCCATAAACTTTTTTTATCCTTACCTGTATCAGTCACGTTGAGATGAGTAAAGTGATCCAGCATGAATGTAAAAAAACTGGACAGCTGAATAAGAAAAAAAAATACACTGATCAATTCAATTCAATTCAGGAGATCACACAAACATTATTGGTCTCTCATTTTTCTTTACTCTTTTCCCTCTAATTGGGACATTCAGCTAGAAAGATACAGAGGCACCTTGGATCTGTATCACTCATTTATGATAACAATGCAACCTTGTCCTCTTGTAGGAGTTGCAACTTTCTCCCTCCTCCTTACTGCAGGCTAGTGGGCTCACGCTGATTCATAAGCATCACTAATTGAATTCAACAAACTCCTTTAAAGCTAGTTGATACTGTTCATTTTCAGAACAGAATGAACATTAACTGAGCTTCATTAAACCATGTAAAACAATAACAAAAAGCAGCAGTGCAAGTAGCACGGTACAGTCCATTATGCCGTACTAGCAAAATATCTATAGCTGGTACAGCATACCGGAAAGGAGCAGCAGAACGTGTGGCCGCTGGGCAGCCCCACACTAGCAGTTCCTCCAACACAATTGTACTGCCCCCAGCCCTTTCAAGCAAGGTCTTCTCCAGCTGTACAGCAACCCCAACAGAGGGCAGGGCTGCGGGAACGGATGGGAGCGGTAGAGCAGCGCTAGAGGAGCTGCAAGTGTAGGGCCATCTGGTGGCCCCATGTTCTGCTCTTTTCCCCGCTGCGGTTCCCAGGTCCCAGAGGAACTGTAAGCATAAGGCAGTGGCCCCACATTCTGCGGTTCCGAAGGTGCAGCGGGAGGAGGACAGAACCCCCACCTCCCCAGGTAAGGGGGGTGAATAATGGGGAGGAGACAGGGACAGCATGGGGGCCCTGGACTGGGGGCAGGGAGGAGTCACATGGAGGGTCATATGAGCAGGTCACATGCCCCCATACTGGTAAGAGATGGATTCCACTTGCAACACTGACAAAAAGGGACCAAATTTTGAAATCCAGCACTGCCTGCTGAAATATAATATTGACTGTAGTCATTTATAATGTTTTGTAAGAATTCATTTAAAAACACACACTATTAAAAAATGTAAAATGCTTTCCAAAAAATTAAACTGTATTTTTAAAGAAAAGTGTGAGAAATGTAGAAAAAAATGTGTGGCAAAGAATTTTCCATCTTGCTCTTGCCATTAGGCCAGTGAACACCCCAGAGATGGCTTAAGGTCTCCTGGGGCCCTGAGCCAGAGCAAATGGGGAGGCAACCAGGATGGAACGGTGGCCTCACCCCACCCTTTCTCCCTGCAGCCCCACCCCCATTCCACACACCCCCGTTACCCCTCCTCCTGTTCGCTCCTTTCTGCCGCCACCACCACACTACTGTGGCACCAAGACTGGAGAAGCTCTGTCCCCCCCACCTCAGCCCTGCAGCGGGGCCTGAAAGTTACTCCAGCCCTGAGGCCATGGCAGGGAGAGAGAGCTACTCCAGTCCCAGGGCTTCAGCTGAGGCTTCCCCTGACCGCCCCACGGTTTCTGCTAGGGGTCTTGGCTTCTGCTGCCCCATGGCGGATTTCTACTGGGATGCCCATTTTTCTGGGAGCCCCCAGGTACAGGCCCCATGGGCCCATTGGATAATCCACCACTGCCACCACTCTCTTTAAAATGTTGATGAGGATGATTATTTGTTTGTACTACAGTAGCCCTATTGGGCTAGATGCTGTACAAATAGTGAGAGAGAGTATCTGCCCTGAAGCACTGACAAATTAAAGTGTGAGAAAGGAAATATTTTACATTAGTTTACTGCTATTTTAATTTTTGATTTGCCCAAGATCACACAGGAAATATGTGGCAGACCCAGGAACAAAATCCAGATCTCCTTAGTCACAGTTCGGAGCCTTAATTACAAAACCATTCTCCTTCCTTAGTTAACAAACAAACCAATTACAGGCAAAAAGCTAAATAAACTGAACTTTTTGGTAAGCATCCAAAACATCCACAGGATTAAATGTTTTGTAAACATACAAGTAATGTAATCCCTCCTGCTTCAGGGCGTAAAGTAACCTCTAACTTGTGGAGGGTTAGGAAGAAACTGCTTCTATAAGCATGTTATTCCATAATTTTAATTACAGGGGTCATGCACCTTCTTTTGAAGCTTCTGATACTGGCCTCTGTCAGAGACAGGTTACTGCACTGGATGGAACAGTGGTCCACCCTGGTATGGCCATTTCCACAGTCCTATTTTTAAGTAAATCAGGAAATTGGATACCCAAAAAATTCAGGTGGGCACGCAGCTTGGAAGTTGCAACCCATATCTGCAGTTATCCATTTGGTTTGTGCAGCTTAGGGATACATTTCTGGACAATGTGGCCTTCATGTTTCACCATAACAACCCAGGAGAACAGACCTGTAGCTGAGCTTGTTCTTCAGCATATTCAATTGACTGAAAGATACTAAGAGCGTACTGCCGCCTCATCTCCAGCCGGGCCATGTAACACCGATACCACCTCTGAATGAGGATAGCTGCTTTAATTGCTGCCAAAATACAAAGCCACAAAAATACAATGAAACAAAGTTACTGTGCAGTTTCTCTGAAAACAGAAAGGCGTCCAGTTTCCACACTCCCTCCTCTCCAGAATCCCGTCCAGATATCCACACCCCTCTTCCCTCAGAGCCCAGCTGTGGGGTCCCCTGAAGCCCGCACCTCTCTCCCCCAGAATCCAGTCACGCCCCCACCACCAGCCTAGACACTGAGCCCTCTATCCCCCAGGGCCCAGGGATCCAGAGGGAGAACAGCCTGATGCTCAGTCCCAGCCAGGCTTGCATGGTGGAGTTTCCTACGCACTGCACAGTTGCCAACTTTCACACGGTAAATAAGCACCCGACTTTCACAATAAGCCAAAAATCAAGGCAACCCTATTTCAAAACAAGGCCAAAACAAGCCAATCCCTGAGAACCCCAACACGCTATGTGCTTAGATCCCCCCCAGCATGCAGTCTGGGACTGTGGTGGGCCCACTGTGCACCTCTGACTCTCTCTCTCCCTCTTGCTCCTGCTCGTCTGGAGCCAATGAAAAAAAGAAGCAACAAGCTACAAGTCAAAAACCAGCCAAGAAGCAACTTGCAAGCAATAAAGCCAAAAACAAGCCCAAATTCTGCATTTTTTCCATGGGGTCTGGCACACCGCACTCTCCTTCCCTTGGGGCATGAGAGGAACTGCAGCTGCCGGAAACACTCCAGCCCCTCCTCCTCCTTTCCCTCCTCCCTGGCAGTGTCTTCCATGTATGAGTTGGGTTCAGCAGGGTCCAGCAGCCCCTAGTGGCAGCCCACTGCAGCTCATTTTTGTGGGAGAAAGGAAATTTTGCACAAAAAATATTAATTTCTGAAAAAATCTGCACTGCGCAATAGCACAGAATTCCCCCAGGAGTACTAGTGGAGACACGTAAGAGTCTTTTTGCCAGTATAGTTTATACCAGTTCCCTGAACAAAATAAGATAGACCAGCAAAATGACTTCTTTGCTAGAATAACTGCATCTACACTAAGGCTATGTACATACTGCAGCTTAGGTTGGCATAAATTGTGTCGCTCAGGGGTGTGACTAAGCCGCCGCCCTGAGTGATGTAAGTTACATTGACCTAAGCACCGGTGTGGATAGTGCTCTGTTGGCAGGACACTTTCTCCTGCTGACGTAGCTAACGCCACTTGTGGGGGCTGGAGAAATGAAGTCGAAGGGAGAGCTGTCTCCCATCAGCTTAGACCATCTGCACTAGCAGCAGTACAGCTGCTCCAATGCCACTGCGCTGATGTAAGCTCTGTAGCATAGCCATAGCCTAGACCTTCTGCCGGCATAGCTATGTTGGGTGGGCAGTGACTTTTTTCATTTACTTAACTGAGGGATGTCTCCACAATCAATAGCTTTTCCCCTTCTCCTCTTCCCATCCCCACCCCTGATCATTAAAGGGACTGCATCAAGTAGTTAGAATTATTTGTATTACCATAACACCTAAAAGCCCCAGTCATGGACCATGATCCCTTTAGGCACTGTACAAATACAAAAGGCAGTCCTGTCCCAGAGAGCTTACTGCCTAGGTAATGGTTAAAGATACTGTTACTCTAAGTTCTGGTTAAAATGTAACTCCCTTACTAATGGGCTAATCCCATTCAGCACCAGACACTGAGTGTTACAAGTATTCAGTGCAGAGTATTAAACTGGTGAGCAAAAGAGGGAGAGCATGTCATTTAAAATCTGTGACCCTGTTCCTCAGCTGTAAAATGAGCAGAAAAATCCACCCCCCGCATCATGCTTATTCTGTTTTGCAGACTGCAAGCTCT
Organism: Gopherus evgoodei; assembly: GCF_007399415.2. Taxonomy (NCBI): domain Eukaryota; kingdom Metazoa; phylum Chordata; order Testudines; family Testudinidae; genus Gopherus; species Gopherus evgoodei. The sequence continues at coordinate 140,262,950 of NC_044322.1, read as the reverse complement.
TCAGGGTAGGGACTGTTTCTTACTACGTGTATGTACAGCACCAAGCACCATGAAGCTTTGCTTCTTGATTGAGTCTTTAAGCACTATTATAATGCAAATAATAATAAAGCTTGTGCAAGGCATGTGAGGGGAAATAGAGCCATCCCCAGGAGCCCTGTGCAAAGGCTAGGCAAATTCTAGCTCTATGCCAAACACCACTGGCACATAGCACTGTCTGACATATTTTTTGAATGAGGAAATTGCCGGCATTAACTTTTAACAGAATTTTTACCCAAGTACCGAAGCGATTTGTCAACCTACAGACTAACTGACATTAAGCAAGAAATTAAACAAAACACTGTTTTGCAGACTAATCATTCTGTAGTGCAGTTATTGAATTTGACCATCACTGAGGTAGCTCTGTTTGATTTCAGTTTCTTTTTAACTAATAAAGTCATTCTGCCTTAACCAACATTTAAAAGTCAGACATCCTCTAAAAGAGAGCATTTAAAACAGAATTTAATCTAAACTATTACTTGACAACAGGACTGGGGGGAGGCAAGTGCAACCCTTTAATTCTCTTTCATTGTTAACAGAGGATAACAAGGCTAACAAATGACACAGGTGCAGCACCTACCTCTCTCTGACTTTTTTGCCCGACTCCCAGTCACAGAAGTGCCACATCCCATGGCTCTAGTACAGACTGTCCATCAATTTAATTTCTCTTCCTAGGCAATGGGTTTTTCCTCATCCAACTGTGTTACAAGCATTTCCTTTATGTTCCACTTATGATGCAATGAACCACCCCAAGCTGATTCACTCCTGTTATTAGCTCTAATGAGGAAGAGAAGCAGGGGAGGTAATAAAAAAGAAAGTGATTAATAGCATAGAATCTACTGTGCAACTCAGCAGAGATCATTAAAGCTCATTATGAAATACTGTATGTCATGTGATGTGGAAACTGAACCTAATGAACAGTGTAGGGTTATTTTCCAGAACTCAGCAGCGCTAGCCTCCTATTGCTGTTGCCTGCATTAGGGTCAGATGAACATCTATGAATAAAGTTTCCTCTTCTGAATAAAATGCAACATACTGGCTGAAAAGCAATATGTACCAGTGAGCTATTGAAAGTTTTATTACCAGGGACAGGAAACTACAGAGAAATTACTTTTGTTAATGTGATTTGAAAAGTAGTGCATCAGAACTTAAAGAATTTAAAATTAAATGGAAATGATACTGCAACTATTCAACCAACAAAATACATTTTAAGATGACTCACCCTACCATTTACCAGTACACTGCACTTAATGTCTCATCACACCATAATGCTGTTTACCAATTCTTCTGAGTACAGAAGCTCTTTAATGTACATTTAGTTAATATCAAATCTCAAATACACTTGAATACAATATAAGGTGACCCCTTGCAAAGTTTTAGTAGCAGATACGATGCTGTAGTAAGGTGTCTCATAATAAGAACTCACTTATTTTTACTAAATGTACTACAGCACATTTAGTATGAATCATGATAACAAAACTAAGCTAATTTTGTCAAATAAATGAACAAAGTAAATTTTATAATGCAGTCTTCTGGGTTTTTCTTTGTGTTTGTTCATCCATTCATTAATTCACATCATTCACAAATTTGCAACGTGTCTCCTAGTCAATGAGTTCAAATTAGTGAATTTCACTGTAAAATAAATTTGGTGAAATTTTTGAGCACTACACAATTCTATAGAGTTTTACGATTGTTGGGGTTTATTTTAGCCTGAACACCTTATCTGATCATACTTTTACTTCTCTTTCCTATGGTTATGTATGAGTCTGTAGCACAGACTGTATGGCTAAATTATTGTGCCTATTATATTTAATATCCTTTCAAAAGGTTTCAAAACAAAAAGCAAAGCACTCTCCAGCCAACCTAAATGTGACTACATAAATAATAGAACAAATGCTTGACTAGTGCTCTTTTGCTTCTATTTTACTGTTATGATAAACAAGATGAAAGGCATGAAGAGGCAGATAAAGGCTAAAATGTTTGTAACAACTAGTGCAGTCTACAAAGTTACTGTATTTGCAAGACCATAAACTAGGACACTGCTGTTGCAACATTTTTTGTAGTCACAAAATACTTCTACAAAAGACAAAAGTACACTTTAAAAATCTATGCCGGTCTTGCGACTGCCCAGCTTCTGAAGTCAGTGACACAGAGCATATTTCCCAGAGAGGAGGGTTTTTTCTAGTAACTCCAGTGTTCTGAATGAGTTTATCCTGAAACACAGAACAAGTGATGTTAACATTCACTTTGAGGAAAACAACAGCTTTAATGTCTGCACTCATTCAGTTTCTCTCTTTGCTCCACGCAGCGTTCGTTGCACTGAACACCATCTCCTAACTTGTCTCCCTTGGATGTTCACAGGCCATTATGGGTCCAACTGGCACAGCCAATCACCTACCCTGCGCCCAGGGTGGCAGACTCCCCCTCTCCCTGGCCTGAGGAGGCCGGAGCCTGTTATTACTGCTCAGCCCTGCCTGAGGCCCTGAGCACCCTGACTCAGCATTTGGTGCCCCGCCTTGACCTAGGGCCTGGGCTCATAACTATTGTTACTTCTCAGCCCTGCCTGAAGGGCCTGAGCACCTTGACTCAGCATTTGTTGCCCCACCTGAGCCAGGGCCAGACTAACCGCATTTTGGCTGGCTACAGCACGGGCTACCGAGGGAGACCCCCCCCGGCCGGACTAATCCTCTGGAACCATCGGTGTGTAGTGAGCCGGTGTGGCTCCCCACTGCCCTGGAGAAGATCGAGCCCTGGTGAACTCATGTACACTCCTCTTGACTAAACTACACAGTGCAATATTCCAGGGAATGAATCCTTCATCACTTACAAAACCCCAGCTAATACAGAACACTGCAGCACTTCTCAGCAACAAAGGCTACCATGAGCACATCTAATCTGTGCTCCATTCTCTACTGTGGATTCCCATCGAATATCAAGTCAAGATCAAGGTTTCGATCCTTATTTTCAAGATGCTCAATGGTCTGAGTATCTAGAAGATCACTTAATGTTCCAAAATGAAGACTGGTCAACAACTCCCCTCCTCTGGCACAATGGAACACTCTACAATATGAGTAAAGTTTGTTTGTACAGGAGACAGCTTTCTCTGAAACCAGTCTGGGAGCGAGCTCCCTTAGGAACTAAGGATTGTCACAAACCTTACCACCTTCCACTCTGAAGAAGTGCACCTGGCACTTGATCTGCCTTCTCTAATAACCACAGAGCACTGAGTATATTAAAAAAACAACCCAAAACAAAAAATCTTACCAACACTGTCCATATAGTTAATCCCCCAGGGGTAAAAATGACAGAGAACAAGCCACATATGACACATTAGTCACAACACTTTACAGGCCGCTGGTAGGTGCTCAGATACCAAGGTGATGAAGTAGCAACCTATTTAGAACAGAAAAGGAGTTCCACTGGACTGTTTACTCCTGATAAATACTGAGCAAATATTACCCAGTGTAGCAATGTGTCTTAAACAAAAAAAAAACAAACAAACAAAAAAAAACCCCTAACAATTTGATTGATGAAGTGAAAAACTAGGGCTTTCCTGGTGTTTCCAAAGAAGTTTCTAGGATACCAGTAAATCATATGAAAAAGCAGGACACGGGGTAGTTAGCATCCTAGCTGCTGTTTTTAAAGAAAACATGCTTCCATAAGGCAGACGACAGAACAAGTTTTGGGACAATAAGGGTAAGCAGGTACTGCAATCTCTGGGGAGCAGTTAATGCAAAGTTATGCAGAACCCCAGACGTTTCAAGCTTCGCCCTGAGGAAAGGGCCACTGACTGGTGATTACCTATTCCCAGAGCCTGGAGATTCTTTATAGACCCCAGGCCTAGAGTGTAACAGCTGAACTGTCCAGTCGGGATGTGGAAAGACTGACACCTACCGAAGTCCTACGTTGGAGTTAGTGTGGCCTCTAGTAAGCATCTAACATGCAAATTGGTTATTTTATTGTTTTTTATGTTGTCTCTGTAATTGTTTTACCCTAAGAATAAATGCAGTTTGCTTTGTGGCGGCTGGTTGGTAACTGGCATACACTGTTGTAGTGTATACACCAAAATTGGTGGAAGCATTTGAAAACTCATGTTTGACTTTTAATGAAATTAGATGGCAAGGCTTTTAGGGCAGGGAATGCACCTGTTTTGTAAAACACAGCATATATTCACAGCACTATATTAGTTATGCTACAAGCCGATGAGCCCAAGGGCTGTCAGATATAAGACAGAGCAGGCCTGAGGATCCAATGGCCATATAAATGAAAGGCACTAGCCTCTTACCTCTCATTCTTCCCCTATCACCAGGGCTTAATTTTTGCCAGAGCTTGGCAGTTCGTAGTCACGGCACCTCAGGGCTTGATGTGTCAGTTATGAAAATTAAAAAAAATTGCGCCAGCCCCAGCACTAATTGCTTGAGCCTGAGCAGCCTTCATTACAAATTAAGCACTGCCTATCACTGTTGCCCTGTGTGTTCCTTCTGCTTCTTCATCGTTTTCATAAATGAAGATTGAAGAGTTGTATTAGTTTTTCTCAGGACAGGATCCCTGCTGGGATGTAGCTGAATTTATGCTACATTGCACTTCCCCTGCAGGTTGTTTCAGTGGGCATTTCCCATTGTGCAAGTTCTCTATTCTCCCTCTCCCATTCCTATCTGTATTTCTATTACAGGGCATTTATGATGTCCTTCAGTAACATTTGTTAGAAAAATATTTGTGGTTTGATGAATTATGAGAGGGAGATGGATTTTCTAGGCGCATTTGAGGGTGTACATTTCTCATTAGAGGTCTGGCTTTGGCACCTCTCACTGCTTATATTTTGATTTATTAAACATTCCATCAGTGCTTGTGGAAGACTACTTCAGTTAAAGTTTCTTCCATGGAATTATGTACACATAAATGAGAGGCTTGATCTTGATAGGATAACATTTATAACATCTGGAAACCTTTCCTGAAATCTGTTCTAAGAGAGGCTAAATAAGACAATGGAGATTAAGGATGATATCTGTCTAGATACTTACAGTATATGGCCCTCATCACTGTTGTACCTTAACCCCTGAAAAATACCTGTTTATCAAGGAAATTATACCACGTCCAACACTGTGGCATTTGACCACTTCCGTGCAGTACAACACCTTTTGTTGAGACCCTTGCAGAATGATATTGTTTATGGACATATTGTTTATTATCAAACTATACTACTAAGTAATATTTCCCAAAGCCTGGTGGGATAGACGTGGTGAAATTAGGAGCAATTTCATTAATTTTTCTTTACAATTGGAATAAAATGAAATCCTAGTGGTTCACTGAAAGAAAACTATCACTATAATCATTTGTGTTGCACAGCGTTAATTTACTGTTTTTTCTGTGTAACTATGATTAAGCCTTCTGGCTCTGAAACACTACTTTTTTTAATTGTTTTGTATAGCATTTGCATCCACTATACTAGTCAGTGGCTAAGATTCGTCTAGTGGTATGCAGTGCCAAAACCTGGAATTAGACCAATTGTGAACTTCAGGAGCATCTGGATCCAAACTTCAGGCTCCAGGACCCATCTCTTGCACATTTTATGCATGTAACCCACTTGTTATGAACAAGTAATTTTAAAAAGCATTTAACATTTTTCAAACAGGACTTTTAAAAATAGTTAAGAATATGCACTGGGTGATGGGATATTCATAAGGGAAACCTCTCATGTGTCCACTATAGATGCTATTGCCCTTGGAGAAACCGAAACATATTGCCATAGTTTAAGAGAAGAATGCTATAATTAGGGCCCTACCCAATTCATGGTCCATTTTTATCAATTTCACAGTCATAGGATTTTCAAAATTGTAAATTTCATGATTGCAGCTATTTAAATCTGAAATTTCATGGTGTTGTAATTGTAGGGGTCCTGACCCAAAAGGATTTGGGGGGGTGGTCACAAGGTTATTGTAGGGGGGGTTGTGGTACTGCTACTCTTATTTCTGTGTTGCTGCTGGAGGCAGCGCTGCCTGCAGAGCTGGGCCCTCAGTCAGCTGCCGCCACTCTTTGGATGCCCAGCTCTGAAGGTAGCAGCGCAGGAGTGAGGGTGGTATGGTACTGCCACCCTTACTTCTGTGCTGCTGCTGGTGGAGTGCTGCCTTCAGAGCTGGGTGCCCGGCCAACAGCTGCTGCTCTCTGACTGCCCAGCTCTGAAGGCAGCACAGAAGTAAGGGTGGCAATACCACCCCCTGAAACTCCCTTTTGGGTCAGGGCAGCCAATTTGAGAAACATTGTATACAGATTTTACAGAGGGAGACCAGATTTCCCAGTCCGTGGCATGTTTTTCATGGTCTTGAATTTGGTAGGGCCCTATCTATAATCAAGATTGAAGAAAACCTGCAATAAGTCATTTATGGCTGCATGTTGTTAAACACACTCAAATTCCCTTTGGTTTAATGGAAGTTGAAGGTGCTCAGAACCTCATAAGATTACATCCTTAAAATCAACAGTGATGTACCTGAGAAAGATAACAACTTCTAAGTTAAGAAGAGGATGTAAACAATAGCTTATGAAGAGCAATACGTTGTTTATCTACTGATTCTTTATCTGATAAGGCCTACTACACAAGGCATGATTAGCATCTCTATTTAAGTAATTTGCAGTGACTATATATGTGAATGGAAGAAATCAAATACTTTCTGTTTCAATACACTATAAATAAAATAAATATTGCATGTAACAAACAGTTAATTTCTTGAGCCTATTTAGGGACAGGAAGCTAGGGTCAGTATTGAAGTGACCAAACTATTTCTGTGCATTGCTAAGGGTGATGCCTCTGAAAGACCATGCCACGAATCAGTAGGGAACAAACGTAGTAAGCTATCTGAAAGCCAATACAGTTAACTCCAAATTCCTCTGGATCATGGAAAGTATAGTATTTTTGTTAGCAAAAATACTAAGTGTAATATATTCCAAAACGTCAGATCACAAAGCACTCTCTTCTCATCTACTCAGAACTTCTGGATAGCTGGTCCAATCAACGTTAAACTTTTTAAGGTGAACCATTCTGATTTTTATCACAGCAGTAAGCAAAATAATCTATATTACCATACACATCCTGTCATTCACTGCACAAAGCTCTGATGCAGTTAATTTGCTTTTCTTAAAAGTGAATTAAAAGTGATTTTAACCCCTCCCCCGCAAAGAAATTACCTGTTTTCTTCTGCTGCAGCAACGCAGACGGCTTCCACAAAAGTGTCTTTAGGAGAATAAAAAAGCAGTCTCTTTTTGGAACTAGACGATATGACAGGGGTGCAGATCTGAAGAACAGGTACTCTGGTTCTCTTTAGGGCTCTGAGGCTCATACACTGCAATTCTGGTGCCCTCCTTTCAACTTACACAGCTTCCTGTGAGGAAATCTTTTAAGCCCCGCTTCAAAAATGAATACAATAACCCAAAGAGCTGCTTTCCATCTTCCAGCTTATTGTGGGATCACAGGGCTGCAGACACAGAGCTAAACTGTCTGATGCTGTTGCTGGAGCTATATGTCACTATGCTCCCTGAATCTCAAGCAGAGAAAGGATGTGCCGAAATTATCTGCTGCAAATCTGAAGTCACATGATCACTTTCAAGAACAGCCATTGCACAGTGACTATGAAACAACAATTTGCCTCTGAGCAGCACTAGTACACAAAATATAACAGGGAGCTTAGGTCCTCCAATGTAGGATCCCAGCTGGAGAGAGAGACTGCTAACTGCCTTTAGGAATATAGCACTGTGTCTGTCAGTCAGTGCTGGAATATTTTAGAAAACAATTCTACTTTGTTATTGTGAGACACTCAATGACTATGCTGAGGAACTTCATAGAAATGCCTATAAACTAAATACATTCAGTAAGCTAAATACATGCACTGCTTAGAGAGGACCAGTGCATGGTTTCCCCAACCCAGGCAGAGAGTGGGGAGTCAGGTACTCCACAGGGTTAGAGATTCATATGTGGGGCAAGGGGGGCATGGTAGGACACACCATCCCCGATTCTACATGAACTTACTACAAGCTGAGGCTTTTTTAACAGCCTCAGGTTTATTAACTCCTGAGCTGAGCAAATCTTGGCTGCAAAAATCCACCTTTAAAGAGTGTGGGAAGGTATGCTGGGAGATTCCAGAAACAGCTGCACCAAAAGAAGCCCTTTCAGCCTAGAAAATTGTAGGAGGTTAGGAGGGAGCACACTGCATTCGGTAGATCCTCAAGGTCTGCCAGGATTTCAGGAGGCCAAATCCCCTGCTGCCTCCAGAGAAGGGTGTCCAACCCTCTTCTCTGTTCTGAATAAGGAATTCAGAGGAAACTCTGCAGGTTTCTTGGCCCCGCACAGGTTTTCCTGTGTAGGCCATGATCTGACTTACATGTACATTGATGTAAATCCAGTGAAGTTACACTGGAATAAATTTGGAGTAACTGAAGACTGAATTAGGCTCAAAGATCTGTATTCTGCTCTCCCTTGTGGTATGTTACACATGATTTGGAACATGGTCTAGAAATGCTTCTTCTGTGGGAGCTAATTCAGATCCTAAGCACAATGCAATTTGCACGCCATGATTCTTTATGAATTGAAAATTATTCTGCTTTTGTTTAACCATAGCATGGTGTCACGGATAAGGACATCAGAGCTTTACATGCTGCTAAAAGCAGGGTGTAAATATTACTCAGTGAATATCACATCTCTGACGGCGGAGTGTCCAAGCACAATTTAATACAGGCTCTGGGCTAATGAGCCTAATCCACACATACCCAGACCTATTAACAAACTTTATAACTCTAGGGCAAGGATGGGCAAACTATGGCCCAGGGGCCGCATCCAGCCCTCCAGATGTTTTAATCTGGCCCTCAGGCCAGGGAGGGGGGTCCAGGGCTTGCCCTGCTCTGGCTCCCAGAAGCAGCACCATGTCCCCGCTTCTGCTCCTATGCACAGGGGCAGCCACGAGGCTCCACATGCTGCCCCCGCCTCAAGTGCCACCCCTGCAGCTCCTATTGGCTGGGAACCATGGCCAATGGGAGCTACAGAGGTGGTGCCTGCGGACATGGCAGTGCACAGAGTTGCCTGGCTGTGCCTCCACATAGGAGCTGGAGGGGGAACATGCTGCTGCTTCTGGGAGCTTCTTGAGGTAAGCACCCCCCAAAGCCTACACTGCTGACCCCCTCCCATGCCCCAACCCCCTGCACCACGCAATGCCCCCCCCTCCCCAACCCCCTCGGTCCCAGCCTGGAGCACCCTTCTGCACCTCCAACCCCGCATCCTCAGCCTCACCCCAGAGCCCACACACCTAGCCAGAACCCTCACTCCAACACCCAATTTATTGGCAAGCCATACATTTTCCATACCCAGATGCGACCCTCGGGACAAAAACTTCACCCAACCCCTCTCGAAGCTCTCATCTAGTCCCACAGGGTAAAGCAAGGTATGTAGAATACTTCCTCACTATCCTGGGGTAAGAAAAATGATCATCAACCGCACCTTTCCCAATACCCACAATTTGGTCATGCCACTGCTCAGGAATCTAAACTCTTAATTTATTTATTTTTTTAAAGGGAATCAAATGGTAGAAAAAACTTCTAAAGATTTTACAAAAAACACCATTAAAATCTTTTCAGATGAGATACGAAACCAAGGTCCTGGCCACTTGTGGTCATTAAAGACCTATATGACACTTTTCCCTAAGAATAGCAGTGTTCAAACCCAAGGTCTTAAACAAATTTCTATTTGGATAGCAACATTCTGCCTACTTAAAATTTCTCACAGGGCTGTTTTTCCCCCAAGTCTAAAAAAATAAAATAAATTCTGTCTTTCTTAAAGCCATGGCTTTACTGAGCTCAATCTTGATCTCCTTCCTGACTCTCAAAACTCCCTTTGATTTCAGCAAAACTTTTGTCTGAAAAAGGAATACACGATCAGCCCCAAAACTCTAAATTAAACTAAGTTTATACATCAAAATGTGCCTAAATCAGTTAATTTAGTATTTTAGCCAACCTGTAGATTCACAGAGTTTAAGGCCAGAAGGGACCACTAGATCATCTAGTCCAGGGATCGGCAACCTTTGGCATGCGGCTTGCCAGGGTAAGCCCCCAGGTGGGCTGGGCCAGTTTGTTTACCTGCCACATCCGCAGGTTCAGCCGATCATGGCTCCCACTGGATGCAGTTCACTGTCCCAGGCCAATGGGGGCTGCTGGAAGTGGCACGAGCTGAGGGATGTATAGGCTGCTGCTTCCTGCCATCCCCATTGGCCTGGAGCAGCAAACTGCGGCCACTGGGAGCTGCGATCGGTCGAACCTGTGGACGTGGCAGGTAAACAAACCAGCCCGGCCTGCCAGGGTGCTTACCCTGGCAAGCTGCATGCCAAAGGTTGCCGATCCCTGATCTAGTCTGACCTCCTATATGACATAGGCCATAGTATTTCATCTAGTTATCCCTGTATTGAGCCCAATAATTTGTTTTTCCAGAAAGGCAACCAGTCTTGATCTGAGGATGGAGAATCCACTACTTCCCTTGGTATTTTCTCCTCAGGAAGTTTCTTGTACACTGTAACAAGCCACCTCTTGAGACCAGCCCCGTCCCTATGAATTACGGTGCTCTACGCAGCCTGAACACCTGCTCCCCATCACGGAGGATCTGTGCTGTGCTCAAGGCCTGTGGAGCTGCAGAGGCAGGAGCTGTGGGGGGACTGCTTTGGGGGCCCCCCACAGGCCCAGAACAGCCTGGGAGAGTAGCAGGCAGCCTGGCACCGGCAGCAGGAAGTGGAACAACTCAGTCCCAGCCTGCTCTGCTCCCCCCACCCCAGCTGGGGGAGGGGGCTTTGGGGAAGGGGTCTCCCTCCTCCCCCCCACTGGTGGCAGGAAACAGAGCAACACAGCGGGAAGCCAGAGGAGTGGAGCGGACTGGATTGCTCTGCTTCCTTCCACCACCAGTGAATATGGGGGTAGGCCTGACCCCTGCTGCCAGCAACAAGCCCCCCTACTAATTCCCTGGACTGCATCCATCGCTGGGGGAGGGGGCTTCGGAGAAGGAGTGGAAAATGGGGCTGAGGTGGGGGCAGCAAGAGGCGGGGCAGGGGGAGTTGTCCCCTGCCCCAGACCCCCCTAGGAAAGCACAGGAGAGCCAGCTCGGGCATGGGGCTGGCTGATGGTCCTGCCACATACCAAGCATGCAGCTGCGTAGGACACCGTGAAATTTGGGGCAACTTGATGCGGCAAATTTCGTGGTGCCCGATGCAACTGCATATTTTGCATATGCCTAAGGACAGCCCTGCTTGAGACCTATGTACAAGATCCTACAATGTAAAGTGAAATCCTAGTGGTAGAATGGATATATTTTTAAAGTGTAAAATTATTTTGTGGCAGAACACTGAAGCAAATTATATCGTAAATTTATTAGTTTACATCTTAATTTACTGAGCTGATTTTTTGCGGCTTTTCTCATGTCCTATGCACACCTGTCTATTTTCTAAATCTGTTTTATGTTACTGTCCCTGTCATAATAAAGTTTGGGTAATAAATAAACACAGACACATCCTGAGATGATTTTATGTCATCCTAAAAAGTTTTAATTTTTTTTGACAGTATACACTTTCCCTCAGAGTTACAGTATCTAATCCTTTATGTATGATCATTCTGTTCCAAAATACATGCAAATAAAAATACATTACAACTTCTTTTCACTACACTTTGGTGGTATATGTTATTTATCAAATATTTACTCTACGTGATATATTCATGCATGTGAGCAATTTTTAATATTTCAAAATAAGAAGATATAGGGCTTAGTCCAACTTTCACTGAAGTCTTTAGACAGGTTTCCTTTGATTTCAATGGGAGTGGGATCGAATCCTTAATTGTTAGCTTCCATAGGATACAAACCTCCATTGTGTGTTCACTTTCTATTCTATTCCTGTGGAAATTCTGTGCCAAAATATTAAAAATTCTGTGCCAAAACATTAAAAATTATGCACACAATATTTTTAAATTATGCAAATTGTATTTATTAATAAGTGTAGTTCCAGCATGGCAGTGGGGAGTACAGACCACTGCTGCATGAGGTGGGAGATCACCCTGAAGCACCCACCTCCTTGGATACAGGGACTTGGCAGTGAGGCTGCACCAGGGCAAATGTTAGGCCGATTCCCCTAAATCGGGCACCACGCCTACGAGGGCCCTGCGCCCTAAAGTAGAGTGCCTAACTTTTTAATTTTTACTCACCCGGCAGCGGTCCAGGTCTTCGGCGGCGGGTCCTTCAGTGCGTGGAAGACCCGGAGTGAGTGAAGGACCCGGCCCTGAAGTGCCGCCGAAGACCCAGACCACCCTGCAGTTCCTAAAGCCAGCCGTGGGCTGCACCTGACCTTGACATAGTACAAGGGTTGGGCCTACCCCAGAAACACACCAGGGCCTTGCCCCTCTGCATTATGTGCACCAGGTGTGGGTGGGCAGGCTCAGCCCATCAGGATCCAAGTGTGGAAGAGTTTAGTATAGGGGGAATCCAGGTGTGGGGTGAGAGGTTTCTGTGTGGGACAATCTGGGTGCAGGCAGCTCATTGGGAGATCTGGATGCACAGGGGCTCATTGTGGGGTGCTGGGTGAAAGGGCAATGGGACTCTGCAGGGGATCCATGTGAAGGTGGTTGGGGCTCAGCGGGGGGTGTCTGGGTATGGGGGGCTCTGGGTGCAGGGGGAGTGGGGTATGATGGATTGGGGGGCCCAGGTGCAGCTGCTTGGGGATCAGTGGGGGTGGGGGTCTGAGTGTTGGGGGCTCATTGGAGGGGTCCAGGTGTAGGGCTTGTCAGGGTGAGGGTTCAATGTGCCTGCTTGATAGGGGAGCCCCGGCTGCTGCCAAGGGAATGCCGCATGCCAGGCTCCCGCTTCCCCGCACAATTCCGCTATTCCCTTTTCTTCTCCATTCCCCTGATTCACACATTCCCCTCCCTCTACCCTGTTCCACCCCCTTCCTTCCCCACTGCCTCTTCACCCCCGTGGCCCCCTTCCCTCATTTCCCTACCCCCTCCTTGCCAGCTCCACCGCAGGGACTTACTGTTGCACAGAAAAAAGGAAGGATCCCAGCACACAGAAGGGGAGAACGACTGGCACTAGGGTACCCAGGAGGCCGTGTTCAGCTGCAGAGTCAGTGGAGCTGAGAGGCAGCCTCCTTCAGCTGGGCAGCATTGCCCTTGCAGAAATGGTGGGGGGCAGCGGCATGTAACCCCATGTGCTCCCCATGCCTCACCTCTGTTTTGAGGGGGCAATCCCCTCCCCCCCCCAAATGCACCCAAGGTCATCCTCCCCCCCCCCCCACGGCTTCCCTTTGGTTCACGGCCATTTTCTGCAGGGAAGCACAGGAATTCTGCAGAGGGGAAGGGCATTTTCTGCAGGAGCACAGTCACACAGAATCCCTCCACGAGTAATATTTATAAAAGTTCTTGTTCTCTTAGTGATTTGGTGTGACTAGCCTCAGTGGGAATTTGATAAAGGGAATGGTCTGCGCCACCTCTCCAATAACCAAACAGGATCATGATACCATGCAACTTGAGGAAACAGAAGTGAATGCAGTTTCCAAGTTAACCCCCTCTATGTTCCAGTCCCGTGACATAAGTTATGACCTAACGAAGTGGCTTCCCCTTTTACGCATGGCAGGAAGAACACAGAACTTCCATGAGGAGGAGGAGGCATATACTCTTTTGCTGAACATAAGGTACACTGTGCACCATTAAAGCACTGAAAGGAATTATACTGAGAGCTTATTCTTGAAACAGCTAGTAGGCAACAACCTATATCTGAAATGAGAGAGTTGGTGTAACATGATCATCAATAAATGCTGCTAGTGCAAAGGTTAGGTAATCTCTTACAATTGCATCCACCTGAAATATGACATACATGCTGTCATCATGAATGTACATTTTTTTGTTCCACATAGTGTTTCGAAACTAAGTTCTTAAACAGATTACCATGCATGAATGTCACCAACATAAGTAAAATTTAGTTACAGGCTTATTTCTGAGAAGCTCCAGTTACAAAGTGATTTAACTGATATTTTTCAGGGATGGACTATGACCACAAGTCAGAGAGAATCCGCTCCTTCAGAGCTCTGAACAAGTTCTTCCTCCTCTTATCCCATTTTGCCACAAAACTCAGAAAATAATTATTTTTAACAGTGCACACTTGGAGGCCATCCAATCACACAATAAAAGGGAAAAAAAACAAGAAGGGAAGAGCGGACCTGCATGTCCTGCTTGCGGTCCTCACTAGTCCAGATTGCACCCCAGAATGTCATATCCCCTGAGTGTCTGTGTATAGCTGCAGCCCTTGCCAGCACACTCCAATCACACTCTGGCTTCCACCCCTTGGTTACCACTTGCAGGATGACCCCAACACACTCCCAGTCCCAGATTTTCCTTCAAAATGTGTGTTCTGCACTGTCCAGCCCTTTCCCAGACAGTTCAGATATTTTAGGTCCATTGCCCCTGTAAGGGGTCAATGTCCAACAGTTTGCTCCTTTAAATGGAGTTACCACACAGCCAAGTTTAAGCACAACACCAGATTCGTTTTGATTAAAGAATAAAACAAGTTTATTTAACTACAGAGAGAGATTTTAAGTGAGTACAAGTACAAGGCATTAAAATCAGAAATGATTACAAGAGAAATAAAGATAAAACTATTTCTAGTGCTAAAGCTTAACTAACTAGACTTGGTTCAAGATAAAATTCTTACCACATTCTCCCAGCAACAGGGCTGACCAAATTTCAGGGCAGGATCTCTCCCAGAGTCAAATGGCTGCTTCCTTTGTTGTCTTAGGTGAAAAAGAGAGGAGAGAGAAAGAGAAAGAGAGAGATAGGAAGAGATACCTAGGGTTATTTTTGCTTATCCCTTTATAGTTGTCCTCCCTTGAAATCCATTTTCCTGAGGATTATCCCTAGATAAAGTTAATTTCTGCTGTGAGGATGTAGACAAGGAGGCTGGTGGTAAAAGAAGTTCCATGCTGTTTGCTAAAATGCAGATCAGTTTGTTCCTGCCCTTCTTGCTTCCCAAAGAATGGCCATTTGACAGGTGATTGCCATCAGCTTTGAAGACATCAGGCTACAAGCATCAAAAGGATGTGGAAAAAATGGAAAGAGTCCAGTGAAGGGCAACAAAAATGATTAGGAGGCTGGAGCACAAGATTTACGATGTGAGGCTGAGGGAACTGGGATTATTTAGTCTGCAGAAGGATGAGGGGGGATTTGATAGCTGCTTTCAACTACCTGAAAGGGGGTTCCAAAGAGAATGGATCTAGATTGTTCTCAGTGACAGAAGATGACAGAATGAGGAGTAATGGCTTCAAGTTGCAGTGGGGGAGGTATAGGTTGGATATTAGGAAAAAAATTTGCTCTAGGAGAGTGGTGAAGCACTGGAATGGGTTACCTAGGGAGGTGGTGGAATCTCCATCCTTAGAGGTTTTTAAGGTCAGGCTTGACAAAGCCTGGGCTGCGATGATTTAGTTGGTGATTGGTCCTGCTTTGAGCAGGGGGTTGGACTAGATGACCTCCTGAGGTCCCTTCCAACCCTGATATTCTATTATTCCATGATCAGCTTGTCTCTGAGAAACTGGTTTACCCAGACATGTCTGGTAAAACACATTTCAGACCTAATTTCAGCTTATGTTTATAACTTTACATATAATCATGCTACATACATTTCATCATGTTATTGACCAGTGAGTTGTGCCTTTTGAGGTATCATCTAAAAACTAACATTTTGTACAAAGATTGTTACAACGGTGTGTAGGATGTAGTGGTTGTCACATCTGCTTTACATGCAGAGTCCTGGGTTCATGCCCCAATGAAACAAAAACCTCTGATTTTATTTTTAATAGGCAGCAGGTTTAAAACAAACAAATGGAAGTATTTCTTCACACAATGCACAGTCAACGTGGGAAACTCTTTGCCAGAGGATGCTGTGAAGGTCAAGACTGTAACAGGGTTTAAAAACAAACCAAACCAAACCCCTATATCATTTTATGGAAGATAGGTCCATCAGTAGCTATTAGCCAGGATAGGCAGGGATGGTGACCCTAGCCTCTGTTTGCCAGAAGCTGGGAATGGATCACTTAATGATTACCTGTTCTGTTCATTCCCTCTGAAACACCTGGCATTGGCCACTGCTGGAAGACAGGATACTGGGCTAGATGGACCTTTGGTCTCACCTAGTATGGCTGTTCTTAAGTTCTTATGGATGTGAATACAGGAGTGCATTCAGTCACAAGGGTGTTCGGCTTTTAAATTGGAAAGAAACTGGGCCAAAACATGTAAGCCATCAGAATGTCTTCAGTAAAAAAGCAAAACGTTATCTCCAAACTACAGACAGAGACCCAAAGGTACAATTTTGTAACTCTGAAACACCCACTTTACTTATAATGTCCCATAATAGGTTTCTTAGGTACTTGGTGCTTTTTGTATCTTGAAAAGATGTAGCTTTTAGAGAGATTAAGAGATCTAACAATAATTTTACCCAATAATTCACTTTCAAAACCAGCTACTGAGGGAGACGGTAGATACTCATTCATATCTCTAATATAAACTCCCTCTTCACTTGAAAAGTACGTACAATTGTGATAATAATCTAAAGAAAAAATCAAATATTCCTCTGACTTTTCAGTGTAAACTTACACTAGAAAGATGAAATCCATCAAAGTCTGAAAATCACGTGGCACTGCCAAGATAATACCAAACATAGCAATTTGCATTCAAGTTTTTAAAAATGGAAACTAAAAAGAGACCAATTAAACTAATGTTGAAGTTCAAACACCCACATACAGACCTACCCACACACAGACATTGAGTACATGCCTCCCCAGTACATTAAACTCAGATTTCCTCTGCCTTAAATTTGGTACCACATTTGGTAACCAAAAAACAAAAAATAAATAAAATAAAACATGGCGAGGAGATATCTTCAAAGGGTCCCATGTTAAAAGCCTCTCGGAAAATATTTATTTCAGTACTTTGATGTTTCCCCTCTTAAGATACCACTGAATCTTATTTTAAGTCTAATCCTATTTAAGTACCTTTTCCTTGAATGTATGACAAGGTAGTATAATGCATTAGACAGTACACTGGACTGGAAGTCAGAGATGTGGATTCTGGTCCCACCTCACCCATTCATCTCCCATGTGACCACAGGCAAGTCACTTCAACTGTCTTTGTGCCTCAGTTTCCCCTCCCAACTTTTGTCTGTTTTGTCTATTTAGATTGTAAACTGTTCGGGGTGGGGGTAAGAGAAACAATCCTTCATCCCTACTGAGGCCTCCAGGAACTAATGAATATTTTTTTTAAGTATTTTTAAGGTACTGAAGGTACCATTATGAGAGTTAATCCTAAAGCAGCGGTTCTCAAACTGTGGGTTGGGACCCCAAAGTGGGTCTCGCCCCTGTTTTAATGGGGTTGCCAGGACTGGCTTAGACTTGATGGGGTCTGGGGCCAAGGCCGGAGGCCCATCACATAGGGCTGCAGCTCAAGCCCATATACTATGGGAAGAAGCCCCTGCACATACAAATGTTTACAGGATCATGTTCTTACTGAGATGTGTTAACTAGCACTAAAAAAATGTTCCAAGGGTGCAATGTTGCAAAGTGTATTTCAGAATACCTACAGAGTGTGTTTCACGGTACCTACCCAAACATATGTTATACCATAAAGATCAGGAACAGTTAGTTGGGTAAGGAGAGCATCAGGAACTATAGGGAATGAGCAACTCATCAAAGTGAGCACTGAGAGCCCTCTCCTGACAGAACACATATCCTCAGTGCTACACTGTAAGAAAATGGCACCTCCAAAGCTCTTGTCTGTCTTTCAAGTATTGTTTGTGTTCACTGAAAACACACCCACATTAAAGTTAAAGTAACGATTTAGTTAAAAAACAAATGCCTCACAGTTAAGGCAATAACTTATCCTTTACGTACCCAAGCACCAGTGTCCTTGGTATGGCAGATCTGATGTGCTAGAACAAGAGGCAAAATGGGGAGGGTTAAAGAACAGTTTTAGGCTTCTCTTTACATTTTTTTTCTTCTGTCATTTCAAGGAAAATGCTTAATATTTTTATGCAGATTTTAGAAAGCAAATGTCTTTGGTTTGTTTTCTTAATGCTCGCAAATTCAAACACTAATACATACTACATAATTATTGTTAGGGTATATCATAATAACCACTACTTTGGATCCATTCCGGACTATCTCACAACTTCTTAAAGGGGCACTATATAAGAGCAACAAATTCCATTTCCTTATTATCCTTTTTAAAAAAAACTACCTTCTACGCCAAAGAAAATATATCACTGCTGTTTTTCTCCCAGTGAAAAAAGTGGTTAAAAAAAGCTACAATATATTATTGCATTAATACTCTCCCATAACTGATTTTTAACAAATCCACACAGCCACACTCCCCAGAAACAGCAGGGGCATGTATGCATCTCACTATGCTCATCCTGCCCTTAAAACGTTCTGTCAGCATTCTGGGTATTGAAATGAAATATATCAATTTAAGAATGTGCTCTCTTCTTGTTCTCAAGAATAGAGCAACTAAGCAAAGCAGGAGACAGGCACGATATACACAACTATGGCTTCAAATAAAAACAAAGTTGTCAGTCCCGACAGTGTCATTTTTAAAAAGACAAAGTTTGATTCCCTCACCCACCTACTTACTGTTACTGCCCCTTCAAAGCCTTTATAGTCCAGGGCTGAAAAAATTATTAAAACATTAAAATGTGTTAATTAAAAATGTTAAATGCTTCTTAACTGCTCCTTCAGACACATCATGAAAATCTGCACTGAGGTATAAACAACATAGGCCCTCAATGCTACAAAGAGTCATACACATGCTGAACTTCTATGCAGGTGAGAAATCTTGTTGACTTCCATTACAATTAATGTCACATGTAACTCTTTGCAGGACCCTCAGCACTCATGCACAATACTACTGTGGCTTTGTTCGTACTAGAGAACTGAGCTAAATTATTCGTGTTTAAATACAATAGTGCTACAACCCAGGTCAACAACCATCTCCTTGGTTAGTGTGAATAGGGGAGTTTCATCCTGCTACTCATGCTGTCCCAATAATGTAGGTAATTATATTATAGTTTCATAAAATGGTTGGAGGATCAAGTGTTCCCCATGTTCCCCAAAAAAAGTGTGTTCAAGAAAAGCATTTCATTGCCTGTGAAAAATATGTCTCACAGGGGTCTACTACTTTCCCTGATCAGCATGGATAAAAGGGAGTTTGGTCTTTGAACCACATTACAAAACAGCGCTAAATGTACTAAGTAATTTGGGGACTGACTCCAACATGACTCTCAGAAAATAACACCTACCCTGTTGGGCAGATTCCAGACCAGAACCATGTTGAAAAACAGCTATAGCTAAAACAGCCAGCACAGTACCCAGTATGGACATGACCCCTTTGGTTGCCAGAAATTCCATTTGAATTGCAAACGTTCTAAATACTAAATAGACATTTATTTTTGTTCAGCCACTGGCTTGAGGCAGCCATTACACTTCTGTGGGCCTCAGTTTCCTCATCTATAAACCCAGAGATAGCCACAGCCATCTTTTTAAATGCGTTTACAGAGATCCTTGGATGAAGAGTTTTATCTAAGTGCAAGCTGTAGTAAGATTATTGTCATTTCAGACTGTATGCTCCTTGGAGCAGGAAGAGTCAGTCTCTGCACCTGGAGCACGCTGTGGGTACTAAATGATTACTACAAAATATCTTGCCTGATATTTTCTTTTTTCCTTGAACCTTCTGGTTCACATCCCTGGGCCAATCGCCTAAGAAACTCCAATCATCTTGCCCCACACACTCACCTTTTAGATGCTGCAGGGGAGAAGAAATTAAAACCCCGTGTCTATTCCTGTTGTGCTCTACCCAGACCTAAAGTAAATTACAGGCATGAACCGGAGAGTTTCTGTTCCACTCAGAAACTCAACCACATCCTTCTGCACATGCTCTGTGCTGGCCGCCAGAGCAGGGAGCCGCTCGCTGCTTGCACCTGTGGCTTGGGGGCAGGCGTCTCCTTCCCAACAACCTACCCGGTGCCACTAGTTCCATGCCTGGCCGGTTCCTGATCTAGGAGCGGCACGGGCCGGCCTGGAGCAAGCCGCGCGCTCCCAGGCCTGCGGGCAGCAGCCGCCGGGGGAAGGGGGCGGCACACGCTCTGCACAGGGGCCGCCCTGCGCGCGCTGAGGCTCCTGCGGCTGCTCCCCGGAAGCGCCACGCGCTGGGGGCCTGGAGCCGCCGGGGCCAGCAGCCGCTCGTTCTCACGGGGTGGGCGGGAGGCGTGCGGTAGCGTCCTGCATAAGGATGGCGATGGCAGACGTTCGTCATGTGGCGGTTCCATAGTGTAGTGGTTATCACGTCTGCTTTACACGCAGAAGGTCCTGGGTTCGAGCCCCAGTGGAACCAAAGCCTGTGTTTTTGTTTTGCGTTAGGTTTCTTTTCTGGGGAAGGGGATAGTTAGATTCTTCCCGTTTTTCCAGTCGGGGTTTTGTTAAGGAGAATTTATAGTCACGTTTCGAAATAAATAAACCCGACTGAGGTCTGTGACCGGTGACACTGCAGCAGCATGCACCCGAAGGGGCCAGTATCTGCGGCTTGCATCCAGCGACGTGCAAGCCAAGCTCCTGTTCCTGCCTTGAAAAGGTAACTCAGGTGCCTCGCAGGTTCACCATCCTGCAGGGGTTCTCTAGCTTTGCTATCTCACCAGAGACACTGTGCCATGCAGAGAGCTTGCCAAAAAAAATCAACAGGCATGCAGGGGACTGGCCAAGATGACCTCTCGAGGTCTCTTCAAGTTTTATGATTCTATTGAATACACTTTGTGTAAATTTAATTGTTCTTCTCTTCGGGTTTTGTTCCAAACGGTTTGAAATTGACTCATTTTTCCTTTAAAACAATCCTTGCAAGACATTTGTAATAAAAAATTGAAATCAAATTGTTTAGTTGATCAAAAACGGGGTTTCTGGGAAAGGAAATAGTTTGACAACATTTTCAAGAATGTTTTAGATAAAAAAAATTGGATTAAAAAGTCTCTTTTCAAAAGGCAAATTTATAATAATGAAAAAAGTAATTGCTACAATGCCAGTTATTGTTCAGAAAAAATGGCTTTTTAAAAAAAGATAATTTCAATAAACAATTCAAAAAATGTTGGCCAGCTGTAATACTGACTCACATCTCCTCCTATTTTACTTCCTTTTGTAAATTTCCTACATACAGCTAGGGTTTATATGTCAAAGAAATATGAGGAAAGCATTTAATGCATTTTATTTTCTGTTAGTATACTTTTGCACCTGGTAATATGGAGGAGAACCAGCATCATATGACCAATTAGCCTGTGGCATAAGTGCTTTGTGGACAACTGCTGATCCACAGATCACAGATTATGTTCTGTGTCATAAGGAGCAATCCTAGCTGGAAAATATAACAGTGAACCATTGTTCCCTGGAGAATATACCAGAGGGAATTATTCCAAACTGAGGAATATACTATGGGAACAAGCCTAGCATGAGAGGAAGCCAGATCTTGGGCCTGATTCTCCTCTATTTTGTACCTTGTGTGTCATTTACACCTATGCCAAGTGTATATAAGACACAACCATTCTGATCTGGTAGCACTTTAAACCCTCTCTGCACAGGTATAAATATCTGTACAAAGGATAGCAATGGCATGGGAGTCAGGTAGTCTGGGTTCTACTCTCAGCTTTTCTACAGACATTCACTGAGTATTACTTCTGGTAAGGTTGTAAGGCCAAAAGCGCTTATGGATTCTGGGTGGACAGACACAGAGGCTTTGCTCTTTAATAGTGCTTAGGACCAATAGCTTCAACACAGGACCAGATTCTGATAATATCAGTCACACTGAGTACCACCTCATTTCTTGAGTCGTCCCCATTGAGGTCAACAGGAATATTTGTGGATTAAAGTGCTACTCAGTATGAATAAGGTAGGCAGACTCAACCAAAATAAACAGAAGTTACAAGTGATCAGCACCTTTGAAAAATCAGTTCCAAAGCAACTCAAATTGGGCACCCAAAGTCAGTGCCAGCTTATAAATTTTTGGGCTTTAACCTCTGTACATTTTAGTTTCCCTATGTCTAAACTGGAGTAATAATACTTTCAGTAGTGTAGTCAAGCTGAACTCAGGCAAACTGAGGTTACCCACTTCTCAGTTGGGGACTATGGAATTTATCTTCTCATTTGAGGAATCTGAAGTTGACTTTAGGTTAGTTTACCCTTTTCTTTTTTTTTTAACCACCACTGAATACTTCCCTCAAGGGGGTGTCATAAAACTAAATCCATTTATATTTGTAAGGTGCGAAGATACTGTGATGATGAGCACTCTAAAACAATATGTGGATAAATAAACACAGGAGAACAGATCGGAGAGTGCAATCTTTAACTGTTCCCTCCTCCTGGAGTAGAATGGCTGGAATAGCTCAGTCTGATCCTCGTTTTAAGGTGTAAATCTGGACTGGATTCAATGGAATTTGCAGTGTGAGTGTAAATCAGGCCTGATGTGTCCGAAGAGGTCTTTTCCGTCTCTGGTTTCTATGTACCATCCTCTTTTGTCCTTATCTGAGCAAAACGTAATGGACTGCAGTAAGAGTTTTGCTCACTAAAGAACCACAAAATGTGTCCCCTATGATTCAGACCTCTACAAAGTTAATGTGTACTGGTAAGTACAGAACTGATGAGAGATTCCCAGAGTATATTTTGATTCCATAACCCAGGAGACAATAGTGAATAGAAACACTGATGCATGCAGCATGGGGAGTGTGCAGCATTATCAGGAAGTGAGGGAAAGAGACAGGGGGAGTAGCATCTGAAGAGGGATGAGTGTTTCTAAGTACTGATAGCTTCTGTGATAATAACAGTTCTGCTGCTGCTTCCGCCACCCACTCACAGACTTCTGCTGCTGAATGCAAATAACCTCATTGTGACGCATGGCGGGGAACCCTGAGGTCAGCACAGTAGGTAATTGGTGATATCATCACTGATGTGAAGAAGGCTTCATCCCACCTGCATTATCTAACATAGGTCTCTGCCAGAGAACTGCAGGGCAGTGTTCATACTCCTGTGCTTGTGACTCTTCAGCTAAGTGTCAGCATATTTTATCCAAGACATAAAGCTAGTTTGTACAGCTTTAAATACTTTTGATTTTATATCCATGTCAATTCACTTGTTCTCAAATATTTCATTGTTTGAATGCTTGGGAAAAATGCAATTCCCGTCATATGTTGTGTCCATTTTTCTTTGTGTGTATGTAATTGTTTTTACTCTTTATTTTACCTGCGTACAACAAAATCAATACAATATTAAATAAGAGAAACGGAGACTTAAAATCTGGGCCATCTCAAATTGCATTGGACTGATATTTTTGCATTTAACTGTCTTTATAAAAATGCTCCTCCGTGATGTACATAGTGTTGTTGCAACCATGTGACCCCAGGATATTACAGAGACAAAGTGAGTGAGGTAATAACTTTTATTGGACCAACTTCTGTTGGCAGGGGCGGCAGGTTTGTATAATTTTTGGTGGTGCCCAGAATGGGTCCAAGTCTCTCCCCCCACACACACACCTGCCTAAGGCTCTGGGTGTGGGCTCTGGGGTGGGGCAGGGAGTTGAAGTGTGGGCGGGCAGGCTTTGGGAGGGAGTTTGGGTGCGGCGGGGTGGACTCTGGGCTGGGGCCAGGGGTTGGGGTGTGGGGTGTGGCCTTTGAGAAGGAGTTTGTGTGCGGGGGGGGTGGGCTCTGGGCTGGAGAAGGGGGGTGGAGGTGGGACCCTGGGAGGGAGTTTGGGTGCAGGCTCTGGGCTGAGGCAGGGGGTTCAGGTGTGGCGCTTACCTTGGGCAGTTCCCAGAAGTTCCCAAAACTCCCTCTGGCAGCAGCTCCTAGGCGGGAGGGCGGAGGGGGGAAGAGAGGTCACTACACGCCATTGCCTGCAGGCACTGCCCCCACAGCTTTCATTGGCTGTAGTTGGCAGAGTCGGTGCTAGGGGCGGGGGCAGCACACAGAGACAACCCCCCCCCCGGGGCCACAGGTATGTGCCAGCTGCTTCCAGAAGCAAAGCGGGCAGGCAGGAAGCTGCCTTAGCCCTGCTGCACTGCCAGTGGTGACGGCGGGGGCCCCAGCCCCTTTTAAATCATGCAGAGGTGGCTGGGGGGGACGTTCCAGGGCAGTCCTGCAGGGGCAGCAGGCGGAGTTGGGGGAGAAACCCAGCCCCGAACTTTGGTGGAGCCGGGCCCCTCATGCTCTTGTGTTGGTGGAGCATGGGCACCACGGGCCCATACAACTCGCCACCCCTGTCTGCTGCAGTTAACACATATTTCAAGGGACCATTCAAGATGAAGTGGCCAGTTAACACTCCTCCAGCTGTAGGGCAGAAAGGAAGTAGTGGGGAAGCCACTGGAAGGGGAGGTTCTTAGTGGGTTAGTGCAGATTATGGTCCTAGGCCTAAGGCTGCCATCAAGTATATTTTCTGACAGTGGAATTCACTCTGTGCATAGAGCCATCACATGCCTGTGCATTACCCAAGTCCCATTTTGGGTAGTGCATAGGCCTTGTGCAGGCTGTCTGAATAGCACTGAGTATCACCCCCACGAGGAATGGCATCATATGTGAGTGCAAGGGGCTTCGAAAGAAAACTAGAGTGTGTCTCACGGTAGAGTCCATTCCAGGGCTCAGAGAGAGCAGCTCCATGATCCCAAATCTTCTGGGGGAGAAAAACGATTGTTTCTTCCTGCTACAAGAATTGCTAACATTAAAAATATACCTCATCACTATTCAGTGGAGGGACTTTCTAATCCACTGTACCACAGAAGATATGAGCTGTGTGGATTTGAAGGGGAGAGCAATTAACTGTTGGAACTGTTACATCATTTGGAAAAGGATATTGAACTTTTTAAATAAAGTTGTCTCGTCAGCTGATATGTCGTCACTCAAAGGAGATATGTCAT
The DNA here is from genome assembly GCF_007399415.2 of Gopherus evgoodei. NCBI lineage: Eukaryota > Metazoa > Chordata > Testudines > Testudinidae > Gopherus > Gopherus evgoodei. The sequence continues at coordinate 140,237,936 of NC_044322.1, read as the reverse complement.
CACTCATTAGCAGTTCAATTGTGCCATTAAGGCACAGTCGTCGTCGTCCCCCCCCCTGCCCCCGTAGAAGGCTGCTCAGAGCGTGCCTACCCCAGGGAAACTGCTGGCAGGCTATGGGAGGCTATGAGAGAGGGAGAGAATAGGAGCAACAGCACCATAGCACATAGATACAAAGGACCAGCTTTCACCTGTGACCTGGAAAGGAGAGGCAGGGCTGGAGGAAATGTCCTCTCTCTTAGAATTATTAACTGTTATTAATTAACTGTATAATTAAGTTTGGGTAAGAAGGCAGGCTCTGTTATGGCAACTATGGGTTTGGCTAGACTGCTATAAAAAACTCACAACTCCCAGTCTGAGAGCTTGACTCAGGCTCTCGGGACTCAGGCTGCAGGGCTAAAAATGGCTGTGGAGATGTTTGGGTTTTGGCTGGAGCTTGGGCTACATTTCAGGGTCTCAGAGCCCAGACTCCAAACAAAGCCCAGACATTTACACTTGTAACCCTTCTGCCCCTCTAGTTGGCAGCAACAAGGGCCGGGTTCAGTATCCAGGGGTTCCGTTTCAGTAACACAATGCATAACCGGCTCGAGCCCCCACCCAGTGACCTGGGACACTCACATACCACACCCCCCTGGGCGCCTCTAGGAGGCAATACTTCCCCTCTCGCAAGCACGGAGTCTGAGTGTAGCAAAATCTTTTTTAATAAAGGAAGGAATCAATGTGGCATCCCATTGGAGAAACACCACAAACAGGGTTATAACACAAACCATAAACAAAAACCCACCTCCAAGTACGTTTGCCACTGTCCTTTTTCCGCTTAGGGTTTTAAGTCCAATCACCCCAAAGTCCAACAACCCAAAAGTCTCTGGTCAGTGCCACCCCAGAGTTCGAGAGTCTATCTGTAGAGGTCCCTCCCCCCCAGCCTGGGTAGAAAGGGGCACCTTACGTGGTCCAGGGCCCACTGCCCTGCCTCTCCGTGGGTTCTGCTTCCGCCTTCTCCACGAACTGCTCCGCTTTACCAGCTGCTCCACTCTGCTCCTCCAGCCGTCCTCAGGAACTGCTCCGCTCCACCAGCTGCTCTGCTCCATGAGCTGTTCTGCAAAACTGCTCGGCTCTGCTCACTCTGTGGGCCGCGCCACCCGTCCCACAGCTACTCCGCTCTGCTGCCACCAGCTGTCCCATGATCCGCTCCAGCCGTCCCCGCAACTGCTCCACTCCACCAGCTGCTCTGTCCACAGCATATCTTCAGGCTCCCCCACTAGTTAGCACAATGCTCAGTGCTCTCAGCTCAGTCATTTCAGCTCTTTTTGTGATTTCAACTCTTAGTGATCTCAGCTCTTAGTGGGGGAGCCCCAGTGCTAGTGCACCATTAGCCCAAAGGGCATTCAGCTCAGTAACCTGTATTTAGATTCTTGAGAGAATAAAAAAACCAACTCTGACATTCCACAGTGGAGAGAGGAGGAGGTGCAACTAGTGCTTCTAGCTCCACAAGGAGACTGCACCACCAGGCACAGATACCTGTCCCCAGCCTCTCTCTCCATTCTCTGGGTTTTGGAACCCATGTCCCATGTCTAGCCAGTACCACCCAACTGAGGGTGAGCAATTTGTCACCAAGCAATCCCACAGCTTGGGAGTCTGGGATAGGGTGGGCGTGCCTATGCAAATACACTCTCTGACATTCTTTCCACCAGATGTCAGGGTAGAGCTTATCCTGACTCTGCTTACACACTGAAATTTCTAGCCCCTCAGTCTGAGCCCTGCAAGTCCAAGTGAGCTGACCTGAGCCATCCATGGCCAAGCCATAAGTCTTTTCTTGCAGTGTAGATGTAACCTATTGTGCCATAGTCCTCCTTGGTAAAACTCTGTGTAAGCAGAGTCAGTTTGAGCCCTACCCTGACATCTGGTGGTGAATTATGGGGAATGTGGAAAGGAATTTTAGGTATTTGCATTGGCACACCCATCCCACCTAGCGTAGCCCACGGCAGCTTGGGATGGCTATTTTGACAGCTCTGGGATCCCCAATTTCTTTGTTACTGGGGCAGGAGCAATAAAGTGTTGTCACCCTGATTATGTGAATGAGGAACTATGAGACTGCTTTATGACAGAGATGTCGCAGTATAAATTAGGTGAAACTTGCTAGACAAGGGACATGGGTCCCAAAACCCAGTGAATTGAGAGAGCTGGGGACAGGTATCTGTGCCTGGTGGTGTAGGTGCCTTGCGTGAGCCAGAAGCACCAGTTCCACCCACTCCTCTCCACTGTCGAATATCAGAGTTGATTTTTTTATTCCCTTAAGAATCTAGATACAGGTTACTGAGCTGAACTCACTTTGGGCTAATGGTGCACTAGCACTGGGGCTCCCCTACTATGAGCTGAAATCACTAAGAGTTGAAATCACTAAAGAGCTGGAATTACAGAGCTGAGAGCACTAAGTACTGTGCTAACTAGTGGGGGAGCCTGAAGCTATACTGCGGAACAGAGCAGCTGGTGGAGTGGAGCAGTTTGTGGGGATGGCTGGAGCAGATCACGGGACAGCTGGTGGAGCAGAGCGGCTGGCGGAGCGGAGCAGTTTGTGAGGATGGCTGGAGGAGCAGAGTGGAGTGGCTGGTAGAGCGGAGCAGTTCATGGAGAAGGCAGAAGCAGAACCCCACAGAGAGGCAGGGCAGTTGGCCCCGGAGCACATAAGGTGCCCCTTTCTACCCAGGCTCGGGGGGGACCTCTGCAGATAGACTCCTGAACTCTGGGGCTGCACTGACCCAGGACAGAGACTTTTGGATTGTGGGACTTTTGGGACTGTGGGTGATTTGGGGGTTGCTGGACTCAAGAGCCCAGGGAAAAGGACACCGCCCAATTTCCAGGGGTGGGTCTTTGCTCATGGTTTGGTCTATGAACTCTAGCTGAGGTGTTTTCCCAATTTAATGCTTGTTGTTTATCTCATGTAATTAAACCTTTTCTGCTACACCAAGACTCATGCTTGTGAGAGGGGAAGTATTGCCTCTTCGAGGCGCCCAGGGGTGTGTGTAAGATTTTCCCAGGTCACTGGGTGGGGTCTCGAGCTGGTTTTGCATTGTGTTATTGAAACGGAACCCCTGGATACTGAACCTGGCCCTTGTTGTTCCCAACTCAGAGGGGCAGAAGAGTTACATCCGTATAAGTTGATGGAGTTACACCCAGGATATATTTGCCCCATTATGGTTACATTTAGGCACGGTTACCACAGAAGCTGCACAGTTCTAGTGATGTGAAGTGGAAAAAGAAAGATTATTTGGGGTTGGAAAGAGTGTCCAGGATATTTTACTTTTTAAGTTATATTTATGTGACTTTTTTTCACTCCAGCCACTCAATGACTTTTTCTTTAAAATGTGCTAAATCAACATCCCTGATTACGTAACATTTTCTTAATCGATAAGAAGCAAAGGGCAGAAAGCAGCAGTGGCTGAATCTAGCAGCAACACATTTGACCTATGCAGTGATTTATCTGATGGCTACCTGTAAAATCTTAGATCTCCTGAATCGCTTTTTCAGTAGAAACACCAATACTATCCTTCCACTAAAGTCCCCGACAGTCATACCTAGTTAATAGGGCTTTAGGCTCTGAGCCAAAGTGAGAGTCTTTCCACTGACTTCAATAGACTTTAGAGAAGGCTCTCACTGTCTTCAGTTTAAAACTATTATTACAATGGTCTGCAATTTAAATTCCCTGATAGTGACTTTTAATGGAAGGATACTATGAGGTAGAACTTTTAGCAAAGGAAGGCTTCGTATGGTGGTTTATTTTTTGTTTCAAGATTTTACAAGTAGTCAGCAGATAAATAGCTGCATAGGTCAAATGTGCTGCTTCTCCTAGATTAAGTCATTGCTGCTCTCAATCCTTTGCTCTTTGTGGGCTGAGAAAACATTATAACCAGGGTTGTTTTCTAAGCATGACAGTTTTTAGAAAAACAAATATCACCAAGTGGTTATGGTGGGAAAAAATGAAGGGGGAAATATAATATGTACACACTATACAGTCGTGCCTTTTAAATATTGTTCCTCTTGATATCTTCTCTAGGATAGAGCTTTGATGACTGCAGTAGTGTGTGGCTGGCATGATTGTATTTGGTAAAACCATGAGAGCTAAGGAGGGTAAGGTGCTTAATGAGGCATTGCTTAAGTTAATCTCACTCCTCAGAAAGCTGTGCAGAGCGCTAGGTACCCATTCTGGAAAGACAAAAGAAGAGATGCAGTTCAAGATGGAGAACATCCTGCTGTCTCTTCTTTTCTGCTACAAAGGTATGCACGGTACCTACTTGTAGGCATTTTTGGCTGTTTTTGTTTATATTTCTTGTTTCACTCGCTCCTCTTTATTCTGCCTCTGGCTGTGGGGTAAAGAGTGAGCTCTTCTGAAATGTTATTGGAGGCACAATAATTTGTGTAAAGGAAAAATTCTAGAGCAGACATAATGCAGACACTTGCATTTGAGAGAGAGTGCGCGAGAGAAATGATTTCTCATAGTTCTCTGAATACCAAATAATTGCCGTTTTAAAAAACTGATATATAATTTGCCAAAATATAAATTTGGACAGGAGACTGTAATGATTCTTAATCAGGGAGTAAATAATAGTTGTTTGAAAAATGAGGTACTGTATAATATGAAGGAACTGGTCTCTCATGAATCAAACTTCTTGATTAAGTGAAGGTTGGTTGTAACCATTGACAGCATAACATTGCATTTCTGATTATACAGATCCTTAGTTTCCAAAGATTTTTCAGAGGTTTCCAGAACTGGAAAATCAGAATTGTAGTGGAAAGATTTCAAAAGAACTCCTATACTGTATAAAAAATAGATATCTGTAGAAAAATTGAAAAGTATTTACTGATTTTGAAGCTATCCAAAATTTAAGTTTAAGGAAACTATCAATAATAGGAGTTTAATATGAGTTGTCAAAATCCAGAAAATGTAGGGGTCACAGCTACCCTCCATCCTTAATTAACCCCATTGTGCCTAGGTATTACCAGCGTTAGCTACAAGTAGATACATTTATAGACTCCTTTGAAATTCTGACCCCATTCGAATCAAAGGCAAAACTCCCATTAACATCAAGGGGCAGGATTTCACCCCTTAATATCTAACCACATTAAGGATCACAGAATTTCACAAGTCAGAGAATATAGACAATCCAATTCATCCTTCTGAGAATGCAAAATTGTTCCTTTTAGTATATTTTTTATTGTTTTGTCTAGTCTAGTTTTTAAAGTCCCAAACCTATTCATATCTATGTCCACTATTTTAGCCTAATGTTTCATGTGATTAGGCCAGTTTTCTCAAATTAGCCGTGCCTTAATTTCATCCTATGATTCTTTGTTGTAGCTCCTTTCAGATATTTATACACTGTTATAATATCCCATATCTCTCTGTCTTAGTTTGCATGTAGCTGACTTGTCAGCCTTCTACCAGGAACTTATGGGTTTAAGCCAAACCTTTAGCATTACTTGACTGGGTGTGGAGGGGCTTTATTGTGACGTGTTTCTATTTTCCTATGAATCCCAGCACTGCTTCGTTTTGATTGGGCATCCACATTTCTGCAAAAAATTACTTGCGCCATCACTTTCCAAACTTTGCTTTCTGTATTTCATGTTTTTCTCTCCTTCCTCACTGAAGTGCCATCTATACTGCACATTTACCTCCTGTACATTAAAATGACTGCGGTCCAGTCTTTCATCCCAATCCCTTAGAATTCTCATCAGCTTCTCCCTGTAACGTAAACCATCAAGAAGGTGCCACCAGGTCAGTCACGTAAGCTCTGAGCAGTTATCCTGTACTAACCAATTTAGTTGTTCTCTTCAGTTTGACATGCACCTTTTTGCTGGTTCTTATATTTGCAATGGGCCCTACCAAAGCAGCAGCAGATGGTGCTAAAGCAAGCTCTTGTGACTAGTGCCTGAGCAGTTGTTGGTCCCAAATCCATATGAAAATAAAGTGCACACCGAGCTTTCCATTGACACAAATATGTTTTAACGCATTAAATGTGACATGTTTATTCCGCATTCTTCTGTCAGTGTCTGTATATGCATGGAAAAATGAACTCATTCCTAAATTTAAAAAAAAAAAATGAGCCTCTTCTGTATTAGCTGTGGGTTTAACAAGACATTCAAATCACATTAAGGGCCACCTTAAGTTACACCCAGGCTACCCCAATACATCTAATGGCAGCAATATACCTTATGCCCATCAATACTAAGGAAGAATGGTGTGAATCTCAAGATCAGAGCTGCTCAACATTACTCAGATGAAAAAAAAATAATTAAAAAGGCCTTTTTCAAAAGCAAAAAACCTCATTTTGAAAAACTGTTTTTGAAATTATTTAGTTTTTGCAAATACTTTTCACAATACCTTTTTATTGAAAAATGTATCAAAAACATTACTGAAAACATCAAAAACATTATCAAGATGGTTGTTGCAATTGTTTCCATTTACCAAAGCATTGTAATAATCATTTTGTTAGTAGTTTTTGATAACATTTTTCATTAAAAAATAATTGACTTTTCACACATAAAAATAAAAAAACTAGAACTCTGAAGTGGATCCATTTTGAGTGCTGTGAAACAGAAACAATTTGAAAACTTCGAAGTCTTCATAATTTTTCTTTTTTGATCATTTGTAATTAAGATGCCTGAGGTGAAATCTTGTCCCACTGAATTCGGTTAAGTTTTTGACTTCAGTGGGGCTGGGATTTCAATCCAGATGCCTAAATTTTCAAATACATATTTATGTCCTGCCTACCCCAGGTCACAAAACATGATGTTTATATCATTATTTTCTACTTTGTATTAAAGGGAAATGACATGGAACATTCCTAGCAAGTTTAAAGAGCAGAGAGAAGTTTAAAAAAAAATAGCATCTGTCTCTTCTTGGGAAGTAGCTGGTTCAGGAGATGGCTAATGAGATACTAACCTTTCACCATTTATGTCTCTGGCTCAAATCCTGCCCTGATTGGTAGTTACTGAAATGAACTGGTGGCCTCAGCCCAGGAGACACACGTAGCTGCATCACAACTGGCTCCCTGTTGGCTGTGGAGAAAACACATGAATAAAGTTAGAGCGGGGACCAGGAGTGAAACTGCACAAGACCTGCAACTGCACTGCGGGGGACACATCAACAAGATAGCAGATAGGAGAACAGGTCCCCCTTATACCCCACAGCAGCTCTGTTGATGTCTATTGGCAATCTTTGTAGACCAGCCAAGGGATGCATTGGTGTGAAGACTTCAGGTCAAATTTTGAAAGGGGCCTTGAAACTTAAGGGCTGAAGTCCCTTTTTAAAAGCAAACTAGGCCTTTAGGGACAGATTCTCCAAAGTATTTAGGTGCTTTAAGATGTCGATAGGCACCTAGTAGGATCTTCAAAAGCACTAGGTGCCTAACTCCCACTGAAATCAACTGTGTTTAAATCTGCCCTGTACACAAGGTACACATGATACGCATTCAGTGGAATTCACCCCTGTGGAGGAACAGCCCAAGACCTCTACTTCACTTAAGTTCCAGTAAAGCCCTATTTAGAGGTTTTAAGTGGCAACGGTAAGTTTGCTGGGCCTCTCTGACAGGGGGTAAAATCCAGGCCTGACTGACCGCTAAGTGCCTAAGTTCGTTTTGGAAAAAAAAAATGGGACACAAGCTCCTGAATCACTTTGGCAGTTTTGAAACTTTTGTCCTGAGTTACTATATCGCAAGAATTTGAACCCTGCAGCCCCGGGCTAAGGCACACGAAACGTACATTGTTGTTGTGTGTGCTGCTTTTGTAACATCCAAGGAATAAGCCCTGGAAAAACATGAGACCCTGCCTGAATCTGGTTGTTAATCCTGAACAGAAGGGTCCCTGTAACACAATTCATCACAAGAGCAGATTGCTAGCTAGTGTAAATCACTGTCTTTTCACTGACTGAATGAAATCAGTGGAATGTGTCCAATTTACACAAGCTGAGCATCTGGCCCAAAGAGCACATTTTGCAGCTGAAACGTCAAAGGGCTGAAATATTTGACAAATGGCTGACAGAGGAGTATTGCACACAAAAGGTGAGATAACGTGCAGAGGGCGAGCAAGAGGCCTATGCACCACTTAAATGCAATTTAAATACTATGAGTGAAATCCTGGCCCCAGTGAAGTCAATGGCAAAGCTATGGATTTCAATGGACCCAGGATTTCACTCCCAGCACATTTGCCCTCAGCCTCTTATGTCCTCTAAAAAGGGCTTATTAGCTCGGGTTGGTCCTCTGCACAGGGATTAATTACACTGAATATGTATCAGTATGACGTTATATATTTATATAGCATCACTTATCCCCAGAGATCCTAAGGTGTTCATTAGATTTCTACAGCACCAATGGAATGAATTCACCTTTAGTAGAGAGGCCAGCAGGTAACCAGCACTGTAAGATATGAGGGGAGGGGAAATTATAAAGAATTCCATTTACTACTGTAATTACAGCAGAGAGATTTGAATTTTTATAGTATTACTTATTCCACAGAGACCAAATTAGTCTCAAATTTTGGATTATATCTTATTTATGACATTCATTGTATAAACTACTACATAAATATATTATACATTTCTAGTTTTTAAAACCCAGATATTCCCTCATCTTGTTGAAAGGACACTGACAAGTAGTTTAGGACCAAAATTTGATGTACATGTCAATGGTTTTATAATTTCAGGAACTCATTTGTAAGTCTAACACTGCCAAGCATGTGTGAACATCTCAAATATTATAATTTAAGGACCGGAGACATCAAAAGAATGTAAATACACATGCCTTAGGCCTAATTCTGCTTTCATTTGTTCCTGTGCTACCCAACTGATGTCAGTAGGGTTACATGGATGCTGAGTATTTAGTTTACTGCGTGCAAAAAGCAAACAGACCCAAAGTTGTATTTTCTTTTTAATAAACACAAACAGCAGAATACTAAGGAATACGTTTGGAGGGACTTTTGCCCATTTGCATAATTATGACTTCTATTAACTTCTCTATAAAAAGGTAGTATGGACTGGCATAATAAGCATTGAGTTGGGAAAGTCTCAGTTCTAATCTTGCCTCTGCCACTGATGCTTTGTGTGGCTTTGGGTAATTCACTTCAGCTTCTATTCCAGTTTCCCTACCTACAAACTAAGTATGATAGCACTTATCTGTGGTGCGTGTACCTCAGAGTGGGGCTTAAGAGGATAAAAATAAATATCTGTGCAGTGTCTTAACCCTTTCAAGTGCTAAGTGTTGTATTATAAAACTCCATTTAATAATTTAATATATATTGTGACATAAAGACATATATTGTGACATAAAGAGACACTATCATTTGGAAACCAAGTCAGATTCAGAAAATGAATTAGAAGTAGTTTTAGGTACATCACCTATTTCTTTAGTTTTCCTGTCAGGATTTTGTAGTTTTTGTCATATTTTTTCATGTTAACATATTTTTCTTTGTCTTGTTACTGCGTGAAATGACTCACACAAACAAGAGGTGTAACTGACTGACTTACTTGATTATACTGGTGTGAAATAATTACATTGATTGTGCCCTATAAACTGTAAAAATAGAAAATACGATTTACTAATTTCTCTCTTTATGGTATACTTATCTGTTATCTACACAAATAATAGGCAAAATATTTCCAAGCAGAAGTGTGATTTTTAGTTTGACAATGTTCATTTAAAGAAGCAAATAAACAAAAATAAACATTCTCCACATCTGTGTTTAAAATATTTTGATTTACTTGAGTTTATTTGGTCATATAACATGATCTATTTTAATCATGTGTTATATAATCTAAAAAGAGTTCACTGTTTCATAAATAGATCTCTCATATGTTATTACATCTGTCATAAAACATAATCACTCTTGAAAATATGCTCTAGCATCCTTTCAGTGTCGTATATCTAATATGCACTGCCACATGTTATCTTAGTAGTATCCATGCTCTTTAAATGGTGTCAATTCTGTTCTTTTCCTTTGACTGAAAATTTGCTTCCTCTTAACAGTATCATTTTAGACCACAGTAAGCTGTATGCCTTACTTTCCCAATTAACTCTTTTTTTTTTCCTAATAACTATTAGAAATTTTATGAGAGGCTGCAACTTCCTGTTCCTTTCATTAAATGTGCTGGGGTTTTTAATATAATCATGGCAGTTTATCTCTCTTGTACCTGACCAAACCCGACTTGGCTTGATCTCCAGTTAATTGCTTTCAGTCATGTGACAATCGTCAACGTAAATTTTTTTTTAAAAGCTAGATGTTGGGTCTGCAGTGTAACTGCTGCCACCAAATTAACAGTACTTGTCAAAGATCCACTCACTGTGATTTCCCCAATTACAAAAGAAAGCTATTCAGAACATTCAGGGCAGATAAGGTAAGGTGCAAAAGGGGTGATATGAGGCTCCACTTGGAGCTGAGCCAACAGTTTTTGCAGAGTCTCAGCTGTGGTGCACAGAAGATTATCAGTTTGTAATGATTAAGTCTCAGATGGTCACGGTGCTTTACAGAACATAGAATAAGACATTGTTCTTGCCTTGAAGACTGTACAATCTAGACCGACCAGACAAGACGCAGGACACCAGTACAGAAAAGGGTGGGGGTGGTGGTTGAGAGCAGGGATCAGTGAGTCTAGCATAAGCTGAAGACTAAATGTGTGGGGAGAGCAGGACTGCTCAATCACAGGGACAGTGCCCAAGGCGGGCTACCCAGTGCTATCAACAACTCACAACAAAATGCATGGGCACTGGGAGCCAGCAGGAATGAGGACAGGGATGGAGAAGCTCTCCTTCCTGAGGCTGCTCCTTTTGTGCCCCACCCCCTCTTAGCCCCAACCCAAGCCTAGTGCTGCTCCTCATGCCTACTCCTCCCATTCACTCAGTGTTCAGCCCTAGGGCAACAGCTGTTCAAGAGGCCATGGCACAAAATGGCCCCATAAGCAACTGACCGTAAGCCACCAGCACCCCAAAATAAAGCCAGTACAGACATAGAAAACTGGCGGTGGTTCTTCTTTTCACAAGAATTCATATGACATGAAATATGACACCAGCATTACTCCTTTTTTGTGTCTAATTCCAGAGTAAATTTTAGAGCTGGTAACAAACAAGAAAATTTTTCACAACAAAATTATCCTCTTTTCACAGAAAATTGCTGGACTTCAACATTTTTCAGCAAGTTCTATAGCTGGTCAAAAATCAATGACAATTTTTTTTGGCAAACTAATTCCTTTTTTCCACTGAAAAATTTTAGAATTAGATTTTTTTTTGGCAAACATTTTGGCAAAAAAATTGTCCCATTTTGATTGAAAACTTTTGAATTTTGAAAATTTCCAACCAGCTTAAATAAATTCCTAACTTCTTCTTATTGTGCTCTCGCTTTTACCGTCCTTGAATTACCTGTGAACTGATCAACCACTCACCACAGGCTAAACCTTGTTCTCACTGAATCTCACTCTGACTTCAAAGGGCTCAAGATTTTCCCCATAATAATAGAAAGATTGTATACTAATCCATTTATATAAGGTATTAGAGAATTATAAAGTCAGAAGATACTCAACGCTACATTATTTAGATAGGGCCAAAGCTACCAACTTTATATCTGGATCTAAACACCCCCAATATTAGGAGTTCTTAGCTCTGGCAGGGGGGTTGGTTTGGCCCATTCTAGAGCTTGGCCAGTGAGGCATCAAATGCAGACATCTTCAGTGCTTGTATGTTCAAATCTAGGGTTTTGATTTAGGCCCAGCTCTAGAATTAATAGAAAGTAGGCATGCCTCATTGCTTAGCAAAATGGACGTCATATGCAGCAGAAAGGACTGAGCCTTTTACTCCTTACTGAGGCAAAGCAACTCATTCTAATCAATGATATTTTTTACTGAGTTAGGAGTAAGAACTCTGGGATTTACCCAAATGCATAAACCACCAAATGAAATAAAAACTAAAATCACTGTGTGGTCTGTTTGCTGACAGAATTTGTGTCTCTGGTTCTATTTCTGTAATTCAGTGATCCAAAGTGCACCAAACTGAATACATCTGCTCAGCATTTGTGTAAAACACGTTCTTTGCTGCTAATGACCTGATCTGAACATTTATTTTCATGGTATAAAGGCAGTAAAGTACAGTACAAAATGGATACGAAACACACTGTATCATTAGAACCAAAATATGAAGGGACTTCGATGTTCAATTCTTACCTTGATCATATTACATAGCAGTCATTTGTGCTGAAAGAAGTTAAAGCACTTGAATTGCATAATTAAGCTTTTTATCATGAATTTATTCTTTACAAAGGGCCAAAATCCAGAGGTCTCTACTTTATATTTAGTCATTTTTCTTAGTCTGCTCTCATCCAAATTCCGGTTATAGTCAGTTTAAGTTGTGCCATTGAATTCAGTGGAAGCAGGGTAGGGCCTGTGGCCCACACACCTCTCAGCTGTACCTGATTGTAAGATGCATCATTCATTTTAGACCCAATTTTACCTCTATTCCACATAAATCTGGTGTTGTTGCCATTTATTGTTGTAAATTGCTGACATCAGAAATGCTGACTCAGGGGACTCAGGTTAAAACAAATGTTGCCTTTTTTAAAAAAAAATCCATCATATAGTTTTCAAGTTCTCACCTCTGTTGTGTACTTCATTTGAGAGTGTTGATGCATACTTGCAAAGCCATTGCCACATGTGAGAGGAGTCTACATTTCAGCAGTGGATAAATTGCTCCTTGTCAATACATCACTACCTCGATATAACACCACCTGATATAACATGAATTTGGATATAACGTGATAAAGCAGAGCTTAGGGGGGCAGGGCTGCGCACTCCGGTGGATCAAAGCAAGTTCAGTATAACACAGTTTCAACAATAACTAAGATTTTTTTGGCTCGCATGGACAGCGTTATATCGAGGTAGAGGTGTAGTTTGTATTTCAATTGATCATGACTGTGAAGCATTTTGGGAATATTACGCGATGAAAGTTGCTATATACATGTAAGACATTATTAACTATTAGCATTATTTAAATCTTGCTAGGTTCAGCTATGGCCCAGTGTAGGAATGAAAACCTGTAACTGGAGTTCAGTGAACAATTCACAGACAGTAATTTATTTGCTAGGAAGAGCCTCTTTTATTGCTCACAGAACATGTAGATTGCAAATTTCTAGTTCCTCATTCAAATTTATTCACTTTTTTTCTACTCTATGGCTCCATCATCAGTAGTTTGCCAGTTCACTGCAGGTATTGGACACTGGACATTTGACGCTGAAGTTATATTGTTTGGTTTTCAGCAGTTACATGGTAGTTTTTTCTATTTCTTATTGGACGAGCAAATCTGACAGGGCCTTACTGAACTCCCATTAAAGTCAATAGACACAGTCCTCTTGATTTCAATGGGAGATGGAGCAGGCCTGTAATCAGGAAGAGTGCTTGAAGAAGCCACAGTTTGGGAGGGGGAAAGATAAACAAGGTCAGAGAATTTTAGAGAACTGTAAATTTTCCCTTTATTGGCCACTGTGGTCTTGTCTGAGGTGCCACTGCTAGAAAACAAATTAGTCTGCTGTATAATATTGATTGGTGGGGTTCAGTTTCAATTTAATTTTCTTTCATTCTAGTCACACAAAATGGTTGTGGTATAAATACTTAGGGTAAAATCCTGACTTCACTGAAGTCAACTGGAGTTTTGTCATTGACTTCAGTGAGGCAGGGATTTCACCCATATATTGGTGTGTTCTTCCTGCCCAGTAGTCCATGTCCTTCTGCTAGTATATGGAAGTCAGCTTGTGTGAAATATATTTAACTCTTCAGAACAGCAGGATTTATCTGCAGCACCTTCGATTCTTAACTTTCTTTTTATTCTTTCTACCATGCTTGATTATCTCGTCCACACAGCCACGCTGGCATTGTCGCCTGGTGAGGTAAGTCCATTAAGCTTATCTGAATATTATCTAAGTACTCTCTGGGAGCAATTCTGCATTGGTCTTAGCCAGTGAACTCCCACTGCAGTTAGTGGGAGCTGAGGGTGCTCAGCATGCTGCAGGATTAGTCCCTGTGTTTGTGGCTTATTCTGCCTAAATATGCATTATGGGTGAAGGTCTTCTGCACTTGTTTGTTAGTTACCAGATCATCTCAATGCAACCTCCTGGTAAAAGTAGAACACTGAGGGCATGTCGAGAATGGAGATATTTGCACCAGTGTAACCACATTGATGCAGTTCCACTGGTACAAACCCCTAATGTAGACTCATGCTGCACAAGTGCAAAACATGGCTTGCATCTTTGTGACTTACTCCAGTAGGTTACCAGAGTAAGACACATTGGAGAAGGCTCAGTTTTGCACCCATGTGCACATTTATACAGGGGGATTAAAAATCCCCAGTAGATGCAGGTTTTCAGAGTGGGAGAGCACAAAGCTAGCTTTGTAAATATCACACAGAGCTACAATATCACAAATTATGTGTGCTCTAACAAGAATGGAAGGGGCGTTAATTATGGTTCATTCTGTCCAGTCATCCTTACCATATGTTCTCTAAAAAACACTATTTTCTGATCTCACCCAGGCTTGGACAAGACATTAACACAATTTTGAGGCACTGACTTACAAATCCCCATGCAATAATGCCATAACATATCATCCAATTTTGAGAATTGGTCCTAATGTATACTCTGTTAGGGCTAGATTCAGATCTCAATGGCACCACTGTATCAAAACAGTATAACTCCACTGATGTCAGCTGAGTTACTCTGAATTTATACCAATTTAATAAAGAGCACAATCTGGCCCTGAGTTTCAGAATACTGGTTCCTTAGCAGAGATGATTGTTTGGAAGATTTTCTTAAATATTCATGATGCATTAAAAAATATGTAAATTTGGGTTACATTAATGGAAGTCTCATGAACCCCAAGAGTAATACTTTGCAGCATTAGATGTCATTGTTTATTTAGGGCAAAATTCACACCTACACAATAAAATTTAAGTTTGGTGCATGAGTCTTCTCTGGCTCTTTGTAATGGGATGAATTTCATCCTCAGCTCCTGTGACTTCCTCATTTAGGGACCATTTCTGTTTCCATTGAATGATAAAACTCTTATTCAGTGGAAGCAGGGTCAAGCCTTTGTAGCATACTAAAAGCTTTACGTGTACTGTGAACAGACCCTAGGACAAAAGTTTCCTGGCAGATCTCTATAAATACAGCGGGTCTGATTTTTCCATTGCTTTGTGCCATCTTTTACACCCGTGCAAAGT
This sequence comes from Gopherus evgoodei, assembly GCF_007399415.2. NCBI lineage: Eukaryota > Metazoa > Chordata > Testudines > Testudinidae > Gopherus > Gopherus evgoodei. Next base: position 140,222,703 of record NC_044322.1, on the reverse strand, counting down.
AAGTGCAAAGCAGGAGTGAAGAGCTTCCCAGCACAATGGTAGTGTTCTGCACTCACACTGGAGAGAGATAAGTGACTACACAAAGTGCAAGGCTTTGAAGAATTAGGCCCAGTCTCCTCTCACCGCGTATGACAGCTATGTTGGTCTCTTTTGTATTACATTAGGATGACCAAATGGAGCACTGGCACAGTAAAGCTTGCAAATGTGATTGTCAAGGAAGTGCCAACTCAGTATGGGCCACCGGAACCAACAGCTTAGTATGCATGCCAGGTAAGGGATTATTTCTCTCCAAGTTATGAGCTATGTACTTCACTGCCTTTCTCTCTAGAGCTTCTTACAGCACTAGTTTCACTTGTTCTAACATCCTAAAATGCTGCCCTGGACTGTCGGTCTATAGCTTTTGAACTGAACTTAGCACACAATGGGTCCTGTCTGATTCTGGGTGATCAGCTCAGCCCCAACATACTGGATCAATGATGGGATTGGTCAGAAAGAGAGTATTAGATCTCAGCTGGCTGTGTTACTAACTGCTGTGGATGCTATTGTGGTTAGTGTCATAGGGCAGCACTCATGTTGAACCTCTGAGGGTTTGCCTACATTGCAGTCACGGGGGTGACTGCAGCAGGTGCAGCCATACCTGAGCTAGCTTAGATTTAGCTAGCATGAGTACCAATAGCAGTGAAGCCACGGCAGCATGGACTTCAGCCCAATCTAGCCACTGGAGAACAGAGCTAGTCCTGGCCAGCTTTGTACAGCCCATGTGGAAGCCTGTGCTGCCTAGCTTCACTGCTGTTGGTGCTCGCAGCTGCTAGATTAAAGCTAGCTCAGGATGTCTACGGGGCATCGGAGCCAGAATTTCTCCTTAGGGGCTGGCATTGGTGACATCATCCAATCTGCCAGCAGCTCTCAATGCTGGAATTGAGGCAAATTGCCTGTGTAGATGAGGGCTAAGATATCCCACATGAAGAATTAGAATTCTTCAAGCTCGCCTTTTTTCAGCCAGTGTCTCCACAGGGAAATGGTGTTGAGGACTAGCTCTGCAAAGCAGTTAAGAATGGAAATTAAAGGGTATATGAAGGAAAAGGCCTGCCGCTGAAGTTGCGTAACTTAGATAGATCCCCTCTAAGCCCACGTAGTATAGACAAGGCCTAACATATCTTCCTGATGTGCATCAAAGGCATCCAGGCTTGATTTGAAGACCTCAAGAACTGGAAAATCCACCACTCTCCTTGGTAGTTTGTTCCAGTGGACGGCGTTAATCACCCTCACTGTAAAAAAAATTGGGCCTTATTTCTAATTCAAATTTATCTGCTACAGTTACCAACCACTGGTTCTTGTTATGCCTTTCTCTGCTAGGTTATCATTAATCCTTTAGTACCCTCTATTTTCTCCCCAGTAATCAAGTCACCTCTTAGTCTTGTTTTTGATGAGCGTAACAGATTGAGCTCTTTAAGTCTCTCACTGTAAGGCATTTTCTCCAGCCCTCCAAGTTTTGTGGCTCTTTCCCATACCCTCTCTAATTTTTCAACATCCTTTTTATACTGGGGACATCAGAACTGTACACAGTACTTCAGTACTGATCTCACCAATGCTGTATGCAGAGGTAAAATCACTTTCCTATGGCTGCTCCAACTCCCTGTTCATGCATTCAAGGATTGCATTAGCCTTTTTTGCTGCAGCATTGCTCTGGGAGATCATGTTGAGTTTCTTGTGCACTTCAAGCCCCATTCTGGTATAGCCTGTATTGCTTAGATGTATAACGTTTCATAGATTCCAAGGCCAGAAGAGACCACTGTAGTCATGTAGTCTGACCTCCTGTGGAATATGGGCTAAAGAACTTTCTCAGAATAATTCCTAGAGCAGATCTTTTAGATAAACATCCAATCGTGATTTAAAATTGTCAGTGATGGAGAATCCACTATGACCACAGGTAAATTGTTCTAATGGTTAAATATTCTCACTGTTAAAATTTACACCTTATTTCCAATCTGAGTGTGTAGCTTCAACTTTCAGCCTTTGGATTGTGTTATACCTTGCTCTGCTTGACTGAAGAGCCCATTATTATCTGGACCAAATGATCCAGATTGAGCTGAATCAGCGTCCTATCTTCTTCGTTATTTACCAATGCCCCAATTTTTGTTTCATCTGCAAACTTGATCAGTGATAATTTAATGTTTTCTTTCAAGTCCTTAATAAAATGTTAAATAGGCCAAGAACCAATCATTGTGAGATGCCACTGGAAATACACATGCTCAGTGATGATTCCCTGATTACAGATATATTTTGATACTTATCAGTTAGCTAGTTTTAAATCCATTTAATGTGTGCCATGTTAGTTTTATATCATTCTATACGTTTAATCAAAATGTTGCATAGTACCAAGTCAAACACATTACAGAAATCTAAGTATATTACATCAACTGAATTACCTTTATCAAACTTGTAATCTCATCTAAAAAAATATGAAGCAGTTTGACAGGCTCTGTTTTCCATAAACCCATGTTGATTTGCATTAATTACATTATTTTCCTTTAATTCTTTATTAATCGAGTTCCGTATCAACCACTCCATTATCTTGCCTGGGATTGATGTCAGACTGACAGACCTATAATTATTGTGGTCATCCCACTTACCCTGGTTAAAAATTGGCACAGCTTTAGCTTTCTTCCAAGCTTCTGAAATTTCCCCAGTGCTCCAAGACTTGTTGAAAATTAACATTAACGATTCAGTAAGCTCCTCCGCCAACTCTTTGATGCAAATTATCTGGACCTGCTGATTTAAAAATGTGTAATGTTAGTAGCTGCTCTTTGCCTCCAGAGATACTAGTGGAATGGAAAGAGTGTTATTGTCAACATATAATGAGGCTATAGCATGTGTTTTTTCCCCAAATACAGAGCACAAATATTTATTGGACACATCTGCCTTTTCTGCATTATTACTGATAATTCTACAATTCCCATCTAGTAACTGACCAATATTGGAGTCAGGGCTCTTTTTTGTACTTAATATATTTCAAAAACTTCTTTTTGGCCTCAACTCTGCTAGCCATAGATTTCTCCTTGTGCCTCCTTGCCTAACAATTCCTAACTTCTGATTTATATTCATTACTATCAAGTTCCCCATTTTTCTATTTGTTGCAGTTTTTTAACAGCTGACTTCCCTTCCCTTCTAAACCAGGGTTGTGGTGTTTTTTAACCAATATGGCCTTCTTCCTCAATTGTGGAATTGCTTTTTGGGACTCTAGAAAGGTGTTCTTAAATGATTCCAAATTATCATTCACATTTTTCTGATTAAATTCTTCCTCCTAGATAATTTGCCTCATAATTGTTTTCAGCTTTGTGAAACTGGCCCTATTAAAGCACCAAGTACCAGGGTCGGGCAGAGGATTCAGGGGGCCTGGGGCAAAGCGGAGGAGCTGTGGTGCTTGTACTCACCCGGTGGTAGTCTGGGTCTTCGGTGGCATTTTGGCAGCGGGGGCCCCTTCAGTTGCTCCACATTTTTGGCAGCACTGAAGGGCTCCCCCGCCACTGAAATGCCGCTGAAGACCTGTACTGCTGCCAGGCCAGGGCTCGCAGTGTCCCTGTGTGGCCTGGGGCAAATTGCTACACGTGCCCCCCAGCTGCGCAGCCCTGCCAAGTACATATATTACTGGTTTGGACTTTATTTGTCTGTATTCAAATGTATTATGTTTCAATGATCCCCCAGTTTATCAAGCGATCCATATTGCTCTGTATGATTGCTCTGTCCACATCATTGTTTACCACACTGCTAACATTTCTGTCAAATGCAAATTTTATCAGCAGCGATTTTATATTTACTTTTAGCGTATCGCTGAAAGTGCTGGACAGCATCAGGCCTAGTACTGATCTCTGCCAATCCCATGTAGACACACTTCTTTTCGATGATGAGCCCCCACTGACAACTCCTGTTTGAGATCTATCAGTTAGCCATTTCTTAAACCATTTTGCATGTGCTTTGTTATTACATCATTCCAATATTTTAATCAGAATGCAGCATTACCAGCCTCAAGAGATCAAAAATCATGAGTCAAACCCTCTCAAAATCATGAGCTTGGCCCCAAAATAATGAAAATTTTAGAAAGAAAACTATATTGTATTTTTGATCTGTCTTTTTTTTTTGAACTTCCCCTATCCACTCCCAGGGTGTGGGTCTGAGACAATTAGTTTTTCCCACTCTCTCAAATGTATTGGATAAGGTGATTTTGACCCCTGCTGCAGAAGCTGTCACATCTATCCATCCCATGCCCAGCAATTAATCCTGTCTCTCAGGTCACTCCACCCCCCACCTCCATCAACCCCAACCCCAGTTCAGTGCAGCCATCAGTCCAGCCACACCCACATCAGCCCCCCTCAGTTCAGTCCCCACATCAATTCAGCCCCCACCCACAGCTTCACCTCTGCTCCTCCTGGGGTTCTTCACTGCCCTTTCCCAGGCTTAGGAGGGGGCAGAACTTCAGGGGATCTTCACCCCTCTACCTCTTCCCAGGCCAGATGCTGCAGAGGTGGGGCGGAGCAGGGGCACTGTCCTGTCCGTATTTTTCACCGGAGGGTGAGGGAGAGAAACTGTACTGACATGCTGGGCTCTTTGCTGCCTCCTCTGCCAGAGGCAAGTGCAGGGAGAGACTCTGCTGGCTTCTGGCAGGGGTGCTGGTGCCTCTCATGCCATCATGGGACAATCTCCAGAACCCCTGAAATCCTGTCACTTGCAAGAGCTGGTAATGTGGAGAATGTTGTGTGGTAATAATACTTATAAAAGCCTAGGTATCTACACAGATACCTTTATCACCCAAACTTGCGCTCTCAAAGAATGAAATCAGGGCTGTTTGACGGCTATAAGGGAGGGTATAATGGGAATTAAGTACTGTAGTTAGGCAGTGCCCTTATGAAGAACATACTTACATGTCTGAGGAGAACAGAATAATAAAAGATTACATCATTTTACCCAGAAGGCTCTTTCACTATAAACGAGAGTCTCCCTGGTAGAAATAACAAAATTGTGCCCCGGTTCAAACGAACAAACACAGAATTTGCATAATGTAACTGCAAAGAATTTATAAAGAGCCAAATTCTCCATGCGCTGCACTTCACGGAGCCATTCACACCTGCACAAAAGGTGCTCAACGTTAGTGGATCATGCTACACTCTCCTCTCAAACAGCAGAGCTTTAGGGTATGTCTACATCTACAATTTTGCAGCGCTGGTTGTTACAGCTGTATTAGTACAGCTGTATAGGGCCAGCGCTGCAAGTGGTGTTAGATATGGCCACACTGCAGCGCTGTTGGGCGGCTTCAAGGGAGGTTCGGGGAACGCGAGAGCAAACCGGGAAAGGAGACCAGCTTTGCCGCAGTTTGCTCTCGCGTTCCCCGAACCCCCCTGCAAACCGCAGGGAAGGAGACCTGCTTGCACGAGGGTTCGGGGAACGCGAGAGCAAACCGGGAAAGGAGACCAGCTTCGCCGCGGTTTGCTCTCGCGTTCCCCGAACCCCCCTGCAAACCGCAGGGAAGGAGACCTGCTTGCACGGAGGTTCGGGGAACGCGAGAGCAAACCGGGGAAGTAGACCAGCTTCGCCGCGGTTTGCTCTTGCGTTCCCCGAACCCCCCTGCAAACCGGGGAAGGAGACCTGCTTGATTACCAGACGCTTCCTCAGGTATGCTGGGATACCTGCTTATTCCACGGAGGTCAAGAAAAGCGCTGGTAAGTGTCTACACTTGATTACCAGCGCTGGATCACCAGCGCTGGATCCTCTACACCCGAGACAAAACGGGAGTACGGCCAGCGCTGAAAACAGGGAGTTGCAGCGCTGGTGATGCCCTGCAGATGTGTACACCTCCTAAGTTGCAGCGCTGTAACCCCCTCACCAGCGCTGCAACTTTGTGATGTAGACAAGCTCTTAGCCTCACTTTGCCCAGATCTAAATGACCACAAAATGTGCAAGGCAGTAGAGAATCAGGCCCATGAGGGCTAGCATTCAAGGGAGAAATAGTGATACACAGTGGTCCCCATTAAAGTCTTTACAAACAATTCTGCAAGTAATTAATATTACTACAGTATTCCCTAGCTATATCATACCTATTTGCAAAAGCAAAATTTAAAGGTTTTAATGGCAACCACTTAGCTTGTGCCAGTTTGTACACAAAACAAACTCAAACAGCAGTAGAGCTGTCACGCTGCTATCCCGGTCGGTCTCTTTAGGCCTTTGCAATGTTGCCTCTCTCAAGCTCAGCTATCGTGGGAGTAGCCATTCTAATAACTACTTAAAGAGTTTTCTTAAGGTCAGTGATAACAGCATTAAATAAATTAACTGGTTGGTCCTGGCAGCCTCCAGACATCTGTTGAGTAGTTCTCTGTCTGTGACATCTTCCAGAGCCGAAGGTGACCCCTTAATTGTATTATGGCTGGGTGATCTACAGATTAGTGTTACTAAAAGTAAAATTGTTCTAGCTTCCATCCATCACGTTCAAGATGAGCCTGCCAAGTAGTAAATGTCTGGGGCCACTTAAGGCCAAGCTCAGTTTGCGGTTTCTTACACAAAGGGAACAACTTATTTTAATGCTGTGGAAAAGCTGGTTATGTTGTGAACTAATCATAAGAAGCCAGACTGATATAAATCCATTGGATGGTTTAACTCCTGCCAGTGGATCACATCAGCCCTGAAGGGAAATGAAAGCTAATTTCCATTTTCTTTTAATTTTTTTTTCTTTTGATGTGATAAAAAAGGCAAAGTTTGTGCAACTCATAGGGAAGGGAAGGGAAGGGAAGAGAAGGGAGGGGAAGGACTATTAATCCCCCACCCCAGTAGGGGCGGGGGGGGGAGAGAGGGGGCTTTTGTTTCCCACACACAGCCAAGCAGACTTTCTTCTCCTCGCCCCCCCACCCCCACCCCCACCCCGAGCCCATCAAACAGTCAGACACTGTGGTAAGAAGCTCCCCCCACTTCCTGGCTGTAGCTCCTTTTGTCATCTCCCAAGCAGCTATCATAGACTTTACTTGGACATTCCCACCCTTGGGTGGGTGTCATAGGCTTTGGCAGTGCACTGCAGCTGCCTCAGTGTCCCTGTTTTGACTGGAGACCCTGCCATCCCCAGCCTCTGTACTTCCTCTGGATCCTTGGTAAGGGTAGGCGGAGAGTTTATTTCCCTGACCAGGGCTTTTGTGCTGGGAGAATGTCCCATAAAACAGTGGTTCTTGTCACTCCCCTGCAGTATATGGCTATCTCACCCTCCTTCTCCTCAGGTATCTCTCTGCCTACCCTGGGAAGGTAACTTGATTCCTATTGGATACTGGCAGAGGCCTCCTCACTGTCAGCTTCCCCATTTACATTTTGGCTAACACAGTCCCTTGCAGGTCTGGAGTTAACTGGGGGCAGGGGAGGGTGATTTTACCCCTTCTGCCTTCAAAGCCAGAATATCACGCCCCAAAAGTAAAGAATATGGAGTATCTGACAACAGCCATATAGCCAGCTCCCTGACGCTTTCCAGGTCTGTATACAAATCTGTGCTGTAGGTAGAGCAAAAGCTTTTACAGCAGGAACTATAACCCACTTTTCACACCCTGGGAGCATTTAATGGGGTATCACCACATGGGGCTTAACTATAGTTTTAGCAACCCTGGTATCATTCCATCCAACGAATGTCCCCCTGTTAACTACCCCTTTTCGCTCCCACTGGTGATCGGATGAATCTTCGTTTCCCAGAGGGTGACACAGGACACACAGGCAGTGGTCTGGGGAGTGACTGGCTCAGCATGAACTCTATATGCCTCTACCTCGGTCTAACGTGACCCGATATAACATGAATTCGGCTATAACACGGTAAAGCAGTGCTCCGGGGGGAAAGGGCTGCGCACTCCGGCGGATCAAAGCAAGTTTGATATAACACGGTTTCACCTATAACACAGCAAGATTTTTTGGCTCCTGAGGACAGCATTATAGTGGGGTAGAGGTGTATGTTTTTGGCAGATGGGCTGTGTGATTCCCTCCCTCTGAAGAGTCAGTCCCACAGTTAACTCTGTGAGGTTGGGCTGCACCAGGCCTTTCCAACCCTGCCCTGGGCCTCTTTGGGCAGAATGGGCAATCTCTGGCAAAGTGACCTGGCTCACCACACCGCTTCTCCCCACCCAGCCCAGGGTTCCTTGGAGGAGGATTCCCTCCCTCCTTAGCATGGGCTTTGGGTTGGGCCTGATCCCTGTCCTCTGATCTCGTTCCATCCCTATTAGGTTTCCTATCAAACCCAGGCCGACTATCTACATATTGGTCTGCCAGTTGCCCCTGTCATAGTATAATTCCCAAATCTGGACCTTAGCGTCCAGGATATGGGTACTAGCATAAAGTCCTCTAAGCTTAATTACCAGCTTAGATTTTGTAGCGCTGCCACCAATCAGGAATTCCAGGGCCTGATACCCTCTGGTCCCCCCAAAACCTTCCCTGGGGACCCCCCAAGACCCAGATTCCTTGAGTCTCACAACAGAAGGGAAAAAACCATTTCCCTTCTCCCTCCTTTCCTCCTCCCAGATTCTCCCCGCCCTGGGTACTCTAGGAGAGATAGATTCCAGCTTCATGAATCTAAACAAAGGGATTCCACCTTTCTCCCCTCCCTTCCCTCTCTCCCGGAGAGAGACACAGAGATAAACGCAGAGAGCAGGTTTTTCTTCCCTTCTCCCTTTCCTTTCTCCCACCAATTCCCTGGTGAGTGCAGACTCCCTTCCCTGGAGTCTTACAAAAGATAACCAAAAAATCAATTAGATTCTAAAAAAAGAGGAGAACTTTAATAAAGAAGGAAAAAACATAAAAACAGTCTCTGTAATCAAGATGGTAAATATACAGGGTTTTTTAGCTTATAGACAATAGAAAGAAGCTTTCTCCAGCAGAAACACAATTTAAGCTACTTCCAGCAAGTACACATCTGCAAATAAAGAAAAACAAGTTAAAAGACTATAACCGCCTTTGTACTTACTTACTATTCTGAATAGATAAGAGACTGTAGTAGGGAGGTTGGCAGAAACCTGGTTGCACCTCTAGTCCCGTCCAGGACCCAGAGAGAACAACGCACAAACCCCAAACCCCCAAACAAAGGCTTCCCTCCACCCAGATTTGAAAGTATCTTGTTTCCTGATTGGTCCTCTGGTCAGGTGTTTGGGTCCCTGTTTGTTAACCCTTTACAGGTAAAAGATACTTTAACCCTTAACTATCTGTTTATGACAGCCGCGCTCAAGTAACATCTCCAGGATCTTTGTCTGTTTTAGTGCTGATTTGAGCTCAGGGTGGCAGCGTTTATGGAATTGTTCTAAACCCATTAATTGTAAGTCTCACTGACCATGGAAATCACCCAACCAGTTCCCCTTTTAAGTGAAATTGGGCTCAGTTCTCCTGTTCCAGTCCACATGCTCCCATTTGGCCCATTAAGAGGGCAGGACAGTACCTGGGAGTTATAAAGATATGTTTACACTGCAGTGTAGTCACTCAGGCTCAAGCCTAACTCACCTTCCATCTGCACACACATTGCGCTAACCTAAGGCTCGGATCCAGGCTCCCAGCACCCCACAGGGTAGAAATTCCAAGCCTGAGTCAAGCTAGAACCCTGGATTCAAGTCCTATTTCTTTGCAGTATAGATGCAGCCCCACTAGACTCGTGCTCTGGGAGTCCACCAAAAGTATCCCACAGTCCCACAGGTGACTTTCTTTGTGCTCCAGACAGGCAAGTTTGTGGGACAGTCAAGTTTTCCCACACTGCACCAAAGGCTAAGGGCTACAGTGGCTGCATTTTGGGAGAATGCTTGGAAGTCTGGGATATGGGTGGTTGGACTAGGACCCACTGTGTGGTCGCAGGAGCAGCAGGTTGAGATTCAGAGTTCAATAATTCCTAACCTTGGCTTACAAACGAGTGTAGATGCTCAAGTCCTAGGTTAACAAACCTAGGGTCTATGAGTTCAAGTTCTACTAAGCCTGAGCTTGCATTGCAGTATAAGACATCCCCTAAGAGGTTTGGTGAGCAAGACCTAGTGATCCAGAGCAGACTGAGTCAGTCAGGAGAAGAAAGTTGCCAGAGTGAGAGGGGTGTTGGTTCCTGAGAGAAGGCTGAAGGCAGGAGAGCAGCAAGAGAGGTTTTCTGGCTGGCATCCCTAAGCCAGAGAGCTGGCTCTAAGCTAGAGAGCTGGAGCCAAGGGCTAGGCAGGGAAGTCACAGAGGGGCTTACCCGCTGACCTCTCCAGGGCCAGACAGCTGGGCCCAGAGTAGCCACCAGAGGGCCGGGGGAGTGTGGGAATGCTCTCTGGGTAAAGGTTATCTCCCAGCAGAGATGCTGTGGAGGATTGCACTCTCACTGGGATGGCTGTCCTGGCAGGGGGACAGAGGTGTGGCAGAAGACACTGGGTATGGTGAGAATGAAGCTAAATTGTCAAAATTACATGCAGTGGGGTGATATGGACTATGTTTTGCTACAGACTGTTTGCACTATGTTTAGTTAATACATTACATTGATGGACTAGAAGATAAATTTGTATCAGTTACTGGGGACTCAAAAGGGAAACTGAGGTGAGGGGCCACTGGCAGCACTTCCCTGAGGCTAGGAGTAGGTGCCCAGGAAGAAGCCATATGGTTACAACCCCTAATTTGAGTTGAAAACTCAGCATAGTTCATATCCCCTTTTTTCTGAACTCCCTGAAATCATCTTCTATACACGTCAAGGGTTTCTTTAAACTTCCGCAATAATCCCTAGAGACTCCTCTGTCCATATGGTGAAAATGTCTAAAGCTCTTGTCCCTGGTAGTAGTGGAACCAGATAGCATACCATGGCCTCCTGCCCTACTCCCTGTTCAACTCACACCCCATTTCAAAAGTATCTGAGGGGACTGAGCTATTGGCCAGCTAAGCCCAGGGTTATGAGTTAAATCCTTGAGGGGACCATTTAGGGATCTGGGGCAAAAATCTGGCGGGGATTGGTCCTGCTTTGAACAGGGGGTTGGACTAGATGACCCCCTGAGGTCCCTTTCAACCCTGATATTCTATGATCTTCTAGAAACACATCCATGTCACCCCTACCCCCTAAAGTAATTCAGAGTCTGTGCCACCCACCAGGCCAGGTATATGGGGTCTGGCTTCACTTATCAGATTAGGGTTTCACTGGCATAGCCTTCATCTTCAGCAGATGTTGATACTTTCCCTCTCCTCACTCCTCTTATGTTGGCACTGGTGCTTCTTCTATTCTTCCTGGTGCTGCAACTGTTGCTGCTGGTCCCTCTCCAGTTGTATCCTCTCTCGGTCCACCTGTGGACCTGTCCAAATTCCCAGTTGTGGTGAGGCAAGCGTCTTCCCAGCTTCCCTCCAGGGAGTTGGCTCCAAGATCTCCAAGGCCTGCTGGCCAGATGTTCCCTGAAAATCTGGACCATCATTCCTCTTCTGAGCTTGAGAATCCAGCAAGTCGACTAGCTGTGTCTTTGTCTGCACCTCAGTGATGAGCTGCCTTTCTCTGCAGAGCTCAAGCAGCTGACCTTTCTTCAGCTGTTCATAACTCATTTTCACCTCTCTCTCTTTTTTGCTATTCTTTCCCTGGGAAGACTATAAAACTTTACTCTGTGCTTTCCCCTTCTGTGCTACTTGCTTTCACTGCAGTTGGCACTAATGGCAATTTACACTGCCATAGAGCTCACACATGCTGCCACCATATATATATCATAGCTCAAGGCAACTGCATACATATTCCTCCTTAGTGCTCCCTGAGGGCACCCACTCCAGGCTCCCAGCTCCTCAGCCATCATCTCTGTTCAGTAGAGACCCACATCTCTGTCTCCTGAGCAGGGTTTTTCCAGGCTGCACAGCTCCCTGCCTACACTGTAATATCCCCAGCAAGCCAGACTGACTACATAGGCCAGCGTCTGCACTTGGCTTTCTTGCCAAAGGCTATAAATAGTGTAATTGTCAGCAGTTACACATTACCACAGCTCTTCCCATGTACACACATTCATTCTTATGGTGAAATCAGTACAGAGAAAACATACTGAAAACAATTAAAGAACTTACACATCTGCTAAAAAGCTTACCAGAGATCACCCCAGCTCCAGCCTTAGGCTCTGGTACCTGTCAGTCCTTCAGAACCCACAACTGGGTTTCCCCCAAGTTCATAACTGTCTCAGATTCGGAACCAGAACACCCATGAATAGTTCAGCCTTTTCTTTATACAGTTTGGGCCTTTAATCTTGGCTTACTGATGTGACTTCTCACTCAGGACACCCAGAACTGCGAGCCACTGTTACCACTCTGCCTTAGCAGGAGTGAGCTTCGCTGATAAACTATGTGTCAATCCCACGACACACCCGCCTGTTTCCTTTGCCAGCAAACTCCTCAGGATTCAGCCAGTCCACACCTTGCCTGGCAGGTAATAATCAGTGAATTGTAGTTCCCCAGAGCTGTCTCCCAGCAGCGACCAGTCCCTCTCGCTGGACACACACAGAAGTTATTAAGTTTGCTGCCTCCAAAGGGACAGCGTATGCACCAACCTGTTAGGTTAGCTGAGGCCTCACCCGCTACTACTAATACACAGCATCGAGATGGATTTTATAATAAAACAAATGAAGAACGGAGACTTAAGTGATACTAAGCATGAATGAAAGAGGTATGGTTACAAATAAAACAACACCTTTTCTAGTGACAAACTTCATTTAAGCACGTTACAATCTCTGCCTAAGCAGTTTTCTTATGTTTTAAGCAGTTTTATGTCAACTTACCAGCGTATCTTGCCTTTCAGGGCAAGAGGTTGCAGCTTTCATAAGCTCAAAGGATCCTATGCCCTATCATCCCCTTAGTGATGGGTCCCTAAAATGTCTCTTTGCCTGCCCCCACCATATTACCCAAAGTCTGTTGTCCCTGGTTCAAGAGCCAGGAAGTTTTCCTGGACGCAGATTCTTCCCTATTCCTCTAGCTTGATGGCTTTGTTCATCTTACATGGAAATGTCTTTCTATTGGCCTCTGCCTGTAACCAAGCAAGTCAGACGGGTACATACACATTCCTTTGTCTAGAGCAGGCTGGGGTCATGCACTGCCTGCCAAATACATTTTAAGAACGTATTTCCAGCACACGTCTATAATTTTTTATATACAGTCTGGACATACACCCTGCAATGATTTTTTCCTTTGAGAGATTCATTGTGACACTAACTTGTTGGGGGCAATGAGTATGTCAGGCCTGATGTCAGTAACAGTATAGGGGAGCCTTCTGCCAGTTGGCACTGAGGCGTTCCGGGGTGTGTGTGTGTCACACATGTAACAAGTAATTCATAGACAATTACCTTCTCCTCAGGGCATAGTTTCAGCAGGCTGGGGGTTGTTTGCATAACTAGAGGCTTGGAATTTCATTCACCTCTTCCCAGATATTCCCCAGGAAATCCACTTCACACGTATTGTCCCAACAGTCCGGGCTTGTCTGTCACATTTTCAATATATTCTTTGAGTCCCCACAGCTTCACAACCTCCCACCCCAACAATCAACCCCAGCCCATGACAATACATAAAACTATGCCTTTAATACAGTGGACTGCAAAGATCCTTTACCTCAATTCACTAAGAGTTCCCAAAGGGCAGGCAAGTCTGTCACAACATGCTTAACAACATAGTTTTGGAATTTAAAGCAGTTCATGTTTGCAGTTATTATTCACAAGCTTTTCTAGGCTGGTATTTCCTTGCCGGGAGGAAGGAGGGGTGGCAGCTACTTGTTTTTAATAGAAAAATATGTTAATGAGATATTTACCTACCAAAATATGTTAATGAGATACTGAGTTTATATGTACACTGCTCTACAGTGACTGTAGGAAAAGTCCTATAAGGACTAGAGGCCAATTCTGCTCTGGAAGGCCTTACACAGTTAGACACAGCTTTGTTGTTAAGGGGTTATACTGTGCTTTCAAATGCCATTCAGAAAGGAAGCTTTCCTGTCCACCATCTCAGCTTTACACAAGAAAGCAGATTTGTTTAAACAGGTCGGTGAAATTTGCATTCGTAGCTACCATAGGAGACAAATTAGCTGGTGTAATATGAATGTCTGGGGGGATAAAATATGGAAATTAAGTGCCTAGGTTATAGGAATTTGCTGTCAATTCCTATTGGAAGCTTGTTAGCATCTTCCTTTGTTTTCTCTGGACACATAACTAGACCTCTCCAAAAACGTGCTTCATGGAAACTGAGGCACTTTGCAGAGCCCAGCAGATTGGAATCGCAAAAGGGAAGGTCCATGTTCCTCCAGCAATAAACTGTGACACACTTTTGAAAATAAAGTTTTAATAATAAATGTGCATTGCTGCTCTTAGTGGCTCTGGCAGCCAGTTGGATTCTTTTTGCATCATCCCGAGATCATTCCTATATTATATTTAAACAACATGTCCAGCTGTTACGTATTACATTACTTGTATCATTGTTAACCCCATATGGAAGCAGGCTGAAAAGCGGTTCACATTCTCATGCACTGGGATCGCACACGGCCCTACCATTAGCTCAGATGGTGTCACATGGGATGTTTACAAAACGGCCACACCGAGCAGAAGACTCAGAAACATCAACGATGAGTAAAAGCTTAGTGGCGCTCTCCCATTGACACTAGCTGAGGATCTGGCCTTTTCGTTTTAAAAACGTGTCCGTCATGCCTCAGTTTTCCAGATTTATCATGGCAGTACCAAATACTGTCTAGACCATCCCTGAGAGACATTTATCTAACCTACTCTAAAAAAGCTCCAGAGATGGAGATTCCACAACCTCGCTAGGCAATTTATTCCAATGATTAAACACCCTGACAGTTAGGAACCTTTTCCTAATGTCCAACCTAAACCTCCCTTGCTGCAGTTTAAGCCCATTGCTTCTTGTTCTATCCTTGGGGGCTAAGATGAACAAGTTTTCTCCCTCCTTCTGATGACACCCTTTTAGATACCTGAAAATTACTATCATGTCCCCTCTCAATCTTCTCTTTTCCAAACTAAACAAACCCAATTCTTTCAGCCTTCCTTCCGAGGTAATGTTCTCTAGACCTTTAATCATTCTTGTTGCTCTTCTCTGGACCCTCTCCAATTCCTCCACATCTTTCTTGAAATGTGGTGCCCAGAACTGGACACAATACTCCAGTTGAGGCCTAACCAGCGCAGAGCAGAGCAGAAGAATGACTTCTCGTGTCTTGCTCACAACACACCTGTTAATGCATCCCAGAATCATGTTTGCTTTTTTTGCAACAGCATCACACTGTTGACTCATATTTAAATTGTGGTCCACTATAATCCCTAGATCCCTTTCTGCCGTACTCCTTCCTAGACAGTCTTTTCCCAGTATGTATGTGTGAAACTGATTGTTCCTTCCTAAGTGGAGCACTTTGCATTTGTCTTTGTTAAACTTCATCCTGTTTACCTCAGACCATTTCTCCAATTTGTCCAGATAATTTTGAATTACAACCCTGTCCTCCAAAGCAGTTGCAATCCCTCCCAGTTTGGTATCATTTACAAATCTAATAAGCGTACTTTCTATGCCAATATCTGTGTCATTGATGAAGATATTGAACAGACCCCAGTCCCAGAACAGACCCCTGCAGAACCCCACTCGTTATACCTGGTGTAATCCATTCCTGGAGGATAGTGCTGCTGCCCATGGTAAATGGGCTGATCCAATGCCTTGTGGTGTGAGCTCTGCTGGCACCTGGGGGAGCCAGGCTTGAGTTCTAATTGCAGCCCTTTGCTCCCAGAGGGTCAGATTGGGACCTCCTAGCACCTACTTACACAAATAGTCCCATTGCCCTCAACATGGCAGGGGGACTGAGGCAGCCCAAGCAGGTCAGCTCGCACCTGGCCTCACTAAAGCCCTTCCGCTAGCTGGGAGTAGCCCTTACTGGTCCCAAAGAGACTTTAATTTTAGCCAGAAGGATGATATCCTGCAGTGGAGAAATGAAGGCACCCTCTGGGGGATCCTCAGGGCAGCTGTAGAGAAGCAGCAAGAGGGGCAAAGGGGAAAGGATTTTTATACATAGCTCAAAACTGGAGGCCTTGCAAACAGCCCACAAGCTCAGAGGAAGAATCTCCTGAAAGCTCAGCCCCACGAATACACCTTAGGTGTGGCTCACAAATCCTGCAGCAGCAAGTCTCAGAGCCTGGGTCAACTGACTCAGGCTCATGCTACGAGGCTAAAAATAGCAGCTTAGGTGTTCTGGCCTGGGCTGGAGCAAGGGCTGTGAAACCCAGTGGGGAGAAGGAGCTCAGAGCCCGGGCTCCAGCCTGAGCAAGAAGCCCCATAGCGCAAGCCCTGGGAGCCCCAGTCAGTTGAGCCCAGGCTCTGAGTCTTGCTGCGGCAGGTCTTCTTTTGCAGTGTAAACATACCTTTCCCCCAAAGGGGACGTGATGCGCAATGTCTGTACAAAGCTAAGAAAGAGCTGTTAAAATAAATCCGTGCATCAGAGAGTTGAAATAAAGAGAAGGAACCTCCCCTCCCCCCATGAGTTCTGAAGTGCGTCTTTTATGGTTCCTGAGACTCCTCAGTGGCGGAGTGAAATGAAGCCTGTAGCGCCACAGGTGTCCATGCCACACATTGCTGTTTATGATCTGTCCTAACAGTGTGAAAACACAGCTTGAATCCACATGCCACAAACATGCTGAGCAAACAAAACCAGTCAATAAAAGCAGTCGCCTTTCCTTGGATTAACCTGCTTGTTTCTCTTGCAGAGTGTCCCTATCATAAACCCCTTGGGTTTGAGTCAGGAGCGCTTCCTTCCGACCAGATAAGCTGCTCCAATTCCGAGCAGTACACCGGCTGGTATACTTCATGGACTGCAAACAAGGCCCGACTTAATGGCCAGGGTTTTGGGTAAGCCTAAAATCCCTGTAAGTGCATTACAATGATGAGTGTTGTGTAGCGATTCAACCGAGCCGGATGCAGAGTTGTAGGAGTCTTGATACTGACGTAACAAAGCAAAAAAAAAGGGGGGAAATGAAGTAAAGTGGGAGGAACAAACTGTGCCTTAAATATTCAGTGGCATTTCCAGCCGCTTACACCAGGGCTGAATCTGGTTCAGAGAATGTTGTATCCCCAAGTCTATTCCTAGTTAATTTTCCAGTAAAAAGCTGGAGTCTTAGGGCCAGACTATGTACCACTGAAGTCACTGGAGTTCTGCCATGGATCAAAATATTTGGGCTAAGATTTTCAAACATGACCAGTGATTGGGCTTCTCAGTTTCTGGCTGCCTAATCTGAGACCCCTTATTTTCAGAAAGGGCTGAGCACCTGCCCACTTTCAGTTGGGCATTTAAACGTGGAAGTACCACAGATCACTAGTCACTTTTAAAAATTCTTGTCCTTGACCCTTAACAGATCAGTTCCTTTACATTCCTTCCTTTCCTGGCTGATTCCCCCGGGACTAACACCTGCACTGCTTTCTTTGATTTGTCTGTTTCTGACAGGTGTGCATGGCTCTCCAAATTTCAAGACAATGGGCAGTGGCTGCAGATTGACATGAAAGAGGTCAAAGTTATCTCAGGGATACTCACACAGGGGCGCTGTGATGCGGATGAGTGGATGACAAAATACAGCGTGCAGTACAGGACTGATGAGAATCTGAACTGGATTTACTACAAGGACCAAACAGGAAACAACCGGGTCAGTGGGAGGAGCATTTTGGTGAAAATGGTTTTAAGCTAAATGCAGATTTTGGCTCACAATGGGTGATATCCTATGCAGAACATCAGCACAAAGCCTTTGTGCCATTAAATCAAATTAAGTTATAAGAGAGAATATGAGCCAGATTTCCTTGCACCTGCTCTGCTCAAAGCAGGAAGTAAGAATGTCAGCTAGTAGCTTGCATTCCCTGATCCCAGTGACTGGTTTGTAACACCACATACCTCAGCAATACTTAAAGAAGCTGCCAGGAAGCTCTGGTGTGACATATCTTAATGAACCCCCAACCAGTGGAGGATTTAGCGTAGCAGAGCTTTGCTTTACCACATCCGTATATGTCCTTTCCCAACCCATCTACCAGCCTACCACAGGGGTGGGCAGATAGTGCAGGACCCAGATCTGTCACATCTATGCCAGCAGGGAGTTCTCCTCCTACAGTGCAATTCTCTGCTGGCTTTATGCAGCTATTTCCTTTGCACTGCTATAGAGAATCCAGCCTGAGAAATCCAACTCATCTATTGCTGGGTAAGGAAAGACTGGGATTATGCTGACTCTTGTCATGAGCTCTACAAATTTGACCCCTAACCAATTTCTGTTGAGCAAAGCCCTAGCTATAAATATGCAAACTGACTCAATATAAATAAAGAAGCATAAGAAAACACAGAGGAACGCCCAAAACAGAGTAAAGAGAAGGGAAATATAAAGGCATGTATCCCTCAAGGGCAGGAACCCCTTGCAGCAGATCTTACTTTAATTACAACAAAAGGAAACCACACAGTGATCCCTTACTACTGGATTGAGAGACACTACCAGTTCCCTGGGTATTCCCTGTTTTAAGTGCAGAGATTAGTTTGCAAACTGGTAGAATCTTTGGCACTGTAAGGAACTTTTCAAGCACAGACACAGTCTCTTTTCGAAATCCGAAATCCAACGTTATGCTCTTCGGGAGGACGTATATCATTTAGTAATACTTGGTCAACATTAGATAAGGGCAATACCATTAGATAAAGCTGGTGGATTGCAAGTGACTGCACTTCAGCAAATAACACCTGAGAGTTTTTGTCAGAGTGACTCCCATAATATAACCATAGTCAGACAGAACAGCAGCTAGGGATCGAAAGGAGTCTGAATGGGTCTTGTGTGAACCAGGTGTACACAGGATGAGCTATCTGTAGGGAGTGAAGATCAGGATTTTCACAGAAGCCTGAGGTTGTGCTTTCCCCATTAACATCTTGGGATTTGTGATGAAAACTAGTGCTATCTGGTACAATTATAGAAGGCCAAACAGTTTTCTTTTAACGGCAGGACGAGATTCCAAAATTAAGTACAGCAGGACAGGGAAGCTGGCACAATCTTCAAAAGCTGTTGTGCCGCTGTGTTAACCCTGATGCCAGTTGGACCCCCGAGCACCACAGAAGCTAACCTCATTCCCTATTCAGCTTGCTGCTAGCAGCAGAGTGTGTAGAGTGCTGCGCAGATCAGCGCTCATTCAAAACACTGCCTTTGAGAGAAATGTGGAGCTCAGACCTGTCATTGTTTAAATACACAGTCAGTGACACCACTCATCGGAGCTGGCACTTTGACAAAGCCAGGCCAAATTACAAAGGGGAACCTGCCCAGCGCGCTGCAGTAGCCGGGCAACAAAGCCCAGACTGTGACCTACACCCCCAGTCTGATGAGGAGATGTCTCACATTCTTCCAAAATACAGAAGTGGCTTGACTCTCATTGACACTATGTCAACATTACTGTGCCAGAGGGATGGCAAAGAACCCTAGTACAAATGAGAGTTGGGTCCTTTGAATTAAAAATGACAAATCTTGTTGCAATTCTCCCCTGCCCTTCTTGGGTCACTTTTCTTTTAAAACAGTGTGGGGTTTTTGTGGGGGGGACAGGAACAACTAGATCTGAATCTCCCTGGACTTACACTCGTTTTACGCTGTTGTAACTCCAGTCCTGATGCTTTAAGCTGACTTGGTGCTAGAGTAACTTTAAGCCAGTAGGCAGAATTGCACCATTCACTGTCCAAATGGAAGAAGTTTGTTGCAAATGACCAGTACTGTCATCAGCACTGCCTGGTGCAGACTTCACATCACATCATTTAGCAATTCACATTCTTGGCTTGCAAACTAGTGTGCTTGAAAATGGATTGTCACATGATCTGGGGAAGAGGGAGATCTAGCCTTTAACCCACTCTGCTCTCTGCTAAACTGCCTTTTTGTCTCTCTTGGTGTTGTGTAGGTTTTCTATGGAAACTCAGACAGATCATCCATTGTCCAGAATCTCCTGCGCCCTCCGATTGTTTCCCGCTACATCCGATTAATACCTCTAGGTTGGCATGTGCGCATTGCCATCAGGATGGAGCTGCTGGAGTGCATGAATAAATGTGCTTAAAGTCCAATCATGCGTGGCTTTCAGAGGGGTGCGAGGAAAGTCCCTAGCAAAATGTAGAAAGACAATAAACACGACAAGGGTAGCAAAGATGCGCTCGATTCTACCATAACAACTTGCAGCCTGTACGATGGGGCTGTCCAAGGATGGAAGTCAGAGCAGAATCTGGCCCCAGTTAGTTTTCTTGAAACTGATCTCTGGAGCTGAGCTGTGTGGAAATCCCTGGTTTTGTGTCTTGAAATTGTCACAATGAAAACAGGTTTGGGGCAATTTCATCTGCTCTCAGCAAAATGTTGAACCTGCTGCTCTTGTTCCAGAGGCCAGAAGAAAACATTTAACACAAAATCTCCCACTCAAGACCACTGTTTTTTCACAAGGGCTGCAGTGTGTCCTCACTTTCCACTGATGCCAATGGGACTTGCATATGGGAACTAAAGTCCAGCAAAGGCTTAATTAGATTTTTAAAGAACCTTTGCATATGATTTCACACAGCTCCAGTTTCTGATTATATTATAGTTTAGTTGCTAATCTCCTCTTGTGTAACATTAAAAGAAATTCTACTCTATGTTTACTAAAAATGTGTTACAGATTTAACGTGTATTTAGGAAGAGTTTAGAGGCTTGCTTAAAATTATATTTGGTGAATTGTAAATGTGACTTGAACATCTAGGCGTTTATGAGTAAATAATGAAACCAAACTCTTCATTATATATGTGTATTGCTCCCACAAATATACAATGTAAATGCTCATCCTGTAAATTAAAGGGCTTTCTGGATTTGAAATGGATTTTAACAGCACATAAAATAATAAAGCCAAAGCTATTATAGAAGTTCATTGATTTTTGAGGGAGAAACATTAGTAAAATAAGCAAAACTGGCTATACCATTTTCATCAGGCTGGGGATCTGCTGTTTCTCAGCCTAGATGGATGGCTTCTTCCCTTGATGCTTATTCTTAACTTATTGTACAGGACTTGCTAGAGTAGATCAGCCTATAATTCCTTCAGGTCCAGGATCCTGTCTCTACCAATGGACAACCAGTGCTGCTGTACATGGTGGGGGTGAGCGGCACAGGGAGAAGGAATTCTTTCCAGATTCCTGTCATGATCAGATTATATGGGACTTAAACCCACCAGCACATCACTCAAAATGTTGTTTGAGACAACACATAAAGCAAATGCTTTTCATATAAAATCTTTGAGTGAACAGCACTATCTACATGCAAAGTACTTAGAGTACTTTGACAGACATTCAACAAATCCCACACTATACCTGTGATGTTGGTAAGTAGTTTTAGACTTGTTATACGCAGACTTGCTTGTGCTCACACAGCAAGCAAGGGTAGCACTGGCAGCTGGACTTAGGCCTATACACTCCATGAAGTTGCACAAGGTCTTGTTCCACATGCAGGCATCAGACCAAGCAACCAATTCCACCTCCGCAGCCTGTTGGATTCTGGTGCTACTGGGTTGTGCAGATATTAACTATAGGTGGTGATCTTTGTTTCTAGTGGAATGCACTGGTGTGTGGTTGGACAAACACGGAACTTTGTAACGCACTCATCAGTGTGTTACACTGGTACCTGGCTTCCCAGTCCCTCAGGGGGAGTCACCAGAGGCCAGTGCATGTTTTAGGTCAGCCAGAAGGAGTCGTACATGTGGTTGTTGGGGAGGCAGAGAATGTGGAGAAAGTGGGATGGGACCCATAATATCAATATGCTTTATACAGGGCCAAGTAAACCTATGGCTGAACTAGAGCTCTACTGCACTAAACACATTCCCCTTTTCGAGATGAATTTTACCTACCATAGGAGGGGAGGGATAGGTCAGTGGTTTGAGCATTGGCCTACTAAACCTAGGGTTGTGAGCTCAATCTTTGAGGGGGCCACTTAGAGATTGGGGGCAAAATCAGTACTTGGTCCTGCTAGTGAAGGCAGGGGGCTGGACTCAATGACCTTTCAAGGTCCCTCCTAGTTCTAGGAGATAGGCATATCTCCAATTTTTTTATACCATCACCACGCCCACTTCTATCAGGTCACTCATAGTTCTCTGTAGTTCTTATGAACTGAAAGAACTCTCTTATCAGCCAGCATCACCTGCTCCCCATCATTTCCTCCTGCAGATCAGTAACAAGTGTGTTTAGTAAGCGGCAACTCAATGAGTAACCTCTCACCACTGTGGGGTGCAACCATTCACTCCAGTTGTTTCCAATTTATTTTAATACAACCTTGCATTACCCATGTCAGGTCAGGACACCCAAACCTTCCAGCTGAAGATAAACCTGTGATAGCAGCTGAGGCCTTGCACCTCAGCATTTCTGAAAGAGTTACCCTGTACCAAAGTGCACCAAAAGGTTCCTATTTCATCACTGCACTTTGACCTCTTATTAAGACTGGTAAAGAAACACAACTGAAATTGTTCATCCATTCTGGAGAAGCCTTTGCAGTATGACACACTGGACAGGCCCCTCAGCAAAGCCTGGGTGTTTGGTTTTTTTGGTTTGTTTAAAAAAAATCCCTCTCTCTATCTTGGTATACTGCTTACTCCCATTGGAACCAATTGCAACGCTCTCTGCCTCCTCTTGCTACGGGCTCAATCCTGCCTCCTTGTATGCAGTCACATATCATGCTGTATGATCTGATGGTATCATACAACTGTTCTGTGGGTTTCCCAAGTAGTTGACTGCAGAAATCAGTCAGCAATGAAGGACCAATATGCAGGAGAGGTTTATGCCCAGAACACTTACATAGATCCACCAGTGAGAATTTCCTTAATGTAGACAGGGGCTTAGATTACTATGGCAATTGTAATCATTACCCAACCAGCTTCATGTCGAAGGTGGGATTATGACAGCTACTTAATGGCTAATAGTTTTTTACATTTTCTATATCAGTCTCAAAGGACTCAAGGGAAATTGAACACAAATGGAGAAGAAAGAGAAAGAACAGCAACAAAGGCCAGGCTGACAACTCACCAGTGATGACAGCTTTACAAGTCTGTATCTATTCAGGATATTAATACTTAACGGGGGGGGGGGGGGGAGTCAGATGTGACAAAAATGTGGAGCACACCTTTTGCTGCAGGTAATTCATCAAGTTTTATTCATTCGGGGTGGCAGAGGGGGTGTGGTTCATGATTCAGTTGAGCCCCCTGACAATAAATCAGAAATGTAAGAAGTATCTGCTCCTCTGGCAGGTTTGCAGACTTCTGCTCTTTTGCAACAATAGGCTAATGGCTGCAGTGCTACAGGTTGGAAAGTCTTGTTGTGTCATCTTTTGGGTTAAAGGAGGTTTCTAAAGTACCACACTAGCTGCAAGGAGATAGTCCTTCCCAAAACTCTCCCTGAAGCCCAAGGGAATTCCACATGCACAACACTTACAGGACTGGTTTCTGGGGCAATGAAATGCCACTGGATACACTGAAAATAAAATAACATGTTGATGGGGTTTCTCTGTTTGAAATAACCATAGCCCACCTATAAAACTGAGTTAGCAGATTACATCCTCATCTTATGATTATGTTGAAGTGTTTTATTCCTCTTACTGTTGTTAGCTACTACTCCCCAATGGTCCTATCCCATGTCCACAGCAAACATGTCCTCCTCAGCATCTGATAACCAGCCCTCAATCTCAGACCTCTCCCTTCCTCTGTTCCTCCTTGCATCTCAGGAAAACTTGGCTCTCTTTTCCCCAGAAAGTGTAATTCCTAGTGACTAATGAGCAAGATGTATATAACCTCATAGCAGGTGAGAAATATATA
Organism: Gopherus evgoodei; assembly: GCF_007399415.2. NCBI lineage: Eukaryota > Metazoa > Chordata > Testudines > Testudinidae > Gopherus > Gopherus evgoodei. The sequence continues at coordinate 140,198,916 of NC_044322.1, read as the reverse complement.
CACTCTGAACTCTGATTGGCTAATAATGGCCTTCAGGCAGAGTACAATGCTTTGTATGCTGTTTGGTTACTGATTAAAAACCTGGAGTTATTATAGAAGTCACACACCTATAGCAAGTGAAGGGAGCACCATAATGTGAAATAAATTCTTGGTTATTGGAAAATAAATGAACCGTGCTCTTAGCAGATTAGATCGTTGTCATCATTAGAGCCTAATAAATAGCACACTGACATTTAATTGATTCTTGCTCTACTATATAATAAAGTGAAAGCTGTGCAGAGGTACTGTCTGGGGAGGGAGTCCCTATGTTAAATCTCTCCTCAAAACACATCTGTGGAGATCACTATTCCCTTCCCTTCATATAAAATGATAAATAAAGTAGAATGAATAAGCATATGCTAAATTTCCCAGCTGCACCTCATCCTTTGCCTGCATGTTTTCTCTTCAGCTTGGACATTTTAAGGGCCTGGGAACAGGCTTGCTTATTTAAATGTAAATAATAGCACCACAATTATTACTAGACGAGGAAACTGTTTTGATCCCACCTCTGCTGCTGACTTGCTACATAACCTTGAGGAAGTCACTTACTCCCTGTGTCGCATCTGTAAAATAGGGAAAATTAAGGCTAATTACAGATTTTGTCATGGATAGTTGTAGTAAAAGTCAGGGACAGGTTATGGGCAATAAAGAAAAATTCATGGAAGCTGTGACCTGTCCGTGACTTTTACTACAAATATCCATAACAAAACGGGAAGCTCTGGGCAGCTGTAGGAGTGGGCTTGGAGTGCTGGGGGCCCTCACCGCCCATGGGGGCTCTGAGTTTCAGGGTCCCCCCTCCACCACAGCTTGGAGCTATGGGGATCCCCCTGCAGCTCCCAGCCACTATGACTTCAGCCCATGAAGGTCTTTGGAAGTCACGGATTCTGTGATTTCCACGATCTCCGTGACAAAATCGTAGCCTTAAGGATAATACCTCACTGGGTGTCGAGAGGTCTAATTAATTAAGTGGTCAGAAAGTACTCTGAGAACTGCACTTTTGTTGCTCCAACTCAACATGAGTGCAAAGCATTAAAGTAAGAGTGTGACTGAATGTGATGAAAGCACAGTAAAATGAACCAAAATACAATTATGAAAATCCAAAGATATTCCTAATACAGCCTTTTATTAGCATATCAGTGTCTTTCTTACTCACTGACACAAGTGCCTCCAAGCACAATCAAACCGAATGGCGGCAGGAAAGATGGGGAGAAAAGGAGTGAGGTAGTGCTGAAAAAGGAATTTGCTCGGAGTGGAAATTCAGCTGGTAAGCATTGGTGACAACTTTAAAAACCCTGTCAATCATAATGACTTTGAAATAGAAGCAATGAGAGCATGACCTTGAAATAGCTTGCAATTTAATTAGATCCGCTTTTAGCCTGGAGGGACTATAAAGTGACAAGCAAGGTCATTGTGTTGAGTGGTCAAACCAGCCCGGATGTTGAGTTGCCAACTGTAAATTAGGCAATAAGCATCTGCCCGAGGCCTTCCTATCGAACTGCTGTACACCACTTTTCTGAGCCAATGACCCTTCCCTCTTAATGGGTACAGGATGGAATTTTCCTTTCTGGCTGTGGGAGAGGATTGAGACCACTTCACTCTCTGTCTTACCTGCTGGCAGGGAGACATCACCTCTTTACCTAGCTCCCGGGAAAGAGGGAGAGCCTGTATTTCCAATCTCTTCAAGGAGAGTTAGCGCCACTCTTTCCAAGTCCTTTATGGTTGCCAGGAGGACACACACAGCTGGGCTAGAGAGAGAAGTCTGTCAGCAGGAGAAAAAGAAATGAACCCAAGCAGTTCACTTATGATAAAAGGTTGTTTCTCGACTCTGTAGGGGATATAGGTAAAGGAAATGAGCAGATAAAACAGCTGAACACAAGAACATTGGGGTCATGGCTGTGAGGTCGATAAATGAGGAACACAGCAAGGAAAGGCTGTAAGAATAAAGCTAAACAAGAGAACTAGAGGAAATAGAAATTTCAAATAGATTTCTGGCCACTGGCAATTATGTGGGAGTTCAGGATGTTGGGCCTCTGGTACTGGATGAAATGAAAGCTACCAAAGCAGTGGTCTGCCTGCTTAAAAAGTGAACCAAGCCTAGTTAAACGAAGACATCAGCCAGTTTGGTGGTTTGTTACCATGGCAGCAGCACTTATCATTTGGGGGTGGTACTGAGGGTAACTCATGCCAGCCCATCGGGATGTGACAACATTGCAGAAACAGCACACTCCATTTCCTGGAGGTCACAGAATGAGGCTGACGACTGAGAGAAAAGGTCTCCATTCCTCCACAGAGCTGCATCTGACCATCCTTGGTGAGAACGACGGCACAGAGTCTTTGGCAAGGGCAGAGGAGGGAGAGGCTAGAGGGCTCAGACAACTCTCCTCAAGGTAGATGGAAACCAAAATTCTTTAAATTTACTGAGCATCAACAGCCTGCTCAGTGCTGGACTAATAAAGAGGATACTAACCCAGCCACAAGTAGCTAACAAGTTACTGTAGACCATGTGGTGACTGAATCTGTGATCTAAGGAATCTTGCAGTGTTCATTGTGCCTTTGTGGAAGAGGCATATTGCAAGGAAGGATTTAAAATCCTAGAGAGGTGATTTGGTATGTATATAAGCAGGCATTTAAGCATTGAGGGCAACATGACTGTGAGGGTCTAGAAAGGGGCACATGAGGAAGATGTGGGAAGATATGAAGGGAAGAGAGATGGGGAAGAAATGAGAGGAGAAATATAGACAGGAAAGCAAGGCCTTTTAGGAAAGGTTAAAACAGCAGGAGGAAGCCAATGAAGCAATACGAAGAGGGGAGTGAAATGGCCAGAGGCATAGAAGTGGATGCGATGGGCAAAACTAAGCACGAAGAGGACAGGCAACAGGTAAGACAATCTGGAAAGAGAAAGACACTCCAGTGATATTCTGGTTTTCATGCTATCAATGTAATGTATCTGTGGCATGGCAGAAGATTAACCTTGGTTAAAAATTGATCTGGAGTATGAAGGCTCATGGGCCAGATGTAATATTTAGGTGCCTAAAGATGCAGATAGGCATCTAGTAGGATTTAAAGCATCTAGGCCCCTAATTCCCATTAATTCCAATGGAAGTTAGACACCTAGGCACGTCTGAAAATCCCATTAAGTACCTATCTGCATCTTTAGACACCTATAAGACCTCAAAAATCTGGCCCCCATACGCCCACCTGGAATGTGATGCAAGGTTCACATCTCAAATGCGCAGAAATTGCAGAGATGATTTTGATGAGGAAGCATGGAGAGTTAATCCACTTAAATGGATGCCATCAGTTTCTAAGGGTCAGGGAATGTGGAGACCCCAACAAGCCATCCAGCCTTTAACACTCTTCCCCCAGCTTAGCAAGCATTCCTGAGCCTGGTGCATTCATGGCAGAGTTCTTCTTCTGTGGCTTCTGAGCAGGTCTCCTTCAAGATGGAGCACCTTTTGGCCTTTTTTTGTAACAAGTGGTGAGCGGGCAACAAATGGAGACAATATGACTGGGGTGGATACGCTTCAAGGGGCAAAGCCCCAGAAATTTTGGCTGCTTGAGGAGGGAGAGGGAAAGATTTTGCTTTCCCTGCTGCAAGATAAGAAACACAAGCTGGGATATTAATGGATAAGACATGATCCAAAAAGAATAGTATGTCAGCACCCATCACAGAAAACTCTGGCATAAAGGTGGAAGGAGTATGTTCAAGCTCTGAACATCTAGGGCAAGAATTTTCAGGGGGACTGGTGCATGCCAAACATCTCAAACTGGGAAGAGGTCAAGATCCAGGAACAAATCTGTCTACTGAGGCACATTTCTAAATTCCGATCCAATGCTGATCATCTGGATTAACACCTCCAGCATGTAGCGACACAATGAAAGGTTAGAGACAAGCTACTATGTCAAAAGAAACTCCATACCTGTGGTGTGAAATGCTTTCTGAGTAATATTAGCCACGAGAACCTCAGTTTTCTAGTGCAAAATCTGCATTTTATTAAAGACATAGTTTGGAAGGCCCAGTCAAAAATACATTGTGCTCAGTAAAAATTAACCATTTCCATGCTGATAATTAAGGTTACCACAGGATATTTTTCTCTTTTATAATATTTACAGCAACAATAGAAATTGTACAGAAGTTAAGAATGGAATACATGCCCCAAAATAATTGATACAGTGTACCGACGACATGATACAAAGAGTTGTATATAAACACTTTACACATGGTTTATTAACTTGTGTGAAGTCTTCTTTACATATCCAACACATTTTAAAATCAGTTTGTATTCAAGGATTAAAAAGGTTAATACAATATCACATCCCTTCCACAACAGAAAGCACGGTAGATTTAAAAGTCTGCATTTTAGAATTTCTAATAGCTGCTAATGGAAGTGGGTAATTCTTAACCAATAAATTTGGAAGTTTGGAAAAATTACCTCCACAATCTCATACTTTTGGCACAGCCCTTTCTGCCAGGTGGTGAAAAATATTATCAAGTTCCCCAAGCCTTGTTCTTTTGCCATCCCTCTTCCTTTGAGACCATATAATTCAGTATTTGACAGTGGAGATCTAAGCAGTCCTGAATGGTTTTCTTCACAAATTAACCAGATTTACAAATGCTTCAGTGGAGTTTCCAATAACATTACACTTTCAGGGAGGATTTCAGTTCATGATCGTTATACAATCTAAATTTATAGGTCAGAAATTACTCCTTTTGATGAGACATATCCTTTTGTATGATGCACCTAAAATAAGAGTACAAAAACACCTTGCTGGGGAGACAGCAAGCTGAGGACACAACCTATACTTTGGACTTAGCCTTTTACTAAACCGTGATATAAATCAGATGACAGAGAGTGTATCTCAAGAGCTTACACAAAGCACTTCAGATTCAATAGATTTGCAGAAATTCACATTCTGTGCTGCAGACCGGCTTTGGCAACTGGAGATTTAATGGAATCAGTTACTGTGAGCTGCCATATCCAGTCCTGTATGTTTATGATGTCCCCCTCTATTTCTGAGGCATTCCTCAGAATGCACATAGACAAACATGTGCAAGCTTTGTCCAGGGCTTTTTTTTTTTTTTTAAACTGTGTTCTAACTCATCATAGAGGTTGATTTTTTTTTTCCTGGATGGAGGGTGGGGGGGAAATGGGACAATGAGATAAGATTTCTTCCTTGGATGAAGTGAAAAATGAAACTGAAGAAAATCCTGAGCAAGTCTAAGGATAGCTGTCTCTGCATAGAGCAGCAAACCAGGGTGGAGTAATAGATAAGGCCTCTATCTCCCTGATAATCTGCGCTAGAGCAATAGCAAAGAACAAGGCAACTTCAATATTTGACAACTACATGGAAATAAATGGAGGGCACAAAGGGAAGACTGAAAAGCAGTGCAAAGATGACATTAAGATTCCATGAGGGTAGCTGAGCTGGCTTAGAGGTTTTTAGAAGCACATTCAGATGAAGGCCAACTTAAGCTCTGCTATTAGGCTCCTAAGAGCACATAATTCTCTTATGTTAAAGTGTAAGATGGAATACTTTATAGATCTTTTCCTGTAAAAATTACAACATTTTATAAGTCAATGGTAAACTGAGGGCCAACGAAGCAAACCCTGACCACATTCTGTAAGAGTGAGGAGATAGATCAACTCCTAGAGAGGACAGGACAGGTCCAGATCTACATTCCTGATCTCTTAGCCTTTAAGCCATCAACTCCACATTCGATCTCTTGGGCTGAGACACCAAAAGTCCTGTGCATCTGGCTATATGTTTTGAACTACATTCTCCAGAAGGGTTGGGATAGTAACACAGTAAATTGTTTTAATGGAGGGAGAGCATCCAAATGGACAACACAGAGATGGCTACCCCTACAACTGCTCTTGTGCATCTTACATTTAGTCATGGTCTCCAAGAGGTCCTCTTGCTCCAACCAATTGCCTGAACACCAAGATACCCTTGATCATGAACAACAGCCACGCAGAACTAAGTGCAGGTAAACTATAATCTAAATCTATCAAACTTGTATCTTATACATTCAGAAGGTGTTAAAGCAGGCCACTCAGCCAAGGGATTTTTCCATCAAGAGATGGTCTCCCCTTACCCCAAGATTGTTCCTGTGATTTGGGGGCTGACTGGTGAGAGAAAAACTTTGCAGTTCTCTCGTAACATCTGACCCAAAAGACGATGCTCCATTACTGGAACCAGCTTTTCCTAGAAACACCAAACTATGTATAAAAGTTTATTCAAATTGCTCCTTAAATATCCCAAAGGCTAGAAGTTAAATGGCTTTTCTCCTCATTCTCTGCAAGCCTCAGTTTATGAAGTGGTCAACATTATGACACAGATAGAAAACGGAAGTTGCACGGGGAAAGGCACCTGTTCCCAGAATAGTATCCTGATTTGAAGGATATTTTAGAAATGGTTAAATATGGCAGTCTACCTTTTTTAACATCTCTTGTGCCATACTCCCTTCACTGCACACACTGGGCCTACATACATCAATTCTACAACAGCAAAGCTGAGTGGTACACAGCGTGGTCCCCTTTTTGGATGTCTGCTGTCTGCCAAGAGACACAGAAGAAATTAAACACATGTTCACAACCAACACAAATTATGCAATACATCATTATGGCTATTCAGAATATTCCTGACTGCGACTCTAATGTTTCTCATAGCTCTACTCACACACACAGTTATAGTTCTTATATTAATTTGATGTATAAAAATTTAAAGCCTGCCTGACTCTCAAATAGCTTTAGGATCATGAACAACTGTAACCAGAATAGGAGCCCAATTGACTTTCTGGCTGGTGGTTACCCTTGAAAGATTGCCAATTTTACTTTAGATAAACAACAATTTCATCTCCAACATTAGCTAAACTACATTGCTCCTATTAGGAAGGAATGCCTAACATGCCTTAAATAATCTGCAGTAAGTGGCAAGTTTTTAAGGATGACCACTGCAGTATAGTAAACTCTCACTTGTAAGGACTTGTGGGGAAAATAAAAATCTAGTCTTTATTTTGTGGCTTTTCAAACTTCCTTAATCAGATGATCTTGCATAGACCCTCAACTGGAATTCTTAATAGTGGCCAAATAATATCAAGCCTCTGCAATAATATCAGTCCCACCTTTAAAGGCATAAGCCACCTTTGCTCCCAGAAACCTCTGTGAAAGAGGAAGGCAACAGGTCTGTAAATTATCTGAGAATGAATCAGTTTGAGGCCTGTCTTTACATTGATCTAAGAGAATGGTAGTTTGTAAACATGCATTAAAATGCAGAGACATTAGAACCTATACATTCAGTTCATAATCCTGGATATGATCTGGCAGCAGAACTCAGAGTTTGAGGTTGGTCCTGAGCTCTGTGGGTTGGGAGAATTTGTAGAGGCAGCAGGTTGACTTCCTGAAGCAGAGAGTGCTACCCACTGTTCTTCTCAGACCGTGACCTCTACTAGAACTCAGAGCAGTGATGGTGCTCCAGAGGGAACAGTGAACCCCTGAAGGTGCTGGTGGAGCAAAGTGTCTAACAATTTCAACCAGCCTTGCACAATTCCCTTTGCTAAGAATATGTACCTCCCCCCCGCCCGGTGAGTACCATATAATTAGTTTTTTCATTATCATTGTCAAAAGGGCAAAAAAATCTGTTTCTAGGTTAGCAAATTTTCATGGCAATTGTGAGAGGCTAGTTTAAGTCCATGTAGAGAGTATACATTTTAATTAAAAAGAGGTTAAAGTGCCTATTTTTCAGTTTACAAGAGCCAAATTCATAGACAAGTTTAGACAGCTCGAGTTATATAAATGACCCTAATTAATTCCTGTGAACTTGTTTCTTTTATGTTCTCATTAGTGACACCATAAGGCAAAACAAATTGGCAAAGAATGGAAATGTAAACCCTAATTTAGCTGCTTTATTCTTAGTAAATCCACTGAATATATAATATAGCAAAGTTAGACCCAGAGACCAATAATCTCCGTGAAAATCAAAGTTCACACTTGACAAATTGCTTGCTCTGTAATAGGTTTTTCTCTACTCAAGAGTTAGCAAATCTCAATCATCCTAACAAGATTCCTTTGGAAGCCTTAGCCAAATTGTATTAGCAATACACTAAATGTTGGGAATTTAGGCAGGGTTAAATATATGGGAAAATTTAAACCAACACTAGTTCACAAAATGAGAATTTCACTCTCTTTCAAACAGAGGGAAGAGAATTACATACATTAAACAAACAGTTAACAGATTAGTTATAATTTTTCAAAGTTTGTAGAAGTTTCTAAAGAGGAAATTGTGGTACAGGATAGAGAGAGATCTCGTCAATTTGGACCACTAAATATTCTGTATGTTTTCTGAATCACACTTGAAGCTGCAATAAGGAGGTTAAAGGACTGACAGCACAATTAGTAATCTCTCTTATTTAGCTTATTGCATGCTGAGGGGAAATCCACTGGAGGCTTCTGTTCTTCCTATAAATCTGCATAATGGCTCAGTGTGATTATGCAAGTGTGATGGCCATAACAGCAAGGTAAGACGACTTTTAGAGGCAAAATGCAAGTGATGTATTATTTAATGAAAAAAGAAGTTCTTATAAGACTAAAGAGCCAGACCTGGACGCTACCAGTCTTGCAGACATTCACACAATACTGCTTAGAGCCCCACTCTTAAACTAGAAATTGCATTATTGTCTACTGAGCTTACCAAGACATAAAAAGCACTGTTTTACACACACTACATGTATATTATATATAATATATAGAGTTTATATATTACATATATCAGATGAAATCTGAAAAAACAACACATGCACATTTCTTTCAGACAGCTGAGAAATCAAGAATTCCTGCTTTATAGTCTGCCAAACTTGTTACTTTTTTTTGTACTGTGCAAACCTGAAATATACTGTACCCTATAGCCAGCTTTTGCAAGTGTTGTTGTCAATTTTGTTTAATGTTCTTAAATGCATTATTTTGGACTTTACCTCCTTTTGCAGTGAAGTCGGAACTTCAAATGTTGCTAAATGGCTCTTTTTACATCTATATCTGTGGCTAAATTACGACCTTCATGCTCATCTTGACTTCTTTTCGGAAAGGACAGAATATCTGTAAGTATAATCGATATATGAAGATAACAGGCAGAAACTGAGCTACACTGCAGATTGATGCGAGAGTTGAACAAATTAGTTTAAATGTAGGAAAGATTGTATTGTTCTGACACGACAGTCTGATGCTCCTCTCACCTACACCAAGTTTATACCAGTGTAACTCATTTGACTTCAGTGGACTTGCTCCTAATTTACACTAGTATGAGAGGGGAAATCAGGCCCTACACTTAAAATCCATTGTTATGAAGGCAATCCTTTTTCTTTTCATAATATTCTACAGGAGATTGAAACCTCACATCTAATATTTTGTAGACACTGGAAACTGAGTGTGAATGGGAATATTCTGATAGTGAGTTACAAGGAGAAATTAAGCTGCCCGGCACCATTCCCACCTCTATCTGAATATCATTATTTTAGTACATCCTGAAACAGGAAGAAAAAAAAGTGCAAGAGCATTTTAAATTTAAATACAAGATTTATCTTTCTAGTTAGTAGACTTTTAAACCAAATGTAAAATACATATATGCATAAAAGCTTATACCATGATTTGCAGTGCCATGCTATGTGTAAGTGTCACAACTTTGACATGTCACTTGCAACTCATGCTATATTTCTTTGGTCTTCACCCTATTATTAAGTGGAAGAGCATCTGCTTTAGCTTGTGGCAAACAGGCACTTTCTCCCTTTAGAGAAAAGATAAGCGATACCACGTTTCTATTCTCTTGATGCAGATGCATAACTCCCATTGATGCTAATGGGAAAGCTAAGTGCACATTTAGGGGAGAATACACCACATTCAGATTATTGTACAGTTCCATAGTCTCTTACATTCAGCCAATACCTCCAATAAAATAGCCAATATAAAGTTTTGAAATGAATATACTTTTGTTTGCTATCAATAGTAATGCCTATAGCACTGTGCTCTCATAGCTGAGCAAGATTCATACTGTTACAGTCACACATATCCACATTCAACTCCCTTTTATTAGAATATAATACTGCACTTTATATCACAAATGTATAAAAATATGGCAGATAGTGTCATAACAATACTTTTCTTTTAAATGAACATATTTTAAAAAAATCAGACAGTTATTTACCATTTATATAGATTTATATATATATATATATATAGAGAGAGAGAGAATAAAATACTCCTGATGCAATATATAAATGTTACTGTTAGTTTTTATAGAAACTACGGTAGCTGTTGTACTGCTTCACAATGTTTCAAACAGCTCAAAATAACTTTACATTGTAACAGAAGAGATATGATTATAACAGTACGATATTAGTTCATCATAAATAAATATTACAAATCCTATCAAATGTGGAAGTTTAAAAACAAATTTAAGGACATACAATTCAACTTTAACCCTTAACAGGGATACTTGTAGCACATAAACCCCACTGTTTTAAACTAGTCAGCAAAATATGTAGTAAGGGCATAAGTCTAGACACTAATTGCTTTCACCCCTCGAAGTGCAAGTAGATACTTAAACTCTCCCGGCTTTCAGACAGAGATGTGCACTGAGCTGGAATGTAAAGGAGAAAAAATGGCAACACATTTCTTCTCCCTGAATTGCACACACTATCAGCCAATGAGATTTCTGATGACTGGTAATTAATAATTCATCTTGTTTTACTGTATGATCCCTGACTATCAGTGTGGTGCCAAATAATATAGCCCCACAGGTACATATTGCACACTTTTATAAAGCTGAAAATACAGTCTTACTATCACCAGCACCATCATCAAACCCTCGACTCAAATTCCCATGTTAATTGGTGTACAACCGGGAGTGCCATTACAAGGCTGTCTCCTTTAAATCATTCAGATTTGGCATTCGGGAGCGGTTTGTTCGGTTATACGTGGGCCCATTCTGTCCACTCTTGGAAGGCAGTTGATCAGAGTAGGAAGTCCCGTCACTAGCACTCCTGTTCACCGGAGACACATGCCAACTCGGTTCTATCTGGCTTGGTATCTGGAGTGTCGGCCTGCCTTTTGACTGGGGCTCCTGACGCACATTGCTGCTGCTGCTGGAAGTTTGACTTATGGGGTGAATTCGCACTTCAGAAAAAGACGTTTTGGCTGGCTGACTTGGTAATGGCTGGAAGCGGGATTCAGAGGGGATAGAATGATTTGAGGAGGAGGGCAGATGTAACAGCTTCCGAAGGGACTTTAAAGGTTGGCTCTGCAAGACAAAGAATGAGGGAAACATTTGGTCTTATGCCCGGCTGTTACACTAGCATGCCAGCCTTTCTGTAGGAAAACTAACTGTCTTGGGCATGTCTTAAACGGAACGAGCTTAACTTTAAAAAATGTCAGGACTTAGTTCCTTTTACTGTTTACTAATTCTGAATATTTAATTCCAATCCACTGACTAAGACCCACTGTGCAGGAATATGGCAATACATAAAGCGCTTGGTGGTTATGATCAGTATCTACTATTGCTGCCTGAACAGTTGAGATAGCTACAGTAGAAATACTTTGTTCCACCAATTATTTTTTGAAAACATGGCAGCTGCAATGAAGATCTCCTGTCTGGTTTTGAAGCTCTAGGGGGGGATGTCTACATGAGCATTTAGTTCACAGCAAGCTGGGATGTAAGCTTACCCCACACACTAAGTGTCCACGTGGATGCTGCTGCTGTGCACTAAAATTTCTGTAGCGTGCTTTGATCTGCTCCTGTTTCAAAGTGGAGTGGATCACAGTGCACTAGAGAACTTGTAGTGCCCAGCAAGCAGCATGGTACATACAGACACATAGTGCATGGCAGAGTAGGGGGGGTAGATTTACAGCCCAGCTTGCCTCAAAGTAAGTGGCCAAATATTCTGTTTTTGTTTGAAAGCGCCTCTAATGCAAAAATATAATCAAAGCTTTTGCACCCTAAAAGGTGGGCACAGGGACTATTACGGCTTCCATCCTGGATTTTTTGCCACTCCAACAGTCCTATCAGTACCGCCCTGAATCCAAGGCTTGGGGAGGGGAAAGGAGGAAAGTTTGTGATGTCCTTCCAGCAGGTGATATGTACTGTATGGATTGTTATACACTGTTTTTCTCTCTGTCTCATATTCCTTACTTCTCAATTATGCAAAATGGTAGCCACAGGACTGAGAAGTAAGTGGAGGATAATGGCAAATGCAATTTTTCTGTTCACTGTCACGACACCACAGTGAGAGGGTGTGGGGAATAGAAAATGACACTTACGTGAGTTTGGATTTCTGTCATCTTCTCAGGATGCCAATCCTTCTGCCTGCTGCTCTGGAGATTGGAAGAGTGAATGGCTTTTTGTAATGCCAAAAGATCCTGACCATCACTGCCGGGCATCTGCAACATAATAATAAACAGGGGATTTCAGTAAGTCCTTAAGAATAGGTGTAGGAATCATCCCCGACTCCTAGTTAATTATACAATGCAGGTGAAGCCCACTACTGCAGCTGAGTTGCAATGTCCTCTAAATATTTCCCCCCATATTATTGTGGATATCATGCAGATTTGTTACAACCTCAACCCTTAAAGCATTCCCATGCTGTTAGTTGCTGGAAGAGAGAGCATTTTAAAAAGCCTACAAAAAGCCCTGCGGTGCCTTAACCTCATTTCAATAGCATTCCATATTGCAGTTAAGATCGTGGGCCAGTTCTGTAAAGCCAAATTTTGCCCTGGATGAAAACAGATCAACACTGTTTTTAATTGGGTATATTGCTGAGTCTTGCTGCTACAAATGCAGGGGAACCCCATCCTCAAGTTCAACATATTTGTGTCTCTGTAAAACCTGACGGGAGGATGAAGAAAATGTAAAGCTTTTTAATATATAGGGGATTTACCTCATACCACAGTTCCATGGAACAACAGACAAAAACCAAACCACCAAAATTTGCTCTCACTAAAAAAAGGTCACCAGTAACAATTAGGACAAAGAAAAATCCAGCAGCAGCACAAGCTAATAAAAATTGATCTTTCATTGAGCCTGCAGTTACAATAGTTGATTAATTCAATTTGGACATAAGAGAACAATCTGTAAACAAAATATAAATACAATTTATAAACCAAATTATTTTCAAGTTTATTTATACTGGTCAAACAAAAGGGAAAAGTCACTCTGTTTTACAGTGTAACTGATTTCAGGAGAATTTGCCTTTTTTACTCTTAGTCCCAGGCTCTTCCCCTCTTAGCTTCCTCTCTTGGATACATTATATTTTGAGTATATCTTGGACGACTCAATTATGAATCCTTTTTATTAGATTTATTTTGATAGGACTGCTGATTGTATTTGAATGTATGGAACTGGTCCAAGATACTTAACTGGCTTAAAGAGAACGTGATCCCATGAAAATAGAATACATGCTGCAGTAGTCAGTAAAACAAGTTTACTGGAGCATTTTTCCGTGCTACTGTACTTAAAAATTAATACCATGGGTAGAGTGACTACAGGAAGCTTTTTCAAAGAAGAACTATGCTTTAAATGATTCTTTGAATTAAAAAGAGGAAAGAGGGATTTCTTGATGCTTGGATTCTCCCCGTTGGTTGATTCTATCTGCAATATAAGATATAAAAACTAAATGCATAAACAGTGCTTCAATGAAGTGATCTGTCCTTGACATATTCATGCATAAATGGTACTTTTAAATATGAAAAATAACTAACAGATCCCATACTTCCTGGAAAAGTTAAAATTGACTGCTATTCTGAAGAAAAGGATGCCTATGAAAGGAATCCCAGGTATCACTAAACCGCTTATATATGTAAAGAATGTACAAATAATAATGAATGTGTGTCTACGTTCAGGTTGTTCCTTCATTGGATCTACAGAGCTTGATTCAAATCTTATTGAAATCAATGGAAAAATCAATCATTTTAAGACTCTCATTAACTTCAATGGACTGTGGTTCAATCCCATAATTGTGGCGATATTTTACTAGCAGAAATATTACTAGAGAAGTTTGCATGTTCTGTGAAATGAAGTAATATTTATTTTCCAGATGTATGATTAATCATCATACTATGTTTTAACTATTGTAAAATAAACAAAAGCATTAGTATTTCTAATTTGGCTGAAAAGAGTTTGGGGCCTTAGATACAGGTTTGAATAAAGCACCTTTGAAAAAGGCATTTATAGTTGCATGATTACTGGCTGACATTTTGTTTCTTAGTGTATGAGAATACAACCAGAAGTCATGGCACTGGGTGCAAGTATACAAACAAACAAACATCCATTGTCAAAATCACAAATGGGATACACTTCCCTCTCAGTGGAAATTTATAAAATATGTGCAGTATTATTTTGTCTATAAAGGAAAACTTGACAGTATTTTAGACTCTAACATTAACTAACAGAAAGACAGGCATATTGGTGAAATTCAAGGTTTTTAAAACAGCTCAGCTTCTAGTTTCTAGCTAGAAATTGTATAAATTAAGGACAAGAGATTCATTAGCTGGCTTAGCTCCTTTAAAATCTTATGGTCTGAAGATTCACACTATTTGTAACTCAGCAAATTTTGACGAAAACAAATGACCACCATGAAGGGTGCTCACAATGTTCTCTAAGAAAGCCAATTACATGTTTCTTCAGAGCCACACCATGGGGTATGTGCCATAATGCTACAAGATCTGGGTCCATGTGGAAAGCAGTGACTGTTGAGACTGCACATAATCTCTCATGTGGATCAAAATGTTTTATTCTAGGTTATGAAAAGAGTCACAGAGGCTTTAATTATCCTCAATTCCATTATGCTACATCAGGAAGGACTCCAAGCAAACGGGAAAGGAGAGTGGATGGAAATGGCTCTGTAGAGGCACTACCTCAGTGAGAACTCCAGTAATAGGCAAGTAACCTTCCTTACTCCTTCAAGAATTGTCTCTGGAAACCCCTACTCTTGGGAGAACAATCATCAGGAATAACTCTTTGCAGGAGAAAGGGTCAGTATTAGGACTGGAGATCTTTGGCAAAATGAAACTTGCCAAAAGACACAGACAGTCCGGTAGTACCCAGCAGGCCAGAATGCATGCTGAAGCACTGTCAGCTTGCTGAGGCACTGCTTACAGACTGATTTCTCAGACTACAATTTTAGATCAGTGCTCAAATGGGGCTTCAATGGGTTTGTTCTGAAGCAGACGTGCATTTATGTACTTGCCAGGGTCCATGAGACCTAAGAATCTCAGAAACGACTTGATTTGCCATGAGACTGTATCCTTATTAGCAATGTGTATTTGAAGGTCTATGAATTTCTCTTGTGATAGAAAAGCAGTTAACACTGTGCTGTTAAGAGTTTCTGCTACAGAAGCCAATCTCTGCATGGAAGTGAAAGCAGCCTTTTCAGGTTATCCCAAGACCTAGACTGTCAGAGTAGGAAGAAAATAATATGCAGAGAAGACGACATTGGGCCTTGAGAAGCTTGTCATCCAAATATGAGTAAAAAGAACATCCTGATGCTTTAGGTGGGCTGCCTCAACTGCCTAGTATTTGGTGAAAATTCAAGGAACTGTATCTAAACCGAACAGGAGCACCTCACACTGAGTACTGTCCACACATAACCTGAGATAATCTCTATGAACAGTCCTGTTAGAGATACAAAAGCAGGAATTGGAAGAGATCCTGGTCTGCTCAGACTCAGATGATTTCCCACTGCCTTAAAACAAACAGACTGGCACACTGGTCACCGACTCCTTCAGTTCACTGTCAAACAGATTGAGTACACAGATACAAGCGAGCCAACAATGCCAAGAGGTCAAGGCTACTGACACTGGTACTGACGTAGCCTCAGTTCTTACTTGTTGGATCCAAAGACCCAGAAAGAGTCAACAGGTCCCCAGATCAGGTTTTATGGTTCTTATCAGAGACTCTGGGTCCAAATCTGGCCACTTCTTTTAAGAATGGAGAAGAGCAGAAGTAAGCACTCTGTATAACACTTGTAGACCCATGTACATCGACTATTTTGGTGCTCTTAGATCAAAGCGCTTGTTTCAATTTTTTTGAATGCTTTGTGTGCAGTATAATCTAATCCACACTGTATGAACTCCTGCACAGAGCTTGGTCTGGAAAAGGTGGACTCGGTGTTTATCTGATAGGTTTTCAAGGTCTCTATCATCAACATGAGATTGAGACACCACTTCCTTGATGGGTTGAACCAGAGTAGGGTAGAACCTGTGCAAATTTAGGAAATACCCTTCTCACTAATCACCATTTGCATCCAGTGTGCTCATCTGTGATTAACATTTTACGACCACATCATCACATTTTTTAGATCTAGTTATTTTACCTGGGTCTGTCCTGCAACAGACCAATTTTTAGCTGGGCAACAGAGCAGACAAATATTTTCAGACCCATGCAACAGCATGTACAAATAGCTTGGGAAACACACATCTGCATAAATCTAACTAGCCTTCGTAAATACTAACATTCATTTATAAAAGGGGGATTAAACTCTTTTAATTTTTGTCTTGAAACTACTGCTAACATATTAACTAGATAAACAGATAAAAGACTTGAACCATGATCCTAAGAAGTGTATGCTGCACACAGCCCCAAGAGTCACTTATGTTCTCTCAGGAGTGCGCTGTCAAGAGTTGTGACCTGCTGAACCAGAGTTAAACAGAGGAATTATGTGGTGCCAGCTGATATATTGCTGCTAAAATCTCGGGAGCTTCCCTTTCTCCCACATGATATCTAGAACTCTGGCCCATTTTGTGATAATGATGATGACAGGCCTGTTTCTCTAGTCATTACAATGTAAACCAGGATGGTTCCACTGAAGGCAATAGTACTAAACAAGTACAAATACTGATGTGCATGAGAGAAAAATCTGACCCAGAGCCTTTGTATTTCATTAGCTCAGTTCAAAAGGTTTATTTATGCATCGCACTGCTGATTTTGCAACCAAAAGAGAGATGGAAAGAGGTTGTGGTGAGAAATACTCTGAGATAAGATTACTGTAGCTGTGGCTATGAACCAGATTATTCTCCTCTCCCACAACTTTCCCAAACACAGAGTAAAATCAGTTCTGTCAGATACACATTTGGATACACTTCAGATCCTTTCCAGAGCCCAGAGGAGCGTTATAAGAGTGAAGATCTGATTTAAAAAAGGAGAGATCTCTGCTTCTGCATAGGACCTGCGCTAACTCCCACTGAAGTCAGCAGGAGTCTTTCAATTTCTTTTTGATGAGTTAAATCAGGCCTATCAGTAACATTGAAGCTGACAGAAGATTGATATGTTGCAAGTTGTGGCACTATTAAAGGACAGTTTCTAATCTCAGCTGCATCTGACGAAATGGGTATTCACCCATAAAAGCTTATGTTCCAATACATCTGTTAGTCTATAAAATGCCACAGGACTCTTTGTTGCTTTTTACAGATCCAGACTAACATGGCTACCCCTCTGATACAATATACTCACAAAACACTTGCAATTTGTTTTTATTTATAGACTTTTCTATCATGATTGTAACTCCAGTATCTGATCATTAAAATATTCATTGTCCCCATGTGCCTGTGAGGTAAGGACTCTCCCAGTTAGGTATACTCTCCCAATTTTTATGAAGGCAAACTGAGGCACAGAGAAATTAGTGACTTGCTTCGGTCAAACTGCAGGTCTCATCAGAGCTTGGAATCAAACTCAAATCTACTGCCTTAGCAGTGAAACCATCCTTCCTCTCAGACCAGCACAGCAGAAGATATTTCTAGATACATGATCATTCACACTATGCATCTGATACAGGGGTCGGCAACCTACAGCACACACACAACCTTTGGCACGCAAGCCGATTTTGCCTGGCATGCAGCTGCCAGCCAGGGTCCTGGCTGCCGGCCCCGCTTAACGCGCGGCTGGCTGAGTGAATGGAATCCCAGGCCAGCAGAGGCTGAGCAGGGCCGGCGGCCGGGACCCCAGACCAGTGGCAGGCGCGCCCCCTGGCTCCCTCCTCACTGTGCTGGGGTTCTGCGGCTCCCGGGAGTGTGAGCCGCTGGGGCGTGGGGCCCTGAGCCTGCTGTGGGAGGGGCAGTGGCTCACACTTCCTGGAGCCGCAGAGCCCGAGCGCGGCGAGGGGGCATACGAGGACCACCGCCTGCATCCATCCGCTTCAGGAGTCCCCCCTCCCCCGGCTCCCCCCTCACCACGCTCGGGATCTGCAGCTCCTGGAAGTGAGAGTCACCGCCACCGCTGCCCTCCTGCAGCTCCCCCCTTCCGGCTGCCTCAGCACTCCATGTGGAGTTTCGCCTTCACGTGGAGCCAGCGTCTGACTGGCATGGGCCTGGTAAGGGGAGTCCTGGGGGGGCAGTCAGGGATCAGAGGGGGCTGGATGGGTCGGGAGTTCTGGGGGTCTTGTCAGTGGGCAAGGAGTGGTTGGATGGGGCGTGGGAGTCCCCAGGGGTCTGTCTGGGGGCAGGGGTGTGGATAAGGGTTGGAACAGTCAGGGGACAGGTCGGGGATAGGGTCCTAGGGGGGCAGTTAGTGTTGGAGGGGTCTCAAAAGGTGGCAGTCAGCGGACAAGGAGCAGGGAGGCTTAGGTAGGGGGTGCGGTTGTGGGGGGCAGTTAGAGGCAGAGGTCCCAGGAGGGGGCAGTCAGGGGACAAGGAGCGGGGAGAGGGGCGGGCTGGGCAGGGCCGGTACAAGGATGTTTTGTGTCCTAGGTGAAACTTCCACCTTGTGCCCTCCCGTCCCCGAGCCCCTGCCCTGAGGCACCCCCCGCGGCAGCTCCCCCCCTCCTCCCTGAGGTGCCCCCCTGTGGCAGCTCCCCATCCCCCACTGAGGCATCCCCCCCCCGACCCAGCTCACCCCTGCTCCACGCATGAGTACCCCGACACTGCTTCACTTCTCCCGCCTCCCAGGCTTGCGGCACGTAAGCTGATTGGCACTGCAGGCCTGGGAGGCAGGAGAAGTGAAGCAGCTCGCCCCTGCCCCGCCTCCTCCCTGAGCACGCCATGGCTGCTTCACTTCTCCTGCCTCCCAGGCTTGCGGCACCAATCAGCTTAGGCTCCGCAAGCCTGGGAGGCGGGAGAAGTGAAGCAGCCACGCGTGATTGGGGAGGAGGTGGGGCAGGGGTAAGCTGGGGCAGGGAGTTCCCCTGCATGCTGTCCCCCCCCACTTGCTGCAGGCGGCCCTCCCTGCACTCCCCTGCCCCAGCTCCCTCCGCCTAAATGCTGGCAGCAACCGGAGATCCGACCGCTGCGGTCGCCGCTGAAGAAAATGCTTTCCCCCAAATCCTAGTGCCTTAGGTGACCGCCTAGGTCGCCTAAATGGTTGCACCAGCCCTGGGGTTGGGAGTTCTGACCGAGGCAATCAGGATGGGAAGTGGGAGGGAGTGGATGGGGGCGGGGCTCTCCCCTCTTCGACTGTTGAAATATGGTAACCCTAGGCGAGGAGAGAGCCGGGGGGTGCATGGGGGCTGGCGCCCACATACATCCACTGCAGCCTGGGCAGGAGGGCACAGCTGCTTCCTGCTAGCAGCACCACCGCCTTTCCAGGGCTGCTGCCCCCCGCACCACACCAGCTCCTCCATGTCTTGGGCTCACTGCTGCTGCTGCAAGCGGGACGCTCTGGCTCTCTGGTGCCTCTGGAAGACGGCTCCCTCCCTGCTGAGCTGCTGCGCGGCCCAAGCCCAGCAAAGCCGGTGAGCGGACTCGAGGCAGGGGCCACCTGGGTGGGGTGGGAAGGGCTCGCGGGGGGGCTGTGCACCCTCCAGGGGAGTACAGGGGTCAGGGAGGTAGGAACCTGGTCTAGGGAGCAGCCCCTGGCCATGGCTAGCCCTTGGGATCTATAAAGGCTTGTTGGGATTTGCCCCTCAATGAACCGATGTGCAAGGGGGGAGGGAGGGATCCAAGTTTCACCCTAGGGCGCAAAATATCCTTGCAACGGCTCTACTCCAGGGAGTGCATGCACCCCAGGTTAAGAACCACTGCACAAAACTGAAAAGATCTGCATTTTAATTTAATTTTAAATGAAGCTGTTTAAAAAAATTTTAAAAAACTTGTTTACTTTACATACGACAATAGTTTATAGACTTATAGAGAGAGACCTTCTAAAAATGTTGGAATGGATTACCGGCACAACACCTTAAACAAGAGTGAATAAATGATGACTCGGCACAGCACTTCTGAAATGTTGCCAACCCCTGATCTGATATTTATATTAAATTGGTAGGGTCAGATCCTAACGGTTTACAAACACTCCAGTAACTACACATTCTACAAACACCAATGCCTCGAAAGCCAAGTATAGCCATTATGAGTAATTTACTAGTAGAAAAAGCGTGCTGCTTTTCACAATCTCTGTTTACTAATACATACTCTCATCCCAATCCCCCTAGACTTCTCCATCTTAAAATTTACCAACATTAAAGTTTTTCTTTGTCTTTTTTTTTGTTTTTACGTAGTCATTGTAAACTTTTGTTTGTAAACAAAAATTCAATCACTCTATATTACTGAACTTCTGTTCACATTCATTTTATGCCTCAGTAGTATAGGCTGTTTTGTGAAGCACACTGCCCTGATTTTTAACATTTATGCACTTTTAGGGCCTGATCCTAAGTTCAATTATGTAAATAGGAGTCTTTCCAATGGGCTTTGGATCCAGATCTTAGCGTACAGTGTGTAAACAGTATCAGATCATTTCAATATGGCTTCACAGCCAGCTGGTGATTCTACGACAGAAACAATAATTCAGAAATCTTAAATGCTGTAGCAAAATAAAATAAAATAAAATTAATAAATTCCATTCACCACTGATGAGGAGTAAAGCTTGCTCTGATGAGCACATTTACAGTCCATGCAGATGTGAAGAATAGCTAAGTGTAGTTGCGTGTAAGCCAATCTTATCTGCCTAAGTCTGAAGACAGACATCTTCCAGCATCTCTGATGCTGCCTATTGTTTTGTCAAACAGCAGCAGAGCAGCTCCCAGTGAATGGGAGCTATGGGGTTGGCACTCAGGGCAGGGGCAGTGTGTGGAGCCCCCATGGTTGCCCCTGTGCCTAGGAGCTGGAGGGACATGCCTGCTGCTTCCAGGAGCCACACGGAGCCAGAGCAGGTAGGGAACCTGCCTTAGCCCTGCTGTGCCACCAACTGGACTTTTAGCGGCCAAGTCAGTGGTGCTGACCAGAGCCGCCAGGGTCTCTTTTCGACCGGGCGTTCCCCCACGAAAGCTCATGCTCCAATATGTCTGTTAGTCTATAAGGTGCCACAGGACTCTTTGCCACTTGAAAACTGGACGCCTGGCAACCCTACCTCAAGTGTAATAGAATTCCAGGGGTCCTAGATGTAAGCAAATAAATGTAGAAAGTAAGCTAAGTTCCTTAGCAAGTAAACATTTGAATAGACAAATCGGTAAATCCTGAACAGGAAAAGAAGACAAAGCTAATAGATGTACATAGGTTTGCCCACACATAATATAACAATACAGCATTGGTCTAACCCATTTTAAGGTGGCAGCTTCAAAACAATGCAAAATATACACTATTTTAGAAACTACTGGGTATACTTACAGTTTGAGATTTCTTCTTTTTCTTTTTTATTGCCCTGAAAAAACCTTGTTTTTCTTTCTCCTTGAGTTGCTCCGACTGACTGTTAACATTTTCAGGACTTTTCCTAAACATGAAAAAAAATATTGTCAGAGAAAAATCTTTGGATGTTATGTCATCATATATCATCTTTGGATTTCATGTTAAAGAATGCAGATTTTTTTAAACCAAAGACATTCAAAATATTTTATTACTTTATGGCACAAGAATTAACATAAAACTAATAGATAAAACATTCTTAATTAAATGGAAAGCTAAGGACACACTGTTAGGTTAAAATGATTAACTAAAAACATCCAGTGAAGTACTTTAGGGAAAAGATTATCTTGTAAATTTGTCTAATTTTTCACTTGGGATTTTATATTCACAGCAAAAACATCACACAGAAGATATTATATATAAAAAAGCAATATCTGAACAAATGTACAGACAATCAGATAAAATCAGTTCTAATTCATCCATCACTTGTTTGAGGATCAGAAGAGCTGTAACGATCATGAGACTGAAAAAAACGGTTACTCATCTTTGTAACTGTTGTTCTTCGAGACGTATTGTTCATATCCATTCCAATTAGGTGTGCGCGCGCCGTGTGCACGTCCGTCGGAAGATTTTTAACCTAGCAACACTTGGTGGGTCGGCTGGGTGCCCCCTGGCGTGGCGCCGCTATGGCACCAAATATATACCCCCTGCCGACCCATCCGCTCCTCAGTTCCTTCTTGCCGGCTACTCCGACAGTGGGGAAGGAGGGCAGGTTTTGGAATGGATATGAGCAACACATCTCGAAGAACAACAGTTATAAAGGTGAGTAACCATCTTTTCTTCTTCGAGTGCTTGCTCATATCCATTCCAGTTAGGTGAATCCCAAGCCTTACCCAGGCGGTGGGGTCGGAGTGAGATACTGCAGAATGTAGAACTGCTGCGCCGAAGGCTGTGTCCTCTCTGGATTGTTGCACCAGGGCATAATGGGAAGTGAAGGTGTGTACTGAAGACCACGTAGCTGCTCGACATATCTCCTGGATAGGCACTCAAGCTAGGAAGGCGGCCGACGAGGCCTGAGCCCTGGTAGAATGAGCAGTAATATGACCCGGAGAGACATGAGCTAGATCATAGCAAGTACGGATGCACGCCGTTACCCAGGACAAAATTCTCTGAGAAGAGACGGGTAGGCCTTTCATCCGATCTGCCACTGACACAAAAAGTTGGGCCATTTTGCGGAAGGGTCTCATTCGGTCAATGTAGAAGGCGAGCACCCTACGGATGTTGAGGGAATGCAACTGCTGCTCTCTATGAGCTGTATGGGGTTTGGGAAAGAAGACTGGGAGGAATATGTCCTGGTTGAGATGGAAGGCCGAGACTACTTTAGGGAGGAACGCTGGATGTGGACATAACTGCACCTTGTCTTTGTGGAACACCGTGTAAGGTGGGTCCATCATCAGAGCCTGAAGCTCAGAGTCTCTCCTAGCCGATGTGATGGCCACAAGGAAGGCTGTTTTCCATGACAAATATAGGAGCGAGCAGGTTGCCAATGGCTCGAATGGAGGAGTCGTAAGTCTCGTCAGGACCAAGTTGAGGTCCCAGGAAAGGGCGGGGTGTCATACTAGGGGGTATAGATGCTCCAAACCTTTGAGGAACCTCGAGGCCATAGGGTGGGAGAAGATGGAATGAGTACCTTCTCCTGGGTGGAAAGTAGAAATAGCTGCCAAGTGCACTTACAATGATGAGATAGTAAGGCCTTGCTTTTTAAGATACCAGAGGTAGTCCAATATAGAGGGAATGGGAACCTCCGTGGGTGTTACATTCAGTGTTTGACACCAGCAAGAAAATTGCTTCCACTTGGCCAAGTATGTAGACCGGGTGGAAGGTTATCTGCTACTCAGGAGTACTACTTGCACTGGGGCAGAGCAACGTAACTCCAACTGGGTTAACCATGCAGGAGCCATGCTGTGAGATGGAGGGATTGCAGGTCTGGGTGGTGAAGCCTGCCGTGGTCCTGCGTTATAAGATCCTGATGAGGGGGCAGAGGGATCGGGTTGGCTATCGAGTGGTCCAGCAACGTGGTGTACCAGTGTTGTTGGGGCCACGCAGGGGCGATCAGGATCAGGCTAGCCCTGTCCCTGCGGAGCTTTAAGAGAACCCTGTGCACCAGTGGGAAGGGTGGAAAGGCGTACAGCAGCTGGTTCTTCCATGAGATTAGGAAGGCGTCCGATATCGAGCCCGGGGTGAGACCTTGGAAGGAGCAGAACTTCTGGCACTTCCTGTTGTCACGGGAAGCGAAGAGGTCTATGTGCGGAAAGCCCTACTTCTGAAAGATGGAATGTAGAATGTCCGGGTGAAGTGACCACTCGTGAGACCGAAAAGATCTGCTGAGATGGTCTGCCAGAGTGTTCCAGACCCCCGGGAGGAACGATGCTACAAGGTCTATCGAGTGGGCTATGCAAAATTCCCACAATTGGATCGCCTCCTGACAAAGGGGGGAGGATCGAGTCCCTCTCTGCTTGTTTATGTAGCGCATGGCCGTTGTGTTGTCGGTAAGCACTGAAACACAACGACCTTGCAGATGTTGTAGGAACGTCTGGCATGCCAGGTGGACTGCTCTCAGCTCCCAGACGTTTATGTGCAACGCTAGCTCTTGAGATGACCAGAGGCCTTGTGTGCAACGATGGTCTAGATGAGCCCCCCTAGCCGAGAGACGACGTGTCCGTCGTTAGGGACGCTGAGGGCTGCCTCGGATGGAACGGCAGTCCTGCACAAACCAAGGAGGGTGTTAGCCACCAGTTGAGAGAGTCTAAGATGCTCTGAGGAATGGGGACCATCATGTCTATGGTATCTCTGCCTGGACGGTACACTGAGGTGAGCCAGGTTTGAAGGGGACACATGCGTAGTTTGGCGTGCTTGGTTATAAAAGTACATGCGGCCATGTGACCGAGGCGGCTCAGACAGGTGCGAGCCGAGGTCGTCGGAATGGTTTGGAGGCTCTTTTATAACTGAGACTAGTGCCTGAAACTGGGGCAGTGGCAGGCAGGCTTTTGAGAGTTTGGAGTCTAGAATTGCCCCAATGAATTCTATTCTTTGAGTGAGCACTAGAGTAGACTTCTCTAGATTGATCATCAGGCCCAGTCTCTTGAATAGGTCCGTGATGATGGCTACGTGCCTGGTGACCTGGGCCTTGGAGGTCCCTTGAATAAGCCAGTCGTCTAGGTAAGGAAAAACATGTATTCGCCGATGACGGAGGAAGGCAGCCACTACCGCCATGCACTTTGTAAAGACGCGAGGGGCTGTAGAGAGGCCAAACGGAAGAACTGCAAATTGAAAATGTTGGTGGTGCACCATAAACCGTAGGTACTGTCTGTGCGGGGGATAAATAGCAATGTGGAAATATGCATCCTTCATGTCGAGAGCAGCATACCAGTCTCCGGGATCCAAGGATGGGATAATGGTCCCCAGGGATACCATGTGGAACTTCAACTTCTTTAAAAACATGTTGAGTCCTCGCAGGTCCAGGATGGGTCGAAGACCTCCTTTTGTTTTGGGGATTAGGAAATATCGGGAGTAAAATCCCCTGCCCCTTAATTCCTCCGGTACCTCCTCCATAGCTCCGATTGAGAGGAGCGTACGAACCTCTTGCCAGAGGAATTGCTTGTGAGAGGGGTCCCTGAAGAGGGATGGGAAGGGGGGATGGGGGGGAGGGGGCGAAATAAATTGGAGGTGGTAACCAAATTCCACTGTGCGTAGGACCCAACGATCCGAGGTTAATTGGGACCATGCAGGGAGGAAGGAGGAAAGGTGGTTGAAAAACTGAAGGGGATCCTGGGGAAGGACTGGAGCTCTGCTCTCGGGTGCACCTTCAAAAGTTTGCTTTCGGGCCCGGTGCTGGTTTGGTGGGACCGGTATTGTGGCCGCCTTGGGACCCAGATTGCCGTCTGCAGTTCCCGCGACTGCGCCTTCTGCCAAAGTCTTGTTGTGGTCTAGGTGGGGGGTAAGCGTGCTGAGGCTGGCTACGGAAAGACCTTCGTTGGGTCTGTGGGGTGTGCATCCCAAGGGAACGCATGATCACCCGATTGTCCTTAAGACTCTGTAGCCTAGGGTCCATTTTCTGGGTGAAAAGGCCCTGGCCTTCAAACGGCAGGTCCTGGATGGTGTGTTGCAGTTCAGGAGGTAGACCTGACAATTGTAGTCACGAGATCCTCCTCATCGTGATTCCCGAGGCCACGGTTCTGGCCGCCGAATCGGCAGTGTTGAGAGAGGCTTGCAGGGAAGTCCATGCCACTTTCTTTCCTTCCTCCAGAAGGGCTTGGAATTCCTGGCGGGAGTCTTGTGGGACCAGTTCAGTGAACTTACCCACCGACTGCCAGGTGTTATAATCATATCTACTGAGCAGGGCCTGTTGGTTAGCCCCCCTAAGTTGGAGGCCCCCTGCAGAGCAGACTTTACGTCCCAACAGGTCCATCCGTCTAGCCTCCTCGATTTTGGGGCGGGGGCTTGCTGGCCATGGCACACTCGCTCATTGATGGATTGAACCACCAGGGAGCAAGGAGGAGGGTGGGTATATAGGTATTCGTACCCTTTGGAGGGTACCACGTACTTTCTTTCCACCCCTCTGGCCGTAGGAGGGACAGACGCTAGAGATTGCCAGATTGTGTCCGCTTTGGCTTGGATGGAGCGGATAAATGGCAAAGCTACACGGGTTGGGGCATCCGCCGACAGTATGTCTATTACTGGGTCTTCAACCTCCGGGACCTCCTCCACCTGGAGATTGATATTTAAGGTGACTCGCCTCAGAAGGTCCTAGTGAGCTCGGAGGTCGATGGGGGGTGGGCTCGATGAGGATGTACCGGCTACTGCCTCGTTGGGTGAAGAGGAGGACAACAGACCCAGTACGAGTGGTTCCCGTAGGGACTCTTGGTCAGGAGGTACATCAGGGTCCTGGAGGACCTGAGGGTCCAGTGCCTGAGGAGATTGATCTGTACCCGTTGGAGGGGGCGGCTAACAGTGGCCTCCGGTGCGTGATGTTCCAACAGGGTGGAACGTGATGGTACCGTGGGTTCGCCTTGGGCCTGGTGATACGCCCAAGGCGTCCAAAAGGACCACTGATGAGGACCTTGGTCTGGACCTTGAGCCTCATGGAGAACACGGCTGTGTGTCTCTGAATTGGCATAGGCGGCACTATCAGCGTGCGATGACTCAGACGCGTGCCGTGATGGCCATGGCGGGGCGGAGACCGTTTGAGGATGAGCCCTGTCTCTAGGGTACCGTATTTCGTGCCGCACCGGAGAGCGGTACCGGGATCCGTACTGGTACCGAGTGTGGGATCGGGACCTGTGACCAGCGCGGTGCCGGGAGGTCAACCGGGATCTTGACGCTCTATGATGAGAGTGGCTGCAGTGCGAACGGTGCCGGGAGCTGGACCAGTGCCTGGAGTATCGGTCCGGTAAGCGGGATCTCGAGTGGTGCCGCGAGTACGACTGGTACCGAGGAGATCAGTACCGGGACTGTGAGCGGCGCCTGGATCTGGAGCGGTGATGAGATCGAGAACGTTGGCGGGACCTCGATCTTGAGTGATGTCTGCCTGTGGTGCCGATGGAAGATGGTCTTACCACGGCAGGCTTGCCTGTCGATTGAATAACCCGCACCGGTGGTGCCGGGGGTTGAGGCAGGGCGGGCTCCGTTAACGCAATCAGTTCCCTCGCCATAGCAAATGTCTCTGGCGTAGTGGGAACGATAAGCTCTACCGAGGCATGTGCCGGGGAGCCGTCATGCATCTGACTTGACGGCTCTTACACAGCCGGAATCAATGGTGCGGGGATTGTCTGTGCCGCAGCAGTTACTGGTGCTGGGCGGCTCGACTTAGATTGCTGCTCAGACTGTGGTGCAGATAGTGGGGCCGCAGGAGCTTTGAGCTTTTTGGCACGCGGGGAGAGGGAGCGGTGCCGGGCTGGTGCCGAGATGTTTTCACGGTGCCGGTGAGGCACTTCTCCCCGGCACGGACTGTCCGGCAGCCGGTGCCGAAGGTGGAGGAGTGAGGGCTGCCTCCATTAGGAGCTGCTTAAGGTGAAAGTCCCGCTCCTTTTTCGTCTGCGGCTTTAACGATTTGCAGATCTGGCACTTGTCTGCAAGGTGAGACTCCCCCAAGCACTTGAGGCAGGAGTCGTGAGGGTCTCCTGTGGGCATCGGACGGTGGCAGGCCGAGCACGGTTTGAAACCCGGTGAGCCAGGCATGGGCCTGGGCACCGGGTGAGGGAAAGGGCTAATCCCCGACCCTCTGAACTATATACACTAACTACGTTTACGAAAATCAATTAACTAGAACTATAGAGAATAAACTATATACACAATAAGTATTAGAATGAGTGAAAAGCTAGGGAGGTGGAGATCAGCTAAGCCGCACTCCACTGTTCCAATGACCGACAAGGGCAGTAAGAAGGAACTGAGGAGCGAATGGGTCGGCAGGGGTATATATTTGGTGCCATAGCGGCGCCACGCCAGGGGGCGCCCAGCCGACTCACCGAGTGTTGCTAGGGTAAAAATCTTCCGATGGACGTGCAAGCGGCGCGCACATACCTAATTGGAATGGATATGAGCAAGCACTCGAAGAAGAACAAAGGATTGTCTACAAAAATTCTTGAGCTTTGCTGATGGCTCCAAATGTATCATCTTGGAAGCTGTGGAGATCTATGGTTGTTCACTTCTACTTAGTAACTCCTCTCAAACCTTTCTTATGGATGGGTCTCTCTCTGGATCATGGGACAGTGCTGGCAAGTGAAGACAGCCACAGAAAACTGGAGTTTTTGCAAAGACTAAAATTTAAATTTCAGGCTGCCAAAAACTCTGTGATCCAGAGCTGATCAGCAACAGATTACTTTAAACGTAAGGAAAACAACTACAAATGTTATTTATCATATGGATGAAAAGGTTAGGACATATGCCATACTCAAAGTATGGTCATTATAGCAGAAGTTGAGCTTAATTTCTCAATGTCATATATTTACTATATAAAAGCAAAGTCAGATGGGAATCCAAATACGAACGTATGAGATGTCTAAAGGCTGTCACAAATTGCATTTGCTGAATAAGATTTTTTTTTTTTTGAGGAGATGGGGTGGCTTTGCGAGGTCTAGGAAGAAAGGAGACATGGAGATTTGCATAATTTATGGTTCTGGAACATACATCTATGCTAAAAAAGCCCTCTAGAATGCTCCTTCTCGATTTCAATAATTAGCTTCCATGAAAAGTCATTAGTATAGTATTTAATGACTAGATTCTTATACAAATTTAAAAGACATCAAATTACTAGGGATTCCCAATTCCATCCAGCCTTTTGCATTTGGTAATACAGCAAAACTGCAGAAAGGCTGTCTTCTAACTATTCACCCATTTAATGCAGCATGGAGGAAATCCAAGAGTAAACTGCTGACAGCTTTACGGATGCCTTCCATCACAGAGGTGACGTAACATGGACAACACACACACAAAGTTATTGACATAAAAGTATATGGTTTGAGATAGTTCCTTCTTCCCTAACTTGTAGGCCAAATCCTAAAAGTACAGAGTCCAAGCCACTGGGCTGTGCACTGAGCAAGTGGTGCTGAGGAATCCTCAGCCTCACTCTGTAGTATCTAGTGTGCACCTACTACTATTAGAGAGCTGGGGTGGGAGAAAACAGGACAGTTTACTGCCTGCCATTCCTCAAAACATGGGAGTTAAATAACAAAACTGACCCAGTGTAAATTGCAAACCCAGTGACCAGGTCTATATATACTGCTCCACTGGCCCATATACAAACCCTTCTGTCTTGCCACAGAGGTTGACCCTATAACACATTGGGTAATGCAGAATTTCCTGGCATGGCTTTTCTGTCTCCAAGTCTCATGTAAAGAAGAGTCACTGTCTATTTAAGATGACTGCATCTTCAAAATCAAAACCAAACACTTTTTGCACCATTTTTTTCAGGGTAGTTAAATATTCAAATGCTCTATGTTCTGGCTCCCGTCCTTAATTCACTGCATCCAGGTCAGAAAATGTCTGCCTGTAGCAGCAGAGAAGACTGAAGGGAGGTGGAGCTCTATTCTTCACTTCCCTCTCCTCCAGAAAGAGGAGGAAAGTCATGTACAGACAGGCTAGTAGGTATCCACCCTCTTACTCCCCAATCCGTTTGCTCAAGGGGAAAATGGAGTGTCTTTGTACTGATTAGACTGGTGTTCAGCTCCTCAAACTCATATTGCATATGCTGTGGTCTGACAAGCTTTGGCTTGAACAATGGATGATATAAAAACACATGCTCATTATATGATGAGAGTGAAATAAGGTACAATGAGATTGTTTTGAGACTGTCTGCTCTAATGCTAAGACTTTGCACTGATTAAAAAAATTGTACGTTTTGATTGATGACATGAACACCAGGACATTTCAAAGATCCAAAAGAAGTTAATGAGACACTAGTCAATAAAAGAAAAAACAGGATTAGCCTGGTAAAAGTGGGATGTATAGTCACTCAGTGTTACCAACTCTGCCAAGTTTATGACAAGTCTTGTGATATTTGGCGTTTTTTCTTAAAACTCCAGCTCCTGGAGGTAAGCAGTTACATGAGAATCACAGCTTTTTTTTTTTTTTTTAAAGTAATTTTCTAGCCCTTATGGTTGCAGAGAAAAACCTGATAATGTGATCTGAATGCATCCTAACAGCTCAGAAACAAGAAGGCAAATAAAAACAACTCAATTTAAAAAATAAAAAAAGTAATAAACCTCATCAATTTTAAGCTTGTCTCATGATTTTTGAATGCTTAAGTTTGGCAATACTGGTCAACTTGTGTGTTTTGGCTTCACAGAAGAGATGAATGTGGGTACAAACATTTAAAATTAAGTAAAGAGCAGAGTCAGACTCTACTGCTCACATGGAAGGGCACGTGTCATGTACAGGTGCACTGAGCTGGATTGGATTGGTGCAGCAAGCATGTATGTACCAACAAGCCAGCATCCAGCTTTCACAGTAGGCTGGGGTGCTCAGCAGTAGTTCACAGCTCCAGAGGCATTGCTGAGTGTACACTGACGGTACGTCTCCAAGCAGATGGTACTTCTACACTGCATTTTAGAACCCATACCAGTGAGTCTCAGAATCCGGGTCTACAGATTTGAGGGGCTTGTGCTATGGTGTTAACAGCAATTTTGACATTGTGGCTTGGGCTGGAGTTTGGGCTCTGAAACCCTCACACTCCTCCCTGGGGCTTCAAACCTTGAGCTCCTGCCCAAACCTCTACACAGCTGTTACTAGTGCTGTAACATCAGCCCCACGAGCCTGAGCTTGCAGACCTGAGCTCTGAGACTCTCTGCCATGGGTTTCACAGCATGGTGTAGATCAGAGGTGGGCAAACTACGGCCCGTGGGACCATCCTGCCCAGCTCCTGAGCTCCCAGCCCGGGATGCTAGCCCCCGGCCCCTCTCCTGTTGTTCCTACTCCCCAGCAGCCTCAGTTCACTGTGCTGCCGGTGCAATGTTCTGGGCCGCAAACTCCTGGGGCAGTGCAGCTGCAGAGCCGTGGCCTGACCCGGTGCTCTGTGCTGTACAGTGGCATGGCTGGCTCCAGTTGGGTGGCACAGCTGCCTGTCCTGGTGCTCTGGGCAGCGCGGGGTGGGGACAGGGGGGGTTGGATAGAGGGCAGGGAAGTTCACGGGGCTGGTTAGGGCGGAGGTGTGGATAGGGGTCAGGGAGGTCAGAGGAAAGGGAACAGGGGGTTAATGGGGGCAGTCAGGAAGGAGGGGGGTTGGATGGGGTGGCAGGGGTTCTGGGGGCAGTCGGGAAGGAGGGGGGTTGGATGGGGTGGCAGGGGTTCTGGGGGCAGTCGGGAACAGGGAGGGTTGGATGGGGCAGGGGTTCCAGGGGGGCACTCAGGAATGAAGAGGAGGAGTTGGATGGGGCAGCAGAGGGTAGCGGGTTCAGACGTGGTCAGGGGACAGGGAAGGGTGGATGGGGCAGGAGTCCGAGGGCAGACATCCGGGGGAGAGAAGAGGGGGGAGTGGGATAGGGGGTGGGGGCTGAAACATGCCTGGCTGTTTGGGGAGGCACAGCCTTCCCTAACCAGCCCTCCACACTTTTCAGAAACCCGATGTGGCCCTCAGGCCAAAAAGTTTGCCTGCCCTGGTGTAGACATACATACTGTCTCTCACATGTCTGAGAGAGTTACATTTTGTCCTAATCAAAGTGATTTTTAAAATCTTTATGAAGGTTTCTTTGAAAAGTGCTTACCACACATTGCCAGTAATTAAATTCTCAAAGTTAAATACTGACTTTTAAGTTAATTAAAAAAAATAGTCATTGAGTTACTGTAAATGAAGGCAAGACATCATCTGAAACTAGCTAACTATTTTAAATACCAGTTCTCCTAAGAGCAGGATTTTTTAAACTTTTTTAAATTAAATGCCCTTGTCCCCCAAGATCTAAGGCAAAGATTTTGCATGTAGGGGAAAAAAAAACACAGCAAATGTTTACTGCCAAGTTATCATCATTTGAAAAAAGGAGCTTCCTAGTAGAAAAACAGACACACAATGGTACCACCAGGTGTCACTACAAGAAATACATGAAATGCAACAAGACTACGACAGTGCTTGGCCTCAATAAGTAAATCATTTATTATGAAAACAGAAACTGCATTACTTTGTGCAACTAACTGTTAAACTTTTAAAAGTGGCTGGACCAGAATTCCCCAAACTGGTATCGTGTATGTGTCACTAGCTTTATTTCCAAGACAGAATCACAGTGCCTACAGGATTTTGGAAAGCTACTGTAAATAAGATAAAGGGTCCTTTCCTCTTTCCTCAGGTGCACTGCTGGCTTCCTCTTTCCCATTATAATTGGCAGTGTAACAGGGCATGACAACATTCCAAAAGATTAGAGTTCAAAGATCAGTATTTACCTGAATTTAAATATGTTAATTGTGCACTATGGATTGATAACACACAAGGAAAAGATTAGCAAACAAAACCATGAATGACTGAGAAAGATGAAGGCATGAAGTACTGACAATTAGGATGAGAAGTGAGGACTGCATGCACAAGTATGAGGGCTCAGACACTGGGGAGTAGATGAAAAGAAAAAAGGCAAATACAGTAGGTGAAAATGGGGCTTACTTGATGCATATGAAAGAGATTTATGCAGGAAATATGAAAGGGAAATAAATTATATATATAAAAATATAAATAAAAAAATCAGGAGATATGAAAAAGATCCAGCTATGCAGAGTTGGTAAAGAGCCAGACCTTCAGCTCAAGTAAATGAGTGTAGCTCCACTGAAATTACAAATCTGCAGCCCCTTGCAATATTCTAGTCAAATTCCAGAAGCGTAAAGGAACTCTGGTCTTAAAAACTTAAACTATAAGTCTAAGGCACTCTGCAGATGTCAAGCTGGTAAAACTTCAGCCCACAGCTATGAATTCCTTGAAGTGACAGTAAGAAAATAATGTATTCATTTTTGCAGAAAGGTAGCAAGCAATGAAGAGGATGTGACCAGCCATCTGTCATATGGGCACTGGAAAACATTTACACCTACATAAGGGATCTCACTAACTCAAGTTCCCCACAAGCCCCCAAATGTCTAATATGTGGCCATTTCAGAGACTTCCAACATACTGCTGCATAATTCAACACAATTTATAGCCTGTAGTGAAGAGAGCTTTAGTAGCAGCAGGGATAATTCAGGTCAAGACTGGGGTACACTGGTAGAGCTATGCAGGTAATCTCACAGTGCAGGCAGGTAATATACATCTGGCTCAAGGCCAGGCTATTACTGTCATCTGCATTAGTTCCATGAGAATTAAGTGAAAGAGAGCAAAATATCTACTCTCGTAAATAGAGAAGGAAATGGAAAAACCCAAGAATTTAGAGGAATATAAAGTGAGTGTAGTAAATACAAAAGTTCCCGATAGGATGAAAATTATGTTTTTGTTTAGCTCGGGCTGCCTAAATGCAGGATAATTTAAGTCATTTAAGAGTAAATCCTAATGACAATAGACAAGTTCAGCAGTATAATGTCTTTAATTTTAAAGATGCAGGACAGCGAAGCTAGAGTGTACAAATGCATACATGGACAAGGGAACATCTGTGTCAGTTCAGCCTAAAACAGTCACAAAACCTTTGACATGAGAAAGAGGTAACAAAGAGCAATAAGATGAGTGAGAAGCAAAATCTTAGAGTAGTAGGAAGTTCAGATGGATTACACATTCATTCATAACTTGAGATTAGTTTTCACATATCAATTATGTATGCCATTAGAACATTAAATATGTAGTTAATCATAAAATGATGCAATCAGAGTCATGTTCTATCAAAATAGAGTTAACATTTTTACATGCAATTACAGAATTTCCCCCACAAAAAGATATAAAGTACAGAAACACAGACTCTGCATTAGTGAAGAATGTGATTAAGTTGCACTTACAGCAGAGAACAATTTTGAAATATCGTTAAACCATTGCTAGGATTTCTCACACAGAACCACGTGTGCCAGTACTTTGGAGTTCATCTATTATATAACACTACATTTCCCTTTGTAGTCACTGTATAGTTAATACAATTAAAGATCTTACTAAAATCTTGCAAAAGATGTAATGGAGTTTGAAGGACAGTTAGTTCACTAGTGAGAACCAACACCATTTTCAATCATGTAAAGATGAGTCACAATCCTTTCTAAGAGTAACACTTATTTTTATTTGATGTAAATTATTGTATTTGTACAAAGCGGTAGAATGACAAGATTTTAAGAGCTAAATAATTGTCAATGACCAAATTATGTTTTCTTCTTTATTTCAGGGCTGTCAAATTACTGGTGCAATTACAGATAATTAATTCCTCTGTTATATGATGGAGTTAGATTATGTTTATTAGTAGGAATGAAGAAAACTAGCACATAAAATACTTAAGGGTAACTGAGTATATAAATTTTCCTCTAAAAGTTTCTCTAATCTTTTAAAAACAATATACAGAGCTAACACAGAAGGTTTGTCCTGTCTTCCCAATAGAATCAATTTCTTTCTGCAGTGTTAACTACTGTAGTTCTGTGGTGTATGAGCAAAAGGAGAGAAACAATAACCACATGTAGAACAATAAACTATATTCTTCATAAATACAGTCCAAAGTATATATGAAGACATGCATCTTGGACATTTTTTCCATAGGTCTGCCACTTGGTGATTCTGGAATCCACAAATGGGACTAATGGCCTTGTATACCACTCTCCCTCTTATCTTTAATCACAGATGACATATATTGGGCAATGGAAAAATCAGAGAAAAATATATAAATGTTAATATATTTGTGTATTTTTTTAAAATGTGTTTGTTGGAATAACTTCATGAGATCCTTCTTGAGGAACCAGAAGGGGCAGAAATCATACAATGTTATTTCAGCATAGGCAAAGGGATCATATAAGGATATTTGCATGCCAAACACAACTATAGGCAGCAAGGTGATCATGTTAATGACTTCTTTTAAGAAAAATCTAATTGAGGCCGCTCTTTAGCGGCCTCTCTTTCCATATTACCCTGTGTATGTCTGTGTAAACAACAACTCACCATGGATCAAAGGTAGTTTGTCTTTTTGAGTGGTTTGTCACGGTGCTGCTGTCTGCTGGTAGTGCACTAACTCTGTTTGACACAGTGTTTTCAAGGAATGTGCCCTCTGGACGTGGAGATGGCACTGCAAGAAATACCAATAATCAGAACCCATCAGAACAGCTGGTTGGCTCCAATGACCTTTAAATAGATCTCTAGATAGCTACTGGAGACCTCCATATATAAATGTACTTCATTTAAAGAATCGATTTTGTTCTTTAGTAAATCAAACAACAGATTTGAATTTAGGTCTCTAGAGATTAAAGGCTAGTATACCAATGCAATGTACCATAATTAACATTTTGTATTTAGAACACTTCTAACAGTTAAAATGGACACGATAGCATGTGCATGGTACAGACTGGGAAAGAAAGTTTTCTGAACACAAAGACAGTTCATTAAATATGTCCTTGTGTGTTGTATATTGCTAAATGTGATCAGATACCTAGGTGATTAAAATGGTATATAAACTCTGATAAACTCCTTAATTTCACTGAGTTTATTTTTTCCCCAATACCCATGTAAGCAAATTGTCTTGTGCTCTGCAAAGTATTATACTATGTATGCCTTGTGAATCAGCAAAAGGTAGTATTTGCAAAAAATACTTTGTAGATATGCACTGTAGTAAAAGAGATAAACCAGAAGGACTCTATAGACTTAGTACTAGCTTGGTGTATTTTTTTCCAGTCACCTTTTTTACTTGTTCTTGCATAGATCAGAATATCCTTCTTAGTGCTATGATTCTACTGTATGTTAAAACATTGGTTAATTGTGTAGGGCACATTGCAAAACTACCTCTGTAAAAGCTGCCAACTCTTCTGGGAATAGGGTCATTATACAGAAGTCTATTTTCTTTACTAGAGACTCCATCCTCTGGGTGCGGATCATGATATGTTCCACCCTAAGCCAAAGAAAAAACATCTATTAAAAACAAAGGATGACACTTGTACTGTTCTTCCACGAGATGTTACAGCATAAAATCCAGCCACAGTTTACCTTTTGTTTTATGAACCGTTGCTAAAATGAAACCCAACACTATGCAATAACGATTGGATTTTGTTTATAAAAAGACAAGGCTGGCATTAAAAAAATATTTGCCCCAAAGGCATGATATTTTGGATTTGAAAGTGACTCAGACCTCAGACTTTTGCCGTGAATGAAATGAAGTTGTAACGTCTCTGGAAGAATCTTTAACTGCAGATCTTGTTAGATTCATCTCTGGTGGGATCTGGTCACTCTGTCGATAGCAAATTTAAAAAAGCAAATAGGAAAACCATGTGATTTATGATATGTGCAATATTATATATCATTAGCTCTTATTATGTATATTATGGTAGTGCCTAGAGGCCCCATTGCTAGGCACTGCACATAACAAGCAGCCACAGTTCCTGCCCCAAAGAGCTTACAATCTAAATAAAGATGAGAAAAAGTGAAAGTATTGTTATTTCTGTTCTATGAATAGGGAAATGAGATAAAGAGATCCTGATTTAGGAAAGCATTTTAAAGTCCAGGTCTATTTAGGAAAGTCCTTATGCATGTACTTTGATTTCACTGGGATGTAACCATTTGACTAAAGTTAATCAGGTGCTTGCAGGGCTTTTTAGAATAAGGGCCAGAGATTTTAAGTGACTTATTCATAGAATCATAGAATATCAGGGTTGGAAGGGACCTCAGGAGATCATCTAGTCCAACCCCCTGCTCAAAACAGGACAAATCTCTAGGCTTGTTTGTTTGTTTGTTTGTTTTATAAACCCCAGTTCTCTAAATGGTCGCCTCAAGGATTGAACTCCTAGCCCTGGGTTTAACAGGCCAATGCTCAAACCAGGACTTGCCCATGATCACACAAGAAATCTGTGATGGAGTCAGGAACTGAAGCCAGATTTCTCAGGTCCCAGTCCAGTGCTTTAATTAACTACAAAACCACCAAAAGGTATTTCTGACTAGGGCTGGGTCAGTTTCTACAGTTAGTTTTGAATTCACTGATCATTGTGGGTTCTAGAGATCAACTAAAACATCACTGCATTCTGCTTAGAAGAGGCATTGTGCAGAGTCCTGCACACCAGGTTAAAGTCTTAAATTGTCCAAAGCCAGTGAAAGTAACAACATTTTTGCTCAATCTGTCCTATAAAGCTTTTTATAAAATAAGCACAAAATTGCAAACCCAGATTGCTACACACTAGATGTGTTTAAATGGGAAGAAATACTGGAAGGAATTTTCAGGACTTTTGGAGTGATTACAAATATGGAGAGGAATACACGCAATCACCAAACAGGTGTTTTGGTTGGTTAATTTTGATAGAGCAAGGCTGCCACCCCACTCCGTACATTGCTTTTCTTGAGGCTATGGGACAACTTGCTGGGAGGAAGGAGTGAGCAGATGACAAGTGGTGTTGCATGTCAATCAGCCTCACAGTAATGGCAGTCAGTCACCAGGAACGGATTAAGGCAGAGGCACTAGAGGCTCATGCCTAGGGTCCCAGGTTCTGGAGTTATGTGATTACACTAGAATCTTAGCTTTCATTGGGAAAATAAAGTCTCTGGCTGTTATGGTTGTGAAAAAAATTTGATAATGTGACCCAAGTGTAACCAATGGAGCAATGCTTGCCCAACAGCCTGAAATAATAGCTCTTGGACAGGTGAGCTAACAAATGTATCTCAATGGAGGTATTAACTCTAAGACCTGCTGCTGTGGGGTGTGAGGAACTGCCAGGACAACTTCAGTAGAGGACTGTATGTGTATCAGGAGAGAAAAGTGCAGAGGGCTCTGCTCATTCACCCAAATACCTCAGCAGTCAAGCTGTTGGTACTGGTGGGGGTGGAAGCGGGGGAGACATCCCGCTGCCACCCCTGCCTCTCCACAGGAGAAGAGGGGCCTCCTGATGCCATTCCTGGTTGGGGGAGAAGGAAACTCTGTGCTGCTGCCCCAGTTTCTCCAAGCACAGGAAGAGCCACAGTCTTGGAGTGAGGCCACAGGGAAACCCCTGTGCCATGATGTACCTCTGGCCCCCAATTGCCAGAATCTGCTTGGACCCAGAAATTTACCACCAATTAAGTCCTGATTTGGAAAGATGTTTAGCCAGACCCTGTGAGAAGAGATAACCAGATGACACCCCCACCACTGGTGGGTTGGTTAGATCCTTAGTAATATTTAGGATGTGAATTTAAGGTTCCTGCTATTGACTCCCCCCAGGTTATTAATTTCCTTCCTCATCTCATTTTCCTCTTGCTTATTTCCTTCTATCCTGCCATCTAGCTAATAAAATCTGGTTTAGTCAGCCCGGATAGGTATATCCTGCAATGCTGCTGTTACCAGAAAGGTAAGCTAAAAAATATGCCTTAAACTACAGTGCAATTCTGCTAAAAGTTTGCAAGGCACTAAAATGCCTGTAAAGTTGCTTCTTGTTTGATGTACCTGTGATTTTTCAGCAGTTAAACTGCAGGTGAGAGAGACAGAAAATGACATTTATCTTTCCTATTCTTTTGCGCTCTCGTGTTCATCTTTTAAAACAAAAACACAAAATAAAAACAAATATCCACCCAAAAAGTAGACTTAAACAACAATCCAAAAGCTACTGTCTAAAACCTGACTTTCTTCTTCCCACCAAAGGGCTTAGTGACATTTAAAAGACAGTCAAGCAAGGAATTTTCCCTTTAAACAGACCTTGTACAGCTAACAGGAAGAGGAAAGGAAATTGCTAAAAGGAAATTCAGAAAACAGAGAGAAAGAGAGAAGGTGGGGGAAGAGAAAAAATGAAAATTTGATAAAGTATATAAAACAAATTTGTGCTCAACTCAGCTTTTGAGCAAAAAGCTTTGGGGAGCAGTTCTTTTAATACAGAGCACAGGCTTTCCTTTAACTAAAATACAGTTGACCTGACCACGCCACTCCATCTAATCCCCCACCCCCTGACATTTTGGAAAAAAATTACTTTATACAATCAAAACTGCATGAATTCTAACTAGTTTTGTCAACTCTCTGAAAACAAACAATAGTTTAAGAGAGTTGAGAATTTACAAACTTCCTGACATTCAATATCCTTTTTCCTTATGACAATTTTCTGACCGTAACAGTTTACAAATCCATTTTAACTTTATCTTAGTATTGCACCTCGATATAGGGGGAAGAGCAGGACAGAGCATAAAAGGTATTTAATTCTTACTTTGGATCAATATGTTCAAACCTAGGCTCCTAAATCCATATTTAAGCATGCAAGTAAAAATTGCCAGATTTTCAAAAGATAATGGGCACCATTACGTTCTATTAGCATCAGGGAGATGTATGAGTGCTCAGCAACTCAGAAAAATGAAGCCACTTCATTCCTTTACACCTTTACTTTGCCTAAATATGGATTTAGAAACCTTACTTGAGATATTCAGGGTTGAAAATGTTAGCCTTAAGAGACAAACACATAGAAAATGAATTAGAAACTGCTAAGTCAGACAGACATTCCTAACTAAGCCAAAATGAATCAATGCAATAGAGATGGAAGGTACAACATTCTTCCTAACTATGCATTTGTCAACTGGTTGTCAAAAGACAAAAATGATTTGATAATTACACTCAATGTCTTCACACAATGTGAAATACCATTAAAATTACTTATTGAATTAACATTCACTACAATAAGACTCACTGTAAAAAGATACTATTAAATCACAGAATAAAAATATAAGCTAGCATTAGGAAGCACCCTGTCACTGAATGGTGGAAACTACTGCTCTGTTTCAGTAACCATTATACCGACTGCGTGATCATGAACACAACCAGCTTAACTGAAATGCAAGCTGGAAAATGAGCACACACAGGGGAAATAAAACCTAGTTTTGCAAAGCATCTACTGCAGCACCATTTTAAATGTTACTTTTCTTTTAAAAGTTGTCATGCCTGGCAACAAGAAGGGCTTCTCCTACTGCAATCATGTCTGAGAAGATGTTGCAAGTATACAAAAACTTGTATTAATAGGATTTCTAGAAAGAGGGTTGTATTACTTTAAGAATTAGTGCATTGGCAAATATTTCTCTCAGAGATCCAACACGCCCAGGAACAGAGAAACATTCAATTTATAGACCATTAGGAATGCCTAACTGATGGCTCCTTACTTAGCAAGCAAAGAGTGAAAGATACAGAAAGAGGTAGTATGGCTGGGAAGCATCATGGCATGGAGGGACAAGCATCAGGTGGTTCCATGGTTCGCCAATGTCTTGCTGGGTGGTGGTAGGGAATTCATGACACCTTTCTGTTTCACTTTCCACCTCTGTAAACTAGGAATCCTCATCTTACCTATGTACCTGCCTGAAAAGTGGGCTGGGAAGACTAATAAGTCAATGTTTGTGAAGTGCTCAGAACACATGAAATGGTCAATAAATTCCAACTACTATTATTAGATACTGTGTAATGGGGAATCAAGCACAGCTTAGAATAACTATGCAAGCAAATACATCTCAAATAGCTGGATATGCATGATTACGTGGTACAGAATTTTAAAAATAGCTCTAGCCCAGATATTAAACTTTATGCTGTCCCCTCAGCTGATAGTTCAGCAGATGGCTAAGGATGGCAATGATTAAACAGGAATGAAAGGGTAATTTCATTAGATATTGGAATTGACACAGATGCATGAAAAAGTTTGTCTAATTTCATGCCATCCTTGAATATATTCCTAAACCTTTCTATTACAAGTATTTCATAGATTCACATATTTTAAACTCAGAAGGGAACACCATGATCATCTAGTTTGATCTTCTGCATAACACAAGCCAAAGAACCTCCCCCAATAATTTATGCATCAAGCCCATAACTTTTGTCTGAGTTCCACACAGCTTTTAGAAAGATATCCAGTCTTGACTTAAAGACTTCAAGTGATGGAGAATCCACCATATCCTTAGGTTATTTGTTCCATTGGTTAGTTACCATCACTATTTAAAAAGTGTGCACCTAATTTCTAGTCTGAACTTGTCTAGCTTCAGCTCTTAACAACTGGATCTCTTTAGGCCTTTTCCATTGGTTTGGAGATCTCTTCCCCATGTAGGTTCTTGCAGACCATGATCAAGTCACTTCTTAACCTTCTCTTGGATAAACTAAATAAACTGAGCTTGTTTAGTGTCTCACTATAAGGCATATTTTCTAGACCTTGAATCATTCTTGTAGCTCTTTTTGGAACCCTTTCAAATTTGTCAACAAATTGCACAGCATTTTTAAATTCCCCTAGAATTCACCATGCTGCTTATATTTACAGGTACTTAGGTGAAATAGTCATTGTATGTAAGTACTTCTCTTTGTCCCATA
Organism: Gopherus evgoodei; assembly: GCF_007399415.2. Lineage (NCBI taxonomy): Eukaryota > Metazoa > Chordata > Testudines > Testudinidae > Gopherus > Gopherus evgoodei. Next base: position 140,157,392 of record NC_044322.1, on the reverse strand, counting down.
TTACTGTCCAACTTTGCAAAAATCCCCAAGAACAGTATTAAGTTTTGAAAAAAAAGATTTTGGGACACATTTTGTATTGATTTACAACCCTATGTTTACTTTCACTGAAGTCAATAGGACTAAGAATCAAATCAGCACAGAAGCTGGCCCATTCTTTGGAGAAGATCCATAATACACAAATTAAGGCTAGACTACAGTCTCCACAGAGAGATACCATAACTGCGAAGTGCATAACCAAAATAACCTCAGCTCACACTGACAAGAAAGGGGCAGTGTAAAAGCAGAGTGAGAGGAGATGGTTCTGCATAGAGTATGGTAAATTATCAAGCTCAACAGGTGGGTTTGTGACACATACAGGGATCACCATTGAGAGTTAGCATTTAACAACAATTCCTACACTATGGTCTCTCTCATCCCCCAGTTATTTATTACATTAGGCGTACATGGACACTGTAATTGATAAGTCTGAAAGGCTGCACAGGTGATGGCCACTCAAGTATGTACCCAGGGTCTTTGGCAGGCAGGGCTATTTCGTGGAGCCAGCTGTGCCTTCACTGGTACTGTTACTCAAGCTAGCTAGATCAAAGCTAGCTCGGGCAGATCTACACGGGCTGCAGTCACACCTCCCAACTGCAGTGCAGATATACCCTTAGCGTAGAGAAATACTGCCGTATCTCAGATACCGTACTGTCACAACTGCTAGCAAAAAGCTGACTTTTTAACCATGACCACTGTGTCAATAAACTCATGCTGCAGGTTGAGTGACAGAAAATCTCAATTCAGAAATGTTTAAGATTACTATTTACAGCAAGGCATGCTACAAAATCCAAATACGGAAAGTTAATTAAGAAAAATAATCTAGTAAAAATTACATCAGTTAGCATAAACACTGGTTCAGTGACCACTTATCAAATCACATTATTTTACACCACTTGACTGTTCTCACATTTTCAGTATTTTACTAGAAGTGACTGGATGCTTCATTGATGCCCAAATTTTTAAAAGTGCCCTCTTATTTTGAATGGTGGATACCTCAGCACCTCAGAAAATCCAACCTCCCTTCTTTTGAAGAAAAAAAAAGAACAAACAAAATTAGAGGCCACTTTTGGCCATCTGAGCCTACATGCATGCAAGAAATACAGAGAAAAAAAACTTTTTCAATAGTAAACATTTCAAACTAACCCTATTAGTATCTTCTGTACAGTCTTCCCGTGAAGAGCCAACAGATCGTGTGAGTGACCTATGCTGCACCTGTGGAGATAACAGTTGCAGGCTGTTTGCTCTGGCTGCCATCCCCTGCCCTACGCTTAAGCCACCCTCTGAGCCCTTGGACCTCACTCTGTCTCGGCTCACATACATGGAATGTCTATGAGGGCGCTGCTGTGAGGAAAAGGGACTTGTGTAACCTAGACCATATGAAAATGATTCATGTGGGGCAGATAATGAATGTGAATGGCTTCCATCCATGTGATCTGGCAATTTCAACTCTTCCATGGTTTTGGAATGTCTTGTTGGCGGTCTTCGGGAATCCAGGGTACCATCACTTCGGTTATTCCTGCCCGAAGGACTGAGTAAAGTTCTATTGTCACTGTGCCGGGGAGGAGTAGGACTGGTAGGAGAGTTCAAGTCCAAGCAGCTTGATGGAAAATACCTACTGCTGTTTGGTTCCACAATTTGAGCCCTGGCCTCAGAAAGATTACCCACAGATTTGGAATCTGTCAGAACCCCATGAGTCTTTGACTTTGTCCGATAGGAGGGACTCTTTGAAGACTGGGGAATAGTATCAATGTAGCTGTGGCGACTATGTTTCTCACTTGGCTGCAGAGTGCCAGTTTTGTTTTGAGAAGTTTCCATAAATGAGTGCCGGTTCTGCTGAGATCTGGTGTTTGACTTCAGATATTTTGTACCTGGACCATCAGAGGCTTTTGGGTCCAAATTAAAATCAAATTCCGTTTTTGTCCTTGATTCCTTTGGACTGAGAAGATGTGGTATGTTGTTATTGGCTAGATCCTTGTTGCCAGATCCAGGTGGGTTGCTTGGTTTTTTTGTATGCATTGGACTGTGTGCAGCTGCAGGAAGATTTCCATTTAGAAAGCTTTCATTTGCTGGAAGAACCTCTTCTCCTCTTTGCAGTCCAGCTCCTAGAGTCTGCATATCCTTGCTATTCGATCTGTGATGTGACTGCACAGCAGAGCTTTTGCTGGCTTGATTTCTACATTAAAAAGCATATGAATAAAGATTAACACAGTACCATACATATTAATATATTAATAATGCCCAACTTCAATAAAATACACTCATTTCTAAATGGAGTACTCAATTCAAAACTGAGAGCTAATTTAACTGCGGTGATTTAAATACTGCAAATTAGGCACCAGGAATTCCACCATCCCAAATCCCTACAACAGATATATTTGCAAGTGTAGCTGGTAAGAAACAACAATGTATTATGTCCTGAGAGCCAAATTTTTGCTTCTAATTCGTACAATTAGTTAATAACAATACATGTTCAAACTTAACTTATACATTTCAACAGCAGCTTTGAATCCTTTCAATATCTACAGTGCTAATAATGTAAATGTGGGGGGAGATGAATAGCTATGTTCTGGTGAAACTGTTCTTGAGTACATCTTACATATCAGATATAACAGTTATTTAAATGTACAAGGTGAAGTGTCACATCAGTACTGTCAAATAATGGATAGGCTGAAAAGGTGATACAATTGTTTGCATAAAAATTGTAACTGGTTATTTCTATCCTTTTTATGCTTATGATTTTAATAGTAATGCTTTCATTACATAGTTATATATTTTACATAGGGTTATAATAATAACTTCAACAACCTTAAACTAACTTTTTTTAAAATATAAGAAATAGAAGGAATCCTGAAAACTTTAATCATGATGATATGGGAGATTCTGTGCAGTGGGCACAAAGTTTTTTGGGGCTAGATCTCTCTCTTCCACATCACGCCTTCAAAGGTGCACAAGAACAGCAGAGGAGATCTCCTAGGCATCTATAAGAACAATAGAGTTTCTCTCCTGCACATTGCAGATGATTTACAGAAGATTAATTTTGTTGTTCCAGATCTCATAGTGAAGATAATAGGTGCTCAATTTCAGTGGATCATACGAGGCGTGCAAGAGAAAAGGCCTAAGTCCGAAGATGGTCTAAGATCCAGAGGAGATCAGTCACTGCTCTGCATACCTTTGGAGTGGTGCCACTAGGGAAGATGCCTATTCTCTAGAACTCCTAGTGTCAATCACAACAAAGGACCCTGCTTTTGACTGGAGCTCCCTCATTCCTTCATCCACCTGCTCCATCTATCTAAAGGTCTGAAATATAAAATGCTATGCATGCATTCTTACACATTGGTATATAATGTCTATTTTTATCTAGTACCTTCCACAATAGAGATAGAAGCATTTATGGAATTAAATGCTTATAATGCGGTTTATTTTTTTAATCTCTTTCACTTACAAATAAATTAGATTTACATGATCAAACTTTTGAGAGAGAAGGACTGATCAATATCATATTATAGGGCTATTTAAAAAAGTAGACGAGTCCTTTATTCACAAAAAATAATTAAAAAGGTCTTTTTTTTAAACAATAATTCAGATTTCTAATTTAATAGTTGAATTTGCTTACAATATTCACACAAATTGAATCATAACCTAAGAGTGTCCACAACCTACCTAGGCAATTTGTTTCAGTGCTTAACCACCCTGGATAGTTAGGAAGTTTTTCCTATTGTCCAGTGTAAACTGCTCTTGCTGAAATTTAAAGCTCCTTGTCCACCCTGAGAGATTGAGAATAATTTTCTCCTTCCTCCTTGTAACAACCTTTTACGTTGGTGCAATAAAAGATATTACCTCACCCACCTTGTCTCTCTAAAATCTCAGAAGTCTATACTTGATATATGTGAAATGCAATTTTTCAGAGGCTTATGTGTTGGCCAAATTTGGGTCGATTTTCAGGGGAACAACAAAAGGCACATCCCTGTCACAAATGCCACTCATCTGCCAAATTTTAAGTCCCTGCTCCAAGGCAATATTTTTTAACATGGGCAAATCCTAGGCTCATTTTCAGAAACGGCTGAACCATTTTTGCTGATTTTTTCAAAAACACCTAGAAAGGAAAGTTTCAGCTTGAATAGTTGAAGTTTGACAAATTTGTAAAGCAACTGAAAATAGTGACTTATAATGGGGAGTGTTGGGCAAGTTTAACAGGCAGTGTTATCAGTCCCATATTTTTATTACAACTACAAAAAAATACATTACACACACATACACTTTCATTTTGTTTTATGTAATTGGGCCTTTAACCTATCTTTAATCAATTACCAAAAGTGAGTGTGGAAGAAGTGTGTTTTAGGGATGAACTGGCTTCCTCTCTCATGTTAAGCTCAGACATAGAAAACAATATGTATACCAATATGACAAAATTATCAGAAAAACTTGTGTTCTTTTTGTGAAGATGATTGAATATTTAAACCTGAAAGCTGATGAGGATCTAGTTACTGTATTTACCTGTTAGATAATGTGTTGCTGTCTACATGGTAAGGTTTTCTCTTAGCTGACCGTGAAGGTGAACTTCCACAACGATCCAAGAGTCTCTGAGTTTGAAACGAAGGATGATTCAGACATTGCTCTGTCAAGTACCTATCTGCTGGATCCAGCTTCAGCAAGTTCTTTGGAAAATAAAGTCTGGGTTTTAAACAAGTATTAGTATTTAAACCAGTCACAGCAAAACTTGTAGCTCAATAATTTTGAGCTTCTCATCTCAATGGTTTCTGTGAGATTATGTGCAACTGCAAGAATGATTTACAGTTATATTAACATACCATTTAACAGCAAATCATCACTCCATTTATACTGTACTGAACTCATCTCAATACTGAGCTGCACAGGTCTCTAAGAAATTCAGTTCCTTGTTTCTAATTGCAAGGTAAATCATGGAAGTGTGAGAGTGAAGAACAATTCTGCTTTCAGAAGCAATAAACATACACACAAAAACGATACATAATAAAAAGGAGGTTCGATAAACAAAGTTCATTCAAAGAGCTTTGCTATTTATAAAAATATGCTTTAAAAAACTCACACAGAAATGTAGAGAGTTTTGTTATTGATTTCATGGGGCTATGATTTCAACAGAAATTCATCTACAATAGTCAGAAGGAAATTCCTATTATAATTTTATGATGTTTGTTCCATTTCTGAAGACAGACAATGTTTTTGATATTTAGAGAGCGAACATTTAATCATAAAGTTAGAAACTAACAGGGGTGATTAATTTGCAACATGTAACGACTGTTATTCGCACAAGTTCTGTAAGAAATATTAACAGTTGTGGTAAGTTAATATGATAAGCAAACATAATGCTTATGCTTGAACTAAAATAGGGCATTTTTGTCTACTCTGAACATAGAGAACATATTATTTCTATGTTCTCTCTTATCCTCCAACAGTTATTGGTAATGTATATACAAATACAGCCTTTAAAAAGTTGTAAGATATCCTAAGGCTATCTGTGTTTCATATTCAGAACAAATACATACCATGATGGAACATGAAAGCAATGAGATTACTCACACTGTGTAAAGTTGTTCCATTACATACAGTGAGTAATCTCATGGAAACTGAAACACATGCATAAGTCTTTGCAGGATCAGAGACACACTTAGAAATGATTGGCTCAATCGAACATATACTATCATCAGTTTCGATAAATGTATTATATTAATAATTCATCTTTCTGTATCCCTTACCTCTTTCTAAATAAATGAATAAATAAAACAAACAAAACAAAACCTATATTAAAAGAAAGTTATTCATGTTGCATCATCAACCACTTCAAAGTCAGGAAGTGACAGAATCAAGCGCCTGTGCAACCTTAATTCAGGCCTTGTGTGTGTGTCTGTATTATAACACACTGTTAATTACATGACAACATGCTATTTTCCCCCCACAGGACCCTGGCTTCATTCAGTGCACAGGATGGATGGTGCTCAGGAAATGAGGCTTCTCTTTATCCTCATAATACAATGCGTAGACTTGCCTGTACTACACACCAAACACTGCACTGAATTATTCATTTTTTCTGATCTTTTCTATGGCTCTCATCAGTACAGTATTGGACTGCCTCACAAATACTAATGAATTTTCTTCAAAAGTCCCCTGTGAGAGGAGATTATTATTCACCACCATTTTACAGATGGGGAAAGTAAGGCAAAGAGCCTGAGGCCACACAGCAAATCACTGGTGAAGCCAGGGTTAGAATTCAGGGTCACTGGACTCCCACCCTTTTGCTCATTCCTCCAGATACAGCCCCTTACTCCAGAGGAGCTGAAAATCCATAGTATCAATGGACTTCGATTACAGTTGAGAATGCTCCGCAGTTCTGACAATCCGGCTCCATGTGTCTGGGCATGCAGAAACTTAGGAACATACAAATAGGGGCCACATGTCAAAATTCTGTTTTAAGCGATTCTCCCAGCACCACTTAGGAAGTCTGCAGTAGAGGCTTGGATATTAGTGAATTCTCCTGTGTAGCAGTCACCTGTCTTAACCACAAAACCGTAATTTCTCTTCTTGCATTCCACAGTCCCATTCTTTACATACTTCTAACCTCTAGGGGTTCTACAGACAACCACCTCATTCTCCGAACAACCGCTGAGCACCACCCATCTTGTGCACTGAATGAGGAAAGAGTCCAGTGGAAAAGATAATATGAGATCATATAATTAAAAACCATATCCTAATTCCCATGAATACATACAAGATAGATAGAATTAAGGTTTCACAGACAACTTTAATTCTGGCATTTCTTAATTTTCAAGTGCTTGATTTTGCAATCCAAATTGCTTAAAAATCTAGGAAAGAACATACAAAAAACTAGTTACAAGAAAGAGGAAGGGGAAAGACAAATTTTATTACAAATAATGCCCTTCCTATCATGCATCTTCACCTCTGTGTTTCAGTCCTCAGCACTGCAACACACTCTGCTACCAATTGAGCTTCTGCTAATTACATTAGCTAACAATATGAAAAAACGGTTATTATCTTTGAAGCAGCCAATAAAGGGGGATGCACAAGACAAAGACAGTGGTTTATGCCTAAGTAGCCCCATTTTAGACTCCACAGAAAAAGGATAAAGCTATGAGTAGCTCTTTTTTGAAAGGCAATATGGCTCAATGGATGAGATTTGGGCCCACTATATTCAAGATGAGTTTAGAACTCATGCTTTCTTGGTTCCCATGATGAATTATTAGTATTTGTCTCTGTTCCAGGGATTCCCATCTCACTCCCATCAAGTCTCATGTAGTGTTCCATCAGTTACAATGCTGAGAAGGGAGGGTGGCTGACAGGAGCACAGATGGTTTACTCTCCACCCCTGCCAGTATAGCTACTCCAACAACAGCCAGGCTGAGTTTCGACTCCTAATTGTTCAGAGTGCAGTATATGGTGCTGCAGTGATGGTGGGGACCCAAGCTTGGAATATTCATTGTTTCTGGCATGTTGCCAAAATCAAGCAGTAACAGTGTAATACAGAACAGGGAAATGAAGATTTTCTGCAGCTTACAACTCAGCCAAATGTGAACAGAATTTCATGGCAGTAGCAAAAGGTATTTTTCTGACCTCAGGGATTTCCCCCAGAAAATATCAAAGATCTGCTACAAACAACTGAGGCTGTTAAAGTTTGTCAAAACAAGTTCAGAAGATTCTTTTTTAAAAAGGGAATGTATTAGAAAACATAAATTTAGTGGTCCCTGTGAACTTCCCCTATATAACATACACAAATAATGTAGCTTTTCCTACCTTCATAAGGTCAAGCAGAACACCACTTAAAATTCCTAAATATCTTCTCTCCAAAGATTGAGGATGGTTGACTGCTGGGAACTGTAAAAATAAGAATATAGCATAAATGTGTGGTGTCTGTAAATCACCAAAACATTTATATAAAGGGAAGTGGCTTAGACACTGCTTATTCTGTCAGACCAGTAGACACCAAAAGAGAGTAGGTAGTAGCAGGAGTAGGAAGCAAAAGGGGTACCATATGAAATAATAGGTGTGTTAAAGTGGACACAGTGGTACCTGAAACACCACACAACAATAGCATTAAACAGACAGTTTTCTGTTGATATATCATATATGCAACAGTCCATTCAATCAAACAGAGCAAGGGAAGGTATCCTTGACGAACAAGATATTCAACCAGATGTTCTCATCAATGACTAAGATAATCCAGTCAGATATACAAATGACTGTTGCTGGTATTACGATTCATAGAAATATGGAAGGTATAAACAAGCTAATAATGGGAGAAGTACAAGAAAGCTGAACATAGGTTTTATTCCAAAATGTTCTAAAATTGACCTGAAAATCTCATTTTGAGCATGACTGGTACTGAATTAATTAATAAAGGATTAAACAGATTACTTGGAAATTTTTTGGGGAAAAAAAGATCACCTAGAAATAGAACAACCAATCTTCTTTCCAAGTATTAAGTCTAGCAAGAACTTTCTGGAACTAATTTTGTTGGATCTCAGCAGGCTACTGGTTGCATAATTTCCCATATAGTAATGTGTTAAAACTCAATATCACTCCCTTAACTCTCGCTGGTGCTAGGGTTGGCTACTATATAGATGCAGTAAACACAGACCCTGAGGGAATTTTGTCTATTAGGCTCTTGCCAAAGTCAACCAAAGGTTGTGTCCAAGCCCAGCCCCCATTATCCAGAAAAATGGACAAGAGACACATGGATGCTTTGAAGATGGGGAAAGCAAAGTAAAGGTTCTTATGAGGCTCATCATTTATCTGGAATGTGAAAGTGGGACCTTATAGATTTTTATGAGAGCGTAGAGAACACAGAGGTGAAAAATATGATTGCATCATCCAAGAAAGGGCTATAACAATAACAATTTTAAAAAGTGAATCTCACCAATGGGAGACATTTTGTTAGCCTGAAAATGAGCACAGAAACGGTAACTTAACAGAAGGGGTGTAATTTTTATGAAAGTTACAGTATTCTGGATAAGATCTTTCCCTAGTATTAGGGTTATACTTCTTGGATTTTCAAAATGTGCACAATTAATTTTCTAAAACTCAATTCCTGGCAATTCTCAGGAGACTCAAGGCTAACTTTTGCAGGTTTAACTTCTGGAGAAGAAGTGTGAAAATTATATCTGATAAATAACCAGTGTTCACACAGAGAATACTAGTTAAATTTTGATTGTTTTAAAAGTCTTTTAAAGTTATTTTCTTGTTGTGACATAGTATGCGAGAGTGTGAAAGTGACTCTTCTAAATAGGTTATGTTAATTGTATGGAGTTTCATTACTGGGAAGACAGGAGTTCCCAGAAATAATTTACTTAACTTGAAACATTCCCAGTACTAAAAATAAAAACCAGTATGTAACCAACATACTATTTCTTGTCTTCACTGATCATTGATGACGAAAGCTTGACTAGACAAGAGTTGCGTGGATGAGGTGGGAAAAATGCAAAGAAAAGGGAAAAGGCAGCGGTCAAGTAGCTAAAACTAGTTGAGCACCAGTGAACTAAGTTGATGCTATGAATGATGGGATGTTTATCCCTACTCGTAGCCCCCCAAAATGATCTAGATGATTGAACTTCTGCACCTCAGTATTTACATAATAATTACCAATAGTACAGGCCACCTTACTGAGTGTTATTTGGTACTTTGTTAAAAATAATTTCATCTCTCAGATATAAAAAAATATTCATCATGTGTAAAGACTCAAGAATGGCCCTTTTAAGAACTCTCTGGCTGGACATGAAAATGAGCAGAAAAACAGAAAAAAAGGTTAAAAACATTTCCCTCCACACATCCTTTTTGAAGTGCTCTTAAATTTCTGGAGAACCCAAAAAGCCATGACTGATAACCTTTAATTTTGATTGAGCTAAAGCAATCCTTCAATATTAGTAGTGGCACAGTCAGAAATGTATAAAATGGGATATTTATAGACAAGTGTAACAGGGTTGGCACCCACCTCTTGCAAGCGCCCCACCCCCCCAGTTGGGTGTGTCCATGGTCTTTAAACCAGTCCAGCCCTACTATGGGGCTGTATCTCCAGCACTTCCTCCCTGGAGACACTATCTTCCTGTGGCCCTCCCCAGGCTCAGTCCCTACTCAGTCCCTGCAGACAGCCAGGAGCTCCTTCATTACTCCTTTGGTCCCTTCCATAGACTCTTTGGCTTAGTCCTAACTGCGAGCCAAGAATAACTCTTGCTCCCGCAGTTCCTGAAAGCAGACTTAGCTGTCCATAGTCCTGCTGCTCTTCCACCCAGGCATGCAGTCCTTTCTTCTCCAGCTCCAAGCAGCAACTAACCGCTTTGTTCTGCAGCTCCTTTTCACAGGGCCCTCCTGACCCACGACTGGCTGTTCCAGCAGCTCCTTCGACTGGTTGCTTCCTCACAACCACTGTAGGCCACTTGGGCCTCTCCACTCCTCCTTTCCTGAGATGGATATGGCAGAACCCTGAGGTCTCCATCAGCGGGCCTTTGGGCCTCGTCCACTCCATCACAGCAAGAAAAAGAGTTACATCCCTGGACTTTTTACACTGAGAAGATGGCAAAGGTAAATTGGTTTATGTACACCACGACCTAGCAAAGTTGTCAAGAAAGGTTTTCTCAGTCATAATGACTAGATAGCATCTCAGATAGCATAGTCCACACAACATTCAGAACCTCTATCTGCATCAGTCGGATATGTAAATTGGGCTTTTCTAGATCATTAAGATTGGCCACACTATTATTTATTATTATTGTTAATATTGCTCTCCGATCTTGCTTCATCTGTAATCACCCAAAAAGACATGTGGGATAGTCCAAGACCAATAAGGCCATGGAGGATATTGCACTGTTCAAGTCATGCATGGTGGGGGACAACATGCTGGAGCCAGCCAGTATAAAGAAACCAGTCTTGGTCCCTCAGTTCCCTTGACCCTGGTAGGAGATCTATAAGATAATCTAAAAGGCCTTGAAGGTGATTCAGATTCCTCCCTGTCAGAGTCCAAAGAAGAAACATAGATTTCTACAGAACAGAGAGGAGTGGCCCTCACTGGGATTTGAGGCGGTCTGTTTAATGGAGACTCCTCGAGAGCCAACAAAACTGAGGGTCGAGGTGGATGGAATGCAGACAAAGTGACCAATGCTGGCATAACGGGTGCTGAGTGAATTAGTGATTTCAAAGACACCAAAGTTGCTTTAAGCAGAACCAGTTGTGGGGAGACATAGGGACCTTCTCGCTAACAAGAAGGGCTGCAGATAGAGAGTACTGAAAGAGTAAATATTTGTCCATTGGTATTGAGATAGACTTGATTGGCTGGAATGATGAAGAGGGACCCGGAAAGGGGGAGGACACTGGTCTCAACAGGTGGAATCAAAAGCGCTGCCTCATACAAGAGCTAGTGAGTACCTAGATTTGTCATGGCTTGAACTGGTACCAGACTTCCTGAAAAAATTTTTTTTTTGAGAATAAGACTTAGAGCACTTGTCAGCAACAGAATGCTTAGAGTACTTCAAGGAGACTAGTGGTAAGGGTGAAGGATGACCTCTCTCATCAGACTTACACTTTAAATCATGGGCAGTGGGAGGGGTGCTCCTCATGGACTCTGAATCTGCTACCTCGGGGTCAGAGTTCAGTTCCGATACGGGAAACATGGTCTTTCATATAGTGAACTTTGAGGCAGAAATCCCCCTGGTTTTTTGTCTTGGTGGGGAAGGAGGTACAAATAGGGCGTTTTCCCCCTCACACAGCCCTCACCAAGGCAAATCAAGCAGCTACTACTATGTACATTATAGGCATTTTGAAACACTGGCTAACTAAAGCAAATACCATGAGGAACTCTTACTCTCACCATGGGCGGTGAGAAGGAACTCAGAGGTAAGTAGTGACACACTCATTTTATGCCTTCATCTGAGAGCATTTGGAGAGATGGATCATGTGAGATGCTTAGTGGTATTGCTGGCAAATATCTCTGACTCAAAGTGCCTTGAGTGCACATACACCTGCAGTGGAATGTACTTGTGCATAATCAGTTGAAGGAGAACTTACATTTTTAAACTTAGGCACATGTAAGTGTTTTCAGGATCAGAATCTAAGGTTGGGATCTTAAAATGGGCTTAAGGTGACCAACTTCTGTTGATTTCTAATAGGAATTGAGCACTTAACTGCCAGAAGCCTTTATGAAAATCCAATCTAGCACCACTAATCATATCTCATCTCAACTATACAATTAAGATTAAAAGGGTTTTTTAATACTCTACTGTAACACACAATGGTGTTAGTTGCTATATTTTATGCATATAGAAAATAGTCAAAATTACATAATGAACCTATGAACAGTGTGATGGTTCAGTAAGTACTGCATACACATCTCAGGGTAAGTTTTCAAAGCTATGTGGATTTCGTAAAAGTAAACACAGATATTCTGTTATCAGCTGAATATAGCTGAACAATTTCCAAAGTAGTATGCAGGAAGTTTTGCATTAAGTCTCCACTAGCATGAGCAGTAATTGTGAGCTTAACCTGCCATAAACTACGTCATAAATGTTTTCTACCAACGCTTGTGCAACTGCATTAAAGTAAAAATCCTGTGAATATGGAATACATGGTGTTCTTTGCCACTCACGCTTTTTCTGTACCTGCCAAAAAACATCAGCAATGATTAATGTATGCTTATATAAAATGTTGAAATATATTTTAAAGAGCTGAAATAACTTGAAAATACCAGAAAGAAACAAAATTAAGTTAACAGATTAAGATGCATCTCTTAACAAGCTACAACAACAAAGAAGTAAAGGCAAAATACAAAAACAGATGAACATTTTAGAATACAGCACAGTTGTCACTGAAAAAAAGTGAAAGACCTAGAGAACTCTGGGCTAGATTCACAAAGAAACTTGGGTGTGATGAAGCTTATGAGATCAGACCACACAGGCAAGTTAAGTGGAGAAATTCTCATCTGCTCTCAGTTTGTGCATCACCTTGTGCAAGCCTTGGGACTTAAGTGTCTGGATGCCTGGCAGGGGGATGCAATGTGCATTCTCATAGGCAAAAACATAGGTGCCTAGAGAACTGTTACTGCAAAAATTTAGGCATCGAGGTGCCTCCGGGGCCCAGAGACTGCTAAGCAGGGGTTTTGTGAATCCCAGTGGGGCCTGATTCTGGTATCTGGGCACCTAAAGTGGCAGTTAGGAGCCTATGTCCTTTTTATGAATCTAACCCTGAGTGCTTGGTATGAGCAGCCTTTGAGCAGGAAGTCTTGTAAAGCTACTTTTAAGTACTACCTTCTCATATGCACTCTTCAACCCTCACTTACATCTAGAGTGCTAGTAAAGCTTCCTTACTGTAAATATTAGTATCATATTTTTTAAAAATAATTCAATTTTATCCAAAGACAATTTATTAATATTTTTCCATTTGAGATCAGCAATTCTGAACATATAGAAGAGAACCTACCTTGTTTCTTCTTTGTTTCCACTAGCATTATTGTTCACAAATTGCATTAAGATATGAACTTTGAGGGAAAATAAAAAGAACATGTTCACTATCTTCGTAGTCACAATACTACTAATCTTCAAGTTATTTTTATTTTCTTCATTTTACAGTGATTTACCACTGATAGGTTTGTCCATCTGCATGGCTTGATCATCTGTACTGGATGAACAATGGATGCATTCTAAAGGATCTCATGTATGGAGAACTTGCAGATGCTCCAAGGCCACTGGGCTAATTGAGACTCAGGTTGAAGAGGCACTTGAAAACTTTTCAGCATTGATACCACAAACTGGGCAGAAGCAGCTAGCAAGAGGCCACACTGAAGGGCTACACTACACTAGGGAATCAAAGAGGTTGAAGAGAGGGGAGGAAAGTGAAGAGAACAAATAGGAAACCACAGCAGACCTCATGCGCTAGTCCGGCACTGTGATACTGCAGCATGACCCACAGTAACTGAACTGCTCTGGCGCTTACATCATTGTCTTTCGCAACTGGTGGTTGCCTACTATCAGTGACGGGGTTACATTTTTATAGAAAGTCTGCTATGTGATCTCAGAGAACACCTTAGATGACCTATAGCCCTGGCTACAATGCATTAATCTAATAAGACGCAAGAGGATCTCCAAAAGGGGCCACCATTTTGCCAAAAAGGAGCATTTTTCGAACAGATAATCTCATTCAGACTCTACTCTCCAAGAACTTGTTTAAGAGAAGAGTTCAGGTGCAGAGTATTCCTGTCTTCAAATGGAATAACTGACATCTAGTAGCCTCTTGAATAAGAAGCCACTAGAGAGATGTATGTTGTCAGAGCTGTGAGAGTTTCTAGATTCTGTCATCTTCTATTTCCCATTAGAGATTTTTCTAATTCTATCACCTGCATATACCTCAACCTACTTATGTGATGATGTTTACAGAGCCCTACACTGCCAACCCTGTTTTCTGCTTTAGATCTTGGGATCTGCTTCTGTTTATATCTTGGGATGTTCGTTAACATATTTAGGGTGGGCTTTGGCTTGTTTCTGCTCCCTGTGCTGCTTTCCTAGGGTCTTTAAGATGCAACAGGTGTCTTCTTCCTCGAGCAAGGTGATAGACAGGCCACCCATTGCTCCTCAAGGCTCAGATGTAACAGGGTGTCTGGAGCTATCTCAGCACCCTGTCACTCTAATGCCTACCAGCAGAGCTAGAGCTGAGGGGTAATTTAGGGGGATGCAACCCCAGCAGCTAGGATTATATAAAACAGACAGGAAGGAAGTGTGGATAAGGACCTGAAGGACAGCTACCATACATAGGACTAGATGATGCTAGTACCGTTCCCTTCCTTAGAAGCAAGTGGGGAAGCTGCCTATAGATTGTAAATATATGTAAACAACACTACAGGCTGTGGCCTGCTGGAGGAATACAATAAAACATGGAGTCAGTGAAGGAGATCTGGAGTTGTGGTGGTGAGTGACTGAGGCTGAAAGGACGTTCAGGGGATCAGTCTGCGGCACCACTGAAGGGAAAAAGCTATGTGGAGGGGGAGGAGCATTTTATCTGAATTTCTAAAATATTGCTGTAAGTGTCTATCCTAGACAGGAAGATGGTGCACGATGGTGGTAACTACATTAAGGAAAGACGGGGTTTCCTGAAGCCTAGAGATGGATGGATGAATTTCTTCTGAGAATTTCACAGGCTAGTCTGGTGTCTGCTTGTGTGAACGGATCATGCTGGCCTGGCTTGTGTGTAAGATCTGCATATTCCCAATATATGCATCGTATATTTATTAACCCTAAAGAGCATCTTTACGAGGACTTAATTTTCTTAAAGCACTTTGGTAGCATGGGACAAAATTAATTCTATATTCAAGTGTTTCATGCTGTTCAAAAGGGAAGCTGTACCACCACTATAAAACTACTGTATTGAATAAGCATATATATACACATGCAGTTAGAAAAGATGTCAATATTTAACTCAGGAAAGAGCTACTCCAGCTCTCTTGACTATCTAACCATGTCTGAATTACCAAATATTATAAACAACATTTTTACAGCACTTTGCATGCTCAAAGCACTGTACAGATATTACCTCATTAATTCTCACATGACCCTATTTGGTAGGTGAGTAAGTATTATTCTTCCAATTTAACAAACAGGGATAAAGAGGCAGTTACTTGCCCAAGAACAACCAGTAAATCACTGGCCCAGGATTATGATATGGGCCCTCATGACACCCAGCCCTATGCTAATCGCACTAACATCATAGGTTTCAGAGTAGCAGCCATGTTAGTTTGTATCTGCAAAAAGAACAGAAGTACTTGTGGCACCTTAGAGACTAACATATGTATTTGAGCATAAGCTTTCGTGGGCTACAGCCCACTTCATTGGATGCAAGCAGTGGAAAATACAGTAGGAAAATATACACACCCACACCATGAAACAATGGGTGTTACCATACACACTTTAACGATGGATGAGTCATTACACAAAGTAAAAAAAACTATTTCCCTATATTTATTTCTCCCCCCACCCCCACTGTTCCTCACAACTTCTTGTCAACTGCTGCAAATGAACCATTTTGATTACTACTACAAAAAGTTTCTCTCCCCTCTGCTGGTAATAGCTCACCTTAATTGATCGCTCTCGTTAGAGTACTACTGTATTTTCCACTGCATGCATCCGATGAAGCGGGTTTTAGCCCACAAAAGCTTATGCTCAAATAAATGCGTTAATCTCTAAGGTGCCACAAGTATTCCTCTACTAACATCATACTGTCTTTCTGAATTTTGAGTTTTTAAATCCACAAAATAAATACACTTTATTCCATTCCTCATTGTAACATTTTACAATGCATTAATCCAATAAAGTTTATGTTGGATGGCTGGAACTGAGGTGAAGCAGGATAGCACTTTACACTGTAGAAAACTTTTAATGTATTACCTTTGTGATAACATGTGTAATACTTCAGATTAGAGCAGAAATTCATCATTCTGAATAATATTAAATTGACAAAATGGCAGCAGTTGTCAAGACAACCAAAACTAAATTGTAATAAACCACAAACAAGACCTCTAGACACGAGCTGTTGGAGATAACACAGTAACTGCAAATATAAAACTATTTTGGGATCTTGCCATGTAGAGAACCGACTGTCTGAGCTAGAGATAAATTCAGTCTCCTAGTCTAAACAAATGCTTAACTGGAGCACTCTAACCTGCCAAAAAAGTCATAGCAATGATGTACATAATTTTAAATTATAATGTACACATCTACACATGCAACAGCGTAACCATAATGCAATTTTATTTATGAATCCATGACCTCCTCACAATCTAAACACTCCCTTACCTTTTTAGATGGAAGTGCTCAGAATAAATAAGAGAATATATAAAACCTGAGGGAAAAAAGGTCTAAAATGTTTATTTTCTACTAGATAATAGTTTAAATACCACATCAAGAGAAGACTGTAAGAAAAGGTTTTTGGTCAGTCTCCCTTACCCGCAGCCCATGGAAACGGGGATTGCTGTAGAAAAGCTTCATCTGCTCTGATGGAAGTGGTCCTAGCACCTTCTGAATTGTAAAAAGCTGGTCAATTTCACTTTCTCCAGGAAATAGTGGCTGCCCGTCACTAAGTTCCCCAAGAATGCAGCCTACAGACCACATATCCACAGACTTTCCATAGGGGGCTCTGGAAAGCAAGTACAATAATGTTCACACTAATCAACAAAATATCTTCTTGACAATCTATTTGCATTTATTAACTAACTTTTTGTCTTCATTAAGCTTGCAGCAGGGAACATAAATTTGATACTTGCTTCTCTAGGCTCTCCATTTACAGAGTGGGTTCTCTAACTGTACTACAGTTTGAGAAGGCAAGACTAGACTTGTCAATTACCCTTGAGGACTTACATTTCTCTTCTGGAAAACTCACTAATAAAGGACATTTTCAAAGCAGAAAAACAGATATTACGCTAATGTTCAAAGTTAAGCTAACAAAAACTTCTCTTCATTTTTCCTGCCTACAGAGCATAGCTGAATATAATATAATTGAATCTTTTTTTTCCTTCTTATTCTGTGGAAAAAGGAGAGTGAGAATGGTGAAACTGGCTATTCAGAGAACAGAAATTATCAAGTATCAAATTTCTCTCTTATCCAGGCTCAGCACTTCTACAAAAGAATTTTAATATCAATGACTCCCAAAGGGAATCCTCCAATAACTATTTCAAAGTTGAAAAAAAAATGGTTAAGAAAACATTTCAGGTAGCATAGCATACAGGACTCTCCAGAAAGGCACATTAGTCTAATATACATGTCTGGTAAATATACAAGCAGATGATCAAGTTGCTGCCTGGTAGATCTCTTCAGAAGACAAGATTTGGTAGGTAATCTCTTATTTGATGGTATTTGATCTTCCTTCTAAGATTTTGGTCCTTCGTATCACATACTACTTCAATTCAATACTTCTGAAATCTAGCAACCCCTTAAGATGTTTTTTTTGGCTTGTTTGTGCTGGTGATACAAAACAAACAAAATGACTCATTTTCTGTGTACCTGAATTCATGCAAGGTGGATTTAAATTGCTTTGTGGACATGCAGCATGTGATGAACTCTTTTGGATATTTATGTTTTGAGCACGCTGTAACAAGAACTCTCCTGAGATCACTGAAATAACAAATGTTTGGTATAAAGGCAGAACTGAGAAAGATTGCTTTGTCATCTCTTTTCCTTTTCACCCCTGGAATCTGAGTGCTCACATTCTATTTCAAAAGGACATCTTATACTTGACTAGCTTGACTGTCTCTGGGTTGAGAAGTCATTAAGAATTGGGAGCCCTGACAGATTCTGTTCTAAATCTGCTCCCTTTTCTCATGGATCAGTAACTGGTTAAAGGACAGGAACCAAAGGATAGAATTAAATGGTCAGTTTTCACAATATAGAGAAGTAAATAGCAGTGTTTCCCAAGGATCTGCACTGGGACCGGTGCTAAATGATCCAGAAAACAGGGTGAACAGTGAGGTGACAACATCTGCAGGTAATACAAAATTACTCAAGACAGTTAAGTCCAAATCTGACTGTGAAGAGTTATAAAGGGATTTCACTAAGCTGGGTGACAGGGTGACAAAATGGCATATGAATGTCAATGCTGTTAAGTACAAAGTAATGCACAGTGGAAAAAATAATCCCAATTATACATACAAAATGATGGGTTCTAAATTAGCTCTTAGCACTAAAGAAAGATTTTGGAATCATTGCTCTCTTAAAACATCCGCTCAACATGCAGCAGCAGTGGGAAAAAAGCTAACATGTTAGGAACCATTAGGAAAGCGGTAAATTAGTAAACAGAAAATATAATGCAACTATATAAATTCATGGCACACCCACACCTTGAATACTGCCTGCAGTTCTGGACACCTCATCTCAAACAAGATATATTAGAACTGGAAAAGGTATAGAGAAGGGCAATAAAAAATATTAGGGGCATGGAACTGTTTCCATATGAGGAGACATTAAAAAGACTAGGACTGATCATCTTAGAAGAGATGACTAGGGGGTGATATGATAGAAATCTATAAAATTACGAATAGTATGGGAGAAAAAGTTTTATTTACTCTCTAACATAACGCAAGAACAAGAAGTCACTGAATGAAATTAATAGGCAGCAGCTTTAAAAACAAACAAAAGAAAGTACTTCTTCACATAAAACACAGTCAACCAGTGGAACTCATTGCAGGGGATGTTGTGAAGGCCAAAAGTATACCTGGGTTCAAAAAAAGAATTATGTTCCTGGAAGACAGGTCCATCAATGACTATTTGCTAAGGCAGTCAGGGATGCACACCTATGCTCCAGGTGTTGCTAAACCTTCAACTTCCAGAAGTTGGGACTAGATGACAGAGTGTGGCTCATTCAAAATTGTCCTGTTCTGTTCCTTCCTCTGACGCACCTGACACTGTCCACTGACAGGATACTGAGCTAGCTAGACCACTGGTCTGACCCAGTATGGCTGTTTTGTTCTTCCTTACTTTGATGAGTGAATCTTACACTACGGGCTGCTTTGAGTCATTTACTTCATTCTGGTGCACTTTGTGAGGGGAGGGCTCAAAAGGGTTACTTGCATAGACAGCTTGGGCCCTGAGACGCTGGAGTGAGATAACCTGATTCTACCTGAGCAGGTCCCACAGGGAAGCCTTGCTTGAGAACAGGCCCACTGAGCCCAGCCTGCTCCAAGGGTGGGGAGCTAGAAAAGATGAAGTAGGAAGCCAAAAGTGCATGGATTGGTTGCCTACCAGAAGTTGCCATGAGACACTGTGATGCTTTCACTTAGGGGGAGAGGGGAGTATCACTAAGAAAAATTACTTATCCCAGCTGGAGAAGAGTGTTGGCAGCAGCCCAAGGATGGAAAGGCAGAGCAATGATGAAGCTCCTTAAAGGCCCAGGAGGGACGGCCCTGCTGGTATCTAGTCTCTGGTGCTGGCAAGGCTTGGTGCTACTGGAAATGTAATACATAGAGCTACTGGAGCTGCCTGGGCCACTGATTCCTCTTGCTGATCTAGCAGAGACACTTCCCATGCATCACCGCTCCCCAGACCTGATGCTGAAATTTCTCAATGGCATTTGTTTTTTTGATGCTGCTAGTATATTCAGACTGGGAGAAGGGTGGGAGCCAAAGGAGGGCTAGTGCTCTTGTCCCCACTATAATCTGCATCACATTGCTAGGTACAGGTTCCAAAGGTAAGAAGCTTCTCCTGTTGGTCCCTGTAGGGCACGGTTCTCAAACTGGGCGTTAGCCTCCAGCCCAAACCCCTCTTCTCCTCCAGCATTTATAATGGTGTTAAATATATTAAAACATGTTTTTAATTTGTTGGGGGGGGGGGTGCACTCAGAGGCTTGCTATGTGAAAGGGGTCACCAGTACAAAAGTTTGAGACCCTCTGCCACAGGGGGTACATGGCAGCTGTGGAGTTCCTGGAGCAGAGCAACTTCTGAGAGCAAAAACTGTGCAACTCTTCTGTTTGGCAATGTTGTAGGGTAAATGAGCACAACAAGCATCTTTTCTCCCTGGGCTTTTCCGTGGTAGGCTGGTCCCCCATGTGAAGCCTTAGGCTAGGGAAGGAGTAGGGAAGGCTGCTTCATGTTATGGCGCAAGATTCCTCTACAGATGGAAAATGAAACCCCCTGTAAGTCAGTAACAATTTATCTTCCTTGCAAACAGGAGCGATGGGAAGAAAAATTCTGAACCCAGAGTGGCAGTTTAATAGATTTTTCATTGTGTGCTACAGGTCAAAAGGACTGCAGAATTGCTTATCTGCAGTAAAGCAGCAGATTAAACTGCGACATTTTCTAAAAGCATAGGTCAAGCCTCCACCTGCTGACAGGTGAGGTCCTGCCTCCTCAAACTGCAGAACAGAGGAAACAATGTAGGCATGGTGAGCCTGTATATGAGAAAGAACTCCTACACATTACACAGACAGGTCTACCCACAGTGAATAAAAAGGAAGCATAACAGTCCCTCACTGCACAGAATGCAGACTATGCTCCCAGACACTAACCCAATTGGTCTCTCAGGATGGTATGTCTTTAAACATCCTAGTATTTGTCAATAATTTATAACCCCCAAAAGGTACAATGTACTTCACTAAAAGTTACCTGAAGCGCTTTAAAGTAAGTAGATTTTGATAATGTATTAATAATTGGATACTGTACAATAACGTTTCCTTCCCCTTATGAAAAAGTTAAGTACTTTCACTTTTTATACACACAGATTAAATGAACACATAAGCCTCTTAAAATTATAATATTCTCCATGGTTTTCAAGAGTACAAATATTTGCTATTGCTGCACAGAATATGGCTGCAGAGGAACACACATTACATTGCGTCAATAAAAACCTAACTTTAAAATGAAGTATCAGCAATAGCTAAAGACATCACAGTGTCAAACACATTTGTAATCAATACTCTCTTCTGTACAAGCTAATTCAAAGTTTATGTTTATATTGAGCACCAAGACTATTCTGTATTTTCCTGTGATAGCAGAACACTTGAAAATTAAGGGTCAATTTACATTAAGAATGCACAGTATATTACTGTCAAAAGTTACACTTCATTACTCTTTTCCTTTATGAGCCTACTTACTAATATACAAAGACATTAAAAAAACCCCTTCATGTTATATAAATAAAAAGCCACTGTTTATTCTCTTCTGTAACTTTTTATTACATGCAGCACTTTCATAGAATCTTGATAATGTATCTCTACAAGCTGACAAACTGGTATTTCTCTAGTTTTGTTTAATGATAACCATTGTGCATAAAGTGGATTTATTATGCCACTGTCATTGTGCACCAGTAACAAAAGTCCTATAGTAATGATGTCAGCCCAGCTCTGGAAACAGTGGGGTGTATTTATTAATAAGGGAATGACACTGTTTCAATTTTGACATAGACAAGAAATTTCCACTATCCACTTATAAACCTTCAAATGTTTCCAATAAGATCTGTTTTTTAGTGGTGCTGAATACTTGCAACTCTTATTTAGCTTATTGAAAGTTGTGCATGCTCAGCAACTCCCAGAATCAGACCGTATAGTGACCAAATCTCTGTACTTGTAGAACATACAGCAAATATAGATAATAGCATAATTTGATCATACTAATGTGCTTTATTCACCTTAAATATAGGAAACTTTCAGTAGAAACTGATGGTAAAGGAAAGACTGCAATAGAAACCTAAGATTTCTTTTTCCTTTTTAAATATGGGGTTTTCTAGAGAATGCATCACGACTGTATATGAGCATCTAAAGGCGCATTCACCTAACTGCCCATGATTCAGTGACTACCAAGAAGTTCAGAGCCTACCTGAATAGCAACTGCAAAACAATTTTTCCAAAAAGCTTGCATCCGAGATGGAAGTAGCTGTGATAGTATAAAGTTGAATAAAGGTATGCATGGAGCTACTTTCATACAAAATCTTTGCATGTGGGCTTAAGGGCACTTTATCTTTGATTAACTGCATGTATGGAGAGTCTGCCATCAGTATGTGTTCTTCCACTGTTTTGGCTGATAGTAGTGCAACAAGAAAAGCAATCCTCTGAGAAAGGTGAGCTAGAGCAGTGGTTTTCAATTTGCGGTCCGTGGACCCCTGGGGGTCCGCAGACTATGTCTAAGATTTCCAAAGGAGTCCGCACCTCCATTTGAAATTTTTAGGGATCCGCAAATGAAAAAAGGTTGAAAACCATGAGCTAAGAGCTGAAATGGCTGCCAGCACTGTGGTTAAGTCCAAACCAGGAACTACATTTTTTAAAGGGGCATTAGAGACAAATAATACCTTTGAGAAATCTAACTACAGTTGGATTAGAAAATACTGACTTTCCATCCATTGGAAGATGATCAGCTATCTCAACTGAAGACACAGTAAGTACTCCACAATGTCCTGAATTTTAGCAAACAATGGCTGAAAACTTCTGTAAGTTGACTAAACTGAAAATCTCTTATATTTAGCCAAGTAAGTGGATTTTGTAGATTGCTTCCCACGACTAAGCAGGACGTGTTGGACTACACTCAAAGACGACTGATTTATTTGATCTAGCCATTCAACAGCCATGTCACAGGCTCGGGCTGCTTGGGATCAAGTGCCAAATCCAAATGTGATGTTGCAACAACAGGTCTGGTACAGATGGCAGAGGTTAGACTGAGGTTGTGGAGGTCTAAAAACCAGCACTGTCTCAGCCAATCCAAAGCAGTGAGTATTATCCTGGCTTGATCCTGCTTCAACTTGAGAATGACCTGAGGAATTGGGGGGGGGGGGTGGTATGACAAAACACATACATGAGGTCTGGGACACACTTCAGAAAGAAAGCATCAGTTGTTGAATCCAGACTGAGACCTGCCCGAGAACAAAACTGATGGCATTTCTTTTTGGGTCTTATAGCAAACAAATTGAATGATGGGATAACCCCAAGTCTGAAAATGATCCTCTATACTCTATTGTTGAGGAAACACTCGTAATTGCAATAAAGCAGTGTTCCCCAAACTTGGGATGCCGCTTGTGTAGGGAAAGCCTGTGGCAGGCCAGGCCGGTTTGTATACCTGCCCCATCCACAAGTCCAGCCGATCACGGCTCCCACTGGCCATGGTTCACTGCTCCAGGCCAACGAGAGCTGCTGGAAGCAGCTCAGGCCGAGGGACTTACTGGCTGCTGCTTCCCGCAGCTCCCATTGGCCTGGAGCAGTGAACCACGGCCAGTGGGAGCCGCGATTGGCCAGACTTGTGGACGAGGCAGATAAACAAACCAGCCTGGCCCACAAGGGGCTTTCCCTACACAAGTGGCATCCCAAGTTTGGGAAACACTGCAGTAAAGGAATCTGCTGAGATGATTGGCCAAATGATTCTGAGAGCCCAGTGAGTAAGTAGCCATTGGGGAGATACTTTCCTCAATCCAAAAGTACCACAGCTTCATCATCTTTTGACAGAGTTGATTGGACCGAGCCCTTCCTTGTCTGTTCACATAATTCATCCTGGTCCTATTGTCCATGAGAATCCAGACAGACCTCGGACCTGGGGAAGGAAGGCATGGTAGGTACTGAAAATTGCTCAGAGCTCAAGAATTTTGATGTTCAGAGGTGCCTCTCATTCTGTCCATATCTCCTGGACTCGCAAGGATTCCAAATGTGCCTCTCAACCTGACTTTGAAGCATCCATAACTATGGTCATCACTGGGGATGGGGGGAAAAGGAAATGCTTCTGCAAACATTGTTATGATCCTGCCACCATTCCATGGATCTCAGAACAATTGGAGGAACCCTGGTCAACTTGTCTAGCAAATGGAAATTTGGTCAATAGACTTTAGCCAACCATGGAGAATGTGCACATGCAGCCTTCCACGTAGTAGTACATAAACAGATTAAGTCATGTGGCCCAAGAGTCTCAAACATATCCAGACAATAGTGGTTAGGTGGAATTCAAGGGTCAAAGTTGATGAATTACTTGAAACGTCTCTTGAGGAAAAAAGGCCATTGATTTTGTAGAATTACGTAGGACCCCAATGAACATGATCTGTGTCTGAAAAAACATGGATTTTCTCTATTTAGCGAGACTCAGATGATCAAAAGAGATAGGGGATGACTTAAATGTGATTGAGAGCTCTGGTTTCTGATTTGTCCCAAACTAACCAACCATCTGTGTAAGGGAAGATGTGAATCCCTTTCCTCCCCACCTGGGCAGACACCCTTGGGCATAAATTATAAATACATGTAGGGTCAAGGCCATTCTGAAGAGATAACGGATAACGATGAGTCCAAATAACAAATCTCTGCAACTTTCTGTAGCTTGGCAGCACTGCCACATGAAGATCCAAGTCATCTTCTCTGAGATCCTTCCTACCTCACGAGCAAAGCAAGACAGACGGCAGAAGATTTTGGAAGTGAACCTAACTGGTGGAGAGAGTTTTCACTTTGTGGAAATTGGTCCATCTATATGGAGAGAGGGCTGTATAGTTTAGATGGCCTCCAACTCTGTAGAAGGGGAACCAATATCCTTGGGGACTGGTTGGCTGAGGTAGTCAGGAGGGTGTTAAACTAATGGCAAAAGTGGAGGGTAAAAAGAGAGAAGATATGATCACTCAGAACAATATTGAGATGTTCAGAAGAAACTTAATCAAGGAACCAAAGGACATGAAGAGAAGGAATTCTTTAAATTGCCTGAGTAACAAACAAGAGGAATTTATGAGCATAAATTCAATTTGCTGGCTATTAGGGAAATCTGGTGGGATGATTCCTATGATTGAAACATTACAATCAATGGCTGTAACCTGATTAAGAAGGATTGAATGGATAAAAGGGGTTGTGGAGTAGCATTCTACGTAAAAAAACGCATTAAATGTTTCCGGGTCACTGATAACTCAGAAGAAAATGATCTTGAATGCTTATGGATCAACGTCCTAAAAGATAAAGTACAACATGGGGTACTAGTAGGTGTCTGCTACAGACCTCCAAATCACACTAGGGAAGAGGATGACTGACACCTTACACACCTACCTGCAGTGTGTAGGGAAAAAAGCTGTGAGATCATGGGGGACTTCAATCTGCATGACAGATACTGGTGGTCTCATGCTGCCAGTTGTAAACCAGACTTGGAATTTCTGAACATTACAGGTGCCAATTTCCTAACTCAGAAAATGTTGCAGCCAAAATAGGGGAATTCTTTATTAGACCTTGTCTTAACAAATAAACATGAATTGTCCACAGAACTGAAAATTAAAGGTAGTTTAGATACAAATGATCATGACTTATAATGTGCAAGTAGAATCAAGTCCAGACTCTGTGTGTGTGTGTGTGTGTGAGAGAGAGAGAGAGAGAGTGAGTGTGTGTGTGTGTATTTTTGGTGCTTTACTAGGGCCAATTTCACAAAGCTGAAAACAATTATGAGCCAGATCAGCTGAGGGGAAGAATTTAATCAGAAGCAGTGGCACTAGTAGTGTCCCATCATGGTATCAGGGAGCCATGGGATGAAGGCCTCACTCTAGCCTGGGCACCAGGAGAATGCCCCTGATGTTTGGAGACCCCTCGATGTCGAGGGGACTATTTTGGACTTGGAATGGTTCCTGTCTGTTTTTATGGGTTCTCGTTCATACAGTCCATACAGGAGAAGAGGACTCTGAGTTCAACGGCCTGTCCAAGATCATTGCTACCTCAGAGGCTGGTTGTGGGATTGGATGCTGAAGGCCCCGGTGCCGAAGTAGATCATGCCATCTATTCCATGAGGTGCTACTTGAAGTGAGTCTCTCTAGAGAGCTGGGTTTTTTTAAAACAAAAACAAACACTGCACTTCTCTTTGATATGCCCATCACCAAGGCATAAAAGGTAGATCACATGGGTATCACTGATTGGGATAGCTACCCCACACAACGAATAATGTTTGAAGCCTGGTGAAGGCATGCCATTGACCTCTCCCCTAATACTAGTTAAATTAATATTAACTAGTGGGTACTACTGCTAAACTATAACTATAAAGAACGAACTGCAAAAGCAAATATAGGAAAAAAAATTGCTAGTTGAATAGTAGCCACGAGATAAACTGGACCAGGAGCTTCAACTCAGGCCACAGGTGGTGAGATGGAACTGAGGGGGGTTGGGGCAGTACCACCCCTGAATAGACTTCGCTGAGGCCATGAGGAGACATAGGGCATGCGTGCTGCCCAATACGTGCTGCTACAGAAAACTTGCCAGCTCTGGTTGCATGCACCTGAGCTGAATACGTGTAAAAACTCAAAGAAGAACTATTACCTGCGCTCTGGCTGCTCAGTGCCTGTGGCAAAGTTGCTGCCTCCATAGGCCTCCTGACTGGCTGTGATGAGGCAGCAACTTTTGCCTCAGTGTTCTCCACTGTCTTTTGACCTATTCTGCCATAGCAGTGTTCTGACCCTCAGGCTAGACCACTTGGTAGAATCCGGCCTCTTCTGGAGCCAGAGTCCTTTGCTAAAGTTCTATAGTAACATATACAAAAACCAAACCTACAGCTCAGCTGGCAGCCACCTTGTCACAGGCACCTCTTTGCTGCTTTAGACTGTCTTTCTGTGCCTTAATCTACCCCACAATACAGGGGTTGGTCCACTCCTCTCCTTATTCAGGGGCTCAGGCAGGCTCCAGTTCAGCCTCCAGCTCACCCTGGAGAAGCTTGTCTGGTCTCCCCTTTTTCCTTCTCAGCTTTCCTTCAGGCTGCTTCTCACAACAGAGGAGTGGAGGAGTGCCCTCTATGATTCCTCTTCCAAGATGTGCTCTTTATTGAAACCAGCCCTGCTCTCCCCTAGCTATTTCTAATTAATCCTGGCCCATATTTCAGATGTGAGCAGGCAGGTTAATTGACCTCTCAGGCCCATATTAACTCTTTCACATCACATTACAGAACCTTATGTGAAATGAACCAATGACTTGCCACATGGACATATGTCCTCCTGGCCAACAAAAAGACACCCTTAAAACTGACACTTTGCTTATTAGCCATCTCTGCAGAGCTGGCAAAGATGAAATGGAGACTGAAGTACACTCTCAAGCCAGAGTGGTGGGATCCCTCTAAGGGTGAGGAGGGTTTGCAGTGCAGCATGGAGCACTGTCTGCTGTATCCATTCTGTGGCTAACAAAACATTGCACACTCCAGGTCTATTAATCCAGCACTTTTCACAAGCACTAAATACCTTTTTTCTTTTTTTAAAAATAAAGAGATGGTTTAAAACATAGTTATGATAATTTACTAATATGTAAACCTGAATCAAGCTAGCAATTTGTTCAAAATATGCTATCATAGCATCAAGCCACCTTACAAGAAGTATAATCCAAAGTAATTAATGCGACATAATTAAATCTATTTATTAACCAACTACCATATCCAAGGGTTGATCCTCACAAAAGTACTTGAGTAAATGCATTGGATCATACAAGATTTAGATCTCAGAGCTGTTACTTCTGGAAAGTGTACTTACCCAAGCAAGAGTTCAGGTGAACGGTACCACCTGGTGGCCACATATTCTGTATAGTTTGCATTGCTTCCTTCTGACAGATTCCGAGCAAAGCCTGCAAAAGAGATAATACAAAAGATTATGTCTCCACTTAAATGAAGATTTACATACTACTATCGATTATTGTATTAAAGGACAAATCAATTTTTCATACATCTGATTTAAAACGAATGTCTTAAATATGTAAGTATTAAATGTAACTGATTAGTATTACATATTTCATTGTTACCCTGTTGCTTCTTAAACATATGCCTGTGTTCATGTATTGGTGAAAATACGTGTCTTTGCTTCACTGACAAGTTCAACTGGCATCTGTCCCACAGAGGTCTATGCTTTTGGGTTTTCACCAGCATGGAACATTGTTGGATTGGTTAAATAGCCTCTCAGGAGGTTGCACTAGCTATATTCAAACTTAGATACTAAGTCTCATTGTGGAATCCCATATGCAGCAGGAAAGGATATGTATCTGTAGAAGAAAGTTAGAGTTCTAACATACTCAGTGAGTAGTGGGCTCACCAATAAGTAGTTCTCACTGCTTCTAGACACACAGATTACAAATATGGTAAGGAAGGTCTTCTGTCTTTGACTGGCCAAACGACTCCATCTACTCCTTTCACATCAGAATCTTGTCACACAAATTCATGCATTGGTCACCTTCATGTTAGACTACTACAATTTACTGGGTTGAATATAACCACCACCCAAAAATTACAACCCCTATAGTATGCAGCAGCCATTAACGGCCAGGACAAACACTTCATATGATGCTCAGCACACAACATTGGCTTCCTATCTGCTTGAGAACCAAATTTAATACAAGGCTCTTAATGGATTAGGATCAGTGTCCCAGAGGCCAACAGTGTTTGTTTGGCACCAACAACGCGCTATATATTTGCAACTATACAAAGATGGTACCTGTAAGAAAGAGTTTCCAAAACAGACACAAAGAGAATGTAAAAAGCAACAAAGAGTCCTGTGGCACCTTACAGACTAACAGATGTATTCTAGCATAAGCTTTCGTGGGTGAATACCCACTTCGTCAGATGCATGACAAAGAGGATGGTATACTAGAAAATCCAAAACAAGGAATAATTTTGAATTTTTAAATATTGTTACCTATCCACAACCCACCAAGTAGGCTGAATATCACAGGGAAACTGCAGCTGGTAAAGCCAATAATAAACACTTTAGGGCATATACTGTCACCATTTTTGTAAAGTGCCAAGCATGCTGTCATCGCTAAAATCAATCAATCAGGCTGGACTGGGGCCAGACAGATCTCAGCAACTACACTCCGCATGTGGAACTCCTTACCAGCAAGTAAATTTGAGTCTAGTTATGTCATTCAAACTGAAATCCAGAGGCAAAATATTCATAACGCTCCTCTCCTGGGATATGGCTTTAGGGCCTGAGACAGCCCACTGAAATCAAACCAGAGTTCTTCCATTGGTCTGTAAATGAGGAAGAAAGAATAAAAACTCTGGAATCCAGGAGAGCCTCAGAGCAGAGTTTCACTTTTGGACTCAGTAACTGCTCTCTCTCTCTCTCTCTGCTTTTGAATGCTCAGGTGGCGGCAGCAGCGCTTTCTCCTTCTTCCCCCTACCTCCCGTTTCTCTGTTTGCAAAGGCTGTGATCTTTATTCTGGATGCAGATCTCATTTCACAGCTTAGTCTGGCAGAGCTCAAATCCATGGTCCTCCAGGACATACTAAGTTCCACCCATTCTCATAGATCTTTGAACAGAAGATGGGTGGCAGAAATTATTACTACTCTGTTGGGTTGAGTGGATGATAAATTTGTTATTGATATAGGATTCATTTATACTTTTGTAAGTTTTTTATATTATTGTCCATGTACTTAGAGTTGGAATTGGGTCATTTTCTAAACCTAAATTAAATAAATATGTTTAACTGCAATAAATACAGTACTGACTCAGCCAAAAGGTGACATGGCCCATCATATTAATCATGTAAATGAAAAACCTTTGATTATATGCTTGGAAGAGAGAAGCAAGAGAAGAAAATTCCTTTCAGCCCCAGGCTGGGTTTTGGCTGTTTGACAGGAACACAATCCTGATACAGCAAAAGAATGAAAGAAAAAAAAAAAATCAACAAATCATAGTCAAGGAAGGGTCTTCCATCCAAGCCAGCCTGCAGGAACTGAAAGGGAACTTGGTCACAATCAGGGACACCTGGAAACATTGAATATCAATCATCAGCTAATGCAATACTGAGGAAAATAAGCAACTGACTTTAAAAATGCTCAGCTTTAACATGGTACAGCAATGGGAAAGGAAAACTAATACTACAGGCTTAATAAGTACACTGCCTATGTGAGAATCCACTTGATGATGGCTTACAAAATTCTTGATTGCTTGACACCTTTCTAAGAGGTACCCCACTGCCTATATTGTAAAGTGGCCTCAACTGGCAGCAGATGTGTGGTTGTTTCAAAGTTTAACTATTAAAGTAATTTTAGCACCACCTTTCCCCTCACCTCCCCCCTTGCTAGTTACCCTAACTTTTATCACAATTAAAATGTTGATAACATTTTTGTGGCAAGGACTTTGTCTTTTACTTGCTTTGTAATTTTTTCCTTTAAATTAGAGCTATACAAAAGCATCTAGCACACTTCTGCACCCTCTTTCTGAAAACTGCATCCAAGTGCTTTAGCACACAATTACATCACAAGCAGCAGTGTATTCCACACATGAAAGCAACAAATGCTAACAAAAAGTCCATGTACCTGCCACAGTGCGGATGTTTAAGTGACAGGATGCCCCAATACAGTGACAACAGGACCAAACTATATGATCTCTTTATGTTGCTGAGATCTACCAACACATCACTTCTCTTGTCCCAGTGGCTTCTCGCACATCTTTACAAATTCACCGTATTGTGTTCTGTACATATGGTGGTGTGTAATATTAGGCTTGTGTGTAATAGTTGTCTGGATGTGTTGTGTGGGCGTAGTTTCTGCCAACAGGAATGAAGAAGGTAACAGTACTGAATGTAGACTGATTGTAGACTGATTGCAACAGACTATTGCTGGAAGCACTCTGGCATTCCAATTGGTATATCAGCTGTGTTGATAGAATTTCCACCCCATTGGCAGAGCTTCTTGTCCTAACAGTCTCCTAATAACTGCATGGTATTGGCCATCATGTGGTGCATAAACATGCTGAGGTATGACAGCTTGTTCAGTACTGTTACACAGGTGGTATGGTATTCACAGCATTTTAATAAAGGAGTCAACCATCACTCCACAAAACATCTGCATATAATTAACATAACATTCCTGTTCTTTCCCCACCCCACTCCCCCTTAGTGAAAAAGAAGGCAGAATATGCTATGACTATTATTTTTGCAGCATGCAGGGATTTGTGAACATGTGTGCTAATGCAGTTGTGGTTCTCTCTGGCCATACTTTGAGGATACAGTGGCTTTTCTGATTAGCGTATCAAGCATCTTCTGGACAAAGTAATAGGACCAGTCCCTGGCACCTATTATTTCAACCACTTTTGTATCAGTCCCTTTATCCTACATGATCCATGTTTCCATTCATACATAGCATAACCAGTGTTTACCAGTGTGCCGGGGGATAATTGTTATTCAATTCTATTTAGGCATGAACAGTTTACATGCCAGACTCAATATTCTCAATTCCATCTTTAAAAAAGCCTCACAGTAAAAGATACTACCTTAATTATCCATTTCTCAATGGCTTTGCCTACACTAAGATTTAAGGTGTGATGTTGGCACATGTTAGCTAACATATGCTAATATGTTGAAAATGTCTAGCGTAGACAATACTTTAACTAGACCAGTTTAGCTTTGTCTATACTAGATATTTACTATGTATTAATTTGCATGTATTATCTAACATCACACCTTTAAATTCTAGTTTAGACAAAGAAGGACAATATGCGCTTGAAACCTATATGGTTACAAAGTGCAATAAAAGCGTGCTTACTGAAATTGGTTGTATTAAGTAATGGGTTAATCTAGTCCAGAGGTAATCAAATTTCTTGGCCAAGACACAGTCAAGATCCAGACTCCAGAGATAGTACTAAAAACAAACAGTAAATAAAAAGATGTTGGGGTCTGTTCAAAAGCATCTGGCTGTTGAGATTTGGCTTGCAGTTCATGTGTTGACTAACCTGATCCTAGTCTAACATTGTCACTTTGTAGCAAAACTGAGTGAAGCTACAATAAAATCAAAATTAAGCAAAATCAAATAAGCTTTCTTTTGTGATTTCAGTTCAACCAAACCTGAAATACAAAATAAAATTCCAAGCATGTTAACCTATATAAATAAAAAAAGAGTTAGCATGAAAAGTATTAGGTACTGTAGGTGCATTATGGTATGCCTCTCTTTTTTACTTAATGTAGGGAACGTCTGCCACTACTTATGGGCAGGGCCGGCTCCAGGCACCAGCCAAGCAAGCTTGTGCTTGGGGCGGCAGATTCTACCTAGGGCAGCTTAGCAGGTTCTCTTATTTTTGGTTCCCTGATCCGGCCGCCCTGCAGGAGGCGGAAGAGGGGAGCGCCCTGCAGCAAACTCGGCAGGACAGCCCACGTCCTTCCCTCCCAGCCGACTGGAGCAGCGCAGAGCCCTCCCAGCAGGCGGTGCGGTGGTCGGGGCCACGGAGCGAGTGCTCCACTGAAGACCTGGCCGTCCCCCTTTTCTCTCTCCCCACTCCCTCTCCCCCCAAATTAGACCAGGCGCGCACTCTGCAGCACAGAGAGTCCCCCTGCGCCCTGGCTCCGGCTGTCCTGTAGGGTTTTTTGGTTTTGTTATTCTCCCCTGCTTCCCCGCTCCAGACAAGACATATTTTTCCCCTCCCCCTGCTTTGCCGCTCCAGCTGCGCCAGGTTATTTTTTTTCCCCTGCTTTGCTGCTCCGGCCATGCCACAGGTTCCCCCCCCCCCCACTCGCTTTGCTGCTCCGCCTACCCTCCCCCTTTTTTTTGTGCGCGCTTGGGGCAGCAAAAACGCCAGAGTCAGCCCTGCTTATGGGGAATAAAATCACTGTGCTTACAGACTATATGAAGTAACATAATTGCTTCAGACAAGCCAGGCTTCATCATTATCAGTCACTTAGTGGCAAAGCTATCAACCAAAATATGAACACATTTGCTTGGATTTTCATTTCCCTACAAAACTGTCCCATCCTTTCAAGGCTACGAATTTCTTTTTGGTGTAAAGTAAACTGAGCTTAACTGAGACCCTTCAATTTTGACTGAAGATTTCTGGGCTCATAATTTGTTGGAACGTGTAGTGTCTGTTGCCTATCCAGTCTTGGCTCACGCTAGCCGCTGCACCAATTTCCCCTTGGACTCCTCAGTAATTCACAACGGCTTTCATGTGTGCAACACCACCTCTAGAGATCTGGTTTACTCACAAAATTCAAATGGGAAAACAAAGCTCCCTAAAACTCCCTGGCTTTTCCTTCAGCTAAATGTTCCTACATTTCAGCCTTGTTGGTTGGAACAGGGTCTCAGAACAGCTCAGGCCCTGTCCCCAAGAGCGAAAAAGAGCCTTTGCATAGGGCTGCTTGCACCATCATTCTGCTCCTTATCAAGCAGCCACTCCCTATCTGAAGTCTCTCTGTGGAGGACCCAAGGCCTCTTCTGGTTCTCTGCAGACATCTCTTTTATAACCCCAGATGACTGATTTAGCACATGACCTATTTGTCACATGACATTCATTTTCTCAACTGAGGGAGGCGAGCTGTGTGTCATAAATAAGGCTAGGACCCACTTCCCTTTTAAAAAGAGACTTGTTGCCTGTGAAAGCATGTTTAAGCAAAAACGGTTCGTGTGTTTTTCTGCAGTTTTGTTTTCTGAACAGCTCTTCCTCTTGGCCAAAATTAAAGAGGTTTGATTGGCAACTGGCATGGAAATAACCCTCACCAACAAATGCCCTTGACTATTCCTGTAAAATTGGTTTTCATGTGACTGGGTTAACAAAAATTGTAAACTCATTATGGACATAACAGTGTTGTACTCTGTGTTAATAAAGCACCCAGCAAAACGGGGTCCTGATTTTGACTGGGGCTCAGCAGAGACTACTCGTGTGTAAAGTTGCTCAAATACTTAAGGTTTTGCAGAATTAGAGCCTAAAGAGGCATAGTTAAGCACTCACAAGTCAGAAAATGCCATACTTTTAAGTTGCACAAGACCATGTCTGTCTCCTGAGCACATGTATTATAGTGCAGTCTTTAATTTGCATATGGTTTCTCAAATAATACAATATCATACTTTCTCTTCTTTCAAGCCTAAAGACATATGTAGAATCTTGTAATATGGTGTATTATTTCATGTATGTCAGGCTATCCACAAAAAAACATTTATATATACAGTAAACCAGGCCTGCACAACATGCGGCCCGCGGAGCCTCACTGTGCGGCCCACTGGGGGATTCTAAATCCCCCGCACATGGCGCTCTGTGGGCAGCCCAAAGCTGGGAGCCCAGAGCCCTTTAAATCTCAGCCGCTGCTGGGAGTCAGAGGGCTCTGGGCTGCCCGCAGAGATTCCCAGCCGCGGCTGGGATTTAAAGGGCTCAGGGATCCCCTCAGCTTCGGGCACCCCAGAGCCCTTTGAATCCCTGCTGTGGCTCTGGCGGCGGGGCCGTGGCTGGGATTTCAAGGGCTCAGCGCTCCCCTCAAAGACCGGCAGCCCAGAGCCCTTTGAATCCCAGCTGAGGCTGGGATTTAAAAGGCTCAGAGCTGCCCACGGCCGCGGGCAGCCCAGAGCCCTTTAAATCCCGGCCTGCAGCCGCTGATTACCCCCTCCCCGGACCCCTGCCTTTAACTGTCCCCCAGGAACCCCATCCCCTATCTAAATGCCGCTGCTCCTTGTCCCCCCCGATTGCCCCCTCCCAAGACCTCTGCCCCTAACTGCCCCTTGGGACCCCAGCCCCAATCTAAGCCTCCCTTCTCCTTGTCCCCAACTGCCCCCTCCTGAGACCCCCCCCAACTTCCCCCAGGACCCTACCCCCTGTCCCGTGATAAACCCCTGGGACTCCCATGCCTATCCAACTGTGGCCTGTCCCCTGACTGCCCCCCTGAACCTCCGCCCCATCCAACTCCCCCTGCTCCC
Source organism: Gopherus evgoodei (assembly GCF_007399415.2). Classification (NCBI taxonomy): domain Eukaryota; kingdom Metazoa; phylum Chordata; order Testudines; family Testudinidae; genus Gopherus; species Gopherus evgoodei. Next base: position 140,122,284 of record NC_044322.1, on the reverse strand, counting down.
TGTCCCTTGATTGCCACCTAGAACCCCCCACCCCTTCTCCAACTCCCAGCCCCCTTACCATGCCACTCAGACCAGCGTGTCTGGCTCTGTGCAGCTCCAGACACGTTGCTGCCATGCTCCCCCGTGGAGTCCACAGCCCCTACCCCCAGCACCTGCCTTCCAGATTTGAACACCTCAAAATTCAGGAGTGCTCAAGCTCAGTTTGGGCAGCTGTTACCTCATTTCTCCCAAATCAAATATACTGATCAACTGTAACTCGCTGTAGAAAAAGTAGGATAAAATTGAGCAAGAAATGCTTATTAAGACTGGAATTGCTATTTTCAACAGCCATTGCCTTTTTGTTTATTTAAAAGGAAGCTAATGATATTTCATTGGCAAATTCCCCATAGAAAGAAAGAGTGGAACAAAAGAATAATAAAGGTACCTCAACTTTTCCTCATTTATGTAGGACAGTCTTATAATATGCATCCAGATATCCTCCAATCACACAAGCTGAAAATTGTTCCACTTTACTGCAGCTCTGTAACCATATGGGAACCAATCCTGTCTGTATTTTGTGCACATCCAAAATTCCTGCTGACTGACCCGCCCTGGGAGCGAGTTACCAGTGACCCAGGGCTGGGGTTGCAGGAGGTGTGTGTGTGTGTGGGGGGGAAACCACTGGTGGGGGGGAGCCCAGGGCTGGGGCAGCAGTGGGGTGGGGGGAGGGCACTGGTGGGGAGGAAAAGGTGGAATCCCAGCGCTGGGGTGGCAGGGGGTGTGGGTGGGTGGGGGTAGAGCCCAGGACTGGGGCAGCAGGGGACTATAGGGGGGAGACCAGGGTTGGGACGGGGGGCAGCAAAAAACCTAGAGCCGGCTCTGCTGGGTTCCCCCAGCTGCCGGAGCCCAGGGCCCTTTAATTTGACCCTGAGGGCTCCCAGCCACCTCTTCAGCGGGGAGCCCCTGGTTGATTTAAAATCAAGTATCACCTCCCCACCCCCAACCTTCCTTTTTGGCCCACAGCTGTTTTGGTGGGGCAGTGCTGGGGAAGGAGGGTTTGTTTCCGCAGAGCTGGGCGGCCCTGGGGCAGGGTGTTTCTGTGGGGCTGGGAGGTTTTGGCCCTCAGCTGTTTTCTTTGGAGTAATGTGGCCCTCGCCGCTTTACGAGTTATGCAGGCCTGCAGTAAACCAATACTTATTCAACATACTAAATTATTTATGATACAATAAAGAGTAATGAAAAATTACTCATGTGTGGGCCAAATAGGTCCACACAGTTAAGCATGCCTCATACTTGATTAATCCTCTGAACTGCACATAAGAAAATCTTGGCCAATAGTTGAAAAGAAAATGAATATTATAGGAATATGTCAACTTATCTTTGGGAACCATATTTTATTTACAGAATGAGTATATATAAAAACATACTTAACAGGTCCAAATCAAAGGTTAGAGATCTTTACAAATTAACGTGCTACCCGGAAATATGAACATAATGAATACTGACCACTAAAATGTGCTCAAAATACACATGCTGGAGAACTTACAAATAAACAATGTGGAATTTTTAAGGTAAAAAGTGCTTCTTTCAAAAAAATAAAAAAAGTAAGCAACTTACCGAAGTCACACAGCTTCAGAACATCACAGTGGCTTATTAAGAGATTTTCCGGTTTGATATCTGAAATATCAGAATAAGGAGAAAAAAAAAGTAAGACAGTTCCTAACATCCATTTTTAATTTTCAACTTATTTAATTGTAAGAGAATTACAGCGAGGAAGGGAGGGAGGATAGTACACTGTTTTGAGCATTGGCCTGCTAAACCCAGGGTTGTGAGTTCAATCCTTGCGGGGGCCACTTAAGGATCTGGGGCAAAAATCAGTACTTGGTCCTGCTAATGAAGGTGGGGGGCTGGACTCAATGACCTTTCGGGGTCCCTTCCAGTTCTAGGAGATAGGTATATCTCCATAACAACAACAGGCCATAGTAGAAAGTACTTGTAATCTGTACAACTCATTTTCAAACAATCCTGCACTTTTCTAAACAAGTAGAACTCATAGCTCCTGTATTGTGGTTTCTTTTAAAATTTCTCAGAAGAAACATGGGAAGAGTAAATATGCACTTGCACTTATGCACAGGCACAAAATCAACTTAAGCATGTGGAAATGTCATTTAATTACCCAGTTTATTAGCAAAATGTAGGATATGTAAGCTCAATATTTGTACACTGAAAATTACCTTCTGGGGCTCATTGTGTTTGTCTTCTAGAAATATTTTTGCTCTCTAGTTTCATAGGCAAGAATTGTAGACCAAGCTGGTCTTTGACTATTAGCAGTAAATATGTCCAATGGCTTGTGATGGGATGTTAGATGGGATGGGATCCGAGTTACTATAGAGAACTTTTACAGATCCAGACTAACACGGCTACCCCTCTGATACTTGACACCATGCAAGGCACTGCATTTAGCCGTATGGAGTGGAAATCCATCAACCTCATGAAAAAACTTGCACAAATACATTACTGCTTTTACAGAGAATTCTTTCCTGGGTGTCTGGTTGGTGAGTCTTGCCCACATGCTCAGGGTTTAGCTGATTGTCAAATTTGGGGTGGGGAAGAAATTTTTCTCCAGGGCAGATTAGCAGAGGCCCTGGGGGGTTCACCTACCTCTGCAGTGTGGGGCACGGGTCACTTGCTGGAAGATTCTCTGCATCTTGAAGTCTTTAAACCATGATTTGAGGACTTCAATGGCTCAGAGATAGGTTTGATACAGGAGTGAGTGGGTAAGATTCTGTGGCCTGAGTTGTACAGGAGGTCAGACTAGATGATCATAATGGTCCCTCCTGACCTTAAAGTCTATGATTCTATAAACATATTGTTTACTCTGATACATTTGGTATAGCACCTACTGAGTACATGCAACCTGTATAGAGTAGTTATATTTTTACAATGTACTTGAGAAAAGTTCTCTCCCCTGTATTTTGTTTAATTTCATTTGTAAGTCATTTTGTTCTCTATTTGTATTCCAGTATGTATTGAAATCATCCACTAAGGAAAAACAAAAAAGAAAACACAAAAACAAAAGCCACCTTATGGAACCACACTGGAAAACAAGGCTTTATAAAGTAAGAACATAATAAAAGTAGATAAAGTCACACCTTACAGTATGTCATGTATCAGGAGTAGCCAGGACCGGTGCAATCAGTTAGGCAACCTAGGCAGTCACCCCCAGTCGCCGCCGGCATTTAGGGAGCTGGGGCAGGGGAGCGTGGAGAGGGCTGCCTGCAGCAAGTGTGTGGGGGGGTGGCACACAGGGGAACTCCCCACCCCAGCTCACCCCTGCCCCGCCTCCTCCCCGAGCATGTCGCGGCTGCTTCACTTCTCCCGCGTCCCCAGGGCTTACAGTGCCTAAGCAAATGGTACAATTTTGTCTCTAATTATACCCAGGAGTCAGCAGACTATTATATTGATGAACATCATTTTAAAGTAGTTTTAGGATCCCATGCTTTTGGTGGCTTCTAGGTAGAAACTTTAGCAGTTTTGTTTGAAGAGAAGTCTGTCTGCACAGGTAATTATATGGTAATATCTGAAGTCATTTAGGTGACTTCAGAGCTTAGCTAAATTGAAATAATTTTTCTATACCCACTTAAATATAGTTTGTTTTAAAGGGAACTTTTTGTTTAAAGTAAATCCAAACACATTTATGAAAATTTTTACAAGCTGTAGCGCCTTTCCCCATAAAAAGAAAATTACTACAAAGGGTTCATTTCCATGTGGAAAGCTATACACACTTACCTCTATGAACAATGTCATTCTTATGACACCAGTGAATCGCTTTGATTAATTGGTAGATATAGCTTTTTACTTTTTCCGGTGGAACTCCATTTGGCATTTCTTCTAGCAATTCAAGCATATTCTAAATGTTTAAAATATAGATATTAATTGCTAAAAGTAGCTTTACCCATAATACGATCCTAACATACTAAAGTACTATCATTATGCCAGTAAACCTAGCTTTGTAAACCAGCAGTTTAATATCCAAGGGCCATAACCTTGCCATATATAGCCAGCTTTCATTCTAGACAAAGATCTAGTGAATACTATCTTCTGTAAAGGTGAAACAAAAGCTCTTGTTAAAATATAACTGCTTAAACCCCCAAATAATTAGTAGACATTTAAACTGCTAAAAATATTTAGTATGAGCTCATTATATATATAAGTAATTGCTTAGAACAGAACAGAATTCCCCTGCATGGTATGACAATATGAACATTTCTCTAAAGCAAGGCAAAGCATTTTACTAAATATCCTGCAATAGTTTATGCCAGTGCTTCCTGAACTTTTCAGCCAGTACTAGTTTCACTTACTAAGACCTCGTCTACACACAAAATTACACTGCTTTAACTATACCCATATAGCTACCTATTCCCAGAGAGAAGGGAAAATAAGCTGTAGAACACTTACACGGATAACTGTGTCAACACTAAATGGTTGTACCAATTTAACTATTTCAGTAGAAAAAAAAATCAGACCCCCTAATCAAAATAGTTATATTGGTACAAAACCCTTGTGCAGCTAAGGCCTGAGATTTCAATTATGTTGGAAAAGGCCTGCTACCTCCCAATCAACTTTGTGTGCAGAAATGTACAATAGAGATTAGTCTACGCTAAATCTCATTTGAATGGGTGGTAGGCAGCAGCTGCTCTCTAGAGTACAGAAGAGAATTTCATTAAATTAGGAAGGGGGATGTGAGAACATCAGCCTCAAAAGTCTGAAATACCATTACTTGAACATATACCAATAGTTAATCACTGCTTATGGTGCTTGCAAGGGAAACAAAATTCTGATCCCTGTGCTGGAAAATGGAAAAAAATATTTTTGAATATTTTGTTTTCCACAAAGTATACAGTTATTGATTTGGGAATTTAACATTTACAAAAAACATTTCACTTCGCCTTTGGTGCGCATTATCTCCTAATCTACAATCTAATTTTGAGATTATTCTTAGAAGCTGTCTTAACATACATACACAAATTACAAAGCATATACTAAAATCAAAGTTTTTTTTAAAAATATGGTAGTATTTGAAAGGCACTTGAATGCTTTTCAATCTATTGATAGATTTAGTAATTTAAGACTATGGGGTATGGGTTTTTGTTAAATCCATATCTACAGTATGGACAAATGATTACAGATATGTCTATTAAGACAAGAGTACTGTTCACTGGTGGTACTGTAAAAACCTGGACAAATAGGACAGTAAATTCTTTAGTGTTCTAATCTGAACAAGAATAGCAGTATCAAGGGGATGAAGCATAATCCTATATGCTTATTGACAACATCAGCTAAGAAGATGATGTAAAAAGACGACTAGTTAAATTCGGATTAGTGTAATCTGGATTTTAGCATTGCAGAGATAATACTCTTTAAAGGACAAAATGTGCTCATCAACCAGCAGAAATTGGCTAACTGTACAACATTTTTTCCATTCTTCTCCCTCTGCCTCACTTAAAATATAAGAATTGCCTACGCATTTATCATGGCCCTGAAGAATATCTGTAAGGGTCTGTGGAATTCATTTAACACATTATGAAAGCAAGATTAATTTATCAACTACATGTAACTGAAAATAGAGATAATTACAACAATAATACCACCAAGCAAAAATTATGCATAGCAGCTACCCTCATGATTATATAATTTTATGTTAATAAAAAGTAATGTTGGGTCACAAAAATACATTTCCTTCCTAACACAGGAAGGAAATGAATAATGGAAACACATGAAACCTACTGTATTCTCTTGATATTTATTAATAATTCAAAATGATTATTAAAATACACAGTTGAAATATTCATCTTCTTCCTTATGTTGGTCTTCTGTACTTTTGGTATAGTAGTTTTAGCACTAAGAAAAACTATATAAAGTAAGTAACTACAAATATAACTAAATATACAGCATTTTCCATATCCTGATACACACAGTTAACATACAGAAGACTGCACTGATCATAGTGAGCACAGGTTAATTAAAACAGGAACTTTAGAATCCAGACATTAAGGCTATAGAGGAACTAATGCAGTAGGAATTAACTGATTGTCAGGTAGTGCATCACAAAATTTATGGACAAAAGAACCAGAATATGCAATATAGGCTTAGTGTCACCTCACCCTCGATGTTTCAGATCACATTACATGATCATTTTATAATCTCAAGTAAGGGAAGCGGGTAGTGGTTAGGAGTCTCATGAATACTCATACAGCAAGCACTGCACACCTTGTTAGCAACAAATACTAAGGGCACGCAGGACTATATATAGGGGGATTAAATTGAGGATAACACAGCACCAGAAGGACATAAAATTATGATTTTAGAAAAGAGAGCAAGGGCAGATGAAGGTTCCAGGAAAAATAAGCTTTTTTTCCTTCCAAATGAAGAGACACAGAAACCGGAGTCTAGAATACAGAGCTACAGCCTACTCTTGCCCTAGAGGGCTTACAGAAATAGCAGAGAACTAGTCTGTCCTGGGCACTCTCTCATGAGAAGCAGATCGAGGTGTAAGGAGTGCTAGTATAGGGGTAAAAAGAAAACAGTGGAATGGGTTCTGATGCGGTCAGGGATGGAAGGAATTTAAGAAAGTCAGTCATAAGGAGATTTTGTGGGGTCCTACAATTTAGTTCATTTCAAATATTTCAAACTGTCTTCCAAAGATTAGATTTCTATGTGGAAAAAAAAATAAGAGCAACCCTATTTTTAACAACAAGAAAAGAGAGGAAAAAAACAATGGATACACGAGGACAAGCAATCTATGTTCCTTGTGTTTTGGAAAACATACTATAGAAGGAATCTTGAGGTAAACACTTAAATCATTCAACCTTCAAATTAAACTGCTTTATGGACCTTTGGTCAAAAAAACAAACAAACAAACAACCTTTTCTCAAATGACACATATTTCAGTCTAATGCTTGTTTGATTTTGCATCTCTGCCTCACTGTACTATGTAAATATTATTACTTACGTCATTTGGGTAATTTTCTTAGCAGAAGAAGGGACAAGATATATACATTCTGTTTAGATTTTATTTAATTTCTTGGTTTCCCACTCCAGGATTAAAATACCTTCATTTTTAGAGTTCAAATCCTTGTATTTATTGTTCATAAATTACTTGATATTTTGCCCTGAAAGAGATGTCAAAGATCAACTCACTTTTTCCACATATTCAAACACTAAGTATAATTTTCCTCTTCTTCTGAAAGCTTCTTTCAGCTCCACTATGTTTTCCTGTTTCAAAGTGCGAAGCATTTTAAGCTCTCGTAAAGTGGTTTCTTTGACTTCTTCATTTTCTAGAAGATAAACAATGGTAAGTGTGGTAAAACAAAACTTTGCAGAGAGCAACAATAACCTTAGTAATCAAGGTTAACAATCTGTACACTAATGTACAAAATTCAGTGGACATTCACAGTAAAAAGCAATCTAAAAACTGTAAGCTATTTAAGTGATTTGGGTACTAAATATAATTATATCTGCCAGTCCACATATACAACTATCATAATGGACTTTAAGCACTCTAGTTTTAAACATTCAAAGAATAATCACTGCACACTTCTCTCTCTCTGATACCACTGACTAAGGTTTATGATTTAACTTGCGCTCCCTCCGCTGCTTGGCTGGCTCTGCATCAGAAGAGGGAAAATACTGTACAATCATGTACAAACTTGATATCCCTCACCCCACTGCTCTTCAAAATTTTGGTTATCCGATAATTGTTTGCATTTACATGCTATCTATGCTGAAGAATCTTAGCATGCGTTACCAATTATATGTACACAATGGACAGCATCAATGAAGTGGGAACTCGGTGCACAGCACACTGCAAACAGTGGGGAGAAAAATCATTGACCAAAAATGACCCTAAGGACAAACCCATACCACTCTGAAAAGTACCATAGAGCTCTACCAGCCATGGAGAGGAAAACAGAGCAGAACACACAGAATTTCTGTTCTAAAGGTTTCACACAAAATACTTTCAATATAGTGTTCAATGATACAGACACTCAATTCATTCATCTTAGAAGGCAGAAAGGCTAAAGTTGCTGTAGTAAAGATTTAAACCTATTGTTCTACGGAGTCTAGGATTTCAATCTTGGATGACTTCTTTTAGATTCTAAGCTCTTTAAGACAGGGACTGTCATTTACTATAAGTGAGCACAATGGGGCTCTGACCTGGCTGTCCTCTGGGCAACAATGCAGTATAAATGTTAACTAAAAAAATAAATAAAAGCAAGCCAGTCAGTCAGCCAGCCATTGTCTTCCATACTGTTAGACTTGACAACATTCTGTTTTTTTTGGAATAATTTCAGTGGATTATATTAATGTTTGGTTTAAAGCTTTTTTGGTTTTTATTGATTTATATGTACAGTGAAATTTATGTTGATTTGTGACATTTACTGACAAAAAGAAAGAAAGAAAAACTGAAAGATAATTATGTGTTCTATAAACCATTCAATGTAGTTCCTGAAATCTGGGCAGAATAAAGCATCCTGTGAAGAGCTCAGAGACAGTTTTCTACGGCGGGATTCTCTCTTCAATAACCAGCTCCAGTTCTGAAAAACTATTCTGAAATATTGTGATGATTTGTTTGATAGGGATCATCACAATTCATTTCAGCCAGTATTTTCTGCTTTAGGTATAAAAACAGGACTTGGGAATGACAACGCTAAAAGACTTGCTGAATACATTATCCAGGTATCTTGGTGCTGGTCAGAGTTTGCACTGGATGAAGTGACACAGAGGTAAATTTAACTTCCCTGATACATCCGTGACAACCAATTGCATCTTCGTTGGCCACATCCCATGGCAAACAGCACAGATAAAATATTTACCAAAATCTAATGGGTGGCATTTTTGAGCTTTATAATGAAGGCTATAATGAGCCATTAGACCAACACAGCATAAGTAGTCAGACATAGCTGCAACATCTCAGGAAGGAATTATGTCTCTTTGGGTAAAAATTACTCAACTGCTACCCCTTTGATCTACAGTGGGGCAGAAAGTCACCTCACACTTGACTTATTCCCCTGCTTATGCCTGACCAGCTCTGATGGTCAGTGCATAGACAGTAGCGGGTGGAGTCTTTGCTCTGTTCATTTCCTTAACCTGTACGCACCCCAGTCCCTACTCTTGCTGCTCTGCCTGGTGCCATAATCGAGGAAAAGCTAATATGGCTGCACAGGAGAGGAAGGTGGGGATAGGGAGGTGGAGCTTATTCCTTGTGTGGCTACCTAGTTTAAGGGCACAGTCCAGCCTTCACACAGGAGCTAATGTATCAAAGCACAGGACACTAGTACAGCTAACACATCACTGAGGTTGTCATTTTTAAGTTCTCTCTCATATGTGAGGTCTTGTATTTTCATCAAGTATCCGCAACATGTTTATTTATACAAATGGTCACAGAGGAAGCAATTACCTTCACTGTCTTTGAATTTCTTGATGGCCACAATTTCATGCGTCTCCTATAAAATAAAAACAAAAGAAGGAGATAAGAAAGGCAAGATTTTTTTTTGAGCACTTGGATCAAATAAAATATCCAGATCAAAAAGTGTTTTCATTTTACATTTTCAAAAGGCACTCAAAAACAAAAAAAAGACTGAATATAGAATCTAGTAAAAATCTAAATGATTACGCCAACTGCATACAAGCATATTCAGCAAATATGCAGTGATTAGACACTGAAACATGAAACTCATAAGTTAGACACCAAAAATGCATATTCAGATACATAAAATGAATGGCTTTGTTTTCAAAGGAGTGAGCACCTGCAGCTCCCATTGCTCAGCTGCTCTGAAAGTCATGTCACTCATTTAGGTAATCAAAATATGGATTTGGGTGCCTATATTTGTGTATCAAAATTTAAAAATATTAGCTGATGGCCAAGTTTTGCAAGACTGATTAGTGCTTTTGGGTTCCCAACTTGAAACACCTGGAAGGTGAGAGAGGTTTTTGGTACCTCAGCTTGGGCACCCCAAATCACTAGTCACTTCTGAAAATGTTGGCCTGTGTGCTTACCTCAGAACTACAGGTACTTGAAAGAGCCTCTTGAGTAATCTAGTCCTGCCTCTGCACCCAGGAAGGATTCTCATCTAAACTGATTGTCACCACATTGTACCCATTTTATTCCTGAACATCTCTAGTTTAATTTCTACTAGAGCATCCCATACTCCCCAAAACAAATATACAGTCTATTCACATAGGGCACATATGAATATAAAAGAAAATTTACTTGCTGTCTCATGTATTTCTCTGTGTAGAAAACATGCTGCAAGAAAGTCCCTATGCTACCAAATGTAGGAGGTACATCTCTTTTTAAAATGCCAATACTCCAGAGAAGTAACAGCACTTCACACCATGCTGAGGTCTGTCAGTGTACAGGGGCTGAATTAAGGGCCAGCAGCAAAACAGTTAAATCATTTTGGAACTTGTTCATACTTGTTATATTTACAAATGTGAAAACATGCACACAACTAATTATTAAAACAGAACATAAAGCATCTGCTCTCTGTTCTTCATGTCACCAAATGTCCACAATATGCGATCCTGAATGAAAACTTTATCCATCTATAAAAGACTACCATTTATTTCAGTGGGAATTGACTCAGGTCCTTTGAGATCCTTATGAAAGTCATTAATATTAGCAATATTCAATAAAAAAAGGCATAGCATATTTATTTTAGAGCTGTTAGCGTGGAAACATTAAAATGCCCAGAGCCAGCTGTTCAGGGCACTCTGCCTTTATGTTTGTTTGCAGCATATAGTGGACAACTTTCTAACTGCAGAAAAAGAACACCCTTGCCACACCCCTGCCCTGAGGCCCCGCTCCTTCTTCGAGGCCCTACCCATGCTCACCCCAACCTGCCCTCCCTCCATTGCTTGCTCTCCCCCACCCTCGCTCACTTGTTCATTTTCACTGGGATGGGGAAGGGGGGTGGTGTGCAGGAGGGGGTGAGGGCTCCAGCTGGGGGTAAGAACTTGAAGGTGCAGTCAGAAATGAGGGGTTTAGAGTGCGGATGAGTTCCATGCTGGGGTAGGAGATTGGGGTGCAGGAGAAAGTGAGGGCTCTGTCTGGAGGTATGAGCTCTGTGGTGCAGTGGGGGGGGCTCTGGGCTGGGGCAGGAAATGGGGGTGCAGGAAGGGGCTCTGGACTGAAGCAGTGGAGGGAGAGTGGGGTATGGGCTCTGAGAAGGTGTTTGGGTGCAGAACGGGGCTCAAGCCTGGTGTATGGGAGGGGGTCAGGAGTGCAGGCTCTGGGAAGTAGTTACCTTAAGCAGCTCCTGGGAAGCAGCGACATGTCCGTCCAACTCCTAGGCAGAAGGCTGGCCAGGGTGCTCTGCTGCGCACTTCCCCCACCCACAGATGCCACCTCTGCAGCTCCCATTGGCTGCGGTTGCCAGCCACTGGTAGCTGTAGCCAGCGCTCAGGGGCAGCACGCAGAGACCCTGTGGCCAGCCATCCACCGAGGACTCGGATGGACATGTCACTGCTTCCGGGGAGCCGCACGGAGCCAGGCAGAGAGCCGGCCAACCCCACTGCGCTGCCAACTGGAATTTTAACAGCCAGGTCAGCAGTGCTCACCAGAGCCACTGGGATCTCTTTTCAGCTGGGTGCTCTGGCCACCCTAGGAAGCACCAGGCATGTTGTTCATTCCATGTGAAAACAAAATAATCAATCAATCATGTGGCAATAAATTCATTCTGTGATCATCATACATGATATTTATACCAAATCTGGCAAGTGTTATGTTGTGCATTGATCTTAATGACCAACTATCGCCTCTAAATGACCTCACTGAGGAAAGTTAATTTAACAAAAGCAACTCATGTGGAAGTCATTTTTGCTGTTAGTTCCTGATCATCTCTCATAGTACATTGTCCTGCCAAAACCCATCCTAAATATACTGGCCTAATTTGAAAGCTCATACGTTACTAAGTCCAGCTAAAATAAGACTGATCAAAGAAGAGCTCTGCTCACCAATTATAGAAAAAACGGATGACAAGGCCGAGGACAGAATATTGAATTGCAGCTAGAACCACGTTCTGAGAAGTTTGTATCTCTCACTTCAAATACAGCCATGCTCATATATTTGATTATAAATTAATTATTAATTAATTAATTTAGTCTAACCTAAATTCAGCAAATTGTTCTTACTGGTTGTAATATCACCAATGAGTGACCTCAGTGTCAAAATTCAAATACATCCATCCACCTTGTAAAGCCATCTTTATGCAAAACCAAAGTTATTCATGGAGACTGCTCTGCTGACTGTTAATGTACACTTTGAATAATTATTTAAAGCACTGTTCTGAGAAAAAAGTAAACATGTATTTAGGCTCCAATATAGCAAAGACTTGTGCACATGCTTAACTGTACGCACTATGAGTAGTCCCATAGCACTCAATGAGACTATTCACAGTACAAAGAGCACATGCTTGACTCTTTGCAGGGTCTTTATTCCACCTTCAGCAATGCTCACCAAAAGACATTGGTTTTCAAATAAGGGACTTTTTCATGCATACTATCTGGAAATTTTATTATTAATATATGTCAACAGGTTAAGAAGTTAAATCTATAGTTACATTTAACAAGTTTTCATTTGGGGAACCTTTTTACTTGTATTGTTTATAAAATAATTTAGTTTTATCATGATGAAGTAATAAAAAATGAGCATGTAACAAATTGTCTCTGTCTTATTGTTTAGGATTTTGAGTAAAATGATGAAATATTTTTAAGAGAATTATTGCATAATTCATAATTGAATAATTTTAAAACAAGAACACAATAGAAATGGGAACTAAACAGCAAGATATTTGAGGAACTGTACAGATAATGTCTTTTCTCCTTGAGAATTCACTTTTCTTTATCTACCCAGGTTTTTAGGAACCATTACTCTATTGTGAACTGTGTGATCTACCTTAGGTATTAGCTTGCTGCACACATTGCAGAAGACCCAGTCCCTCAAGAATAAACGCAGTATTTTCTATTATAGGAAGTCCTCATAACCCGATCAATGGACAATCTAGTCTAGTATCCTGCCTCTGGCTGCATTAGTACATCAGGGGCTTCGAAGGTTTTCAAGGGGGGGAAAAAACACCTAATGAGGGCTGTGATGCAGGGAATGGAATAGGGGATACCTTTTTGACCTCTACAAGTATCAGTTTATATTTTGAAGCATGAAATTTGAGTCCATTCATCCATTCTTATCTCAGCTATATTTGTCAAAATATATAGACTCAGTATTTAATTTTATAACAGATAAATGCTGCTGAATACACTTGACTTTCTATTTGTAGGAAAGTGAAGGTCAGATGTGAATTGGCTGCTCATAGGCCATGAGACCATGAGTGAGATCCATGAAGAGACTGAGGTTTTGCAATGATGAGCGTCCTGCTCTCAACTCTTAGGTGCCTAGGACATCACAAGAGCAACACTGTGATCCACAAAGCCAATTTAGGCACCTAGACTCCCTATACTATGAATGGAGAGAGACAGGTACCTAGGAATGGGATTCACAAAAACCAGCACGCTAAGGAGGGAGCCACCTAAGCCAGTCAATGGGAGATGCTGATCGAGGGTATGTGCTAAGCCCTGACCCTTTCTCGGAGATCGGCACCTAAATCCGGGCTGCAGGACCTTTGTGGATTCCACCCTGCATGACTAGGACAGAGTAGTCATGCTTCCTCTCTAGTGCAGACACCCAACATCTCTCTAATGCCACTTCAATGCAGGCAGATTAATTGTCAGTTCTGGGGTTGCCTTTCCCTGTCTCAGCAGAAAGGGGGGAAAACTTAGTTTGGCGAACAAAGGAATGGACCAGCTCCTGGGAAGGGGATGAGCTCATGCTCATATATACTGTGGCCAAGCTCTTTCTTGTGCCTCTAATGTGAATGTGCATGTTTGTCTCAAGGAGGGACTCCTCTGCCTCCTACTGGCCAGGTGTGACGGGGGGGGGGGAATTAGTGGAGCCAGCTAGTACTCATTGTTCTCTCTCTGAACGTAAAGCAATCCTGCACCTAAGAACTATCTTGTTGCTGCTGCTGTCCTCCCACTCTATGCGAATCTGACTAATTGGCTGTTTTGGCGATCAGAAAATTATTTTTTCCAGTTGCCACAAATAAAGAGGGATCTGGAGGGTTTTTTGGCTTCCTTGCAGCGTTGTAAAGTCACAGTTTAGGTTAAAAGGAGTAAGAACAGGAATTTTAATGTGAGGACATAATATAGGAATGTTTAGTTCATCACAATTTGCAGCCAGTGTTGAATGCAGATAAAGGCTAAAAGGGCCATCAGGACCTTGGATATGGCGGTGGGAGGGAGATGTTCTTCTTCCTGTAAATATGGTTGCCGACTCCCCAGGATTGTCCTGGCGTCTCCAGGAATTAAAAGATTGACAAATTTTTAATTGAAGATCATTTGATGAAACCTCCAGGAATACGCCCAACTAAAATTGGCAACCCAGCTGTAAAGAGAAGGTGAGATCTGAAGTCTTCACAGACTGAGAGGCAAGGGAGAAAACTGAAAAGCGAGCTGAGCCCTAGGTTATATTTAAAAAAGTCCTCCACTAAGTATTGGTTACATGGTTTGCGCCCGTTAATCCCACACTGACCATAATTAAAGGTCTGGTACATCAGAGGGGGTGAACAGATAACAATGGGGAAATAGGCTAAGTTAATATAGTTGTGGCCTGCTGCTTAAATCAACCTCTGTGCCTGCATGTCCTCTTCAATGGTGGGGAGTAAGGCTGAGGATTGCATCTGCTGAGTTCTGCACATGGTGCATGCCTGGAATCTATGATCAACAATCATTTCTCTGATCATTAGTGCAGGATCCCTGTTAGAGGAGTAAAGTTCTGGAACAGCCCTCCAATAGGAGTGAGGCAGGGAAAAAAACCTAACTGGCTTCAAGAGTGAGCTTGAAAGTTTATAGAGTGGCTGGTATGACAGGAGAGCCTACAATGGCATATGGCCCATCAGCGACAGCCAGTGGCAAAAATCGCCAACAGCTGGAGATCGGAAACTAGATGGGGATGGTTCTGAGAATTTTTTCCCAGGTATCTGCCTGGTGGGTCTTGCCCCATATGCTTAGGGTCTAACACAGGGTTTCTCAAACAGGGGTCACTGCTTGTGTAGGGAAAGCCCCTGGCGGGGCCAGGCCGGTGTGTTTGCCTGCCCCGTCCGCAGCTCCCACTGGCTGCAGATTGCTGCTCCGGGCCAACGGGAGCTGCTGAAAGCAGTGGCCAGTAAGTCCCTCGTCCCACGCTGCTTCCAGCAGCTCCCATTGGCTTGGAGCAGCGGTCCGCAGACAGTGGAAGCCATGATCGGCTGGACCTGCGGACAGGGCAGGCAAACACACCAGCCCAGCCTGTCAGGGGCTTTCCCTACACAAGCAGCGATCCCTGTTTGAGAAACCCTGGTCTAACAGTATGCCATATATGAGGTTGGGAAGGAATTTTCCCCCCAGGGTCAGACTGAAGTCTTTAAACCATGATTTGAGAACTTTAGTAACTCAGTCAGAATTTAGGGGTCTATTACAGGAGTGGGTGAGTGAGGTTCTGTGGCCTGCAAGGTGCAAGAGGTCAGACTAGATGATCACGATGGTCCCTTCTGACCTTAAAGTCTATGAATCTAGATCAATTTCCTAGTCTCAAATCATTTGTATGCTTCTACCCAAGCAAATCATGAAACATTACAACTGAAAGCACAGATGTCACCTCATTTCTTATTCACTGTTAATTATGTACAATTTCAATTGTGTCAGAAACTTTAAATTTAATTTGTTTCCTTCAGCTGGTTCCTAGAAAAGTCCCTAATGTCAATGGTGCAACCAATCAAGGAATACAGTTTTACTCAAAATAAGCAAGGGTGGCAGAACCTGTGGCCATTTTTTGTCTGGCTAGAGAAACATATCCTACCACCTTAACTTCTCTTTCTCTGACATGTCACACCTGCCAAGCTGAGTCTCATGTCAGGATTGGAAGAAAAGTCCTAGATTTAAAAAGAATTATAAACATGTTTTAATGGAGTAAAACAAGTTTCATTATGTATCAAGGACCCATCTGTCAGCTCCGACCTCAGGCACGGAGCAGGAAACAAGTCCTTAAAAAATATAGTTAAGATGATGTATTTCAGAAAACAATTTATTTTGCTATAATGCTAGTACCTCAGAGTATGTGTTTTAGTAACTACGGCCCCAAAGTTATTACTGTTTAAAAACTACTCAGACATAAAGGCTATTTAGAAAATATAGGACAGAAGGCTGAGAAAAAATCTCAAGTGCTAACGGCAAGATCTCTTCTGGCTGTCTGATAAAGCTTAGAGTTGCTGCAGCCTTTTAAAAAAATGTACTGTTGGTGCAGTTGAAGAAAATTCCCCTTCCTCCCTTCTGAGAATGAATTAAAAACAATATATAAAAACTGAAGATATTACATGATGTTGCCTGATACAATACAGAAAAATAGGGAACTTGATGGACTCTAATACAGTGATTAAATTAAGTTATATGTATCAAAGGGAAATCAACTATCAGTGAAACAGTCTGGGCAAAACAGTGTAAACTTTAATGGCAGGGCAATCCCACTAGAGAGGAAAAAAACAAGTTGCTTTCACATTGATTTCTTTTAGTTTAGTGACAAACTGAAGAAGTAAGGCTACTGTATCCAATCAAGCTTATGCAATCAAGTAAGTGAAATAAACCTGTGCTAAGAGGGCCCAATGAAAATGACTTCTGGAGATAAGTGACCAAAATAAACCAGATAGTGTTCAAGGTATGTCCCGAGACGGTTGGACCAACAGCTATGGCCAATTTGTCTTACGCAAGCTGTTCTGACAAGATATGTTGCACAAAGAGACTGGAAATTTCAGCCTCAGTTGTCAGTACTCAAAAAGTGATGCCTCATTCCATGACTGGATAGTGAGAGGGGACAACTCTTCTTCGGAAGACATATGGATTGCCATCTGATTGGTCCATACCAGAACTTCCAAGAGGAGGAACCAAGTTGGACTACCTAGCAGAAATGGGATAAAACAGCCTGTCTCCTTCAGCACATCATCACTTCCTGAAAGCCAAAATACACCTGGAAAGGAGAAAACTGAGTCCTGGGCCTTCCACCTGGGAGTCTTCCTAGTGACATCAAGTACCTATCTCAGATATAGGCCTTTTTAACGGTCTGTATTTTCCAGTAATTTAAGGTTGCCCACTAGCGCACCAGGATAAAACTACAGTTATGTCCATCCTTCGCTCCACCTTTGTTTGCAATGTCAACTCCTGCTGTGAACTCCTGCATGTGAAAGCTGATGGCTGAGCAAAGATCTGGTGATAAGTAACACACAGACTTCCTCTTGGGTGCTGACCCAAATTAGTCATCTAACTGCTTCCTCAAACCAGGCACCTACTTAGGAAGGAATTGTACATGTTTGCATATGTGCTCTAAAGTCACAGAGTTGCAGTGTGTGTTGTTCTTTTGTGTTCTTTACACAGTTCTTTACACTGTTGTAAAGTAGATTTGAAACAGAAGTTACTGTTGTTAACTAAGATTGTAGAACACTGTACACATGTCTACCATAGTTAACGGTTTCATCCTGCCCTCCAAGTTCTAGGTGTATACAGACACAAAACAGAACAAAATACACATGCTTCTTGAACTGCACTCAGTCTACACAGTCTGTTATAAATGTAGGAGTTTATCTTAGGTAGTTAGGAGTGTTAGTCAGATACTGGGGTTAATATAATTTGTGGAGAAGTAGGTTAAAAGGGTTGACTACTTTAGATTATTGGGAAGGAGATGCTGGTGAACTGACATAAGAAATTGATCAAATTGTCTTATGCTTTATTTTAGGACTGGTTTCTTTTCCCCTCTCGCTCCCTGTTGTGTTAGCAATATAGAAGTCAATAGCCCATTGCCACAAGAGAGGCCCTATTCTGATGGATGCATGGTTTAAAATGTAAACACAGTTCACCTTCCCAACATAGTGATTGAGTATACAGTAGAACCTCAGAGTTATGAACACTAGAGTTACAAACTGACTAGTCAACCACACACCACATTTGGAACCAGAAGTATGCAAACAGGCAGAAGCAGAGACCAAAAAAAGGGGGTTTCTAAAAACCTCAATGGTTATATCAACCAATTCTCTCGTTTGTGTTAGCCAAATCATAATTAATACTAGTTTATCGTCTTATCTCCTATACTATTAGTTGCTGTTAAGGTTATTTAATAAAACTCTATAAAACTCAATTCAACTCTCGAGTCCTTTTCTTTAGTTAAGCAGCCAAAATTAAAATGGTACAGTAATCAGTTAAGCAGTTTTTAACTAAGGTTTGTTTTATAGCTTATCTTTTTTACAGTGCCATACGGGCCACTGGCTTCAGGTCAGAAATCTTAAATCAGAACAGCGTAGGTCAAAAAGGTAAATATTAATACCACAAATGTCAAGTCAAATTATGATGCAATGGCTTTATTTTCTGAGACAGCTAACAAGCTGCAGTAAATCTTAGGTACCATAACTGTACACATGAAAGTATTCCGGAAAGATAAATATGAAGTCTAAAATCTCCAAGTTTGATCCATTTTTCTTTAAAGAATAGGCATGGATTCAGTGTTTCCCCCCTATACTGCAATGGTCTTTCTTAACTTTGCCTTTTTGCTTTAAATGGTACAACACTACTCTTTTTATGCACATATGAGAAATTAATTAAATGCTGAAGGAAAGAAAATGCCCTATAGGAGCTGCGTATTATTATTGCAAGCATATTACCACCACTACCACCCCCTGCACACACTCTGGCTTTTATACTAGCAGCCATGAGAAAACAAGAGAAGAGGTAATCCATTTCACTTTCCTCAGAATTAGAAAGCAATGTGTGCTCTGACTTCCCAATTACTTGCACATATTGTGGGTGGAACCTGGAACGAATAAATAAGCACTGACAGAGTTCAATACTGATTAAACAGAGTGAATCTTTAAAGTGACTAACTGAGGGAAGAAGTTGTATAAAAAAGAAGTGACAAGATTAGGAATAGAGATTATCATGGGTAGATGTTTAACATGTTACACAGAGAGATAGCTGTGACACACCCATCAGTGTTAATAGGAGTTTCACCAATCATACTCCATGCATCACACTGAACATTTACACAAAGAATTATAAATATAGATTTAACACATGACATGGCATGTATTATTGGTTGATTAATTCACATCTTGGATGTGTTGAAGCATGAGTTTGCAGGTCAAGAATTAACCACATTTTTAGTTTCTGCAAAAAAAGCAGAATCAGAATTATTGCACAAGAGACATATTTGTTACCCATAAAATTTAATTCATAACATAAAAACAGCTTGCAATCTCACTTAATTTCCACTAAATTAGGATTACATATGGTCCATTTACTTTGTCACAAAATAGCCAAAAAATAAAAATAAATGAACAAAGAAACCCTTCCCTCTATTCCCCACCCCCACCAACAGAATTCAGTCAAAAATATGTTCTTGATCCAATGGCCTTTCTAAACAAAACCAGGGCTGCATGTGATTTTTCTGACCTAAGCAAATATTGCACTTTTGCAGCAATAAAATGAGCAGGACTGACCTGTCAATTATCTCACAAATAAGCTAATGAAAAATTTAAATAATGAAAATTAACCAGTGTCCCTACATGAGCCTCACCGAAGTCCTACAGTACCATTACAATTAGGGGATGAAACTATTTACCCTTTCTAAAGAAATGCTCATCACGAAAGCTGTAATTTTAGCAAATATAAAGATATCTGAAAAGATTTGCAGAAAAAAGTTGAATACACCTTATCTGACAATTCAACAGACAGAATCCAGTTGCTTACATGTTACCACTTTTTTCCTCCCTTCTTGACAGTTTTAATTTGATACATTAATTTTTCCATCCATCATCACTACATTCCAAACTATAATCTGACCAGCACTAACACAGGGGAGTGTTTCCTTCTTCCAATTTCCAGTTAATAAAAGAAGTGCTACTAATAATAAATGTTACTAAAGATTCAGATTCTTGGAAGGCCACATCATTAAGTGGACCTAAATGAATCACTAATGCGTCTTTAGGAAGACTGTTTACAGATCTGATCTGTTTTCCTGCCGCAATAACATTGTGCCCTGGACAATATCACATATGAATAAAGTTTCCTATCTTTTCTCAACACCTCAGTTATTGGTTGTTTTATAAAATTCTTTTAAGTTTCAGTGAGGCATCTTAAAACAGAGGATTCACAAAAACTAGAGAAGAGATTTTCCAAAAACAATTAAGGAATTTAGGAGTATAAATCCAATGGATTTTCAAAGGACTTGTGATCCTATCTCCTTCAGCAGCTTTCAAAAATTGCTAATCCCAAATCACTAGCCATTCCTCAATGTGCATTTTTTCTCCATCTCTTGAGAAAGACAAGGTTTTCCTTTATGTCCTTAATGAGCAAATATTTATACATTAAATGACAAAACACTACGTTAATACAGAGTTGAGATTGCTTAGTGGTATATCATCCCCGTGGCAGAAAGCAGAGTTGAGCAAAACTCAAACTTCTGAAAACTAGGAAATACAATGTTAAGAGGTTGCCCATGAAACCTTATCTCTGCCCTCTTTCAGCAATGCCCCAATATGCCCACTTAATGCACATACCTTTATTCTGCAAATCCCACAGTTGCTAACATGTACAAGCTCTTCACCTCCTCTTGCAATACCATTCCCTCTCATCCACAGGATTCCATCTAACACTGCTTATGGACAGAAAGGTGCGGAGGGGATGCAGGGGGAGTTGCACATGCCACTTTCCCTCTATCCTCTTTCAGTAATGTCCCAATATGCACACACAGTGCATATACTGCACACTGGCCCTTGGCACTTAAAGATTCAGGAGGTTCCAAATCCTGGTATATATTCACACACATAGTCATCACCCCAGAAAGAATACTGCATCTGTATAGTTTTAGACCGACTTCACAGCCTTTTACAACTCTCTTATCCACAGGATACCATATCAATCTACACATTTAACCATCATTAAAGCATTAGAACCCTCTCATATTCCACCTTACTGATGACAATATCCTTTGTAATAAAAGCCCTGCTGCTGACATAACACACATAATTTTGCATAAAAAAGATGCATACTTTCTCCCAAAGATACATAGGCGCCTATTCCTCCCTTCCTTCAAACCCAAAAGGGTGGAAAACAGATCTCTTTGTATCACAATCACTTCTCCATCACACTCGTCAAAGTAATCCACACATGTCCTCATATCACAGACAAGCATGCCCAACTACTGCCTCCACCATTTAATGTAGGTACACCTAACACACTGACTGCACTGGGAGAGTATCTAAAGAATTCCCATTGGCTGTTGCCAGCTCCCAGGGAACAGAGGGAAGGTGGTGTGGGCAACCTTTTTTTTTTTTTTTTGTCCTTTAATAGTGTTAAATGGAATTCTGTTGGTGAGACTGAATGGGTTGCGAAAGGAGGTGAAGAGCTTTTTACCCCCCCCCAACAGTTTACATTGTGAGAATGAGCTACTCTTTGAATCCAAGGTAATTTGTTAATATTTAGTTCTGAACATTCCCATTGCTCTGAATGTCACCCAGAAACAACACCGGGTCAAGTTGAAGATAACCAATAAAGCTCCTAACTGTCAGACTAAGAATAGAGCTTTACTATTTGAAACCGCCATTCCTCTATGCCAGGTTTTTGTTTCCTCCATATAAAGCATTGTACAATACAGTAATCAGAAGTGTTTGGAACATAAAAGAGAGTTGAACATTAAGTAGAATGTTCACTTTGATTACAGGTATCCTGCCTATTCACAGTAAATTAGTATTGTTCCATCTCTCCCAAGCCTTTTTCAGAATGATTCTAATTTTACCTTATCACGGAAACACATAACTACCAGTATTAATTTATTGCTGGACTCCAAGATATCTATTTGAACCTTTGGTCAACTGAAATGAAATTTACTGCCTACCAATTGTTCTTCTGACGCTGAAAAGTTTATACCCAGCATTTCAAACTTAAGAGTCTGGAATAGTGTCAGAGTCCAAAGTTAACTGAACTAAGGATATGTCTACAATGCATTTAAACACCCACAGCTGGCCCATGTCAGCTGACTCTGACGTGGGGGGGTCAGGCTGTTTGACTGCAGTGTAGACATTCTGGTTCAGGCTGGAGCCACGGCTCTACAACCCCATAAGTTGGGAGGGTCCCAGAGCTCAGGCAACAGATTGAGCCCAAATGTCTACACTGCTGTTAAAGAGCCCAGCGAGCCTGAATCAGCTGACACAGGCCAGCTGCAGATTTTTAATTACAGTGTAGACATACCATAATTCTTTGTTTCCTGAAGGGAACTGAAGAAGTTGGTAAGTGTAGCTTTATTAATTTTTTGGATTAATCTAGGATTATTGATAGACTTGTTTTTATATTAGTGACATGGGTTAAGAGGTTGACCTCATAGTTAACTACAGTATCAGGATTAGCAGGGTGAGAATCATTAGGAGTGTCAGGGAGGACCCTAGAAGCACATGAGGAACAATAACCGTAACTGATGGACATCTGTAAACTTGCAAGTACTTTTATTAAGACTCTTACTAAGCAGATAAACAATACCAAAAACACTCCACTACAACAGGAAAGAAAGGGCTAACAGAATGTCTAGTCCTAATATGGGCATTATTTACACTTCCTAGTAGGGACCCTGAGATATCACCAGTGGTTCTCCTCCCTGTCACCTTCCCCTAAGACATGCAGGCCAGAACACAGCATTTATAGTCTGTTATACTGATGCCCCCAGTACCTTATGCATAATGGTTTCAGCCCTTTTTCTTTAGCTGTACTTTTACACCTCACTAATTTCAGGGTGCCTTAGTTTTCTGAGGCTAACTCCTTAGTTTCTCATTAGCATTTATGTCAATGAATTATTATGGTAATATGCAGTCACTACAGAATTTCCCCTGATGTTACTACCAGTCATCTTTGGGTATTAACTGATCCATTGCAACATATTTTCCAATTTATTTCTGCATAGTTTCCAGAACATCAGTACTTTAACACATCTTTTACTGTAATCTTATATTTCACTGGTACAGGGGTTTTCTCACTGTCAAGTAGTCATGCCAAGCTGTTTCAGGCCTGAGACCTTCTATGGCCAAGCTACATATCATACACCTAGAACCTGAAGGTCCTGTATTACAGCCTTATATTACTTATATACCCAACACATACTTATTGGTGCTGCAAACTTCTTAGTTCCACATCCCTTTGGTGTGATCCTTCTCATATTTTACCACTTAAATCTGCAAGTCAAATCTAATCTAATACCAGAGGTGACAGTAAGCCGGTACAGTGTACCAGCAAGAGCCAGTACCCCGTGCTGGACTGGACTGGCTTCTGCAGCGGTGATTTACAGGGCCCAGGGCTCCAGCCATTTAAATCCCCGTCGGAGCTCCGGCAACAGGGCTCCCACAGTGATTTAAAAGGGCCCAGTACTCCGCAACGGCCGGAGCCCCGGGCCCTTTAATTTGCCCCTGAGTCCCCGGGCTCCCAGTCACCTCTGCAGCTGGTAGCTCCGGGGTGATTTAAAGGCCCCACCTCTTCCGGTTGAGGCCAGGCCCCCACTCAGGATTCCGGCGTACCGGTAAGTCCTTTAAGTTACTTTCACCCCATCTAATACCCTTATATTAATTACATAATTATATGATGATGTATTTATATTTAGCTTCACGAGTAACAAAATAATACTGTCAGCACATACTGAAACTGTGTCTTGGACATGAGCTATTCTTTTTACTTCAGTACTTATTGTAGCATATTCTTTAGGTAAGTGGATCCATGCCCAATGAAAAAAGCAGGAAGACCGACCATTTCTGGATAGTACCTCTAGAAGTGTAAATTTCTAACATGTATCCATTAATCTTCACCCTACAGCAGGCTGTAAATATAGTCATTTTATTAATCTGAGATGGTTGTATTCAATTCCCTATTGTTCTGAAACTGCCTTCAGTAATCCAACTCTACTTGATCAAAGGCTCTATAAAAATCTAACACTAGCAACACACATGGGTCTGCCTTTGATCAGGCAGATCTCCTTGTGACAGAGAGCCTGTCTGATCTGTATGTATATGCTTAAGCAGTGTTTTAATTTATTAGCCAAACCAGAAGTCAGGAGGGGAAGACAGGTGTGGCTCAATCCAAAATTGCCCTGTTCTGTACACTCCCCATGAAGCTATAATACTGGCCTCTGTTGGAAGCAGGATATTGGGCTAGATGGACCATTGGTCTGACTCTGTTGGCAGTTTTTATGCAATATTTGTACATGGTTTAATAGGGAAATAGGCCACTAATAATAATGCACTACTGAATGATATCTGGACAGATGCTTTATCTGTGATAGCTATCCTTATCTGCTTTTGTTTTATGATTTTTTAACATGTACCTAAACTTGCCTAGAATAAAGAAAGAAACTGTTGATTAACACTGTCTACTCTTGATGTATAGCATATATGGACGCTATATTAAACATTGTTCACACTAAGATTTCTTCTACCTGCCTTTCTTGTCTGTGGTCTGGAGATGGGAGAAGAGAAGTATACTGCTATCTTGTTTATACTATTCCAGACCTGAATCTAGCCTTGTGTCATTAACTGCAACCAACATCCTCAGTCCTCAGAGCAGTTGATGGGGTCAGTTTCTTAGTTTTATTTGGGAATCACTTTCTACTTCGGCTTTGATGGCCTGCCATACAATTTCCTCTTACTCCTCTGGTGTCTCCCCTGACAACTCATTATGTCTTTCCTCAAGTAGACAGAAGGATCATAGAACTTTTTTCCCTTTTTTAGATTTTTAACAACAAAGGTTATTTTTTCTGGAAGATCTGTTTAAGTGGGAAATCCCATCTGTATTTTATATCTTCAGTTTTCTTCCATTTCACTATGCACTCATCATATTGCAGGAGTTATTAGCTTCTATATCTGGATTTTGCTCTCTAGCCTTTGTTGTTGATAGGAATACAATTTTATGATTATATCCCTGGGGTGATTCCATGAATTGGTAGGGAGAAAGCTCTGAGGGCACAGTCTGCTACTACTTCATCTTTTTTGCTCAGATTTTAAAGCTCTTTAAGGATATGCTGTACGAACAGAGCAAAAGCACCTCAACCTTCAGAGGGGCTCCTTTTATTTTCCATTAGTTCTTTTTTCTCCATGATTCTCATATCATTTTACAGATCCCATCTTCTCCCTGTCTCTTAACTTCTTGAAACCATGTCACAGATTCAATATCACATCATCATTCTTTCCTACTCCAGTTTCAACTATGCTGACCCTCTCACTGAGGTCAGCCACATCCTTTTTTATGACCAGCATCATGGGATAAGTATCAGCTCAATGCCTTGATCTCTGTTACAAATTCATTCATCTCAGTTTGTGGAGAAGAAAAAGAAAAGACTCTCTCTGCCTGAGGCAGTCTGCACAATATCTTGTCTGCCTCATGGAGTTACAACAAATCCCTCTGAGCTGCCAGACTACCATTTTACTTTCCTAAATATTTAAAGCTTGGATTCCTTTTGGGAATAGTCATAGGATCCTTTCTGGATGTTTAAGGAACAGATTATGACTCAGCACTAAGCAGCAACACAGGATATAGATACAACCCCACCACGGTGCACATGCTTAGTTTCTCCTAATCACAGCTCCAGGTGTAGGAGAGGGAAAAGCAGGGCTGCACATCTGGTACTACTCTACAACAGGTGGGTGGAAAGTGAGCCTATAAGATCAGGGCTTGGGTATCTGAACTCATTAGCTTCGGGAGCTGAGACAGTGTGAAGGCAGAGGGAGGCAGTTTGGTCCAGGGGGTGTAGGGTGACCAGATATCCCGATTTTATTAGGACATCCCGATTTTGGGGTCTTTCTTATATAGGCTCCTATTACCCCCCTCCCGATTTTTCACATTTGCTGTCTTGTCACCCTAAGGGGGTGAAGCACTGGACTTGGGAGACCCACTTCCTATGCCTGGCTCTGCCATTAGCATAGTGGGTGACCTCAGGAAAATCATTCTGCAACTCAGTAGCTTAATTTCTCTATTTAGGAAATGAGGATAATGATACTTAACTGTGGTAAAGGTATTTGAGAAAGTGCTATGAGAGCAAAGTAGAATTCTTGTTATTATAGTATTTGAGTGCTTCAAACGCATTAATTAATTTCATAACTCCTCTGTGAGGGGATGGGAAATCATCCCCATATTATAAATGGGAAATGGGAGCACAGAGGTCCAGATTTTTATAGGTATTTAGGCTTTGCTGCATTCATGCTGCAATGCCTACATTTTATTTTCAAAAGGGATTTAGGCATTAAAGTACCCAAACCCCATTAACAGTTAACTAAGTTTAAAAGGATCCATTAATTTCATGTACCTAATCTGAGACACGGAGGACCTGATTTTTCAGAGTACTCTGAACTTGAAGTGCTATATATACACACACATTTTAAGCACAGCTCCTGCTGACTTTAGTTGCAGGTTTAAGTGCTCAGCAATTTGGCTGATATGACCTCACAGTATTAAGTCAGTCACCAGACAAAGAGGAACATACAATTAGTGACCATCTCTGAAAAGTCAAAGATGACTATGGCAAAGATAGGGATAGAATTCAATTCGCCAAGGCAATATTCAACTGTCTTAACCATATCTCTGCAACTCCCTGCCTCATTTCTGTACAGCTTCCAACTTCTGCAACAAACGAACCAGGGGTCATACAGACAACAGCCTTACTCACTACGCAACCATGATTCATCCCAGAGCAGCTCTGCTCTGTGTAGGACATACACGTTATTTTTAATACTATTTTTATTTTAATTTCAGCCACATTACAGCAACTCTATTGGTATGTTTCGAGTTCCACTGTTGGATCAACTAATACCGTCCTCTCAATCAACTGGGTTATGTTCTCAGCACTAAAGCTACTAATAAAAAACAAGAGAGTCTCATCTTTGCTGCTAAACAAGAAAGAATATCAACCTTGCCAACATAGTTGTTCAGCATCAACATTGCTATCACATCCCACAAGACAATCTGCCACAGTTAGCGTAAGAAGAGGCTGACTTCAGAAATTCTAATCTTCTCGTAAGTGTTGCAACACCCTATAAGGACATTAAAATGGTTCTAAAAGTTTGTCTCACAGAGCAGCATTAAGATGATTTGCTACATTCCCACTGTAAAGAACATAGCTCTATGATTTTGAATCAAGTAAGCACTATTAGTGTTCATGTTGCGCTTCCCATCAGTACCGAGCTCAGGCTGGGGAAGGGAATGATCCAATCAGCGGACCAAATTTGGTGATAAATCCTGGTCACATGTCACTTGAGGCACACTGCTCATATCCTAAGAGCTTGAATGTTTTACACAGATAAGAAAATGCATGTTCAAATTATTGGGTCTCCTTCTCGCTGTATCTCTCCATACTGGTGCCCATAGACTCAGACTCTAGGACTGGAAGGGACCTCGAGAGGTCATCGAGTCCAGTCCCCTGCCCTCATGGCAGGACCAAATACTGTCTAGACCATCCCTAATAGACATTTATCTAACCTACTCTTAAATATCTCCAGAGATGGAGATTCCACAACTTCCCTAGGCAATCTATTCCAGTGTTTAACTACCCTGACAGTTAGGAACTTTTTCCTAATGTCCAACCTAAATCTCCCTTGCTGCAGTTTAAGCCCATTGCTTCTTGTTCTATCATTGGAAGCTAAGGTGAACAAGTTTTCTCCCTCCTCCTGATGACACCCTTTTAGATACCTGAAAACTGCTATCATGTCCCCTCTCAGTCTTCTCTTTTCCAAACTAAACAAACCCAATTCCTTCAGCCTTCCTTCATAGGTCATGTTCTCAAGACCTTTAATCATTCTCGTTGCTCTTCTCTGGACCCTCTCCAGTTTCTCCACATCTTTCTTGAAATGCGGTGCCCAGAATTGGACACAATACTCCAGTTGAGGCCTAATCAGCGCAGAGTAAAGCGGAAGAATGACTTCTCGTGTCTTGTTTACAAAACACCTGCTAATGCATCCCAGAATCACATTTGCTTTTTTTGCAACAGTATCACACTGTTGACTCATATTAAGCTTGTGGTCCACTATGACCCCTAGATCTCTTTCTGCCATACTCCTTCCTAGGACAGTCTCCTCCCATTCTGTATGTGCGAAACTGATTGTTCCTTCGTAAGTGGAGCACTTTGCATTTATCTTTATTGAACTTCATCCTGTTTACCTCAGACCATTTCTCCAATTTGTCCAGATCGTTTTGAATTTTGACCCTGTCCTCCAAAGTAGTTGCAATCCCTCCCAGTTTGGTATCGTCCGCAAACTTAACAAGCATACTTTCTATGCCAGCATCTAAATCGTTGATGAAGATATTGAACAGAGCTGGTCCCAAAACAGACCCCTGTGGAACCCCACTTGTTATACCTTTCCAGCAGCATTGGGAGCCATTAATAACTACTCTCTCAGTACGGTTATCCAGCCAGTTACGCACCCATCTTATAGTAGCCCCCTCTAAATTGTACTTTCCTAGTTTGTCTATAAGAATATCATGCGAGACCGTATCAAATGCCTTACTAAAGTCTAGGTATATCACATCCACCGCTTCTCCCTTATCCACAAGGCTCGTTATCCTATCAAAGAATGTTATCAGATTAGTTTGACACAATTTGTTCTTTACAAATCCATGCTGGCTATTCCCTATCACCTTACCACCTTCCAAGTGTTTGCAGATGATTTCTTTAATTATTTGCTCCACTATCTTCCCTGGCACAGAAGTTAAACTAACTGGTCTGTAGTTTCCTGGTTTGTTTTTATTTCCCTTTTTATAGATGGGCACTATATTTGCCCCTTTCCAGTCTTCTGGAATCTTCCCTGTCTCCCATGATTTCCCAAAGATAATAGATAGAGGCTCAGATACCTCCTCTATTAACTCCTTGAGTATTCTAGGATGCATTTCATCAGGCCCTGGTGACTTGCAGGCATCTAACTTTTCTAAGTGATTTTTTACTTGCTCTTTTTTTATTTTATCTTCTAAACGTACCCTCTTCCCGTAAGCATTCACTATATTAGACATTCCTTCAGACTTCTCAGTGAAGACCGTAACGAAGAAGTCATTAAGCATCTCTCCCATTTCCAAGTCTCCCGTTACTATTTCCCCCTCCTCACTGAGCAGTGGGCCTACCCTGTCCTTGGTCTTCCTCTTGCTTCTAATGTATTGATAAAAAGTCTTCTTGTTTCCCTTTATTCCCATAGCTAGTTTGAGCTCATTTTGTGCCTTTGCCTTTCTAATCTTGCCTCTGCATTCCTGTGTTATTTGCCTATATTCGTCCTTTGTAATCTGACCTAGTTTCCATTTTTTATATGACGCCTTTTTATTTTGTAGGTCACACAAGATCTCGTGGTTAAGCCAAGGTGGTCTTTTGCCACATTTTCTATCTTTCCTAACCATCGGAATAGCTTGCTTTTGGGCCCTTAATAGCATCCCTTTGAAAAACTGCCAACTCTCCTCAGTTGTTTTTCCCCTCAGTCTTGATTCCCATGGGACCTTACCTATCAGCTCTCTGAGCTTACCAAAATCCGCCTTCCTGAAATCCATTGTCTCTATTTTGCTGTATTCCCTTCTACCCTTCCTTAGAATTGTAAACTCTATTATTTCATGATCACTTTCACCCAAGCTTCCTTCTACTTTCAAATTCTCAACAAGTTCTTCCCTATTTGTTAAAATCAAGTCTGATTTTATTTCTATTTATTTCTGAAATAAAAAGTTGTCTTCAAAAAAACTGTTTTATATATTTTTAAGCTGTTGAACAAATACATACCAATGATAAGATATATTTAGTGGTGGCAAAAAATAAATGCAGTGCCAATAATAGAACTGTGCTGAGTGGAAAATAGCCTGGTGACATGGATTGTTTCCTCAGTTGCAAAGCAGAGTTTCTTGGAAGCAGTGGTTTTCTAACTAGTATGTGTACAAGATCACTCAGATTTGGACTAAGCTGTCAGATAATCAAACAATATGTAGAAAGTATGGACTGGAGACAGGAATAAATGTCCTCTCTACTTCAGTTTTGGCCAGTGTTAAGATCTGAAAGTGTCTGAAGTGCTTTAGGCTTCCACCTGTGAACTCATGATCTTTTTGGTTGGTAAAATCCATTCAAGAGACAGTGGGTCCACTATTGGTTCAACGGGATTTTAAAACTCCCTTCTCTCCTCTGCTCTACTTATAACATCTTCTTCCACCCATCTGTCAGTTTCTCACATAAACATTTCCATGTCTTCCCTTAAAGATGGAATACCATCCATTAATTGTTCCAAGACACACACTACCATGACAAACCTATACGCAGTCAACTAAATTAATGATGGGTAGATTGAGGGAGAACTGGAATTTTAATATACAAAAGTAAACATTTTATGTGTCTGACTGTACCCCACTCCCCCACATCCTGCATGTGTTGCTTGTTGCCTTAAATTGTAATATATTATTTGTACATGACCTAGCACAATGGAGGTCCTGCTCTTAATTGGGATTTTCCATGTAGTACAGTAATAAAAATTTGAGAAATTTGTCAATTTTTTCTTTCAAAAAAGTAAGATGCCAGCTTTCCTTCAGGAAGCAGTTGTTAAACCCTTACTCAAACTCTTTCAATTCCAAGAACCTCACCAGTTATCTTCTTGTGGGAATTTTTATTTTTTAGTAGAAGATTGATGAAGTTGTGGTAAATTAATTCAGGTACTATATGGATTCTCAAATATCCTTGGACCCTATCAATTTGGTCTTAGGTCTAGGTGCCACACCAGAAACCACACTGGTCACGTTTGCCACGGGTTCCTCGCTAGTCATGAACAAGAGAAAGTATAATCAATGATTAGATAACCAACACTAGAAACAGTGTGTCCATCCTTCTCCCAGCAGTTAGACCACATAAGAAGTTTGAGGGTCTGCTAGTGCTTCTAGGCAAAGAACTGAGGCCAAGATCCTGAAAGGTATTTATGTGCCTAGCTCACGTTAGGCACTTAATTCCCATTGAAATGAAATATCCAGATCTGGGCCTCACTCTTTTAGCTAAGAGAGTATTGGCTCATGCTTTTACAGCTACTGCTCAAAGGTTCAATCCCCACTGACATCTCCTGTCCAGGAGTTAATCACAATTAGTTCCAATTGGCTACTTTAGATAAGTTTGATCACAAAACAGTGCAACACTTTTGAACTCTGGCAGGAACAGACAGCCAGCTCTAAAAGCTCCGTTTCATCACATCTCAACAGCGTAACATTAGCTTTCCCAAATAAGGTCAAAAGGACAGCTACGTAGATGAAGCTCAACCCAGACTTGATGATGGATCCATGAACTAAGACTCTAGAGAAGGTGGAAATTATGTCCACACTTCATAGGATTCCAAGGCCAGATGGGACCATTGTGATCATCTAATCTGACCTCCTGTTTAACACAGACCATAAGACTTCCCCACAATAATTCCTAGAGCATATCTTTTAGAAAAACATTCAATCTTGATTTTCAAATTGACAGAACAGCTTCAACAGAAGAGCTTTTTGCCGTGCATTAGCTAATTAAAAAAAAAACCTAGTTTAGTGATCTGGTCAGATAGCCACCTAAGAGTAAAACAGCAGCAACCACTGCTGCCTAAAGTGTTTTATCCCCCTCAACTCAACTACAACTCATGAGGCAATTACAACTTTTCCAGTCAGGTGCAGGCCTCACAACAGCTATTTACATTTTTATCACCTCAAGATAGGATAAATAATGAGATACACTTTGGCTACACTCGCACAGAACATAGCTGCTGTTTAGGTTGTGTTTTCAAAAGGACGCTCACACTCTACTTCCTGAACTTTCTGCTCTTTCCCCTCATACAATTCAAGCTCTTTATGGCCTCTTCAGAGCAGAGCAGAGCTCAACTGAAGCGTTTGTAGTAACAGTCCTTAGACTTCAGTGACTTTATGCTGACAGGTTTTCAGGGAAGTCTTGTGGATTTAAAATGCAGTCCATATGCTGGTCTGCTAGACTTCTTCCAGACATGCCACAAGGCTTAACTATTTAGACACTTGAGCCAAAGATGGTGTTTGTGAAGGCTTGCAAGTTCTTTCTGGAAGCAGGGATTTTAAGCCCTTTAATTTATACTGAGCAAATTTGTTATTGCTTACTATTGAAAATAATTTTGTTACTGCAGATTATTTTAGGGTAATTATTATATAAATAAAAATCCTTAAATTTATGTATATGTATATAAAAATTAAGAAAGGCACCAGTTAAGTATCACACTTCACTGTACTTCTTAGTCTAAACCAAACAGAGATGATGCCAAAGACAAAGTTCCTTCAAGAAAAGACTGCCTTCAGTTACATCTGTACAGCTCCAAGTATTCTGTTGGCATTCAATAATAATGTCGACCTTAGGCAACATAAAATCTAAATTTATTAGAATATCTAACCATTGAGATTTACAACATCTGTGTTTATTTCATTATATAGTACTGCAGACATGGTATTTGTTTTTATTAGTTCGAATTTTTACTACACTACAATAAAGTAGTGTGCTTTTCAAGCTCTGGGTCCCATCAACAATAATAAAAATACTAACAAGATGGATCCATCAGTTACCTAAAATTGAAATAGAATAGCCTAGAGATAATCAACTGATCAACATTCCCACACAGCCTCCACCGGAGTTCTACACCACTGCTTCCCAGGTCCACCCATCTTTCATCTCCTTAAGGGAGAAAAATGTAGGCCTTGCGGTGTGTACTGAATGTTAAACTCAGAATCATTATTGCCGAAAGGGGAAGAGGATTCCAAAGGTCCAGGACTCTAATGAAGAACTCTGTGTAGATGGTTTCTGCACCTTTGTCACTTGCTACACTTGATTTGTTAGAATAATCACATTCTGTGCATGAACAAACTATTTTCATGCAACTTTAGTCCTTGGACAAACATTTTCAGGAATATTAGAGACATATATATCATTACTGAAAATTGCATTCATGGTGAGCTTGAAGTTAGTAACTGGAGTTACCCAAATACAAAGTATTTTAAAACTATAAATACACCTCTCACAAAAATGGTAAAACAGAATTTTGTCTTATCTATATACAAAGTCACCTCTGAAAAAAGAAAAGACGTAAGATTTCAGCGAAGAGAGTAATTTTTCAGGAAGTGTCTGAAATCTGGGCTTACAAAGAAAGTCACCCCTCAGCCAGAACTACAGAATCTCTACCACAAGCCTATAATCATGAAGTGTTATTACTGATTTTTCACTTCAGCATTTATACTTTCTCCCAACCCTTTTGCCAAGCTAGCAGAGTCAACCTTTACAAGTCATATTGCACAGTATAATAGACATATATTCAAATTTAGAAGTCTAGGAATGATCAGCATGACATGGCAGATATTATGTCCCAACTGGTGTATTATTTAAAAATATATTGCTTAGAGGCGGTAGGAAGCCTGGTATTGCTTCACTATCTCATGCTTACCAAAACAGAAGAAGGCTGACTGTTGCATCTCAATCCTTAAAAGACCTAAAACCTGCTACAGTTCAACACTGGAAAAAAACATAACTAAGATTCCAAGAGAGCGTTCTAAGTAGATAAAAATGATTGTTCCAAATCTCATAAATGTGACCTACAATGTTAATAAAATTCCATCAGTTGCACCACTATTTATATTGCACAAGCACCCATGGTCCCTCTCAGGATTGGGGTCCTATTGTACTAGGCACTGTACAAATTCATAGGAACATATGCCCACACTGAAGACCATACAAACAAAACCAGAAACATTAAGGGATGCGATACACAAGCATAATAATGATGTACAAATGCCTCATTAGTTCAATGTATTCATTCTTATCATGGAACTAGTGATGGTTACATAAATATGAACGGGGGGGGGGGAGGGAAGGAGGACACTGAGGGGGAAGGGAGGGAGAAAGAGAGGGGAAAAAAAGTGGGAAGGTTGAACAAACAGAAGACAATGTCCTGACATCACAGGCATCCAGATGTGAAGGCTGGGGTGGGGAAGGAGAGAAGATTTGAGAATAGGTGGCATCAGCTTGTCCTTTCCCTGATTTGCTGCTGAGAAAATCCAAGAGTTCACTGGGGCAGTCTCTACCACCAGGACCACACTGGAACTTGGTGACTCTGAAGGCAGGGGCACTCAGAGTAGGGTGTTTGCCTGCTGGAATCCAAGGGAGGGAATGCTGTTTGGCCCCTTTCTCTGCCCCCTGCTGCTCTCAGCTGTTACTCATGAATTTCCTGTTCTTTATAGGGTCTAGTACTACTCACCAACACAAGCTCACTGCCTCCCCATATGCAGTTAGAAGGAAATTCAGATTATTTCTTTTATTGTGGAATTCTGTTGTCCAGGCCTATCTGGATTTCTTGATCACCAAACCACACCTCTATGGTGGAATCATGGTGTGTCCTCACAGAGTCAGAGCATGTTCACAACCTACATTGTAATCCTCGAAGGTGTTACCCCAAATATTTCTGATACCATTCTCAAGTTGCTGCTGTTGCTGCATGAAAAAATAAAAATCTGCAACATTCATGAAGGACATTTCATCCATAGTACTGGCTGCAGAGCAAAAACCAACCAGTCAGTTTCACTCTGCAGATGGTGCTGCCTGCTTGTAAAGTGCTTCTGTTCATAAATATGGCACTACTCCATATCTGCTGTAAATGTTAATTGGCTTCAAGAAGATTGCTCACCGCCTGGTCAAGAAGCATGCTGTCAAAGAAAGTGGGCGAGCAAGCCAATTATTGACTTGCTCCATCCTGATTAAGTGTGTTTTGAACCTGTAAAACTTTTCCCTTGCACATCTCAGAATGTATCATACCATCTAGGCACTTAAACAACCCCCATCACTATTATACATGAATACACCTGAAATAACTAAAATTAATAGCTTTCTTCATGGCCTGTAGCAGAATTATCATGCATGTTAATGGATGGGGAACTTGTTCAGTCCAAATCAAGACTAAGACATTTTGTATTTAGTTCTCAACATGGAAAGACTTGGGGTAGCTCTTCTCTGTTACTACATTTGTAAAATGGTTCTTTTGATTCATCTCTCCCATGTATTCAGACAAGGCCTTACACAAGTCGGAATCCTTCTCAACACAGCATAACATTTACTATTTTAAAATCTGCAGTCTAAATGGTTAATGAAAGGAGACCCTCAAGGAGATAAACTAAGTAAGGCTATTTGTGGTTTGAAACACCATGGAGACAAGACAGAACCAAAATTAATCTATATTTTAAAGCATTTTTAAGGTTGTGGACTACTGCACCTAATATTACACTAATTTATTTTCTGATTTAGAAATCAATACTTGACAGAAAATATAGTAATG
The DNA here is from genome assembly GCF_007399415.2 of Gopherus evgoodei. Taxonomy (NCBI): domain Eukaryota; kingdom Metazoa; phylum Chordata; order Testudines; family Testudinidae; genus Gopherus; species Gopherus evgoodei. Next base: position 140,086,852 of record NC_044322.1, on the reverse strand, counting down.
AAAAGCCTCAGAAGCACTAAACCCCAGGGCTTATTGTTATATACACTATGTTATATACACTATTTGTTGTTCATCTTGAAGAAAAGGTGTAAAAGTCTTATCCAGATTATTGTAAGGCTCAAGCCACTATTAGGGTATGTTTTCACTACCCGCCAGATCGACTGATCCAGAGGGGAATCGATTTATCACGTCTAGTCTAGACACAATAAATCAACTCCCGAGCGCTTTCCTGTCAATTCCTGTACTCCAGTGCTGCAAACAGAGTCGATGGGGGAGTGGCAGCAGTGGACTCACCGTGGTGAAGACACCACAGTAAGTCGATCTAAGTACGTCAACTTCAGCTATATTATTCACGTACATTTCCTCTCCCACCCCGTTGTAGACCAAGGGGTAGTTTGATAATAGTGTTAACAGTTGCTTTCATTCAGGAGTTATTTCTGCTCTTCCAACAAACAGTCCACATATCAATGTATCTTGAAAAATAAAGTCTCACATAATGGCTGATACTTCACATTGGGGAGAGAAGATTGAAACCCTTACCACTTTAAAAGAATTTACCGTTGAGAAGGGACACAGCACTGCGAGTGTCAAAAAGTTAAGGAGGATAATACTAATGTAAACATTTCCATTAATTTAAGTTTTTAATTAAAACAGAACAGTTTAAATGAACATTCTTCTGAAGTGTCAGAATCCAAAAACACAACTGGATTGTCAATGTGCTTGTCAATAACTGTGATGGGGGGGAGCCAAGTTGGAGGAAATTGCATTTGTAAAACATGAATTGGATTCAAGCTGCCTGAAAGAATGCTTGTCTGTTTATGTACTCCCACAGTAATTTATATCAGTGGAAGCAATTCTGCTAAAATTTCCTAGATATGAATATTGGGGGCAATGTATTCTCAGTGGCTGACCCCAGTTCTGGAATTCGATTGTGCATCCCATCAGACCCAGAGTCTGTTGAACTTTCAAGGTATGATGCAAGGCTCAACTATTCCCTCAGGCTTTTGCCTGACTGAAATGTGCTAGGTGCATGTGGCAAGGGAAATAAATTGTATTTCATTTAGTTATTAATGCCCTGTATAAAGTTTTTAAGTGCTTATAAATATCCCTGAGATCATTTATAAAATGATTAGAACAAATGCTTTCCATTTTAGTGATCTATTAGAAAGCCACATACTAGCGCTTCTTAAAAGTAACCAAAATTATTACCCCTCAAATGAGTCCAATTCAGCAAGCTTGCCAGTTATTTCTAACCAGAAAGGGAGGGGTAGAGAAACCATTTTGAAGAGAATGTTCCACTAGAATTACATTTGGACTAAATGGTTGTGTAAAGCTACTTTATCCAAGACTTTCAGAAGTTAAGATTTATTATCCATTACAAAAATGCTGGCATTAACTGAGGCCCTTGTTGACCGAGCAAACAGACCAAACAAGAGAGACCGTACTACACTCTAGCTCCTATCAGAGGTCTCTCTGGTTTACAGATAAAGAACATCGGCTGGAAAGTCTCTCCTGTTGTTATACCTGTACAGCACAAGATAGCTGGCTGTAAGAAAGCTCTAAATTCACAAAAACAAATAAGAAAAATAAATCTATTTCATGCAGAAATTTGAGAAACATTTATCTAGCATGATCTCATATCAGGTCTCCTTGGTTCTTAGTAAAAGCTTTGAAAGCCAGAGGGAAAATTCAGACCACCACTTTCTATCAATTCCCAAGTCTGATATGCTTTTGCTTAATGGGGATAATATGTGTCAAAATTGAGTTTCGTACATTGTAAATTTAATTTTTTTCCAACTGGCCTTGATTTTGAAAGTTAGGTTCTTGCTAGTGTTATTGCTTTCTGGCATGGTGTACTTGTAGATGGTAGCAGTGGTAGGACTATGCAAGCTTACTCACATGGCTCTGCCAGCATGACTCACTCCTTGCACACTAATCCCCCTGTGTTTTCCAGTCCTCTGCCAGATCCATCTATTTATATTGTGGATAATCTGGACAAAACAACACTGATTAGTTCCATTTTTGAAATGCTCATTCATGACTAAGGACCAAACTGCTCTACTTACACATGACTAGTCCATTGATTTACTGTGAGTAAAATGAACACGATTTGACCCCATAAGTTACAACCCCTGTTTTCACTTATAGTGCAAGATACACTTGGATCTCAGGCGTCCAGATGTCAAAAGACTAACGCATTAACCCAGTGATACTCCAACTGTATTCCCCTATTATTCGTATTACTGTATAGCCTAGAAGTCCTAGTCATGGACCTGGACCCCATTGTGTTAAGCACCAAACACACAGAACAAGAAGACAGTCCCTGCCCCAAGGGTCTTATAATTTAGGTATCACCAATGACTTAGAGACCTCCAACGACCCAGAGGAATGGTGTGTCAAGAATCCATGAGGGTCTCTAATTACTATAAGATGGATGCATAACAGGTTGAAAACCATGCTCAAAGAGTAGTTCTCAATGGTTCATTATTAAACTGAGAAGACATACCTACTGGGATCCCACTGGAGTTGGATGTTATTCAATATTTTATTAAAGACTTCTTGGATAATGGAGTGAAGAGTATGCCTGTAAAATCTCTGGATGACACCAAGCTGGGAGAGGTTGTAAGCACTTTGGAGGACAAGATTAGAATTAAAAGTGACCTTGACAAACAGAAAAATTGGTCTGAAATCAATAAGATGAAATTCAGTAAAGATGAGCAAAGTACTTTGCTTAGGAAGGAAAAAAAAGTCACATGGACAACTATAAAATGGGGATAACCAGGTAGGCAGTCACACTACTGAAAAGGATCTGGAGCTTACATTAAACGTTAAATTAAAAGAGCCAATGTGATACAGTTGAGAAAAAGGTTAATATCTTTCTGCAGTGTATTAACAGGAGTGTTATGTAAGACAGGAAGTAACTGTTGCACTCTACTCAGCACTGATGAGTCTACAGCTGGAGTACCGACTCTAGTTCCGAGCACCACGCTTAAGGAAAGGTATGGACGAACTGGAGAGAGTCCACAGGAGAGCAACAAAAACAACAAAAGGTTTAGAAAACCTAACCTTTGAGGAAAAAAGTTAAAAAAAAAAACTGGTTACGTATAGTCTTGAGAAAAGACAAATGAGGGAGGACATACTAACAGTCTTCAAATATGTTAAGGGGTGTTACAAAGAGGACTGTGATTAATTGTTCTCCATGTCCACTGAAGGCAGCACAAGAAGTAACCAGCTTAATCTGCATCAAGAGAGATTTGGGTTAGATATTAAGAAAAGCTTTCTAACCATAGGGATAGTTGAGCAAAGGAATAGACTTCCAAGGGAGGTTGTAGAATCATTGTCACTGGAGGTTTTTAAGAACAAAGTTAGACACCTGTCAGAGATAGTAGAGATATAGTTGGTCCTATTCTCAGAGCAGGGGGCTAGACTTAATGACCTACTGCGGTCCCTTCAGCCCCACATTTTTATGATTCTATGGTTGCTCATTAACGCATTTTGAAATCCTCAAATGGAGAGTGTAATTACAAATGCAGGGCATTATTCTTCCTTTTAAACTGCCTATGATTTCATCATTTAAGATCACTTGGCCTATCTTTCCTTCACAAACACTTTTCCAAGATGGCTTTTTCTTTCTTTACTTTTTTGCAAGACAACCTCCAGGATAGTCTAGAATACCTCTCAAGGTCCTTTCCAGGCTACACTTCTATTATTCTGTGATCCTCATAGGTGAATCATGGAGCACTCAAAAAGGTATGAAAACACCCCTTGCATAAATTATGCCACTTAGCCCATTATAAAATAATTGTCAGTGGCAGGACTAGGTTCTAGTCTGATATTCAATCTACTTCAAACAGGTATGCACTAGCACAAAAGTAGCTATATGATTAACCAAGAATACTTAGATTTTAAGTTCTCTGGAACAAGAAACTTTTTTGTTCTGTATTGGCACAGCACCTAGACCAATGGGCTCCTAGTTCATGACTAGGGCACTTGAGTGTTCTGATAATACAAATAAGTACTAATACTGTTCCTTTACAAATCATGTGCTAGCCAAGAATTCTCTAATCCAGGGGTCCCCAACTCGGTGCCCGTGGGCACCATGGTGCCTGTGGGGGCATCAAAATGTGCCATGTCCTGGCCGGCAGTCGAGCATCTGACAAAATGCCTCCAAAATTCGGCGGCAATGCCTCTCGATGACGCCACTTGCCACCGACAAGCGACATCATCGAGAGGCGGCGACACCGAAATGCCACCGAAATTTGGCAGCATTTCAGCGGATGCTCGACCGCTGCCATGCTTCTTCCTCTGGCGCCCGCCAAACGAAAAGGTTGGGGACCACTGCTCCAATATATCGCATTTCATCATTACCAATTAGCCAAAATGCTAAGATTTTAGTTTTCTTAAATTCTGTAAACGCTACTCAAAGCTTTTTCTGCTGGTAAGATGGAGTTTCATACTTATAGTCAGGGTATGAAAGAAAATATTTTCAGACTTCTACTGAAAAGTGATTTGTCTGGGAATTTTTTTTTACATTAACGTAAGCATTTTAAATTATATTAACATCCAAGTGTATGAAAAGGCAATGGTACTACAGAGAACTCATAATTAAAAGCCATTAGGGCAGATGCACAGCATTCTGCTGCAGTCTTGAACATGACTCCTACATTAACAGCAATATGTACAATTCATTCACAGAGGAGATGGAAGCATGCAGCCAATAACAAAGGAGTTGGTTACTTACTGGTAACCTTCCAAGGAACAGTAATGTCATCTGCTACATGGGCAGCCGCCTCTTTACTTACCCAGCCAAAAAACATAACACAGCACCTGGCAAGAACTCATGAAGCATGTACATAAAGAAGGAACAGAAATAAATCGTGTTTTACAAACGGACTACAAATTCCATGTCATTTTGATTAATCAAGAACCATACATTTGGCAAATTGTGAGAGAATTTCTAATCAGTTGGAAAGAAATGGTCTGATATGATCAAAAAATAGTTCTCTAGCAGAACTTTTTTTTCTATCCTTTCACCCTCAACAAATGTCAATATAATAAAATCAATTGAAACGTCTGTTTGAGCCAAAACCAGATTTGTCAAAAACATGGCCATGACACATTTCTTGCCCATTTCACAAGAGAGGTTGACCTGTTTTCTGATATGCCTGAAACAGACACAGTTTAGGAGTCATGTTCAGGACTGCAGCAGCTGGAAGAATGGGGATTCGGCAACTATTTTTTTTCTGTTACCATTTCTTGTCATCTTTCGCTGTGTCTGACAATTCATTTCACTTTCTGACTGCAATCATATTCCTCTAGCCCCAGTTTCACTACCAGGGTTAATTACAGACATACTTCAATACTTTGGTCTAATGATTGTCCTATTGCAGTTGCTTGCTTGGGACACACTAAGATGTCCCAATTAGTTAACAATACAATATCATCCTAACATTACCTTGATTTTGACATACCAGATAATACTAGTTCTCTTTCTATAACAAGGCTGTTTCGTCTTCTGAGACGAAAGGTTCCTACCCCCACTTAGAAAAGATCGAAGAGTCAGGATTGAATGACAAAAAGGCTGATTTGAACACTACCACAAACTGTGATATGAAGGGACTTATTGAGAGACATTATATGAGGGGACCCACATTCATCTGGGTTGCTAATCTCTTGGATCAGCAAACTGCCAGAGGAATAAGCCACACTCTCTAGAGATTAGCAGAGTATGTACATCTCAGTTGTTTTAGCTGTGATCTTCCATGTAAGATAAATAAAAACAAAACAAATTGTGTGGGTAGTTCATGCTGCTTTATATAATCTGGCCAAACAACCTTATATAAGTACCATTACAGTTGAGAAAACGGCAACAACTCAAATACCAAAAATCTGCCATCCAAGCGTGTCTGCCTTACTCCAGCAGATGCCATGCCTATGGCAAGAATGACAAAAAATGGTTACTTGCTTGTGCAGACTGCAGGCAGCAATCATTACAAGGCCCATTCAAGACAGCAAATAAACAATGTCTGGCTGAATGCATTAAAGAGAGATATTACTGGGGCTCATTGTCAAAATACTGCTTCAGAGACTCCTTGATTTGAATAGCCCCCCCCCCCATTAAGCCCCTCTAATAGTACTGTTATCTGGCTACTCAAAAATCAGCTGCCAGGTGATCAACCTTAACTCTCCACTCCTGGGGAAATGTTTCCCCCTTAGCTTCACAAATGTTATGTAGAGCACTGCAGGCTGCTATGACCATCTGAACATTTTCCTCATTGAGGTCTAACATTCCAAAAGGGAATCAGTAACACTTTAATCTGCCAAAAGTATGTTTTATGGTCATTCTGCACCTACTGAGGCTCTTGTTGAAGCACTCCCTGCTGCTGCCAAGGTTTCCAGTGTAAGGCTTCATGAGCCATGGGAGTAAGGAATAGGCAGGATTCCCCAGGATCATTATGGGCATTTCCACATCCCCTACTGGAATCTTCTGGTCTGGAAAGTCCCTGATGGCAGCTTTTTATACATGCCAGTGTTACTGAAGATGCGTGTATCATGCACCTTCCCCAACCACCCCATGTTGATGTTGGTGAAATAACCCAGTGATCCACCAGCACCTGCAATATCATAGAGAAATACCCCTGTATTCTGTTGCAAGATGGTCTGGGCCAAAATTGGGATATGCGTCTATTGCTCCCCACCACAGTTACGGAATCCCATTGCCGCAAAGCCATCCGCTATTTCCCACACATTGCCGAGAGTCAGTCCTTCATAGTAGGAGGCAGTTAATGGCCCTATACACTTGCATCACTGCAACCCCCACAGTAAACTTCCCAATTCCAAGTTGACTCACGACTGACCAGTAGCAGTCTGGAGTTGCCAAGTTCCACAATTGCCATTTGCTTTTCCACCAGCTCTCATTTTGGTGTCCTTGTGCTCTAGGGCAGGGGAGAGCTCCACACACAATTCCATGAAGGTGGCTTTGCATATCTGAAAGTTCTTCAGCCACTGCTCATCATCCCATACGTGCAAAATGATATTTCCCAAGGCCAGAAGCGATAGTCCACCATGTGCAGCTTCTCTGTGAATGCCAACATCAATCTTAAATTGTTTCTTTCCATGGCACACAGCAGGGCAGGCACTATGGATTCCTGTTCAGATTCGCAGCTCATGAAATATTGCAGGATCAGCCGTGCTGTGTTCACGCAGCACAGGATCCATGCTTTCAGGCAGAGAGCAGACGCACAGTTTACAGGGGCAATTGAAAGAAGGCACAAAACATAGTTGGAAGCCCATGGAATAATGGGACAGAGAAAACTGCATCATGGGATGCTGAGCCCACCCCCCACGATGCATTATGATCTATTTCCAGACCTTCTAGAGGTAGAAGGTAGTGAGTTGCACAGTGCCAGTTACCCATGGTGCACTGGTCTCTGTCGATGCTACAGCACCAACTGTGTACATACTGAGCTGACACAAGGAGCGTTGTGTGAACATGCACAAGTGATGCAATTACACCAGTTCATTATTATTGACATAATGGAAGTCAACTTTACTTTGTAGCGTAGACATGGCCTTGGTGTGAAGAATGAATCAGAGAAAAACAAAAAACGGAAGCCCAGCTCTAGATGTTATATCCTACTTGGAAAAAAGTGAAACCAATGCAACAGAGTCAATCTGCCAGTTCACTTTAAGAGACATAATGACATTAACAGCTTAGCTTTTTTCCTATCTGCTGTTGGATGATATTAAACACACTGGATTCAATTTTCTAGTGAGTTACACTGGCGTAAATCAGGAATAACTCCTCTGAAGGCAATGGAATTACACCTTTGCGCCCTCTTAATTACACAAGTAGTAATGAAGTTCATCTGGGTTAAGAGGACAACAATGAAGAATGGTCAGCTAGGGAGAACCCTATAAAAGCATTTTACTAGAAAGGAAAGTCCAGGAAACTGTGAAAACACTAATACTTTACGTACAAGGTAAATGCATTTACATCTGTTCACATGTATGGGTAGCACATATGATTCTTAAGTTCAGGAAAATGATAATTTGAAGTGTTGGCAGCACTAGTCCATTTGCTTTCTGCCACTGCTGCCAAACAAAGAACATGAAAGCCACTGTACATAACACAACATTGTGGGGTTCTGTTCCAGGGCTTCATGGAAAAAAGGCTCCAATATGCCTACTCCTGGATTCAGTATTGAAGTTGATGCTCCATGATGGAGCTGATTCCTTCAGACTTAGAATCAGAATTCATGGAATGTGATTGATCAAAGAGCTCATGAAAAAGGGGTTAATGTGACCTACAGCAGCAGAATGACACTGTCAAATCCCTACCCCACACCTTTCCTCAGGCATAGGAAGCCATGTTACCACCAGCTGCAGACAAGTTGGGATTGAGTTCCAATTGCTGTGAGCCTTCAGTACTGGACTATTGTGCCTTCATTGCCACAGCTAACTGTGGAAGTTTGATACAGCTCTCTTCAGCTCAATGAATGTACTTTAGTAAAGGTCTTGCATGTGTAAAGTCTCTTCATGATTGGTGAAGAGGCAGGAACTCTGTCTGCCTGCCCACCCGAAGGGATGGATCAACAACCTGCCAACCAGCACAGCAACTTGAAGTAAGGGCAGTCTACAGATAAACCCCAGGATCTGGGGCAAGTGACTAGGCAAGCCCCAGTAAACTGGGCTAGCGGGGCCATGCCCCAAACTGAAGAGACTTGTAGGAAGTAGCCCAGGGAAGTGGGGAAGGCGATCCATCTCTCCTATCTAGGGGTTGAGCTACACAGGGCCCTGGGCTGGGACCTGGTAGAGAGGGAGTGCCTAGGGCCCCCTATGACCCTCTCTGACCTTACAGGCTGCCTGGCCACAGAAGACTATCACACCATGAAAAAAAGCATCTTCCAACAGAGTCAAAACATGCTGGTGAATACTGAACACTAATTACACTATCATTAATTTAAAAAATATTTTAAAAGATGAAAAGCAGTAAGCTTTCCAAAGAGGCATCCAGCAGGGGCAATGACAGACAATGTCAAGTTCTTTCTAGCTATCACCAGCTGTTAGAAGTAAAACAATGGTAACCGGGGCTAGGCATAAAGCACAACAATGCTGTACAGAAAAGTTCAGAAGGTCTGGACTTCACACAAGCAATGCTTAAAGACAGAAAGCAATACAAAGAAAGCATGTCTAAAATGAATGGAAATGCATAGAAGACTGATAATGGGAATACTGACTGTATGCACAAAACAGGATATTGAAAATTCAATGCTGATATATTCTGGCCATTGATCCAGAAAATATCTTCCTACAGTAAGACACAACATAGGAGCCTTAATGCCATTAATCTTTCAAGCTAATGGTAAAACTGGACAATGGGCACTGCCAAGACACCTAAATACTGCGCTGATTGTCAGCAACGGCATGGTTGTGTAAGCAGAGCAACTCTTGGGGTGCTCTAAACAAGATGCAGGTAGAAATGGCCTTGTAATGAGCAACAACAGGATTAAGGGAGTGCAAAGCTGAGCATAACTACACCTTTGAGTATGCGCACACACTCTTGCGATGTGTTCCCTATAGCTAGGTCACACTGGAGGATCTAGCCCATCTTTTTACTTCATTTCTAATAGGATTTGTTAAACCTGAAATAGTTTATTTTTTAAAAATGGAAGCAATTATATAATTTCATCCTATAGCCCATAAAATGGATGATTTGGGGTCATATTACAGGACTAGTATGCAAACTTATGCTATGCATGAGGACAGGCAAGTAACCTTTGGAATAAATACCTATATCTTTTGGCCTTCTGTGTTGGGGTGGACTCCCCATAATAGCCCTGCAAGAGCTGACTTAGGCCAGGTGAGCCCAGTCAGCTACTTAGGCTGAAAGCAGGGGAGATTTAGGTTGGAGGCAGTTAATTAAGGACAGATTCACCTGCACAGGAACAAGCAGGGCCTGTTTAAAGCCAGGTAGCTGGCTGCTGAGAGAGAGGGACAGGATACAGGGAATTAGGCTACAGTCACTCCTTTGGCTGGAAGGAGTTGGAGGCTGACATATTGAGAATGCGGGGGGGGGGGGGGAAGCTGAGCATGTAGGAAGAAACCCAGGGAAACAGCAGCAAGAGGTAGACTGTGGCTGCTTGTTACGGGGTGCCTGCGCTGGAACCCAGTGTAGAGAGAGGGTTTGGGTTCCCTTACCAGCCACTGGGGAGTGGCAAGGGCATTGGAGGTGCCAGTCAGGCAGCAGGTCTGGAAAGACTGAATTCCCTGGAAGAGGAGGACTTTAGTGACCTGGCCAGATGGCCAAGCCATAGAGAGAAAGCTGCAGACCCGGGAGTGAGCAGGCAGCAGAGTGAGACTAGATAGGGAATGATAACACTGAAGGGTGAACACAAGCTGTCAGAGCGAATCCCGAGGACGGCCAGCAGGAGGCACCGCTCAAGATAAGCGGACCCCATGACAGCTTTATTTAGATATCCTTTTATCTTGAAAGTGTAGAGATGATGTAAGTAAAGTCTGACTTCTCAAATCTCTTAAAATCCAAAATGTCTTGAACTTATTTCTCTGACTGCATTCCTCTGCAAGAATAAAACAGCTAAACATATTCCTGTAAATCAATTTGTGACCCTGGAACATTGTCTGTTGGGCCTTAAGGTTACTTTGCTAATTCTGTCTTAAGAAACCTGTTAGCTGCTAATCTGGTTGAATTTACATTATTCATGCTGGTTTTTGTCAAGCAAAACAGGTAACACTCAACTTAGTCACATTTCTCACTTTGTCATAAGATATCAGATGCAGTCTGCAAAAGGTCATTTACAAAGTTTTGTGGAGTCTTCTAGCCTTCAGTGGGGGAAAACCCTATTAATCTGGGTGTTAGCTGGACAATTTAAATAGTGCTCATTTGATTCTGCAGGCAGAAGAGCATTATGATGTTACAGTTAACTCAGCCAGTCCTCCCTCCAACTCTCCAGTTCATTTGGATAGATCTGTCCCATTGGCTGGAAACACTAACTGATGCTGCAGGTCAGGACTGGAGTATTTGCAAGAGTTGGGTGTGTGGTACAGAGGTTCAGGACTGAAATAGTGGGAGCTGCTTCAGCTTAGGAGTTCTACTGGCTCAGAAGAAGTGAGGCTGGAGTTATAAGTTATGACTCCCTCCACACTATACCTGGCTCAGCCAAGATGATTCATCTTTGCCCAGTCAACTGTTTTTCAGCTCAGCTAAACAGTGCCCATTCTGTGCTACAGGCACATATTCTACAGCACCAACTGGGCACAGTCAAAGTGAGAGTTGACCACGGCAGGTAGCAGTGTTTGGGTTTAAGATTACGGTTACTGAAGGGAGGGAGGGAGGACTGGCAGAGTTACCGATGATGTGACAGTGTTGCTGCTCAAAGACTCCTGCCTGCACCAAAAAATGGGTAGTATCAAAAGGAATATGAAAATGCTAAAACAGAGAAGAGGAGGAGTATTTTAGATTACTTAACACTAATATTTGGGTTTAGTGGCAGCACCCTGTAAAATTGCTATAGCTTCAGGAATAGAGATTGTTGCATATGTAGGGCAAGCTGGCAGGTGGTTGGAGGGGCAAAAACAAGGTGTCTGATCCTCTGATGAATATTGGCACAACCAGTCATGCTGGTCCCAAAAACACATAGAAATGATAAGAGTGGGAGATTTATTGAAATATACTTACCACTGGAAAAATCTAGATTTCTAGATATTGATGAAGTAGGTACGAATGGATATAAGGGTATGTCTACACTACACACCAGATCGGCAGGCAGCAATCGATCCAGTGGGGGTTGATTTATCACGTCGAGCGCTCTCCCATCGACTCCTGTACTCCACCGCCACGAGATGTGCAAGTGGAATAGAGCAGTCGACTCACCGCAGTAAATTGATCTAAGTACGTCAATCTAAGTTGCTTAACTTAGATCAATCCCCACCCTGCCCCAGTGTAGATCAAGCCTAAGAAAGTTCTTTTCTTGTACACACTCATTCTGTTGTCATACTTTCTCTGATTAATCTCATTGGCTCACTCGGTTCAAATCCTGAAAGCATTCTAGTTTGAACATCACTCCATTTGGAAGCAAAATCCATCTATTTATTCAGATCTTCCATTAATGGGAAATATTTGACTTCCCTTTGGCAGTACATCTCCTGTCTGGAATTTCTCAGTCTGCAGTTGGCTGAGACATCAGATTGTAAGAGTGTATTTGCCATATTTGGAGGGAGAAGTGTGCCTGTCTGCTCTAGTTTATTTCCATAAATTGTATTCAGTTATGGGCTTATAACATAACAATCATGACTCTACTTGGTTAAAGTGAATGCCTCTATCCCCAAAACTACATGAAATGTCTCAAATCACTGTATTTGGAGTATGCTCAACTGTACGGTGTGCAGAATTTTAAACTTCAAGGTAGGCCTACAATCTGACAGATTCTTTTTTCATTGCTTCAGTTAACAGCAGTGTTTCTCAACCAGAGGTCTGGGGTCCCCTGGGGGGTCACGAGCATGTTTCAGGGGGTCCATCAAGGAGGATCAGTGTTTGGCTTTCTGCCCTGGGCCCCAGTAAGTCTAAGTCCCACTGCATGGGGCTGAAGCATAGGGCACTGAGTCCCACCACCTGGGGCTAAAGCAGAAGCAACTTAGCTTCATGGGACCTTGGGCAATTGCCCTGCTTGCTACCCTTTAATGCCAGCCCTTTCTCTTTATATAGAGAGAACCAATTATTGCGGCACAGGAGGGCCATAGAGTTTTTACAGCATGTTTTTTGGGGAGCAGGGGGTGCTCAATGAAAAAGGTTGAGAACCCCTGGTTTATAGTACACTGCAATATTATAGATAATTGGTTAGTAGCACTGCCTATTAAGGCTGCCTGACACTTCCCATAAGACACTGTATTCAATTGATTATTAAAAACTATCTGAAACCTCAACCATTTGGACTGAAAATTTCCATACTGGATGTCCGTCGGGTGTCTTTGGACTATGTGTGTATTTTTCCCCTTGCGGGGAAATTGCAGCCTTTTAATGGTTCAACCATTTCCATAAACAGAGATTGTTTTGCCTATGTATTTTCCCTACGTTAAAAAAAAATCTTGAGACGTTTTCTCTGAAATGCTCTTGTGCATCCATGCTTTGGTGTCTGACAAAAAGGTCATCCGCTGCCAATGGTCTAACTTTTGCCTTCCCTGTAAAAGTCTGCCCAAATTTGGAGTTCAGTTAAGATTTTACAATTTTAACAGCTAAAAATCTCAAAAGATTCCATCCTCATTGAGCCTCTCAGCTCCCAGTACTGACAATTTGTGAAGTCACTATCCCTACTGAGCAACTATGCATGATCCCTCCAGTCATGGGCTACAGGAGTGAAGCTGGACTTCCTCTGTAATTGCTGTGCACGGGTGTGATTTGGGCACTGCTCCCTCCTGCTGGCACCAAGGCAGCACAGAAAAGGGAGTGATTTGAATGGAGTGGGGACAAACTGGACAGAGCATTGAAAGAAAGGAACAGACTGGGACAAGGAGACAGACTGGGACTTGAAGTGGGGGGATGGGTGGGGGTTCAACTGGAGCTAGCCAGGCAAAAAGACAGGGAGCCCAAGGGGAAGAGGAAGGACAGGCTAGAACTGATTTGGCAAGGAGAGTGGGACACAGATTGGACAAGGTGCTGAGGAAGGAGGGAACTGGAACTGGCTGGACCAGGAGACTGGGACTAAGAACCTAGTAGAGAGTTAGTAGGGAGGGAAAGGAAAAATTGTGTCAATGAGCTGGGGTGCAAAGACAGAACTGGGTCGGCACAAAGAGACTGGAATAAGAAGCCAGGTACATTAAAATAGAGATTGGATGAGCAACCTAGAGTGGGAGATTAGGAGCCCGTAGAGAGGAGTTGGGGCCGGGGGAGGGGGAAGACTGATCCAATGAGGAGTACTGGGCTAGGTTTTGTTGGGCAAAGAGAAGACGTGAATAGGAAAGAAAAAAGTGTGTCCACTGAAGCACACTCTCAGCCTGGAACGGAATCCAAGAGTACTGAGTGTCATCATTCCTCTGATGTCTGCAAATATCTGTGAAGCATACCAACAAAATATAAGACTTATTTTCCCCACCCCAACCAGTGCTAGTCCACAGAGGAGATGATGCCGTCAGTTCCTCAAGTGGCAGAGTTCTATGCAGTGGATCTAAAAGGTTCCAACCCTGCTAATGCACCATGTGGGTGTCATCATGATCCCACATGATGGAATTTCAGGTATATTTTTAGATTTTTTTTAAAAGCAAAAAAACTAAAAATTCCACACAAAATGCTACATTAAGAGAACATTAAGGTTGCAAAGACTAGCATTTAAAGGTAGAAAATACCATAATTAAGGATGCTTGTGCAATCTCAGTTTGGCTCCTTTGTTTCCATGCATTATGATAGAGTCTTTAATTACATGATCACATACTGTTCTTTCCACAGGAGTCCTGTCCCCTTCAGTCCACAGAATGGAACTGCTCTGGGATGAATCAATCTTGTGTAGTGAAGAAAGCTGTTCCTTGCTTCATTTGATGCAGAAGTTGGAAGGTGTGTGGAAACAAGACCGAAAGAAGGGAAAGGAAACTCATGGTTCAGGCAGCTGATGGCTGTCTCTGCCACAGATTTTCTATGCAAGCTAGCAAATCACCTAAACTAAACTTTTCATAGGTGGTCACTAGTTGCATTTTTCATTTTCTGGGTACATGATTTGAGTTCCTGGTATCTGATTTGCAGAAATGCTGAGCTCTCACCGCAGTAACTGAAGTCAAAGGAAGCTATGCTCTGACATATGAAGTGCTAAGTACTCTGGAAAAACAGGCATTTCAAATCGGTCCCTAAAAGGTAGTGGATGCTTTTGACTAACCTCTATGCCTCCATTCCCCTTCTATAAAATGGAGATAAAACCCCTCACGTCACAGGGGTTTTGTAAAAATAATTTCATTAATATTTGTGAAGCACTCATACTAGAGTGCTAGAGAAAAGCCAATAAGGAGATTAATAATTATCTCTTCAGAACAAGGTTTGATGCATGTACAGTAAATAAAGGCATGGGGTGAAGAAGAAATATTAGTTATCCTGGAGGAGTTTACTTTTGCATTCATGATGATACACCCTTAGAACAGAATAGGTAGGTGTCAAAAATTAGGTTTTTATTTTGTATAGCCCATTCTCCCCTTATCTAAGCATATAAACACACACACACACACACACACACACACCACATTACAATAGATATGAAGTTTACCAATAGTAAGTCACTATATCTTTTGATTACTTTGCAGTTATGGGACCAGATTCTCAGCTGATATAAATTTACATCAGCAGAAAATCAGGACCATTGCATATTACACCACTCTGTCTCTAAAGATCAGTAGTTAAATTCCTGCATTCTGATTCTCAGGAATAAATTGCTACTTCTGGGAAAGAAAGGAAAACTGCATTTACTGAGGGATCATTACTAGGGAGGACGGTAAACTTCTGACAATTTGGTAGGATTTCCAGTCTATGTCCAAGAAACTCCTTTACTGGAATAGTGTGGATGTTGCGGATCAGGACTGAGTTGCATTAGCACAGCTGTGTTGGGAAGCCTAAACAGCCCCTACCAGCATTAAACGTGGGTCAAGCCACCATTATCAGTCCATCATTTTCATAAGCACTAAATCTGCCCATTGTATTTTTAAGCTATACAGAAGGAAAATGAAAATTACTTATTTAAAATATGAGATAAATAGTGCAGCATGTCACATCCATCAGTGAGATGAAAGGCTGTGATAACCAGGGCATAATGGAAGCTTTTTGTCACAGCAGACACATAGGTCTAACTTGACTCTCACTGAACTGGTCTACATGACAGACTTAAAAAAAGCTGGAATGTCATTCATTTTAGATAAGCAATTTCTATTCCAACCACACGAAGTGAGGAGGCACAGTATGTAAGTATTATACGAAGATTTGAACTGAGTGAGAGTATGTGGGAAACTTGCTTTCCACTCAACTCCAAATTTCACTCAGTCATAAAAATAAACGTTTTAAATCAAAATAATCAGCAATGAAGTAGTAAAAATGTTGACATGTATGGCAGGGCTATATTTTATAAGACAAACACACTTCTGTATGCAAGCATGTGTACATTCACATTCATACACAAATACCATAATTTTGTGAAGAATCAGGTAACAGTACATGAAAACTAGCCTATTTAGTGTTTAAATCTCCATGTCCTGGAATAAACATGAAATTTTCATATAAAATCAGCACTTCAGTGTTTGTTTACTTGAACACCTCAAAGTGCACAACTGTACACTTTTCTTTTTGGCTTGCAAATGGATTTTCTTTTTTAAGTGGCAGCTCTTAACAATTGTTATCGTTAGAGAAATGACAGCTCTGAAACCTGAGAAGAATGACAGAAGTTCCTGCTCCTTAAAGCTAATTACAGGCCACCTGTAGACTTGATTCAAATGACAATGTACTTGATTTATACTTCTCTTTGCAGACATAGGGAAAAGTTTAAACTGTGCAGAAACAGAAGAGCAGCATACCATTGCATAGTACCTCATTCTTACCCTTTATGTTAGTAGTAGTAGTAGTAATGTGTCATCACACTTGGAGCTGCAACATGGGAGAAATATACCCAGCCTGGACAATCATGGAGGAAGAGATGTTCCAAGAACTTAACTGTTTTACAGCAGAATTTTTGCCATTCAGAGAACTCTTCTTAAAAAGTAGGTATTTTGTACTAATATCTTTTTGTACTATTTGAAACTTTTAAACATTTTTATTTATAATTTTTGGGACTGTCAGTTAATCGCAGTTAACTCAAGTGATTAACTCAAAAAATATTAATCACAGGTTTAATCGCACTGTTAACCAAAAGAATGCCAATTGAAATGTATTAAATATTTTGGATGTTTTTCTACATTTTCATATATATTGTATTCTCTGTTGCAACTGAAATCAAAGTGTATTTTTTATTACAAATATTTCCACTGTAAAATAAGAAATTGCACTACAGTACTTTTATGAGGTGAATTGAAAAATATTATTTCTTTTATCATGAAAATGCAACTTACAAATGTAGATTTTCGTTTGTCACATAACTGCACTCAAAAACAAAATAATAAAAAACTTCAGAGCCTATAGGTCCACTCTGTCCTACTTCTTGTTCAGCCAAATGCTAAGACAAAAAAGTTTCTTTACATTTACAAGAGATAATGCTGCCCTCTTCTTGTTTACAGTGTCACCAGAAAGTGAGAACAAGCGTGCATGGCACTTTTGTAGCCAGCATTGCACAGTATTTACGTGCCAGATGTGCTAAACGTTCGTATGCCCCTTCAAGCTTCAGCCACCATTCCAAAGGACATGCTTCCATGCTGATGGTGCTTGTTAAAAAAATAATGTGACAATTAAATTTGTGACTGAATTCCTCGAGGGAGAGTTGTATGTCCCTCACCCTGTTTTACTTGCATTCTGTCATATATTTCATGTTACAGCAATCTTGGATGATGACCCAACATATGTTGTTCATTTTAAAAACACTTTACAAAACACAAAGAAGGTACCAATGTGAGATTTCTAAAACAGTTACAGTTCTCGACCCAAGGTTTCAGAATCTGAAGTGCCTTCCAAAATCTGAGTGGGATGAGGTGTGGCACATGCTTTCAGAACAAAAGAACCACCAAAAAAGAAAATCAACCTTCTGCTGGTGGCATCTGACTCAGAATGAAAATGAACATGCGCCGGACCGCACTGATTTGGATTGTTATCGCGCAGGACCTGCCATCCGTATGGACACATGTCCTCAGGAATGGTGGTTGAAGCATGAAGGGGCATATGAATCTTTAGTGCACCTGGCACATAAATATCTCATGACACTGGCTAAAACAGTGCCAGGAGAACACCTGTTCTCACTTTCAGGTGACATTGTAAACAAGAAGCGGGCAACATTATCTCCTGCAAATGTAAACAAACTTGTTTGTCTGAGCGACTGGCTGAACAAGAAATAGAACTGGGTGAACTTGCAGGCTCTAAAATGATACAGTTTTATTTTTGATATGTTTTGTACACAGTTCTATATTTGTAAGCTCAACTTTCATGATAAAGAGACTGCACTACAGTACTTGTATTAGATGAACTGAAAAATACTATTTATTTTGTTTTTTACAGAGCAAATACTTGTAATCAAAAATAAATATAAACAGTGTACATTTGTATTGAATCAATAGATTAGAAAATGTGGAAAACAATCCAAAAATATTTAAATAAATGGTATTATTGTTTAACAGTGTGATTAATTGCATGATTAATCGTGATTACATTTATTAATCACGCAATTAATCATGATTATGTTTTTTTAATCACGTGACAGGCCTACTAATTTTATAATACATAGTCAAGATAGTCAATCTATAAATGGCAATTTCATACAATCCTAAGGACTAAGTATCCCAAGTTGAACTTAAACATCTGAAACTAGATTTAGGAGGTAGGCATTACATGTTCAACAATTTTTATTTTATTTTAAATAGCTTTTCAAGTAAAAGGCAAGAGGGACAAAGCAATAAGAACACAAAAGAAGAAAATGAAAGTGTAAATACACTATCTTTAGT
The DNA here is from genome assembly GCF_007399415.2 of Gopherus evgoodei. Lineage (NCBI taxonomy): Eukaryota > Metazoa > Chordata > Testudines > Testudinidae > Gopherus > Gopherus evgoodei. The sequence continues at coordinate 140,068,231 of NC_044322.1, read as the reverse complement.
AGACAGTCTACACTAGACATTTTGGTATCTTAACTGCACAGCTGGAAGGGAGGATGAGGTATTTACTTGTTGGACAAGTTCCTCCTAACTTTTTTGTCAGTTTTGATCCTTCCCTTCCTTCACATCAGCACCACTCTTCATTCCCTTTACACTGATCCCATGAAAGCAATTTTATATATACATATATATACATAGACATACACATACACACACACACTAACCAGATGGCAAAATTGGAATTTATGCAAGAAACCCAATTTACATGTGCCTCAGTTATTTTTTTTGGCAAACCTCAAATATAGTGTATCATGTCCAAAAGCACAGCGACTAAGATAAGGAATGAGCAACCCCATCACACATTCCCAGATACATTAAGTGATTCATTTTGTTTCAGGCACACTGAATTTCAAACTCCATTCGCATTTTCAAAACCGTTTTTTCTGTTTTTCATTTGTCCTTTGCCAGATTAAAGTGAATATTCTTTTACTGCAGTTAGATTATCAAACAGCAGCCATGGAAATTCCATGTATCAGTCCTGAACAATTTGTTGCCACGTTACAGAAACCAACCAGATATATTGTATTAGCAAGATATGATTAATTACACAACAATAGTCTCCACTAGAATGTTTTGAATCATTCAACAATTTTTTTTTTTTAATCCAACTCTCAATTTTAATTCCCAGGACTACATCTGAAGCATGACCAGACTAGTAACATTTAATATGTTCTCTGAATTTGTTCAACAGTTTGTGTGTTAGAATTTATAACTGTCTTTTTGATTATATCTTACCCTAGATGCAGCTGTTTCTTGTCACAATATAGTGAAATCAGGACCCTGAACAACTGATTGCAGACCAAGGCCTGTCCCAAACAAGGCAGCAAAATGTATGTCTAATATATATTAAACAACCCAGGTCTCACTCTCCACGTTAAAAATTTCATTCTTGCTTTCATCCATGGACCAACATCTATGTACAATTAAAAGCACTCTATTTACCTTGTGTCTGCATTTAAGTACAACCCCATAGGCTCCTGAAGCACAAAGGAAAAAAAAACCAAAAACAGATTAATTACCATGCTGTGGGAAAAGTAAGCAAAATATTCTACATTTCACAGCTGTCTAATATGTATTATGGATGCATTGTTCCCAATACAATCTTCTTACACTTGCAGCTAAAATGCTTTGTTGCATTTCTGTGTAGCAAAATTTAAAAATGAAGCTGCTTGTAAGTATATGATTTTAAAATTCTTCTGTGATTTCCTTATTTTTAGAAATATGCATATGCAAGAAAAACTGGAATAACTGCACATTCCTGTAATAAGTGGCTGTAGTATAGACAGACAACTACTGGACTTGTTTTTAAAAAAAATAAAATAAAATAAAATAAAAAATTGTGATTTCATGTACATTCTGGTACATCTACTTTTTATTTACTTTTAAGGCATCTTTCAGGGCTTATTTACACTGAAAATGTTATAGCAGCATAGATGTAGCGGCATTCTCCTATTGGTATAGGTAATCCACCCCCTTGAGAAGGAGCTGCTAAATTGATGTAAGAATTCTTCTGTTGACGTAGCACTGCCTGTCTACATGGAGACTTAGGTCAGCTTAACTTCACTGCTCAAGATATAGATTTTTCACACCCTGACACATCAGGGTTCAGTTGGATTTGTAATAAGATAGTTTTTCCATTTTTTTAGGACATCCTGACAACTTAAAAATTAGACAATGGTTTTATTACTTAATATGCTGACTTATATATGTAAATAATAATTTTGTCTAGCTCCGTAATGTCCATAGTTATGGATATCAATTGTCATAGAAATCAGAGAAATAATTTTTTTTGTGCAGCCTGGATAACAATGATTTATTTTTTAAGAACAAAATGACTCCCAACATTAAAGTAATCTTGAGAAATAACATTTTGCAGAATTTCATCTCATGGGAAAGTCTTTATTTTTTCTGTTTAATAATATATAACTAGCCTCTGAATTCTGCTAATTCTAATTCATATTTCATTAAGAACTGACTTACCTTCACCTACAACCCCAAGGATCTCAAATTTATTCATCACATTACCAATGTTAAGAATCTTCATGAAGACAAATTCCTCTTGTGATGAGAGCCACAGAGCATGGCACAGAGAAGAATATCTAAAGGATCTGTGGTAGGCAAAACTGAAGACTTTTGACAGGAGAAATCCACATTGATTGACTGGACTTCTTACATACTTGTCCTAGTTTCCAGGAAGCTATTTAATGCCTGGAAAGAAATGAATGGTAAAATTAGCATCAGCAGATCTTGCTTTACAGCACATAAAGGAAAACAATCGCATATATTCACAATATTTACCATCAGCGCTGTGTTATTTGATAAAGAAAATTGCCTCACCCCCTTTCTGGGTTTTACAATGAATAGAGCTCTGCAGCATGTGTAAAGGGAGCCAGCAAAGGTGACTACATATGATATATGGCACAGTCGGTTTTGTAATCCCATATGCAGGACATCATTTAAAATAAAAAAACAGCTTACATAAGAAGTGTTTCCTGCTGGTAGAAGAGAAAAATTGCAGTGATCTACCACAGTGGGTAGTTGAACACACATCTATAAAAGCTAGTGTTTTCCCTTCCATTTATGTTGGCAGCTAGCTACAGAAAAATTGATTGTGATTAGCCAGCTTATTCTTCACTCACTCCCATGATAGAAAATCTTCACTGGAAGAATCCTTACTATGCTAGTTCCTCTTTTTCTATCTTTTATTACACCTAGAAATATTTCTAACACTTTTCATGGTTAAATCTATTAGGAGCATATTAAGAATATGCTGAAAAATGTTTATAAGAATTTTCAAAAAAATTAAATATACTTAGTACTGTACAATACACATATCCTTTCAAAGTTCTATTTGTAGCAAAGTTATACAATTTCAGACAATAAATGTAGTAATTACAAAAAAATGAAATGAACACAAAGAAAGCAAGTTTGTACTCCAGGTAAAGTTTGTCACCTATAGTTTTAGTAGAATGAGAAGTGTATCAAGATTTATTTTGCCATTGTATATAGTATCATCAATACATACACCATTTATTTATTTTAAAATGTAGAGAGAAAAATAAACCACCAATACATTCACTGTAAAAGGGAACAGTTTTCACATCTCAGTGCCCTAGGAATGGGACTACTCATGAGGAACTAGCCTGGAGGATGGGAATAAATCCATAGAACTAAACCAGCACATGGCACAGAGATGGAAGACCTAACTCTGCTGGATTCTGCACACAGAAATAAAACTACATCACTATTTTAGTGTTGCCAATGGATGTTGTTGAGAGTGCTGCTATGAGTTAAACATAACGAAGAGGAGGGATATGAGATAAGGCCAGCATTGTGGTGTTTTTGCCCTGTCAAAAGACCTGGAAGACAAACTTGTTTGTAAAGAAACCAAAAGCTACATACAAAAAAGAGAATCAAATACACAAGAAAAAAAATTGCCAGAGAGAAACAGGATCAACTCAGAAAATAAAATTTATTTTCAACTTTCTATTAAGTATCAGTCAACAATTTCTTTAATGAAGATATTAAACAAGACTAACACCAGTCCCTGTGATAACTAACAATCCAATCACAAAATTTGGTACTTTAGTGTTTATAATTACCCTCTTAACGGCTCTTGTTTTTCATCCAGTTTTAAATGTACATGATAATATTGAAGCCATTATAAATTAGCGGAAAATAATCTTTCATGAGACTCTATATCTAAATCTTTAAGAACCCTAAAGGTATGTCCACATTTCCCTTCATCTACTAATTCTGAAATTCTATAAAAACTGCAACTCAAGTCCGGCAATACCTGTTCCTCTTAAAGCCATGCTGCCTACTATTCATGGTTCAGTTCTTTTACTCATTTTTCTTGATGGGGTCTCTTTCAATATTTGTTCCATATGTTACTGGGGATAAAGGCTAGATCTGCAAGAGAGTTATTGCTAAGCTCACTTTTAAAAAATTAGTATAAGCTTCCTTCCCCAAACCAGTCTTTCAACACATCTCCAATTTACCATCACCTTAAAAAAAAAATGGCACAATAAGTTGATTTGCTAATTACATTAGTACCTCTGGATACATAACATATGGAAAGGCTGTTTTAGAGTTTGAGGGTTTTTTTTTTGTTAGCAAGTTACCAGTCTATCTGCATATAATCAACAGTTCATATTACAACAAATAATTTGTACGTTGTGACACTGTAAGTTAAAACTAATACCTCAAATTCCACCTGAAAACATATTGGCCATGAACAAAGATCACAGAGCACAGGTGCTCCTGATGTGAAACTAGCACTAGTAGGTGTACTACCATTTGCTGCACTAGTTTCAGCTTCAGAACAGTCTTGGTTACACGCAGAACTCCAAAGCGCTCCCGCGGCAGCGCTTTGAAGTGCAAGTGTGGTCGCTCTCCCAGCGCTGCAGGTACTCCACCTCCCCATGGGGATTAGCTTGCAGTGCTGGGAGCCGCGCTCCCAGTGCTGGGGCACTGTTTACACTGATGCTTTGCAGTGCTGTAACTTGCTGCGCTCGGGGGGGTGTTTTTTTCACACCCTTGCGCGAGAAAGTCGTAGCGCTGTAAAGAGCCGGTGTAGCCAAGGCCTAAAGCTCTGTCTACACTACCCCACAGTTTGGACTACAGGGGATGTGAATAGCAGTGCAGGTTGAAGTGCTGCGCTCCAACTTTTTTCTTTTCTATATGAGGGTTGGAAAGGACCTCTGCAGGTCATCTAGTCCAACCCCTTGCTCAAAGCAGGATCAATCCCCAGACAGATTTTTGCACCAGATCACTAAATGGCCTCAAGGATTGAACTCACATCCCTGGATTTAGCAGGCCAATGCTCAAACCACTGAGCTGCCCCTTCTCCGTATGAACTCCTCAAGTGCAAACTAAATAGTTCCTAGTTGGCATTAGTGTAGTTCTGTTTAAAACATATATATCTCAATGCAAACTAGGAACCTTATAGTTTGTGCCCACAGCTTCCACACAGGGGAGTTTCAGCGCACTGCTATTCACACTCCCCCTAGTCCAAACTGTGAGGCCATGCAGACACAGCCTCAGTGTGTAGCTCCATTAAAAGCGCAGTACAATCTAATATTAAGGTGACAAAGGCATAGATAATCATTACAAGATCCAGATAAGAAAAGGTGATAGCCATTAACTCAAATATCCAGCAGCAACCTAGGATCTAGTAATATACCTAAGCAGAAAACGTGCGTCCACACTCTGTTTATCAAGGTACTACTGGAAGAGCAAACAAGGTAACTAGCCTAATTTTAAACAAAGCCAAACCTTAGTTGCTTAAGAACAAAATACCAAGGTTGCTTAAACCTGCTCATGGCATGAAACTGCTACTAACATTTGCGAGACAAGGTGGGTGCAGTAATATCTTTTATTGGACCAACTTCTGTTGGTGAGGGAGACAAGCTTTTGAGCTTCACAGACCTTATCTTCAGGCCTGGGAAACCTGAAGAAGGGCTCTGTATAATCTCGAAAGCTTGCTTCAGGCTATCGCTAACTACAGAGCTTACAGCAGCTCAGCTGCACTGCTTGTGAAGTACCAACGCAGATGCTCTAAGCCGAGAGCTTTCCCAGCGACTTAATTGTTCCGGCCCCAGCAAGTGGCAGTAGCTATGTCAGCAGGAGAGCTGTCCCCACTGGTGCTTAGGTCATGTAAATTACTTTGCTCAGGGAGTTGTTTTATTCACATCCTTGAGTGACAATTTATATACACTTAAACTGTAGTGTGTACATAGCCTCTCCTACCAAAAGAAGTTGGTTCAATAAGAGATCATCTCACCCACCTTTTGTCTCTCTAACATTCTGGGGAAAAAAACACTGCTATAAAACCACTGCATACTAACATGTGAATTCAGCAAGCCCCTATTTACAGTTATATCACTAGAACTTCAGTTGTTCCCATCTATAGCTCACTCATCCAGACAAACAAAGGGACACTGGAAAAAGTCAAACTCAGAATTGGCACGCATACTGAGATTCTCTGTAGAGAGGGGAAAGGATTAAATGAGTTTAGTGACTGAACTATCAGTGAAGATTCAGGTTCTGTGTTTTGTTTGGATCTGCTAAGCCTCTACTTCATCTATATGGGAGTCCACCTCCAAAAATAAAACAAAGCTGTCCTAAATACAAAGAACAGTTCCAAATCATAGCTAAAGATGCAGGACAAAAACAATTAGTCGTGTCCTCATAACTGTTGTTCTTCATGTCCATTCCAATTAGGTGTGTGCATGCACACATGCACCATAGCTGGAAGATTTTTCCCCAGCAGCATTCGTGGGATCAGCCTGAGCGCCCCCTGGAATCGCACCTTTATGGCGCCCAAATAAATGGCCCTGCTGACCCACCACCCCTTCAGGTTCCTTCTTGCTCGCTAATCCGACAGAGGGGTAGGAGGGTGGTTATTAGAATGGACATGAACAATACATCTCAAAGAACAACAGTTACAAGAAGGTGAGTAACAGTTTTTTCTTCGAGTGCTTGTTCACGTCAATTCCAATAAGGTGACAAGTCCAAGTTCAGGAGGTGGGATCGGAGTTGTCCACTGATTGGAGCACTGCTCGTCCGAAGGCTGCACTGTCTCTGGCCTGATGGATAATCGCATAGTGCATGGTGAAAGTATGAATGGAGAACCATGTTGCCACTCTGCAGATTTCATGAGTGGGAATCTGAGCCAGGAATGCTGTTGATGAAGCCTGCAGCATGGTGAAGTGTGCATTGATTGCAGGTGCAGGAACTCCCACCAGGTTGTAGCATTCAAAAATGCAGGGCATGATCCATGATGAAATGCAATGCAACAAACACAGGCAGACCTTTAATTCTGTCTGCCACTGCCACTGCCACGAATAACTGGATCGATTTTCTGAACAGCTTCATTCTCTCAATGTAAAAGGCTAGTGCCCTACGGACATCCAGTGAGTGAAGTCTTTGCTTCCTGCTGCTGGAATGCAGCTTAGTGTAGAATACCAGGAGAAAGATATCCTGGTTGATGTGAAACTGCAATACAACCTTTGGTAGGAAAGCAGGATAAGGTCTGAGCTGAACCTTGTCCTTATAGAACACAGAGCTCTGATATTAGGTCCTTAAGTTCAGACACTCTCCTGGCTGAGGTTATCGCTATCAGGAACATGACCTTGTAAAAAGAGAGCAGGGAGCACGACACCAAGAGTTCAAAGGGTGGTGCTATGAGTCTAGAATGGACCAGGTTGAGGTACCAAGCCAGGACAGGCTGCTGGACATGAGGGTATAGCCTGCTAAGACCTTTTAGAAACTGGCTGACCATCGAGTTAGCAAAGACAGAACGGCCCTCCACGCCTGGGTGGACAACCGTGATGGCAGCCAAGTGAACCCTTACTGATGACATCGAAAGCCCCTGCTGCTTCAGATGGAGGAAGTAGGCCAGAATAAGTGGCACTGAGGCTAGCATCGGGAATAAATGGTGCTGTGCCAACCAGATTGAAAATCTCTTCCACTTATCAAGGCAGGTAGCTCTTGTAGAGGGTTTCTGCTGCCAAGGAGGACTTGTCTAACCTGGTCTGAACAGGAAAGCTCTACTGGGTTCAACCACAGAGCTTCCATACCATAAGATGCAGCAACCCAAAGTTTGGATGTTGGAGACTACCATGATCTTATGTCAGAAGACCCGGAAGAGTGGCAGGGTGACTGGCACTTCCATGGACATGTCTAGAAGAGATATATACCAGTGCTGGCAAGGCCAGGCTGGAGCTATCAATATGAACTCAAGATCCAGAGGGAATGAGCTCAGGAGTATCTTGTGAACAAGCGGTACGGGTGGAAACGTGTATAGGGGACAACCTCCCCAAGGGAGGAGGAACATGTCCGTGCTGGAGACCATGCTGTGATTTTTGGAAGGAGCAGAACTGCTGGCACTTCCTGTTACGTCATGTAGAAAAGATCTATCTGGGGAAATCTCCACCTCTGGAAAATTGAGTTCATGATGTCCGGGCGAAGGGACCACTCGTGGCTGTGAAGGGACCTTCTGAAGTGGTCCACCAGATCCTTTTGTACCACGGGGAGGTACGACATTTGCAGGTATCATGAAACGTTCTGTACAGAAGTCTCACAGCATGAGGACTTCCTGGCACAGGAGAGAGGAGCATGCATCCCGTTTGTTGATATAGAACATTGCCGTGGTGTTGTCCGCCATAATTGGAGCACATTGTCCCGTTAAGTATGCCCGGAAGGTCTGGCATGCTAGGCGCACCACTCTCAGCTCTTTGACGTTGATGTGGATAGCCAGATCCACCTGAGACCAGAGACCCTTAGTCCTGTGGTCTCCTAGATGTGCTCCCCAGCCCAATTCTGATGAGTGCATCACTAGCAAAAAAGAGACAGTTGTGGACTGCTGAAGGGGACCCCTAAGCCCACCTCCGGAGGGTCGAGCCACCACAGGAGGGAGTCGAGGGCTGGGCAAGTCAGGGTCACAATCCTGTCCAAACTGTCCCAGGCTGGCTGATACACCAATGCTAACCATGACTAGAGCGGTCAGAGTCTCAGTCTGGTATGTTGCACCATGTAGCTACAGGCAGCCCTGTGTCCCAGAAGCTTCAGGCAGTTTCTTGCTGTGGTGGTGGGAAACTGTCAGACCTCGAAGGATACTGGCCAAGGTCTAGAACCTCACTTCCGGCAGGTACTCCCTGGCTTGAGTTGAGTCCAGTACTGCCCCTATAAACCCTATCCTTTGAACAGGGGAGAGAGTTGATTTTGCTTTGTTTAGAAGGAGACCCAGGTTGTCAAAGATGGCCCTGATGAATTTGACTTGAGCTTCCACTTGGGTCCTGGTTGCTGAGGTATGGAAACACCTGTACCTGGTGTCTGCGCAGGAATGTAGCAACAACTGCCATGCACTTGGTGAAGACTCAAAGTGCTGCTGACAGGCCGAACGCAAGGACTATAAATTGGTAGTGGGTATTGTTCACCACAAACCTGAGGTACTTCCTGTGGGGTTGAGTAAATGCCATATGAATGTAAGCATCCTTTAACTTGAGGGCAGCATACCAGTCTGCCGGATCCAGTGAGGGGATGATGGAGGCCAACAAAACCATATGGAACTTGGGTTTCTTCACAAACTTGCAGGTCTAGGATGGGCCTGCGGTCACCTTTGGCTTTCAGTATTAGGAAATACCAGGAATAAAAACCCTTGCCCCTATGCTCCTGAGGAACCTCCTCCACTGCCCCTAGAGATAAGAGCAACTGCACCTCCTGGACAGGGAGTTCTTCGTGAGAAGGGTCACTGAAGAGGGACGGGGAAGTGGGGTGGAAGAGCACAGAATTGGAGTATGCCCTCTCTACCGTGCACTGCACCCAGCAGTCTGAGGTGATATGGGACCATGCACAGTAGAAAGAGGATAGTCGGGACGAGAATGTTAGGCGGGGTGGATCCAGTCTTTGGTGTGGTACACTATCCTCAACCATGCCTTCAAAAGGCCAGTTTGGGCCCTGAATACAGCTTGGGCTGTCCCGAGCCTTGGCCAGAGGGTTGACGTAGCCTTCTCCTGCCGGTCCTGTTTCTCCTTCTGGACCCGTCCCCTGGAGGTTCTGGTGACCGAACCACTGAGGAGGCCATGGACGGAAGTGTCTCCGCTCTGTCGATGGTGTACAGAGACACAGGACCTGAGTGTAGCTCTGGAGTCCTTTATGCTGTTTAGCCTCTTGTCCATTCTCTCCGAAAAAAAAAAGAAAAGAGAGTCTCCCCCTCAAAAGGCAGGTCTTGTATCATCTGCTGGACCTCATAGGGGAGACCAGAAACCTGGAGTCATGAGTCCCTTCTCATGGCTACTCCTGTGGCCGTAACCCTGGTGGCAGCATCTGGCCAGTCAAGTGCCGCCTGTAGGGACACCCTGGAGATCAGTCTCCTCTCCTCAACCAAAGCTGAAAATATGGCACAGGAGTCCGAGGGGAGCAACTCCGTGAAATTAGTAATCGCCAAGCAGGTACTGTAGGAGTACCTACTGATGATGGCCTGCTGGTTAGATACTCGGAGTTGTAGTCCCTCCGTTGAGTACACCTTTTGCATGAATAGGTCTAGTTTTTTTAGCATCCCTATTCTTGAGGGAAAAGGCCCTGAAAGCCTTGCCTCTCCTGCTGGTTAGCAACATCCACCACCAGAGAGTCACCACCGGGATGGAACCTGCAGTGCCGGCGCATCCTCCTGCCTTGGGGGCAAGAACTACACTGTGAGACTCAGCAGGTCCTGAGACACCTCAAAAGCCTCCAGGGTGGATGGGAGTCACAGGTACTCCAAGGGGTTCAGCAAGCGCGATGGGCCTGGACTCGACTACCTCACTTGGGCAGGAATCCACGTAGCCCCACTCTGAGTCTCGGAGCCAAGACCCAACTGAGGTGCCACTGATGGCTAGTCCCTGGATCTTGCCAAGGAAGATTGGCCTCTTTCCGTTCTCCTCCTCTTCTGCGCCAGCGATTAGGATCGGTGCCAAAGGCTGGAGCGCCCCCAAGAGGCTTCATGACGGTGCTGAGCCTCTTTGGGAGTGTCTTTCTTTGACACTAAATCTTTTAAAGATGGCTCTGGCGCACGCTGCGCCAAAGACAACGTACTGGGAGCAGGATCCCCAGCGCCTAGGTCTGACTGAGGTCGGAAAGCTGCCTCCATGAGGAGGATTTTAAGCCGCTGCTCCAAGAGTTCTCGGATGGAATTCCTAACAGATCTTGCAGCAGTCTTTTTGGTGACCCTCGCTCAGACACCTTAAGCAGGGGTCAGTTTTAAGAATGCACTTCACACAGACCTGGCAAGCCTTGAAGCCAAGGAGTTGTGCCATGCCCTGGTGTGTAGTAAGGGGGCAGGAGGAATCCACTCATAACAAACTTGTAAGTGAACTATCTATGCTATACTAACCAACTAGAATTAACTATCTACAGCAAAAACTGAAAGTACTGCTACGCCACTTGCCAAAGCAAGAGCAAGGGGAACTTCCAGCTACCATCACTGGCAGTAAGAAGGAACTGAGGTGGTGGTGGGACAGCAAGGCTCATAAAAGGCATAAAAGGCACGACTCCAGGGAGCACCCAGGCCAACCCCCATGGAGGCTGCTAGGGGGAAAATATTCTGGCTACTGTGCAGGTGCACATGCACACACCTGATTGGAATTGACATGAACAAGCACTTGAAGAATTATGAGCACCTCAGACAGCTGTGGCCAAAATTTTCAAAACTGGATGCTTAACATATTTTATAAACACAGATTATCACCCTAGTGACCAGTTATAAGAATTTGAAGATATCGGGACCCAGTTTCTAGACAGATTTGGATAAAAACATTAGACGCGCCCAAAGAATGCTAGACCTCCATTCCTCCTAACCCCTCCTATTCTCATTCCCTCCTCCTGAACCTGTCCTCTCCTTCCGTGCTCTCCCTATTCATGTATTGTCTTCTCCTATTTTAGTATGGAAACTCCAGCTATAACATGTCACGTCTATGTAGTATTCTCTCGTCTTGTATTGTCTGTACAGTCTTGCAGCTTTGATAGGTTGTAAAATTGCATAATTCAGTTGGAGATCCTATGAAGTGTGCAAGTATCTGAGAACATATACAAGCTGTAAGTCATTCACTTTTTGTTCCTTTCATTGTCTGTTTCTTTATTGGGGGGGAGGGGAAATCAATAAAAAATTAATCACACACACAAAAGAAAAGACGGCAGTAGGAGACAGTGTCACTTAGGACAACTTTTAAATCCCCTACTGTGAGCAAGCCTGCTCCCAAATCACATAGAGCCCAAAATGCCCATGGTGACTCAGAAGTGTTGCCAACATCTCCCGAACAGGGGAAAGTAGAAAGGAAAAATAAACACTTGCTCACTGATCTTCTGTTCTCCATTTTTCTTGGAGAGCCTAATTTTCATTAATCTACAGGATTTACTCCACTCCACACTGCAGGATAGAGGAGAACTTTTGGTTCTTAGTCTTTAAAGCAAAAGAAAAATAAGGTATTAAATAAAGGTGAAGATACAGAGTATTTATTAATACCCTATGAATGCCAGAACTAAACTTTGTGGTTATTCCAACACAGACCAAAATAACCACAATGTTTGCTATCCCATGTAATTTTCAACCCTATTATTACTCTGATCATTGGTTCATTATTCAGATTTAAAAAAATTCACGAAATCACTTTCTTAAACAAAAAAAGCACACATCTGCTAAAAATAAACCACCAAGAGGTCCAAAAAAAGCCCAAAATGTCTAATTATAAATTAATAGCACCAGGTACTATACTGCTATTAGTGAACAAAAATGTAATGTGTAACTAGCTGTCATAAACAGATGGTTAAGGGTTAATGTCTCTTTTACCTGTAAAGGGTTAAGAAGCTCAGTGAATCTGGCTGACACCTGACCAGAGGACCAATAGGGGGACAAGATACTTTCAAAACTTGGTGGAGGGAAGTCTGTTTGTGCTGTTTGTTTTGTTCGTTGTTTGGTCTTGGGGCTAAGAAGGACCAGACGTGCAACCAGGTCTTTCTCCAATCTTTCTGAAACAGTCTCTCATTGAAAATAGTAAGTACTATCTAGAAAAGGCGGACTAGGCTTATGTTTGTTTTCTTAACTTGTGAATGTGTATTTTGCTGGAAGGATTTTTACCTCTGTTTGCTGTAACTTTGAATCTCAGCATAGGGGGAAGGGAGTCCCTCTAGACTATATGAATCTGAATACTCTGTAAACATTTTCCATCCTGATTTTTCAGAGATAGCTTTTAATTAAAGAAAGAAAAAGTAAAAATTTTCTTTAAGAACCTGATTGATTTTTTTCCTTGTTTAAGACCCAAGGGGATTGGGTCTGAACTCACCAGGGATTGGTGGAGGGAAAGCGGGGGGGAAGGTTAATTCCTCTCTGTTTTAAGATCCAAGGAGTTTGGATCAGTGTAGTCTCTCAGGGTAACCCAGGGAGGGGAAAGTCTGGGAGGCGGAAAGGAGGGGGGATGGTTTATTTCGCCTGGTTTTAAGACCCAATGGGTTTGGGTCTTGAGTTCCCCAGGGAAGGTTTTGGGGGAACAGAAATTATATCTATATCTATAGCCAAACATTATATATATATATCGATGCAGGTCCCCACTTTTGGATGCTAAAGTTCAAACTGGGGGAGAAATACCTTGACACTAGCCCTTAGAAGTATTTACCAGATTTCTACTATTCATTCTTGATGCTTTTTTCAAATCAGACCCACAGAGAAGGTTTTTCCTTTTGTTTTTTAAATTAAAAACTTCTCTCAGCCAACCTCATAAAAAATTAAACATAAAAATGTATCCAGAACATTCCAAAAAGAAAAGACACTTCACTTGCCATTTGTCATGCTAACAAAAGTATTATATTTTACTTACTTGACTCAAGATTACTTATCCTCCACACACTTAAAATTAACCTAAAGAAATGTCTAGTGTAGTAAACTTCGTTACTTTGAATTCCTCACTGGTTGCACTTCCTGACTCTCAAACTTTGAGTAGGACACCAACTTCTTCAATTGTTAATTCCAGGGCCATCAACTCCCCATCAGGAGAGGAAGCCAGCCCAACTCTTCCCTGGTACAGTACCATTTTTATATCCTTCATACTGTTTTCCCTCCTTCTCAGCCTCTTTCATAGCACTACTCCCTCTTGAAAAAAGCCCACCTGCAGCAGGAAGTGTGACTAGCAGGAAAGAGTATTCACTCATTTGTTGCTCTACTTTCTCCCTGTATTTACAGCTGAGAGATGAGGAATGAATCAAGAAAGGGGCAGGAGAACCAAGGCGTTTCAAAAAGGGGAAGAAATCCAAGGTAAAATCAGCAAGCACAGAGCAAGAAACATTGTAGAGAAGTAAGGAAAAAGAGAGGACGTGGGGACAACACTGGCACAGAGTTAAAAGACAAAAGGAACATTTTAGAGAAGAGAAAACACAAAAATGTTCTAAAAATTAGTCAAGTCAGAGGACAACTTGGACGATGAATACATTTTAAAAAACATCAAAACAGAATGGAATAAGAAGAGAAGGGGAAAGAGGGAGAAAGAACAGAGTATTTTATTAAAATATGAATTGTGTAGAAAGCCTATTTTACTCAAATTTTGAATCTAAGATTTAAATCGTGGTATGGCTAATTAAAAAATATTAATAGCCTGAATTTTTCTTGAGGACATGTTACTTTGTGAAGATGCTAAAAGCCACCTTAAATTTTCATTCCAAAAAAGCTGAGAGTTATGAACTACTCATTTAATTATATTTTACAGAGACACCAACAATTTGAAATTTAGTCAGTCATTTTAAAAAACAGTTAAAACATTCAGGTACTATCACCCTGTAAGATTCTTTGTCAATTTTTGTGGGGGTTTTATAATCATATTCCTATTTTTTTTTAAATGTCCCTCTGCCCTTTTGCTCTGCAACACACACACACAAATAAGGGAAATTGAGTGTATACAAGGTTCTGTTAAATGCACAAGGTAAATATACTGAAAGAGCAGAAAATAAACAGCTTTTCTCTAATATCCTTTAGTTATAGCAAATGTAGTAGTTATAAGGAAAGTGAGAAAAAATTCCAAAAGGAAGTGAAATTTAAATTGATGGCATCCCTTTGTAAGATACATTTAATAAAATAATTTAGTCTTATTTTAATTTCTACGCTAAATCCAAAGATTTTATATTTTACTGTAGTTTTCATTTAAAGGGTGGAAAAAAGAAAGCCTGTACAGCTAGGGTTCAAGTGCATTGCACTAGCATCATGTCACAGTCAGATGCATTTCTCAGAAGAAGTAGAGGGGAGGAGTTAGAACAAGTTCTAACTGATTTAAAGATAGATTTAATGTTTGTATTTCTATGGAGATGCTGAAGATTAGTTAGAGTTCAATTAGATTATAAAGCTGATAGCAGCCCTGATATCATTGGAAGAATTATTATGCACAGTACATTACTAGAGAGATTAGATTTTGGAAAAAACAAAAACACAAAAACAAAACTTATTTTCAAGTTTGGCAGGATCCAAAATACCAGTCTCTCTTTTTAGTTTTACCTATTTGATAAGTATGCGTGTTCTCCTCACCCCCTACCTTTTCCAAATCAACTCAAGAGAACAAAAAGTCAGTAGTCCACTCATGAATAAACATACATTAACAAATCAGCATGAGCATAGGAAAGAAATATGGTTTTGATAAAGAGGTATTTCGACTCCACCTTCCAAGAGATTATTTGAGAGAGAGAGAGAGAGATGATGAACAAGGTTTTTCGCCTTGTGCAGTAACGGAGGTTCTTCAAGATGTGTGTCCCTGTGGATACTCCACTGTAGGTGTGGCAACACCCCCTGAGCCTGGGATCGAAGATCTACATCAGCAGTGTTTGTCGGACTGCACATGCGCGCCTCCCCCCCCCTCACCTTGTGAGTGGGACATATATATAGTGCTGTGTGGTCCGACTGCCCCCCTAGTCCTTCTTTGCCATAAAGCTTATGTTTCAGCTCTGAAGAAGAGAGGACGAGGACAGGTACTGGAACACCCATACGGACCCACCACAAAGAACCTCAGTTACTGCACAAGGTGAGTAACCCTGTCTTCTGCAAATAATGTCCCTATGGGTGCTCCACTCCAGGGGAAAGAAGTGCCCCTAATCGGAAGGCTGGGGCTTTGGAGAAGCATTTACTACAGATGCTAGGACAGCATGTTCTAGGAGAATATCCACTGTTGCGTCGTGAGTAATAGCATAGTGATGGGCAAAAAAGTGTCTTATTCCCTCATGGCAGCTTACAAATGTCAGTAAGGTGGGTGCATAACTGGCTGGATAACCGTACTCAAAGTAGCTATTAATGGCTCCCAATCCTGCTGGAAAGGTATAACAAGTGGGGTTCCACAGGGATCTGTTTTGGGACCGGTTCTGTTCAATATCTTCATCAACGATTTAGATGTTGGCACAGAAAGTACGCTTATTAATTTTGC
Source organism: Gopherus evgoodei (assembly GCF_007399415.2). Classification (NCBI taxonomy): domain Eukaryota; kingdom Metazoa; phylum Chordata; order Testudines; family Testudinidae; genus Gopherus; species Gopherus evgoodei. Next base: position 140,052,245 of record NC_044322.1, on the reverse strand, counting down.
GGACGATACCAAACTGGGAGGGATTGCAACTGCTTTGGAGGACAGGGTCAAAATTCAAAACGATCTGGAGAAATGATCTGAGGTAAACAGGATGAAGTTCAATAAAGACAAATGCAAAGTGCTCCACTTAGGAAGGAACAATCAGTTTCACACACACAGAATGGGAGGAGACTGTAGGAAGGAGTATGGCAGAAAGAGATCTAGGGGTTATAGTAGACCACAAGCTTAATATGAGTCAACAGTGTGATACTGTTGCAAAAAAAGCAAATGTGATTCTGGGATGTATTATCAGGTGTGTTGTAAACAAGACACAAGAAGTCATTCTTCCGCTTTACTCTGCGCTGGTTAGGCCTCAACTGGAGTATTGTGTCCAGTTCTGGGCACCGCATTTCAAGAAAGATGTGGAGAAACTGGAGAGGTTGCAGAGAAGAGCAACGAGAATGATTAAAGGTCTTGAGAACATGACCTATGAAGGAAGGCTGAAGGAATTGGGTTTGTTTAGTTTAGAAAAGAGAAGACTGAGAGGGGACATGATAGCAGTTTTCAGGTATCTAAAAGGGTGTCATCAGGAGGAGGGAGAAAACTTGTTCACCTTAGCCTCCAATGATAGAACAAGAAGCAATGGGCTTAAACTGCAGCAAGGGAGATTTAGGTTGGACATTAGGAAAAAGTTCCTAACTGTCAGGGTAATTAAACACTGGAATAGATTGCCTAGGGAAGTTGTGGAATCTCCATCTCGGGAGATATTTAAGAATAGGTTAGATAAATATCTATTAGGGATGGTCTAGACAGTATTTGGTCCTGCCATGAGGGCAGGGGACTGGACTCGATGACCTCTCGAGGTCCCTTCCAGTCCTAGAGTCTATGAGTAATTGGAACATTATTGAGAAAAGCAATGGAGGTGGAAATCTGTGCTATAATTGTAGTAGGTTGTCTGTGTAGTTCATAGGACAAATGTATGCATTGCGAGATACTTTAGAAAGGCATTGTTTACAGATGGCTGCACCGCTGGATCTTTTGGTCATCGAAAGGAGGTGGTGGTGGTGATTTTCGGAAAGGTTAGTCCTGCCCAAGCAGGTCTCGTATGTTGGCATAAAAATTTGAAGACCCTTTAGAAAACATTTTGTGAGTGTGTGTGAAGATGGAATGTCTGTCTTTGTAGCAGTAAAGAGCAGTGATTGTGGTCAAATGCACCCAAATGGAGCTAGTGGATAGTCCCAATTGTTTAAGGTGTAATATATAGCCCAGAATAAGTGGTAGTGGAACATGTACTGCCTCGACGTGATGGGAGACGCACCAGCATTGGAATCTAATCAATTTCTGAAGGTAAGTGTGTCTAGTCGTGTTGTGCCTGCTATTCAAAAGTATCTGTTTAACTGCTTCCAAACAAGCTATTTCTGAATCCCAGAACCTTGGAGAAGCCAGGCTTTGAGGTGGAGTATCTGTGGACTGGGATGGAGGATGCGTCCCATGTCCGGTGAAAGGAGCCACAGCATTGGATGGAGAGAGATCAGCCAGCATTCCATCATGCAAATGATGTATGTATGTGTAACAGAACAGTCATGGCCATATTAGAGCTGTAAGGATGACGTGAGCTCGGTCCTCCTGTATCTTGCAGAGTACTCAAAACAGAAGGGGGAAGGGAGAGAGCAAGAAAATGGTGCATCCCATGTGATGAGGAATGCATCTCCCAGAGATCCAAGTCGCAGTCCCACTCTCGACCAGAATGGACAGCAGTGGGCATTTTGTGGAGTGGCAAAAGATCCTTGGTAGAGAATCCCCATCAGCTGAAAACGAGCAGGAGTCACCGCATATCCAGTTACTACTTGTGGCCAAGGATAGGCGGAGAGTATCAACCAGTTTATGCGGCTGATATTTAAACTTCTTCCAAAAGGAATCTAGAGGGAGCCTGCAATCCTGCAGAATAATTCCTGAACATGCCTGAAGTCGTCGTCAGCAGCCATAGAAGATGGAGGCATGATAGCTTCATCAGGGAAGAAGAGGAGAAATGTTATACTGGTGGAGTTTCCGCCTCTTGTTGTTCTTCCTCAACTGGTACTGGTGAAGATTTGGTTTCCAGCAGGCAAGAGACCTATGAAGAAGGGAGAGGTGTAGGTCTCCGGCTTTGCTCCATGGGAGGTTTCCCAAATCGTGCCTTTTACATGGCCCAAAGGTCCCAATATGGCCACTATAGAGGAAGTGGAACATGTGGTTGCATCCAGGGTGGTCCATACCAGGACTGTGGTCTGGATGTGGATTCCAAATAATGAGGATGCATAGATAAAATCTTGGAGCCTATCTTGAATAAGAAGGTGCAATGGAGCCCTCTTTGTTGCTAGGGAAGGGAGGTGCCATCCTCGGAGGAGAAAGGGACGAATGTCATGAGTCCACCGAGGAGGGTGGGAGTGGTGGAAGTTCGTGCCTGAGAAGAGATGACTCAGGAGCGTCAGATTTAAGCAGGTCTTTCGGGTATATGAATTCCAGTGGAGGAGGAAGAAGCATCATCAGTGCCACTGTATGATTCATTGCTGAAGGAGAGATGCATTCCCCTGAGCAGCCAGCAGGTAGAGCTAGAGACTTGGTCGGTGCTCATGACTTGCTCAGTGCCAAAAAGGATGCAAGTGCCAATGGTTTTGTGGGTGTCTTAGCTCCTGCAGCTGGTTTATCTTGGTCTCCAAAACCAAGGGACAGTACTGAGGGCTGTAGGTCAGCCTGGTTAGGGTCTTTAGATGGTTGTTTTGAGCTGGAGGTTCTTGGATGGGCCATGTCCCATTGGAAGATGTTGAAGCATCTGACCTCACAGGGGATAGAATCCTGGAGGGCTATGCCTCACAGCGTGAGGAGGAAGCCAATTTCTTCTCATCAGAACAGAAAGACAGACAACTTTCTCTTGGTGGGACACAGAGAATGAGCATCAGTGGACAAATTGGCCAAACCTGAAGACTGCACAGGGGGAGAATCTGAGCCCCGGGCCTTGTCTCTGCCCAACTTGAGAAGGACCTTGTGGACTAATGGGAATGGAGGAAAGGCGTAGTATAGGTGGTCTTTCCACAGTATCTGAAAGGCGTCCGATAGGGAACCCAGGGAGCGCCATTGGACAGAGAAGATGACCTGGCACTTCTGATTCTCGCAAGAGACAAAAAGGTCTATGTAGGGAACCCCCCACTTCCGGAAAACAGAATGCATAACGTCTGGGCAAAATTGACCACTCGTGAGCCAGAACGGATCTGAGCCAAGGTGTTCTGGACTCCTGGGAGAAACACCACCACTAGGTCGATCGAGTGGGCTATGCAGAATTCCCACAGGCGAATGGCTTCCTGAGAGAAGGGGGATGATCGCGCTCCCCCTTGTTTGTTGATACAAAACATGGCGGTTGTGTTGTCTGTGAAAACTGCAACACAACTGCCCTGAAGGTGTTTGCAGAACACGTGACACGCCAGGCGTACTTCTCTCAGTTCCTGTACGTTGATGTGCAGGGATCTCTCGTGTGGACCAAAGGCCGTGTGCGCGAAGGTCCGCAAGGTGAGTGCCCCAGCCCAGAGATGATGCGTCCGTGGTTAGGACCAGTGATGGCTGCGGGGCATGGAATAGCATCCCTTCACATACAGAGTTGGGGTTCAGCCACCAGATGGGTTAAGATTTCTGTCGGTATCATGAGCACTGTGTCTATATTGTCCCGGCCTGGGCGGTACACGGATGAGAGCCAGGCCTGAAGTGGATGGAAGTGCAGTCTGGCATGTCTGGTCACAAAAGTGCAAGACGCCACATGTCCCAGTAGACAGAGGCACATGTATGCTGTCAAGGTCGGGAAGCTTTGGAGGCCATGGATAATGCTCGCCATGGACTGGAAGCAGGCGTGCGGTAGGCACGCATGGGCGAAATTTGAATCCAGGACTGCTCCGATGAAGTCTATTCTGTGGGTCGGCTGCAAAGTGGATTTTTCGACATGGAGCAGCAGGCTCAGCTGTTTGAACAAGCTCATGGTGAACTGAACATGACATTGCACCTGGACTTTGGAGTGACCCTGAATGAGCCAGCTGTCGAGGTACGGAAACACTTGGATCTATGAATTTGTTGAGTCCGCACAGGTCCAGAATGGGCCGTAGTCCTCCCTTTGCCTTGTGGATTAGGAAATGGCAGGAGTAAACCTCCCTGCCCCTCAGTTCCTTTGGATCCTCCTCTATAGCTCTGATTGTTAGGAGTGTTTGCACTCCTAAAGGAGGAGTTGCTCATGAGAGAGGTCCCTGGAGATGGACAGGGAGAGAGGGGGGAGATGGGGGACAAAACAAATTGAAGGCAGCATCCACTTTCTACTGTACGTAGAACCCAGCGGTCTGACGTTATGCGGGACCACACAGGGAAGAAATAGGAGAGGCTGTTGGTGAAAGGTGGGGAAGAATTCTGGAAGGAGACTGGTGCTCCGCTCTCAGGCGCACCAGTTTTGTTTGGGCTGTGCCAATGGTTTGGGGGGGGGACCCTGGTTCTGGCCCACCTGAGGACCAGATTGTCTCTTCCTACCACCCCAGCCGCATCTTCTACAGAAGTCCTGTCTCGGCCAGGGGTTAGCGTAGGTACGCTGTGGTTGAGGTCAGAAGGGCCTACGTTGTGTCACCGGGGTATGCATGCCCAATGAACGCATGATGGCCTGGTTATCCTTCAGACTCTGAAGTCAGTTTTGTCTGAAAATAGACCATGACCATCAAAGGGCAGGCCCTGAATAGTTTGCTGCAGTTCTGATGGGAGACAGGAGACCTGCAGCCACGAAAGGTGGCGCATAGCTACGACCGAGGCTGGAGTCCTAGCCGCTGAGTCTGCTGCATCTGTTGAGGCCTGCAAAGATGTCCTGGCTACTTTCTTGCCTTCCTCTAGTAAGGTCCCAAACTCCTCCCTGGACTCCTGAGAATTAAGCTCTGAACTTTCCTATCAAGTTCCAGGTATTTTAAATTATAGCGATTCAAGAGGGCCTGCTGGTTAGCCACTCTCAGTTGTAGGCTGCCAGCAGAATAGATCTTGTGGCCGAATAAATCCAGGCATTTAGCGTCCTCAGATTTAGGAGTGGGAGCTTGTTGGCTATGTCTTTCCCTCTCATTAACGGACTGTACAACGAGGGAGCGTGGTTGGGGGTGAATATACAAGTACTCATAGTCTTTGGAGGGAACCAAGAACTTCCTCTCCATCCCCTTGGCAGTGGGAGAAATAGATGCCCGAGATTGCCAGATCGTACTGGCATCAGCCTGGATGGTTCGAATAAACAGCAAGGCTATACATATTGAGGTATCGACAGATAAAATGTCCACTAACAGATCCTTTACCTCCACCACCTCAAGGTCCATGTTTTGTGCCACCCTGCAAAGCAAGTCTTGGTGTGCATGGAGATCTACAGGTGGGGGGCCAGGAGGAGGAAGTACCCACCAACACCTCCTCAGGTGAAGATGAGGAGGATACACCAGGGACTAAGGGGTCCTGGGGCAAGTCTTGCTGTATGGGGTCTGGCTTCCCTAGGTCCATCATGCTAGGGGCATGGGCCTGAGCTGAGGGTAGGACTGTTGCCTCCGAGCCCCCTGGCAGAGGTGCAACTGACAGTGGCCTCCAGGACCCAGGGTTCTGAATGAGCAGAGCGAGAAGCCCCTGAGGGGACACCTTGGGCCTGATGATATGCCCAAGGGGTCCAAAAGGACAATTGTGGGGGTCCCTGAGCAGGATCCTGCCCCTCGTCATGCCATTGGCTAACGTTGTCTGCATCCTGGTCATGGACGTGGTAGCCACTTTCTGCTTAGGACGACCTTGAGTTGGGGTGGGACGGCCAAGGTGGAGCCGATCGCTCACGCTGGGTCGCACTGTCCTGCATTGTCGCCCCACACTGCAGAGATGGAGATCGGTGCCACGGTCTCGAGTGGTACCGTGACCTGGATCAGGACCGATGGTCGTATCAGTGCTGGGAGGCAGATCTAGATCTCAATGAAGATCTACGGGCAGAGCAATGCTGGGATTGACTCTGAGCAGATCGGCACCGGGAGCTGGACTGGTACCGACTGTACCAAGAAGATGATCTTCATGAGGCAGAGCAGCGCTGCGAGTGCGACCAGCGCTGAGATGGTGATCGGTGCCAGGACTGCGAGTAGTGCCGTGGACAAGACCAGCATCTGGATCGGGACCATGACCGGAATTGGGACTGGGATCGGTGCTGTCCCGTCTCATTCTGCGATGGAGAGCGCATCATGGAAGTCATTCCTTTCAAGGAAACAGCCTGCAGCAGCGGTACCAAAGGTTGCAACGGTCGCAGCTCAGTGAGCGGAATCAGGTCATGTGCCATGGAGAAAGTCACCGGCGTGGAAGGTAGGCCGAGCTCGACCGTGGTACACACCAGAGAGCTTACATGTACCCGACTCAGCGGCACTTGTGACGCCGGAATCGGCAGTGCCAGAGTTGGAGCCTTCACGGGGTGGTCCAGCATGGGACACTGCTCCGAGGAAGGCACAGGTAGTGCCGGCAACTGCACAGGAACAGCAGGTTGCTTGTGCTGCTTCTTGGGTACCAGGGACAGCAAGCAGTGCAGGGCTGGTAGTGGTGCCGGAGACGTCCAATGCTGCGAGTCTTTACCGGTACTGGGTCACAAAGCTGTTGTTTCTGGTGCCAAAGGCGCACTTCAGATCGATGGGGTCGGCACCGAGTCTCGATGCAGAACCGAGGACATTGGGCTAAGTGCCTCTTCCATAAGGAGCTGCTTAAAGTGAAAGTCCCGCTCCTTTTTAATCCGAGGCTTGAATGCCTTACAAATGCGGCACTTATCTGATTGATGGGATTCCCCCAGGCACTTCAAACAGGAGTCGTGGGGGTCTCCCATAGGCATCAGCTTAAGGCAGGCCTAGCACGGTTTGAAACCCGGAGACCTAGGCATAAGCCCCTTACCCCCAATTACTATGAACACTAACAACAACAACTACAGCTAGAAACAACTAAACTCTATAAAAACTATCCACAAGTATAAACATGCTAAGAGCTAGGGAAGTGGAGATTAGCTAAGCCGCGTTCCACAGTTCCAACAACTGTCACGGGAGGTAAGAAGGAACAGAGAGGGCACTGGGTCGGCAGGGGCATATATCCGGCACCATACGGGCACCACTCCAGGGAGCACCTCAGCCAAACCACCAAGTGTTGCTAGGGTAAAAAATCCTCCAACAATTGTGCATGCTGCGCACGCACACCTAACTGGAATTGATATGACCAAGCACTCGAAGAGGAATGTGTATTTTATTTCTTACAAGAATAGTTGATTCTAAATGATCTAGTTGTGCATTAGGAAACACATGATTACAATGCCTAGTTATTATTGTAACTCTCATCCTCCCTCTCCTGTTCCTTTCCATTGTGTTACATACACTTCTTGGGGTTTGTCTTTAATTAGATTTTAAGCCCTTTGGCACAGCGTGACAGGGTCTGCTCTATTCACCTCTCAGTGGCACCTATTTGTGGCTCATCTAGGAAATTAGCTCTGCCATCTGGTTGGACACCCCTTCCTGCAGTTACTCAGCCCATCATTCTACTCTCTCACTTCCCAGCCTCATGTTCCTGGAGCTGCAGTGTTTTCCTCTTCATAGCTTAGCCCTCCAGCCAAGTCACATCAAAGTTCCCGCCCTCCTTCTGAGGTATCTGAAGTATCACAAGTCCTTTGAAGCAAACTGTCCCAAGCAGTCTGCTCCCCACTGCCTGATCTGTGCCACTCCCCCAGTGGCTGGTAGGGAAACCCAGATCCACCCTCTGCATTGAGTTCCAGTCCAGGGACCCTCAACACAACAGCTCTGAGCTTCTATTCTCCCAGCCCTTACTGCCCCTTCCCTGGACTACTCCCTGGTTTTCCTGCTCTTGCAACAGGGAGTGTGACTGCAGGTTTCTTCTCCCAGCCTGCCAACTTCCTCTATAGATCCTGCCCAGCTCCTATCGCCAGCTGGATTTCACCTGCAATCAGGCCCTAGCACTTCCGAGGTTTCCTCCAGGTGCAGCCTAAGATTAATTGGCCTAATTTATCCCTTCAGGCCTTGTATGGACACCCCATCACATGCAGGAACACTCTTTTGCTCTGCACTAGAGATCTCTGGGTGCTACTGTAATACAAGAGTATCATGTTTGAGATCAGCTTGCTGTGCCAGTGACACTGCATTGATTGAAATGCTGTAGGGGAAACCTGAATTTGACGTGAAGTAAAAAAAATTGAGGGGGGGGGGCGGGAGGAGAGGCTGAACCAAAATGAAAGCATTAGGCAAGCGATTTGCTTTTATCCGCAGGGGTAGGGCTGTAGTAATAAAGAGGAGTTTTGGCTAAATCATGGACTGACACAAATGCCAGCCTCTGGGATGACTAAGACCAAAGTAAGATAGCTTTTCAAGGAACTGTGACAGAGGATCTAATGTCTGTCAGTTCATTTTATTTATTTTTTATTACTTTCTCTTACCATAATTTAAGGATCACATCCTAGATATCTGCATGTTCATCAGAGATGGAAACTGAGGCCTTCTCTACACCAGAGAGGGTTTGTTGATGTAGCTATACCAGCAAACCCTGCAAGTGTACATGCAAATTATATCAGCAAGCGAGATTACAAAGCAGTTCTCTGAACAAAAGAAGGTATACTGGCAAAAGCACTCTTTTTGCAGGTATAAGTGTTAAAGAAAAACCACACACCCCTCTACATGACAGTACTATACCATCCAGAATGTCTAATGTAGACCAGACCTGAGTCTATCCAGCTAGAGTACATGAGCTAGCTCTTATAGAAATGAACAATGAGAGATCAGATTTAAAAAAAATGGAAGTTACTTGGGTTTTTGACATACCATCTTGGGAGACAAGGCAGCTGTGGAAAACTTCCAGATGGATTTAGGAGACAGATATATGGTGTTCCTCCCAAATATTACTACTAATTAAAGACTTATGTATAAGCATTAATGAAACCATGGACTCTAATACCTGAGCTGGGCATGACAAGAAAGGCATTGCTAGATATGCAAGTTACTAAGAAGAGACTCGAAAAACAGGTCCTGGAAAAAGGGAGTTAGCATGTAAACAGCAAGAAACGCTGACAGATTTATTACAAAGGGAGAAATAAAGGAAAGGATTGCATTTGGGAATGTAAGCTATTCACTTTTATTTTTATCCCTCTGTAATTAGCCAACTCAATGAGGCATTCTCAGTCTAAGAGAAGTAAGGCCCCACACCAGGAGCGATGGAACAGGGGAGCTGGGGGGTGATGGCCCTCCCATTTTTACTGGTGGGAAAGGAAAGTGATGGGGGAAAAGAGGAGCAAAGAGGAGCAAACAGGGACAGGACCTTGGGGTGAAGGGGTAGCGCACTAGCAGGGCCTTCAGGGAAGGGACAGTATGAGAGCAGGGGCTTGGGGAGAAGAGACAGTGCGAGGGTGGGACCTCGGGGTAAATGGGCAGCATGAGGGTAGGAGTTTGGGGGGGCGGGTTGCAGGGCCATGGTTTGGGTACCTGTGCCCCCCCAACACACTTTCAGGGCACTTCTGCCGCTCCTGCCTCACACTCAACTTGGCATTTTTCTGCTTGTCTGCTGAAATAACACGCAACAACTTCTGAACACAGCAACTGTCAATCCAGGGAACTTTCTGGGCATCAATGGGTGGAATCCTATGGAAAAACAGAGGGAGGATATGGGACACACAGAGCCCCTGGCATCTCATTAACAGATTCTGCTATCTATAAAGCAAAGAACTGGTTGGTGACACCAGTTAACCATATACCATCATCATCCCAATGGATATTAAAACATTGAGCCCGAATGACTTATCTCCCACACAGATTAAAAAGAAATAAGTGTGGGAGTGAGGGTGAAATGGAGGGCTACTAGGAGCCCCTAGCATGAAGGATGGAGGAAGAGAGATCAATATACAGAGCTCCTGGAAAGAGGGAGGAGGTGGAAGAGTTGCAGTGAGTCCCTGAAATATAGGGGACTGGGACGGTGGCACACAGGGAGAAGGGAAGGGGGGCTACAGAAGCTATAAAATATGTAACCATCTAGTGTAGCTTATGAGAAGTATAAATGCAGACAAGCCATTTAATTCACTTTTCCCTTTGCTTACTACATCTTGTCACTGTTGTATAAGTAATTTCCCCAGCGAATAAAAGAGAACACCATAACTTCTAAGGAGATGAGCTGATGGCTAAAGAGTTTATAGAATTTATACTCCCCATCAATTTCTGTCAAGGGATATGAACCCTTTACTTACCACCGAAGGAGCTGTTTAGCCATTAGGCTGCAGCAGATGAACACCAGGAGAGAAGCCAGAAGCTGAAGAAAACAATAGTTTGCAGTGTTTGTCAAACGAGTGGAGGAAAGAACTGGATTAGAGATTATTTCACAAGCTTTACTTACGTGAAGTGGTGGGGTTCTCTTTGGAAATTCCATTATTAATGGCTTTTGCACTTCAAAACGAGAATCAACTACTACTCTCTTTCTCCTGTTCAAGCTAGGCCACAAGCTGTACAAAATGGGATGCAAAACATGGTGGCTACAATAGGGTCTCAACCATGAGTCAAAGCAGAGAGAGAGAGAGACGAATTTCACAAAAGCTTAATATATATCCCACAAAATTACCCTATAAACATCACTATAAATTAGATTATTATTGGCAAACAGAATCAGTCCCAAACATATTAAAAGACTGCATAATTAGGCCCAGAGACTAGAACCTTAAAAAGGAGGTCCCTCAGAAAAAGTATTTGTTAAATATTACATTTTAAGCTAATCAAAGAATACGTTAAAAAAAAAAGCCAAAATCTTAAAGCCACCAAGAAGCTAAATCTATGCGTAGCAAAAATTCACATACGCAGCTTCATCTAATCTATGCAAGACAGTAATTATACACTGTTTGAGTATACCCATTATGCATAACAAAATGCAGAGCTAAAAAAAAGGAAAAAAGGATATGCCACCAACTAGGAAAACAACAAATTTATGCATGAGATTGTTACTGTTTCTCAGTGACACAGTATGGCTAAAAATACAATCTCTTTCCTGTTCCTAACATAGATCACTAGCATGGTCTAATATCTAGTTTCCTCTGTTATCCTTGCACAATTATTAGAGTTCTACTCACTCAATAAAGCCATAAGAAGATAGTGAAGAATTATTATTAGGTTTGCTAGATTGTACTTGAGAATATCTTTTCCTAATAATACAGCCATCTTTCTTGTCAAGATAAGATATCTGCTGATTTAAGAATGGTTGAGGACTTTTAGCCACTGCTAGAAAATTTTGTTTGTTGATTTGGTTTTTATTATTATAAAAAGATGCCAATTGATCCTTCCTAACTCACTTTAGTAGGTGGTGTTCATTAACCTGCCCTGTATATAAGGAAGGCAGGAGTAGTCCTTTTGACGGGATAACTTAGAGCAGGGGTCGGCAACCTTTCAGAAGTGGTGTGCCGTGTCTTCATTTATTCACTCTAATTTAAGGTTTCGTGTGCCGGTAATACATTTTAACATTTTTAGAAGGTCTCTTTCTGTAAGTTTATAATATATAACTAAACTATTGTTGTATGTAAAGTAAATAAGGTTTTTAAAATGTTTAAGAAGCTTCATTTAAAATTAAATTAAAATGCAGAGCCCCACAGACCGGTGGCCAGGACCTGCGCAGTGTGAGTGCCACTGAAAATCAGCTCATGTGCCGCCTTCGGCACACATGCCATAGGTTGCCTACCCCGACCTAGAGTCTGGTTAAGCTGTGCTAGGAGAGGAACAAGAACAGCCAAGCATGGGGAGAAGGTTTTGGGAATCACGGTAGGTTATTTTTCCTCTTACCAAATAAAGAGTAACATTTCCTTTTTAATATAAAAATATACATTGAAAGGAAACCCTAATATAGTAGGTGTTTTTTGTTTTTGTTTTTTTAAATTAAAAACTGTTTTTATATGTAGCTTGTTGAACTGGAAAAAATCTTAAATCTCTTATTTATTATGCTAAAAGCTTCACTGAGATATTCTTCAAGACCCAGAATGTTGAATACATTTCATTTTCTTTATCTGCATCCATTTCTTCAACTATTCAGAATGCTAGTGAGTTTAGGGAAAAAAAACATGCACCTGTCTGCTCATATAATGAGGGTTTTTTGTGGGAGCGGGAAGTGAGGGAAGGTTAAGGAAAAAATATATGCATGACAAGTTACATGATAGTATGAAATACTGTATTGGTAGCTGAAGTATTTTTCCACTGCAGGCTATCAGACTGCAATAATTCTATTTGTACTTTTAAGGCTTGAAACACACCTTCTGTTGAATGCTGTGAGTCACAGTTTTAATGACAGCGTGTGATGTTCTGTAGCTATGCAGCTTATGCAAGAGAATACTATTTGCATTAAATACCCAGATTTAGAAGCCACCTTTTCTTCATCATTGCTGATAGTGAACAACAGCTAGTAGTTAAAAAAGAACAGGCATATATTCCCTGCATGCACTCTATCACAGCTTTATAAGAATTCTAGTTTGCTACCTATTACATGGAATGCGCAGAAGTTTTTTTTGTTGTTGCTGTTGGTTTATGCATGCGCTAAACTTAAAATCTCCTTTTCTGCAAACAGGAAAATATGGAAATTAACTTTTAAAATTTACAGTGTGCTCTAATTACACAGGCAATTTTTTAGAAGTTTTAAATGGACAGTGTTCTTCCTCTACTCACAAAAGAGGCATTGAAGTATTTCAAAATGAGAAACATAGCCCTCAGAGTAAGGGAAGTAAAAGTCTGACAAGCCCAATTTATAGACTGGAACAACCACAAAAACAAAAAACAAAAAGCCAAGGACAATGAGTTTGATGGCATCAGTTACAAACACTTTGTAGCATCTCTCCCCTCTTATTGCCAGTTCTATTCTCTTAAGGCAAGGAATTGAAATAATCACAATTCCTGCTCTTTGCATGAGAAATTTATCATCTTCAGTCTCCTACTGGCTCATAAGAGCCGAAGGATGGTGCAACAGGTACACTAACCCAGACAATCAAGTAACAACTGAAGACCGCTTTAGCCCATATTTTGGACATGTAAAGGGATTGGGGGGGGAGGGGAAGGAACTGTGCTATCAATGAAATACTTTAAATTCAGTTTTTCTTAAAATGAGACTTCTCCAACCCCTTTTATGCTTTTCAGTTCTGACAGTGCCCCATTATTTATGTACTGTTCTTTGTCTTTTTTCCTCAAAGGTAATTACAGCCAGGGAGTTTGGCAGGGAATTGCTCAGAGCTGCCTTCGCTACCAAACCAGTAAATGAACCTCTTGTACAGATTCCATTGTGCAAATAGTTTGGTTTCACTAAACTCAATTTGAAGAACTGAGGATTTGACCCTTCATCCTACATTTGTTTAACAGGGTGTCTGAACTGGTTCTTGCACAAACTAATAACAAATGGGATTAAGAAAAATATATGAAAGGGGCAAATTCCAACTTGAGTATAATTTCCTACTTAGAATTTAGACTGTAATCAATCCTCCCTCCCACCACCTTGTTAGGGATGAACATGAGCAAGTGATATTCACATTTCCACCCTGCTTCAGAACAGCCATCAGGTGATGTTGAAATTTACCACTTATGTTTCAACCGTAAAACAGACTCCAACCCAAAACCTCCCCACACTTGGCTGTTCTTATTCCTCTCATAGGCCTGCTTAACCAGGTTATCCTGACCAAAGGACTACTACTGCCTTCCTTATATCCAGATCAGGTTAATGAGCAATGCTTACCAAATTGAGTTAGGAGGGCTCAATTTGGCATCTTCCTGCAGGATTTCAACACCTGCTCAGAAATAATCAACAGAAGAATTCATTGCAACAGGATGATTCAGAGACAAAAGTCCATGTACCTTCATCTTAAGAAAAAACAGCGAAAAATCTGCTGATTGAGAGCATAGCATTGACATCCTCTTTGTGAGAGCTTCAGGTCACAGCAATCTTGTAAAATCTAATACAAGGGCCAGGATTAGAGTTCACACACACATCACACCTTTGCAAGATTGTACATAAAGAGCCTACTTGATTAGATGGAAGCTGCACTTGCAGCAGAAAGTAAGGCATACATATTCATAGCACTATCTACTGCCCGACTCTTCTGCAGATAGAACTTTTGTCAAACATTGGAGACAGACACTGAGTACAACTACAAGCTGACAGTCTCCAGTACTAGAAGGTGTAATCTAAAGACAGAAGGAACAGTACAACATTAGTCTATTATACCTCAGGAGAATAAACTTTCATTTTAAAAACATGTAATTCTATCAGATAGGAATGATGACACATTTTTCACTTGACTATCTAAAGAGAGCTTTCCCACCTTTTGATCACAAAACTAATCCTCTTCCTTTTGTTTACACAAAAGCAGGCTTCTACTTTTTCCTTCCCTGAAAGAAGAAGATGTCCTCAAAGTACAGGTATCTCTCCTAATGCAAAACCATGCAAGCTCTAGAAAAATAGTTTTAGTTTTCAATTAACTTGAAAAAATATATTAATCCAACTTCTAGTGGTTAATAGAAATTTCCCCTGGTGAGTTTATTATTTAGTTTAAATATATGGAGATATATCTCTCTCATAGAACTGGAAGAGACCTTGAAAGGTCATGGAGTCCAGCCCCCTGCCTTCACTAGCAGGACCAAGTACTGATTTTGCCCCAAATCCCTAGAGTGCCCCCCTCAAGGATTGAACTCACAACTCTGGGTTTAGCAGGCCAATGCTCAAAGCACTGAGCTATCCCTCCCTCCTTTTTTTGGTGCAAATTTTTTTCAGAATTTAACTTCATTTTCCAAAAAGTAATGCAGTACACTCTTTCTAGGTCTGCAGTCAGGCAGTTCTAGTGACTCAGATGCTGCTGTATATTTGGTAAGTAGCAGCACAGAGAAACAGATTTTTGCCGGTTTCACTGCTGCTATTCAGAACAGGTTTTCATCAGAAAATACCAATTTGAAACCAAAATATTTCACAGAACCCTACTGAGTTCAAACCAACTTATTTAGAACTACAGGCAGAGTTCCATCAGAAACCTGTTTTTTTTTTTGTTTTTTTTTTTTTGACAGCTTACTTAGTAGGCTGCTGGGGCCCAGGATATCCTAGGTCCATGGAATGGATTAGGGCTTCCAGACCACAGTCAGCTGGCTCCCCACTCCCAAATGGTGTGCCTCACCTAGGTGTTCCAGGGAAGGAAGGAAAAAAAAAAAACCACTGCGACTCAAGGGTAGGCAGTGGCAAAAGTGACAATGTCAATTTCACTCAGCAGCTGCCAGGCCTTTTGGAGATTTTTTTGTTTCAAAACCACCATATTTCCACAATTTACAGTTCAAGGGAAATTTTGAAATATTTGGCTTTGGTCTAAATCAGAACAAAACCAAATTTTGAAATTTCCCACAAATTGGAAATTCTGAATTCTAGACAGCTGTATTCAGAACACTGTTTGCAGCAGCGAAAGTGACTAGAATCAAGATATAAGCAACAGCATAGTTCTCCACAGGTTAGTGTAAGAAAAACCCAGACCAAAAAAAGAAGTGTACAATATGATAAAACTACATTATAATCTTCCATTGAGGAGAAAATTCCACTAAATGCTAGAAGAAGACAAAGACAATTTGTTGAAAGAAAACATTAGCAAAAAAGATTATAAATTTTCTCCCAGAGCGTACATTAAAACAAACATTTCACCTACAGTTCTTGTGTTTCTATGAAATACACATTTAACGCAAGGCTTTCATATACATGTGCCTAGTTCAAAATCATCCATCAGAAGACTTTATAATGAAGAAAAATTTTGAGTATATTTGCACCAAAAATTATCTCCACAGCTAATGTCATCTTAAAAAGAACCAGTAAATGACATGACAGGGTTGCCAACTTTCATGATGTACTGCGATTATTGTTATACCTGGTGCTTTTCTTAAATTCAAGTTCTTGGAGTCAAGCAATTAAATGAAAATCGCTGCTTCCATTTAAAAAAAAAAACACTAAGTTTCTAACACTCATGGTTAGAAAGAAAGCTTTAAAATGGGAACTCTAAAAAGCTCAAAATCAGAGTGTAAATAAAAAGAACCCACCATTTATTTTTCACTTCTCAGGATTATGCGGGGCTTGACTCATGACTTCTCAATACACCTCTACCTCGATATAACCTTGTTCTCGGGAGCCAAAAAAAAAAAACAAACTTACCACGTTATAGGTGAAACCACATTATAGCAAACTTTCTTTGATCCCCTGGAGTGCTGCTTTCCCACGTTATATCCGAATTCATGTTATAATGGGTGGCGTTATAACAGGGTAGAAGTGTAACTTGGGGTTGGAAATACTACCAACAGCATAATTTTATTTTAGTTTTTTTAAATACAAATTTGTTCTCAAACCTATTCTTAAAATCCAAGCAACAGTAGCCTAACCTTGCCTGAAGCACGCAATTAACGCAGTTCATCAAATACAGCTATTTAGCCACCATTCTTTCAAAAAATCCAAGCAAGAAAAGACCAAGTGCACAGGACAATTTAGTCATATTAATAATGCATAGGTTCTGCTTACTGCATATTAATCAGAATGAAAGGATATTCCCAGATCATACAGAAACTAATGCCAGCTTCATTTTACTACTCTGGGCAGCACTTTGATTGTTCTGGATTCCTCCAGTTGAACTCATTTGGTATTATGTAACTTATATGGAGGTTTACAATGTGTCAATTTAAATTTAGAATTGAAAGCGAGTGTTTTTAGTAACTGCCGGATTTCTTCCCATTTCAAATACAGTAATTTAAAAATTAAGATTATTAAACTAGAGTTAGAAACCAAAATAGAATCAAGTTTTCCAATAAGTTAGACCATGTGTAACTCCTTCATTTAAAATGTATATATTTTACATAATGTAAAAATAAATTGACCATCTTTCATCCAATTGTTTAACTTACTTTTTTTTTTAGTACAATTGTGTTTAAAATGACCTAGATTCCACCTAAAACTGCATTTCTTCAGACACCTTCAGCTGTCAGTTGTATTTTGTTATTTCAAAACATATATTTACGAATTTAGTTGTGACCAAGAGAGATCATCCTTTATTGGTACAGATAGGTCTTTGATGTAAAAGAAGGTACAAAACCCATTGCACTACTACATATTACAAAAGGACACAGAGCAAGAGGCATAGTAGTGTGGCAGTACCACCCCCCCAGCCTAAAGGCTCTATTTCGGGGTGGGGGAAGAAGAGAATTAGCAGGGAAGTGAATTTAATTTTATAGGGAAGCTAGAGGAATGGGGTACCTTCACATTCATCAGACACACCCACTAGCCAAAGGCTGATATAAAATAGATAGCCTTCTCCCATCCCTCCCAAGCAAGGTCCAGGTACTGCATCTAGGCAGGATTAGCAGCATCTGTCTCTTCCCAGCAGCTGGGAGTTAAGGCTAAGTAAGTTGCTCAGAGGATGCACTTGAACCTTACTGATGAAATCCCTTTATTTTTAAAACCACCTATCACTAACAGACCTTTGGCTTGTAGATGCTTGTATACTAAAAAAAAACAGGCCTTAATTCTGTAAGCTACCTTAGACAACCAGGGTAGTATGAGGGTGACAGCATACCTGCACCGTCTTGTCCAGGACAGAGTTGAATGGATCCTGCCACCTTATCTACAGGTACACCTCTTCTGAGAATCTTAGAATCACTGTCTTGCATTTTCTTAGGCATACACCAAGTCAAAAGGGACAGCCATAGCCATTTTTTCACAAACTGGTGAAATATTAGATCACCCGTGGGAGAAATGATCTTTTCCTCTTCCCCAGTACGTACATGCTACTTGATGAAAAGCCAGTATTATCCTCTGCATCTACAAAACAGTCCTGTTTGTGTTCTTCAGCAAACTCCCCTTATCTCCAGCAAGCTCTGAAGCATGCTGCAACGAAGCGACGTTTTGACAACTGCCACGCAGAGCCCAAATGCAGGAAGGCCTAAGGGGACACCAACAACAGAACCAGAAAACAACATCCTCCCTCACATTGCAGCCCCCAATTGTTGGACTGCACAGTGCTACTGGATGTCCAAACAGGCTTCACAGTGGGAATTCCCACTTGCAGCTGCAAGTTGCCAGAAGAGTGTACCCAATCCTATTAGACTCAGATATGGTCACAGCTTCCAGGGCTTGATTATTGCAACTTATATCTAGAAATCAACATACCTCCAGAGCCCCGACCAGAGTTATTCTATCTACTACCCAAGATCCACAAACCCGGAAATCCTGGACGCCCCATCATCTCGGGCATTGGCACTCTCACTGAAGGACTGTCTGGATATATGGACTCTCTACTCAGACCCTATGCCACCAGCACTCCCAGCTATCTCCGTGACACCACTGATTTCCTGAGGAAACTACAATACATTGGTGGCCTCCCAGAAAACACCATCCTAGCCACCATGGATGTAGAGGCTCCCTACACAAACATCCCACACACAGATGGAATACAAGCTGTCAGGAACACTATCCCTGATGATGCCACAGCACAACTGGCTGCTGAGCTCTGTGCCTTTATACTTACACACAACTATTTCAAATTTGATGACAATATATATCTCCAGATCAGTGGCACTGCTATGGGCACCCGCATGGCCCCACAATATGCCAATATCTTTATGGCCGACCTGGAACAACGCTTCCTCAGCTCTCGTCCACTCACGCCCCTTCTCTACCTACACTACATTGATGACATCTTCATCATCTGGACCCATGGGAAGGAGACTCTGGAAAAATTTCACCACGATTTCAACAGCTTCCACACCACCATCAACCTCAGCCTGGACCTATCTATACGGGAGGTCCACTTTCTTGACACCACGGTGCAAATAAGTGATGGTCACATTACCACCACCCTATATCGAAAACCTACCGACCGCTATGCCTACCTTCATGCCTCCAGCTTCCATCCCGGGCACATCACACGATCCATTGTCTACAGCCAAGCACTGAGGTACAACCGCATCTGCTCTAACCCCTCAGACAGAGACCAACACCTACAAGATCTCCACCAAGCATTCTCAAAACTACAATACCCGCACAAGGAAGTAAGGAAACAGATCAACAGAGCCAGACGTGTACCCAGAAGCCTCCTTCTGCAAGACAAACCCAAGAAAGCAACCAACAGGACTCCACTGGCCATCACATACAGCCCCCAGCTAAAACCCCTCCAACGCATCATCAAGGATCTACAACCCATCCTGGACAATGATCCCACACTTTCACAGGCCTTGGGTGGCAGGCCAGTCCTTGCCCACAGACAACCTGCCAACCTGAAACATATTCTCACCAGTAACTGCACACCGCACCATAATAACTCTAGCTCAGGAACCAATCCATGCAACAAACCTCGATGCCAACTCTGCCCACATATCTACACCAGCGACACCATCACAGGACCTAACCAGATCAGCCACACCATCACCGGTTCATTCACCTGCACATCCACCAATGTAATATACGCCATCATATGCCAGCAATGCCCCTCTGCTATGTACATCGGCCAAACTGGACAGTCTCTACGGAAAAGGATAAATGGACACAAATCAGACATTAGGAATGGCAATATACAAAAACCTGTAGGAGAGCACTTCAACTTCCCTGGCCACACTATAGCAGACCTTAAGGTGGCCATCCTGCAGCAAAAAAACTTCAGGACCAGACTTCAAAGAGAAACTGCTGAGCTTCAGTTCATCTGCAAATTTGACACCATCAGCTCAGGATTGAACAAAGACTGTGAATGGCTTGCCAATTACAGAACCAGTTTCTCCTCTCTTGGTTTTCACATCTCAATTGCTAGAACAGGGCCTCATCCTCCCTGATTGAACTGACCTCGTTATCTCTAGCTTGCTTGCTAGCATATATATACCTGCCCCTGGAAATTTCCATTACATGCATCTGAGGAAGTGGGTATTCACCCACGAAAGCTCATGCTCCAAAACGTCTGTTAGTCTATACGGTGCCACAGTATTCTTTGCTGCTTTTACATATCTAGAAATGAAGCCCTACACCTGGAAAAGGCTTCAGCTTGTACAAAACAAGTGTCCAATCTGCATAAGTGGCCAGAAGCACAGGTGTGAGAGCAGAGTCCAGTTTGAGGTCACTGAACCAACATTCAAAATCCTACATGAGAGTATCCCTACCTGCTTGAGAGACTGCTTTACCCTCTGCAACCATGAGGGACCTACATTCAGTGGAACCACAAACTTTATCAGCTAACGGGGCTTATATGTACACAACAAAACCTTCATTGGTCCTGGACTAGATTATGGAACTCACACTCTGAGGAGCAGGACCGGCGCTAGAGTTTTTCACGCCCTAAGCGCACGGCCATTTCGCCGCCCTGCACACCGCTCCCGTGGCTCCGGTGGAGCTGCAGCAGCCATTTCTGTGGAAGGTCCGTTGGTCCGTGGCTCTGGTGGAGCTGCCGCAGGCGCGCCTGCGGGAGGTCCACTGGAGCCGCTCAGGACCAGCGGACCATCCAGCAGCTCCACCGGAGCCGCAAACCAACGGACCCTCTGCAGGCATGACTGCGGCAGGTCCACCGGAGCCGCCTGCTGCCCCCACCCCCGGCAAAATGCCGCCCCCCGAAAATCCTGGCGCCCTAGGCGATTGCCTACTTCGCCTCAACGGAAGCGCCGGCCCTGCTGAGGAGATATAAATACTGTAACATGGAGCTTTACTGCTTTAAGAACTCTATGCAATTCTCCTCCCATCCCCTCCCGCTGCTCACATACGTTCTCATGACTTTACACATACTTCTCGGCCTTGGAGCAAAACAACTCATTTTTTAGTTATTTTTCTAAGAGACAGTTTTGTTGTTTGTTAATAAATATTAGAGATGCATTCAGATACTCTGGTGATTGCAGCCATGTGAACCACACAGATAGACAAATGAGATAAGACTATCTAGTCACACACCATCACAACCAATAATGGCCCTTGCCCTTTGTGTTCTCTTCCTAGGAATACCTTCTCTTCTGCATTAACTTGAGTGATAGCTCCCAGTGCTGAGTATCTAGCTTAGCCTAGCTCAGGTGTGAGAAGCCACGCTTCAAAGCCATACAAGAGTTACAGCTAGAATCCATTAAAAAGTTGTATTTATCCCTCCTCTTCCCCCTCTCCCCAACAAAAACTTATATCCTCCTTACAAAAGGATTTCCAGCTTCTCCAGAAAGGATCTGAAGAGAAGAAGAAAATTTTCCTTTCCCCCACTGAGCTAAGGAATGAGTTCTAACTGTGCTCCCTTGCATCACCTTTGCACCTAGCCCTCCTGATCTCAAAGGCACTGTAGCAGGGTGGACCCCTGCTCCTGCCCTGAAGGTGTTAAAAAGAGCCTTGGGAAGGGGCTGTGGCTGGAGAAAACAGCCTTTAGCCTGGGGAAAGAAGCCTGGGCTGATTGGGGAAAGTGGGCTCAGCTGTGGCCATGCTCCAATCAGGCCTATAAGAGGCAGAGAAGCCAGAAGCCCAAACAGTCTCTCTCTAGCTATAGAGGGAGATGGGCCTGGCTGCAGGGCACTGGATATAAGGTACCTGAGTGAAGCAGGCCTGGGGAAAGGCAGAGGAGCTAGGGAGCTCTAGCCTGGAAAGCCCCAGGCTGTGGCCTAGCATTGGGCTAATAGGTACTGGGGGTTGCAGAGGGCAGCCCAGGGGTAGGCCAAGGCAGCAGGTCCAAACCCTCCTTGCCAGTGATGAGTAGGCTGATACTGCAGTCTGCCCCAGGACATGGGGCTAGATAATGACTGGCAGTAGCCATATAATGAAGCAAGGTGGGGACAGAACGTGGGGGGTCCCTGGGGAGGGGAGACCCTGAGAGAAAGGGGTTATTGCCAGAGGGCAGCTCCCCATGTAAAAGGGCACCGGGTCCAGGGAGGGACACAGGGGCCTGAGGACAGGTGGATCACCAGCCTGCAGAGGGTGTTCCAGAGCTGAATTGAGCTAATTCCCGGAAGTCACCAGCAGGAGGCGCTGCAGGGGTGAGCCTGCTCATCTACAGGCACCCAAACACTTAGGAGACATTTTCTTTTATTATCACAGTATGAAGAGCCATCCCAAACCTGCAAGACAGAATGCAGGAGGGGAAGGTAGGGGGACAATCCCAAACACTAGCACTCCAAAAATACATCACGCCCTTATATAGTTCCTTTCATTAGAGAAGCTAAGTAGTTAAAGATTAGTTGTACACATTTTACAGATAAAATACTGAGGCCCAGACAAACTGACTTGACCAAAATCACATACCAAATCAGTGGCAGAAAAATAACTGAGGTTGACAGACAGCTTATTACCTGCAGTATTACCTCAAAATTAGTCCAGGTTTACACAGAAATAAAGGGGGAAGGGCTATTTGGAAACACCATAGTCAAGATTTTAAAAGGAGAGCCCTTTCAAAATCTTGGTCCCTACCATCCAAGGGCATGGAAGAAAAGAATCCTTTATCCTTTAGTGAAATTATACCTTTATTTTAGTTATTATAATATTTTGAAGGAATAACCAAAACAAGGTGCAATACAGCTCAGATCTAATATTATTCATTTTTAAAATAAAACAAGATCAAGAGTTTTCTAAGAAGTGTGTCTGAAGGACTGCATCAGTAGCCAAGAAGATGATGGTGCAAAGTGGATGTGGTCATCATTAAACTTAACTAGTTGGTACTTTAACTAGCAGAAATTAGCAAGTCTTGACAAAATCTCTCTTTCAAGAGAAATTATATTTTGCAGGACATATGGTTTTTATTTTTAGACATGAGTCATATAATAATGTAAGTTATTAGAGATTTTATTTTTTCTCAAATACCAAATGGTATTTTATCTGGAGGTGCAGTGCTGATTTTTTTTAGTTCTTCGACTATTAATACTATGTATGTATAATTATTATGGAAAATTATAAATACTTTCAAATCACTAGCACAAAACATATGTGGAGAAAGGTATTCAGCATATATATAAATAAAAAGTGTGTGCATGTAACAAATACACAAATCTTGACAGAGACAAATTTACCCTGAAAACATGGATTGGAAAATTTACCCCATGTGAACAGCACATCCAGACTTTTCTATTCTACTTTGTCTTTTTTCAGTCAAATCTTTCAGAATCCTACGATCATGCACGAATAAAAGCAAGCCATCAGACAATTGTATTTGGAACATTTTAACAACTCCACTATCTCAGTCTGTACTTTTCGCCACAGAAGTCATTATATCTAAAATGGAAGGGGAGGAGGAGAACAGGGGAGAAACAAGGCAGAGTAGGATTTGTGAAAAAATACCTCTAACCTCTACACACACTCTGGTTAATCCCATCCAAGAAAAAAAAACAAAAGTTACTGAACCCTTTATTATATTTCAAGTACTACTTTTCCCTTATGTACCAATCTCTCCTCTAATTCTACTTACATGTATTCTTTCTTTATTCCAAACCTACAGTTCTGTTTTGTCAAGTAATTTCAAATAGATCTTCATGCTTCACACTGAATGAGTACCTCTAAGAGGACTGCTTAAAAGCCAAGGCATAGCACAGACCCCGTGGTTGCACAATAGCTTTAGGAAGAACTACAATTCAGATCGAATCCTGCTCTCCAGGATCTCAGGGAGCCACTAGCTGTAATTACTCTGAGCCAACACCCTATGAAGGGAAAAGGTTAGCTCCAGCTCACACACTGAACTCCAGTCTTGGGCCAAAAAGCAGATTTGCAGTCTGAAGTTTTCCCAAACCCACACACCACCCAAGGCCACAGGTACAATTCTTTCAATGAGGTCGTACTGGCTAAAGAAAAGCGATTCTCCTAAACCATAAATGAGCGGTACCCTATTACAACATGTGTTATTCTTAGCTTTCATTTTGTTTGATTTGGAACAGTAGTAAGAATTTGGTACATATCCACCATCTTGCCAAAAAAGTTATATACTGTATATATAATGTTAAGCAATAGTGCTAATACTACTAGTTCTAATGTGTACTGTTAGCAAGATGGAGGACAATTGATCAGAAACAAGTTTGAAAGAATAAAACTATTTCTATTGGCTGACTGATTGGACAAAATTATATTACTTGGCTTACAGTCAGGTGATAGATGGAATGCATACCCCAATTTTGGCTCCCAATCATCTTGTGACAGAGAACATCAACCAAAAGGGCTTGAAGGTGCTGGTGGATCAACAGAGCTGTTACACTGACATAAATGTAGGATGGTCAGGGAAGGCACATGATGCACCATCTTTAGGAACACTGGATTGTATAGCAAGCTGCATGCTGGGATTTTCTTTCCAGAACAGAAGATTCCAATGCGGAATGTGGAAATACCCAGGAGCGCTGCCAGCTTTTTTGCCACCCCAGGCAGCAGACGGTCCCGCCCCAGAAATGCCACCCCCAACAGAGGCGGCAGAAGGTCCCGCTCCCAAAATGCCAGCCCCCAAATGTTGTGCCCTAGGCAACCGCCTATGTCACCTAATGGGTTGCACCAGCCCTGGAAATACCCACAGCGATCCTTGGAGATCCCACCTACACTTTGCTCCCTTAACTCAGGAAACCCTAACACCAGGAACCTGGACAGCAGCAAGGAGCACTTCAACAGGCTCAGCAGGTGCTGAATGACTGCTGAATGTGCCTTTGGCTGATTAAAAGGTCCGTGGCGCTGTCCTTTTAGCCAGTTAACCCCCAATGAGGAAAATATTTCAACAGTCACTGCAGTCTGCTTTACTCTGCATAATATTTGCAAATTTAAAGGGGGAAATTTTCCCCCCGAGGCTGATCAGCTGGCTGCTGATTTTGAGCAGCCAGATACAAGGGAAATTAGAGGGGCACAGCAGGAGACTATTTGAATCAGGGAGGCTTTGAAGGAGCATTTTGACAATGATTCCCAGTAATGTATCTTTATGTGATGCATTCGGCCAGGCAATGTTTACTTGTTGCCTTGAATTACCCCACAGCTCTAGCTTCCTGAGAATTAATTAATTGCAAGGAGTTCCTTGCCTATATTCCTACCTATAACCACTGTGTAAGCACTGAGTGATGCATGTACGTATGTCACAAATAAAGACTCATTTTATTTCAAAGACTCAAGGTTAATGACAGGCTAAAACACAAACTTTTGGTCAAAGAGGACCACTGGACAGGCTCTGTTGCTAATTTCTGAATCTTATCCCTCCCATACCATATAACAGAGTAAATGAGATCAATTTCCTCTAACCCTGCAGTATCAAAGCAAAATGAGCACTTACTGGAGCTGCCTTCTCCTGCGTCCTGCACTCCAGAACACTGGAACTGGACCCATCCTCGAGTGTAGAAGAGGTCCTGACTCACCGAGCCACCTGATGACCCTGCAGTGTGTGCTACATCACCCTCCAGCTACACTTCCTCATCTGGGTTGAATGTGCTGGTCACTACCTCCAGTCTCCCCAAAGTACCCACAGGACTCATGGCAGTGGAGGTGGGGTTGCCACCAAGGATTGCATACAGCTCCTTATAAAAAAAGAGGCATGTCTTTGGCGCCGCAACAAAGTGATAGTTGGCCTCCCGATATACCTGGCTCACCTCCTCCTGTGTGCCCTTCTCGTACCCCTTTGCATGCATGCCACTAGCAATCAGCAGTCGGCATCAAAATTCTTATGGCTGGTGTGAAGCTGCGACTACACTGCTTCCTCTTCCCATATACTCGACAGAACCCACAGTTCTGGTGTGTGCCATGCAGGAGAGTGTCTGCTGCGGAAAGCCAGCATGGTCAGTTAGGAAGATGCTGTCGGAACTGTGCACGCCGAGCAAAGGGGAAGAGGAATTCCAAAAATTCCCAGGCCTTTAAACAGAGGAGGGGCACATACCTGTATACATTCAGTACAGTGGAGTTCAAACTGCTGATCAAAGCAGTCACGATGGGCATTGAGAGACAGCTCCTGGAGGCCAATTAGAGTAACATAACCAACCAACATGTCTACACTGACACTGCATCACTCGATCTACACTGCAAAAAAAAAAAAAAACTATGCCGCTCATCAAGGTGGTTTTACTGGATCCATTTATAAAATATAAATGTAATTCAGTTCTTCCTGCATTTACAAAGGATAATTACACTTATTAATGCTTCTTTGAGGCTCTATGCACCTATGCTGAGTAACTTCCTGGCAGGAAAATAAAATATCAGTATTTCTCAGAATCTTCATCAATCTGGGAAGAATGGGTGAATAGATTTTTGTCCCTGGGCTGGTAAACTTTCACGATGGGTTTTCAAGTCTGCTTTATTATAAACTTTTGTTTTGGAGTTAGTTAAATGTTGTGTCAGTGCTCTTGAATTTTAGCCTGTGAGAGAATGTTTTCTTATATACACCACTACCTTGATATAACGCCACCCGATATAACACGAAATTGGATATAACGCAGTGGAGCAGGGCTGCGCACTCCGGTGCATCAAACCAAGTTCAATATAACACGGTTTCACCTATAATGCGATAAGATTTTTTGGATCCCAAGGACAGCGTTATATCGAGGTAGAAGTGTGCTTCTAAGGAAAAGGAGGGGATGTGTTTCATTTACTCTGAGTAGATGTGTCTTTTTAGATCTTTTGTATGATTAAACAAACACCATGGATACAGGAAAGGCTGACCTGTACTTTTTTGAATGTTTTAGGAGCAGCTCATCCTGAAAAGGAAATGTGAGTCAGAATTACTTTAGGGCCTGCTCATACATTAAGCATGTGTGAGAGAATTGGTAAATTCTGCACATGCCATGATACATGCTTCCCTGATTTTGGGACAGATTATCACAAATTAAAATTTTCTGCTAACTGCTTGAGACTTTGAGCAAACTATTAGATCCTAGGGGATTTAATAAACTTCCAACAAGTGTTTTTGTACTAAATGTGGTATGAATTTACAGTATGCATCTTAATAGCAATATTTGTTCAGCTACCATGGTCTCTCTAATTAGTAGGAGAATAGAGTTAGGGAGGTTTCTCAAAGTAATATACTGAATGTGATTTTATGTTTTACTAGTACATCTCTGGCACATTTAGTTTCAGACTAAATTTTACAAGTCTTCTAGAATCCCTCTGGCAAATAAAAAATAAAGTGAACATTCAGAACATGATCAAAATAGCATAGAAGGAAAAATTATCCAGGTGTGTATGCGTGCACAGTAAATAGGGTTTTACTTGTATTGCCCTTTTTTCTGCCTAGTACTGTGTGCACAGCTAGGATCCCATTCAGATTATGGAATATGCTTTGTAACAAAATAGTCGTAAACCCTATATCAAAACTTCTCTAATAGCAAGGTAACAGAAAAAATGACCTGGTTCACATGTCCTATAATCCTCCAGTGGCACTCAATTCTGAAACACAGATTTTAACGGAGCTTCCCTTTGAGACACTGGAGTACATCTACACAGCAAATTAAGGTAGGACTGTATTACCTTACCCAAGGCCCACAGTGGACTTCTGCTAGAATTGATCACATTATTATAGCACATGACCAGAATAGACAACCTTGTCTCAAGCTGGTCAGGTGCCTTTATTCTAGAGAACTTCTACTTCCTAGGCACGGAGATCTGAGACATCCCACCTCTGAGGAATGTACAGTGGTAAACGGTTTATTCCCTTGGAATGATACAGTATTATCAGCTGGACCTTGCTGCATTCCAGAATGTCTCCTTTGGACACCAGGTTTACTATGTAGCACCTTGAGCTTTTCCTCACTACATCCACGAATGTCCTGACTGATCAACTCTAGGATGTGAGAAGACTAACAAACAGAATTGTATCACAGAAAAAGTAAAATATGCAGAATCACTCACCAGCTACAAATCATGTTCCTGGCATAGTGGTTCTTCCTTAATGGCACCACCAGCAGACCAGGGTCAATTCAAAAAAGCATTTGGTCCAGGAGCAAGATATATAGTCAGTCTAGAGATGGTTAAAAGACCGAAACCAAGAGAAGATGGTGGTAATGATACAAGAGGGGCTGCCCAAGAGGGAGCAGAGGATTAATGGATCTGAATCCAAAGAAGATGGTGAAAGGAAAAAAACAAACACACACAGAGCTAAATACAACCAAGAGGAAAAGAAAGTACAACTTATAGCTGAAGGAGGATGGCGGTGGGGATGAAAGAAAACAGTACCATAGGTAGGGCGGCATGGCCCTACCAAATTCACAGTTCACTTTGGTCAATTTCATGGTCAAAGGATTTTTAAAAAATCATGATTTCAGATATTTAAATCTGAAATTTCACAGTGTTGCAACTGTAAGGATCCTGACACAAAAAGGTTGAAGGCATGTCTGTTGGCTCTAGAATTCCCCGTGCCCCCTGATTTTGTAGAAAGAGTTACTTTACATCAGGATGTGTCAGCAGAAGAGCACTGAAGATGAGCTCCACAAAGGGATTTAGGCACTACAGAGATCATCAAAGCCCTCTTTCAGCTGCTGCCTAACCATACCTAATTCCCTTGGTGCCTGAGTTTCAGCTAGTAAAATTCCCAAAGCACCAAAGTCCTGCTGCTGGGCATGCACAAAACTATTTAAGTCCTAATGCCATCACACTGCTCAGCAATTTAACCCAGGTGGGATTCTCGGGGGGCGGAAGGGGGGTATCCCGGAATACCCAATGAAAACACACATTACAATAAAATATTAAAAGCCAAACATAACACCACTTTACATTTTTTAAATAAATTTCACTACACATTGTCACGGAGTCACCGGGCGATGCTCTGGAACTGCACCCCACCAAGCCAGTCAGGACTTTGGGGAACCTCCTCTCCCTTGGAGCAGACTTGTTCAGGGCAAGAAGCTCACACAGCTTCACCTCCTGGGTCTCTCCTTGGAGCATTCAGCATCCTCTGCCCCTCCGTGTGCTTCCCACAGCGAATCCACCCCAGCGGGGTCCTGGGGAAGCCACCGGGTCCTGCACCCCCACTTTGCAGTCAGACGTGACTCTCAGCCAGCCAGTAAAACAGAGGTTTATTCGATGACAGGAACAGGGTCTAAAACAGAGCTTGTAGATACAGCGAACCGGACCCCTCGGCTGGGTCCATTCTGGGGGGGCAGTGAGCCAGACCCCCAGGTCTGCCCTCCACCCTCGACCCCAGCCAGCTCCAGGACTCACAACCCCTCCCAGCCCCTCCTCTCTGCTCAGCTCCTTTCCCGGGCCAGGAGGTCACCTGATCCCTTTGTCTCCAACACCTTCAGCTGGCACCTTTGCAGGGGAGGGGCCCAGGCCATCAGTTGCTAGGAGACAGAGGGTCAGGCATTTAGGTGCACTGGCCCTTGGCTCTGCCAGAGACTTAAGAACTGACATGGGGACACTGAGGCACCAACACAGTACTCAGAGAAAACATTAAGAACTTTCCCAGTTCGTCACACACGTGTAGTGTCCATTTTCCCAGTGCTCTGATAATGTATTAAATATTTTGTTATAAGTCTGAAAATGCAAGACAAGTGCCTTGATAAGTGAACTTAAAATTGTTCCTATTTACCATACATTAGGGAATTGGGCACTCTCCATAAGGGCTAACAGTTGATTAAGTTCAAAAAACATACCCACATATGTATACATGCATAGAGACGCAGGTGGTTTTGAAGGAAATTAGCAGGAAGATCGGAAAATTCTGATGCACAACTGACTGGAGGTTTAGTGTTTCGTTTTTAATGCTGACTCTCAAAACACCTCTCCCTGTAGATAGATTACCCAGAAGCACCAATTTAAATGAAAAGAGTAAAAACCTTAACATCTATTTGAAGCACTGAAAAATCATTATTACTATTAATAGAATGCAAATCTAGGGACCTGTGATCTAATTAAAATTTCTAGGACATCAAAGTTTCAATATCTAAAAGATTAGGAGAGGCTAAGTTCTTCATACGTAGCCTACAAAGACTCACACTGAAGTGTATTTAAGAGTTTATTTAAGCATTTGTCTTCCATTTTTCATTGTAAATAGAGCTAGTGGGAATTTTTTTGGCAAAACACTTTTCCATTAGATAATACCATTCTGACTGCACCAAATTTTGCAAAATCACATTGATTGAGGAAATTGTTTCAAAATGTTTTCTCTCAATTATTTAAAGTGTCAAAACATCCCATTTCAAAATTCTCAGAATAAAAAGTTTTGATTTTTCATTTAGAAATTTAATAGTTTATATTTAAAAAATAATAATAAAAAAAACTAAAAAAGGTCAGAATTGAAATGGAGCATTTCAACTGACCCAAAACAAAATTTTCAGAATTTCATTTTAAGACAAATTTTCAAGTTTTGGCTTTTCAGCTCCGCTCAGGACGGAAAAAAATTAAAATTTTAAAGACTTTCGCAGGACAGAAAATCTCTTTTCCAAACAACTCTAATTATAAAGAAATGGGAATTCTTTTGTAGAAAGCACATCTCCTGTGACTTATTTCTCAGGATATGTCAGCAGAAGAGCACTGAAGATGAGCTCCACAAAGGGATTTAGGCACTACAGAGATCATCAAAGCCCTCTTTCAGCTGCTGCCTAACCATACCTAATTCCCTTGGTGCCTGAGTTTCAGCTAGTAAAATTCCCAAAGCACCAAAGTCCTGCTGCTGGACATGCACAAAACTATTTAAGTCCTAATGCCATCACACATTGTGAACATCAGCAGGCAGACCTCCAAGTAGCAGTAAATTGGAGGAATGGGCTATGTAGTGTAAAATAATTTTAAACAATGCTGTCGGTCTGCAACAGGAGTCAGCAACCTTTCAGAAGTGGTGTGCCAAATCTTCATTCATTCATTCTAATTTAAAGGTTTCACGTGCCAGTAATATATTTTAACGTTCTTAGAAGGTCTCTTTCTATGTCTATAATATATAAACTAAACTAGTGTTGTATGTAAAGTAAATAAGATTTTTTTAAATATTTAAGAAGCTTAATTTAAAATGAAATAAAATGCAGAGCCCTCCCAGACCAGTGGCCAGGACCTAGGCACTGTGAGTGCCACTGAAAATCAGCTCGTGTGCCACCTTCAGCACCCATGCCGTAGGTTGCCTACCCCTGGTCTGCAACATAGTTCTCACTTAAGATCTAATAATATAAAAAAAACAAACCACACACGCACTACGATTGCAATGTTTAAATCAGACGACTTGTGTCTGTATGATGCATGTACCACCATATGCCAAGTCCAAGCAGTGGAACAGGGTGTTGATTGACTCCCTCAGTTCACAGCAATCTGCCTCAGATCTCCAGAAAACTCTCATGGAGATACCAGGAAATCCACTACCGCAGGTTGTTTGGCAGAGCTGCTTTGTTTCTTGCCCCAGTAAGGATAACTTTCTCGCGCCACTCTGCCATCACTGAGGGGTGGGTTGTGGGGAGACCACTGCTGCACACAGGCAAGCCGCATAGGGGCCAGGGCTGAAGTCACAGGCTTGGAGAAGAAGACCCTTCCTTGATTCCCTGCTCACCCTCAGCAGCAAGATATCTTCCATAATAAAACAAAGCCTGTGGAAAATGTGGGGACAGGAATGAATACAGTGCTGGCTCTCCCCAGAGCCACGTGTCCAGTGTACAGTATGGTCTTGGAACACTGATTTCCCCTGCCCCTGCAGTTACTCAATCATTCTTGTGTCCTTGTGCCTCAGGACTGGAGTGAGCTCACCATACAGTTCCATGAATGTGGCTTTCCTCATCCAGAAGTTCAGCAGCCACTGCTCATCATCCCAGACATGCATGACTATGCGATTCCCACCACTCAGTGCTTGTTTCCCGAGCCCAGAAGTGGCATTCCACAGCGGTCAGCGCCTGCATGAATGCCACGGCAATCTCATGTCATAGCTACTACGTGTGGCAAGATCAATGTCGCACCCCTCGCCTTTGTAGTTTAAGGAATAACTCCACTGCCACTCGCAATATGTTAGTCAGAGCGAGCAACATACTGGTCAACGTGGGATCCATTCCAACAGATCGAAGAGGCAAGAGCGCGAAGTACACAACCCATTGAAAGATGGCACCAATGCGGACAGAAGCACAGGGATTGCTGGGATGCGAAGCAATGCAACACAAGGCATTGGGACAGGACCCAGGATGCCCTGTGACCCCCCTCCACCTTCCCACAGCTCTTAGCAGCAGAAGAGAAAGAGATACTCTGTGGGATAGCTGCCCAGAGTGCACCGCTCCAAATACTGCTGCAAGTGCCACAAGTGTGAGCACGTTATTATGCGGGCAGCTGAATGCAAGTGCCACAAGTGTGAGCACGCTATTATGCGGGCAGCTGACAGTGTGAACACAGAGCAGCTGTTTCCCTTCAGCGTTCTCTGAGCGGCACTGTAACTCCCAGCACTGTAACTCTACCAGTGTAGACATACCCTTGGTTTCCTTAGCTCCCTCATAAAGCCACAACGACGACTAAGATTCTTTAATATAACTACTGTGTATTTTATGAACTGTGTCAGGTCTTTTCAGCTATGTTAACTGATGGAAACAAAGATATAAAACTATATGGATACTTTTCACCCCTTTTATTTGTTTTCTTCCCGCTTAGCTCTAAATACATTTTATGCTAAATGCAGATACAAAATCCTTGTGGGAAGGATAAATAAATAAATAAATAAATATTCCAAAACCTCGCATTCATTATATAGATATGAATGAGAGTTTTTGGATTCCTGAAGTCATAACTGGCAGATTCTTACTCAACCTGAGCATGCAACATGCTGTTACATCATAGATACCTTTTAAAAAATTGCATGTCATCTTTAATAATGGCCCCTACCGTTTTTATATTTTAACATGTAAATTTGATCTTTAGATTAACATTTGTAATTGTCATAACTCTAGTCCCAGATTTGGACCTTAGCGTCCAAAATATGGGGGTTAGCATGAAAACCTCCAAGCTTAGCTACCAGCTTGGACCTGGTACTTGCTGCCACCACCCAAAAAATTAGAGTGTTTTGGGGCACTCTGGTCCCCCTGAAAAACCTTCCCTGGGGACCCCAAGACCCAAATCCCTTGAGTCTCACAACAAAGGGAAATAATCCTTTTCCCTTCCCCCCTCCAGGTGCTCCTGGAGAGATACACAGACACAAGCTCTGTGAATCCAAACAGAGTGACTCCCCCTCTCCGTTCCCAGTCCTGGAAACAAAAGCACTTTCCTCTTCACCCAGAGGGAATGCAAAATCAGGCTAGCAAATCCAACACACACAGATCTCCCCCTGATTTCTTCTTCCCCCCAATTCCCTGGTGAGTACAGACTCAATTTCCCTGAAATTTCCCAGAAAAGAAAACTCCAACAGGTCTCAAAAAGAAAGCTTTATATAAAAAGGAAGAAAAAATACATACAAATGGTCTCTCTGTATTAAGGTGACAAAATACAGGGTCGATTGCTTAAAAGAATATTGAGTAAACGGCCTTATTCAAAAAGAATACAAATCAAAGCACTCCAGCACTTATATTCATGCAAATACCAAAGAAAAGAAACCATATAACTTACTATCTGATCTCTTTGTCCTTACACTTAGAAACAGAAGATTAGAAAGCAGAAACTACTTCTCCAAAGCTCAGAGAAAGCAGGCAGACAGAAAACAAAGACCTCAGACACAAAATTCCCTCCACCCAAAGTTGAAAAAATCTGGTTTCCTGATTGGTCCTCTAGTCAGGTGCTTCAGGTGAAAGAGACATTAACCCTTAGCTATCTGTTTATGACAGTAATGCAAAAAAAAGTTGGTTTTTCTTTAAATAGAAGTTACCACATTGGTCAGGAGAAGTTTAGCATTAAGCATGAAGCTCCAAGTACTTGCACCAGCCTGAGGCGACTGATTATTATCACATATTTAAGTATTAGAAGAAGGGAACATTTATTTTAATGTTTAATCCAAAGTAGCCCTCTAAGACAAATGTGGCTGTCCAAATAGCATCTTGACTTAAGACCAGCCTATTAATGATATGAACACCCAAATAAATACATGCAAGGATGTTTTATGTACAAGATACAGCCTGCTGCCTCAAAAAAAATGTTACAGTGCACTGACATTTCAAAACACTGCTGCTTCCTGGTGTATGTAATCCTTAGAATAGCAGAATCAGGGAAATTATAGATG
This sequence comes from Gopherus evgoodei, assembly GCF_007399415.2. Classification (NCBI taxonomy): domain Eukaryota; kingdom Metazoa; phylum Chordata; order Testudines; family Testudinidae; genus Gopherus; species Gopherus evgoodei. Next base: position 140,018,191 of record NC_044322.1, on the reverse strand, counting down.
GGGAAAATGTGTTACGTCATTTCCAGCTCCCCTCCCTATAAAGATTTTTTTTACAATACATTTACAGTACTTTGTCTAATCCAGTATTTTATTTTATTTTATATATATATACACACACACACAGAGGATTAGACAAAGCACTGTAAATATATATCAAGCAAATAAAGCTTTCACCACTTCCACTTAAAAGATTCTTCTTAAGTCTCACAGATGTCAGTATCAGGAAATTCTTCCTGATATTCTGCTTCCATTGCTAACCTTCAACCAATGACTTCTAGTTATGTCCTATTAAATCACCTTAGATAATTCTTCTCTCTCTTCGGTGTTTACAGTCTTCACTTCTTAGAGAGACTTGTCCTTTGCTCAGGGTATACTTTTTTAAACTCTTTCCTCAAAAAGTACTTCCAAACACTTGATTATTTTTGTGTTTCTCTTCCCTGAATTCCCTTCTATTTGTCAACATCTTTCTGGCACCAAAGTACCCAAAACTAAATGCAATATCCTAATCGTGGTCTCACTTGTACTTGTGATGCAAAAAAAGGTCAGGTTTCAGAGTAGCAGCCATGTTAGTCTGTCTCCGCAAAAAGAACAGGAGTACTTATGGCACCTTAGAGACTAACAAATTTCTTTCAGCATGAGCTTTTGTGGGCTACAGCTCACTTCTTCGGATGCATAGAATGGAACACACAGACAGGAGATATTTATACATACAGAGAACATGAAAAGGTGGAAGTATGCACACCAACAGGAAGAGTCTAATCAATTGAGATAAGCTATCATCAGCAGGAGGAAAAAAAACTTTAAGTGATAATTGAGATGACCCATAGAAGGTGTGAGGAGAACTTAACATAGGGAAATAGATTCAATTAGTGTAATGACCCAACCATTCCTAGTCTGTTTAAACCTAAGTTAATTGTATCTAATTTGCATATTAATTAGAGTTCAGCAGTCTCTCTTTGGAGTGTTTTTGAAGTTTTTTTGTTGCAAAATTGCCACCTTCAAGTCTGTCACTGAGGGGTTAGAGAGGCTGAAGTGTACTCTCACTGGTTTTTTAATGTTATGATTCCTGATGTCAGATTTGTGTCCATTTATTCTTTTACGTAGAGATTGTCCAATCTGGCCAATGTACATGGCAGAGGAGCATTAATTAAACCCTTTTTTCTTAATTACAAGAATAATCATCTGAAATGCATATTCATTGGGGGAGAAGCTTGGAAATCAGTAATGTTGAAAGACAGGGGTGCTGGACCAATTTTTGTAGAAGAATTGCTGAAAGCCATTGATCCAAACTGTAAACCCTGTATTTAACGGAAATTACTTCAAGTCAGGGGCTGCGGCAGCACCCACACTTCCAGCTCCTATGCTGAAAGACATCTAAAGTTGGTACTGAAATGCGAACTAGATAGGTGCTTGCAATATAATACAGTAGCAGAAGAAAAATCAAATATTCACCTTGCAGCTTCCAAAGCCAACTCTCTTGCAAAAGGAGTTTATATGAATGGGTGATCATTAGACCACCTGTTCAAATAAGAACACAAATTTCAATGGGCATTCTGATCATCACATATTCAAGTTAGGCCATAGCACCCCTCTTGCCTCTTTCACTAAGTTTAAATGGAAGGAAGGAAGGAAGGAAACTGAATCTAGGACTTTGTTTTGCATATAGTATTTTGGTTGTGATGTTTAGACATGAGCAATCCAGAGTTATGATTCTAATGATAGCAGAAACTATATTGCTCAATTGGTGTTTTAAAAATTTGAACCAGAACATAGAGCTTTGCATTTAAACAGTGTAGGCTAAATATGTGACAAACAGATCATCTCCTCTTCTATAAAATGCCATCTAGTTTATTTATTCATGGTTTAAACAAAAAAAGTTTTTGGATAAACAAGAGCAAGATGAAGAGCAATTTTCCAGCAATTTCTCTAGTCTAAATATTGTTGCATTTCAGTTTATTTTCCACGTAGAATCACTCAATAATTCAGCCCCCCACATTCACTGGTAAACCATCTTTGCCTTTTAAAACAGCCAATCCACACTACCAAGTTTTGTCTGAAATAAACAGTATCTACTTGAAACATGGGGATGTAAAGCAAGTATTAATATACTATTAATTTTTCTGGCATGTCACTGCACTGACCTACAACATACTAGTCCCAGTACAGAAATGACCATTAAAATTATTGCTACTAAGCAGAGGATGGAAGAAAGAAGAGTCAGCCTACTATGAGTTCTCATTATCAGACATAATTAAATGAAAATAGGAGTTTCATTAAGTTTTGAACAAGTTTAAATTTCAATTTAATTTCAAATTTACAGTCATCTCCAGTGCTAAGATTGAAGCCACAGTTATTTCAAGAGAATGAAAATTTCAGTTTGTGTATCTAAAGTAGGAAATTGACATCAAAGCAGGATATCATGACATCTAACGTCTGGTGCTTCAGGCTATTAAGTAGCATCAATAAAACCGAGTAGATAGTTATAGTTTGGGCCACAGAGTGGCTGCTAATATTCAAATCTCAGTGTGATTAGTTTGGTGATTGTGGGAGACAAGATTTTTGTACTTCAGCAGACTCTACCCTCCCTCCCTGAAATCTCTCTTACTTGTTGCTTGGTGCCAGGAACAAGATTAGCCTTATCAGTTTCTCAAATGCCAGTAGTCACAGGGTGAACAGATGTCCTGATTTTATAGAGACAGTCCCGATATTTGTGGCTTTTTCTTATATAGTTGCCTATTATCCCCCTCCACTCCCCGTCCTGATTTTTCACCCTTGCTGCCTGGTCACCCTAAGTAGTCCAGATAAGGAAAATACATACTTTACAGCTGCAATGCTTCTTCTGCATACAAAGGTGGTTTACCATTGCAACAAATTCCTCTGAGTTGTTGACCAGCAACTTGCAGCAATTCAGAAATTTCATTTTCCTGCTGGTTGCAAGCAAGCATTTGGGAGAATACGGTATTTGAATTGATCATTCATGTCTGCTGTAACAGCATTTGCTTCTTTAGATAAGAGTAAGATTGTTAATCCTGATGTCTTGGCCAAAATTCCAGTTTATCAGTTACAGTTTCTCAAAATTCCTTATGCCAAATTAAGTCGTCATAGTTCAATACTTCCTCCCTGAAAGGATAATTTTTAGTATAGCTGCAGAATAGCTGACACTTGCCAGTTGAAATATGGTGGTAGTTCAGTGGCAGACTGAGGGGGAGGGATAGCTCAGCAGTTGGCCTGCTAAACCCAGAGTTGTCAGTTCAATCCTTGAGGGGGCCATTTAAGGAATTGGGGTAAAAATCTGTCTGGGGATTGGTCCTGCTTTGAGCAGGGGGTTGGACTAGATGACCTGCAGAGGTCCCTTCCAACCCTAATATCCTATGATTCTAAGCGATGCCCCAAACATATATAGCATGCAAAGTGCTTTGGAACCTTTCAAAATGAAAGCTGTATATAAATATACCTATAATTTTAAATAACTAACAACAGTCAACTAAGGGTAGTTTTATTTTCAGTCAACACAATTATTTTAATGTTAGTTGTAGTGGTTCACCTTAACTTCATTATCAAAATACATTTTAAACCGAAATGTAGAATCTGAATTAATGTAAGTTATTACAACAAAGGAAGTTATGGCTTTTATATCAATCTCTAAGAAATATATATGGAAAGTAGCAAATAAATTATAGTTTACAAAAATATTTAATTGATTAGTTTTAATAGGTCCTTTTTACAACTGATTTTAGGTTTCGATCACCATCACTTTCAGAAGGTGTTCCTTAACAACCCTGATGCAAAATGGCCACACCATCACATTTTGACAGCAAATGTCTCATATCAACCATTGTAAGCACAAATGAACCATGATCCTTCAGGGAAGGAGTTTATGTCTATTTTTTTTTCCTTTTAAGTCTATGTAATGGTCCCTACATACTGTAGAAAGAGATAACTTACAAATTCTTAGAAAAACAAAAACTCAATCAATCCAACATATGACCAGTCAATATTGTGCTAAATTAGTTAACAGTAGATGCAAGGATGGATGAGGATGTTGAGCAGAGCAGACAAGCACAAAGAGGAAGGTAGAGATGGAATTTGAGTTTGTGGCCTTTTGATAAAAATTAGTACAGTGCAGGGGAGAGTAGGACTTTATGTCCATTATAACTAGACTACAGCATGCTGTAAATGAGTATCGTAGTACACAAATAGGGCTCCATGTGTTGCCCTTGCCTCCAGGCTCCGTCCCCCACAGCTCCCATTGGCCAGGAACGGGGAACCGCAGCCAATACGAGCTTTGGGGGAGGTACCTGGAGGCACAGCAAGGGCAGCACACGTGGAGCCCTCTGCCCTCTCTCCCCCACGGGCCACAGCGCTTCCTGGAGTGGCGCAGGGCTGGGGACAAGGCAGGCATGTATGGGGCCTGCCATGGTGCCAGTGCACACCACTGCCACCCCGGAAGCTCCTTTAGGTAAGCGATGCCGGGCCAGAGCCTGAACCCCTCTTGCACCCTGGCCCCCAACACTCCTTCTGCACCCCAACCCCTTGCCCTGAGCCCCTTGTTGCATCCCGTACCCCTCCTCTGCCCCAATCTCTTGCCGAGCCCCTTCCTGCACACTACACCCGCTCCCACACCCCAACCTCCTGCCCCACATACAATTTCCCCACCCAGATGTGGCCAGAGGCCCAAAAAGTTTGCCCACCGCTGGTCTAGTTAAAATCAAGTACTGCTGTTATGTAGACAGAAGTGAAAACTTATTTTCTAACCACAGTGATATGACATTTGGAAAACAAAGGAATTAACAGATTTTTAAAAATAAATATATTTCTGGACAGGTTGCCTAAAATATAAAATTTTAGTAACTAAGCTCTGCTGAGATTTTTGCGTATTTTTTTTTTAAGTCTGCCTATTATACTTCGGCTTCAGAGAAAGCGAGCAATTCCCACACACAGAACCTTACTTGTCAAATTCATGAAATGTTTCTTTTTATCCTAACTATGAGAATGAAGCTGTGCTATCTGATAAAAATGCATTAATATTGTGGAACCACTCATGTTTAATAATCATGACTGATTCCCCCCCACCACACACACTTGAGAATGTCATTATGGCAAGGATATCTCCATTCTTCATGTGCTTACAATAGTCCAACAACAGTTTGCATGTCACAGAAAAACAGATTAAGCAATTAAACTAGTAAAAGTGCATACTCTACCACAGAAGAAATGCTTCCACCTTTTCAGGAAAATATTCTGATCGGTAACAGGTTCCAACATAACAAAATAAAGCACTGCACTTCTATAGAAAGGATCTCAAAGCACTTTATAATGTTACGACTCCCACACCTCTGTGAAGTTGAAATTACTCCCATTCTACAGACTGGGAAAACTGAGGCAAAGAGATTAAATAATTTGCCAAAGGATACAGGAAGTCTGGGAACAGAAATTAGGATATCTGAATTCTAGCCTCTTATTTATTAACTGCCAACTGGGTACCTGGCTGTTTGCAAAACTGTTGTGCTCTTTAACTACAAAAACTGTGTGTCCTCTCTAATACTGAGTTATAATTTTAGAGAGACACCAGAGGCAAGTTATTTTGTAAATCTGACTCAGGGCTTGTCTACATCAGAAAGTTGCAGCGCTGGTGAGGGAGTTACAGCGCTGCAACTTTGAAGGTGTACACATCTGCAGGGCATCACCAGCGCTGCAACTCCCTGTTTGCAGCGCTGGCCGTACTCCCGTTTTGTCTCGGGTGTAGAGGATCCAGCGCTGGTGATCCAGCGCTGGTAATCCAATGTAAACACTTACCAGCGCTTTTCTTGACCTCCGTGGAAGGAGGAAGCCTCTGGTAATCAAGCTGGTCTCCTTCCCCAGCTTGCTCTCGCGTTCCCCGAACACCGAGCAAGCAGGTCTCCTTCCCTGCGGTTTGCAGGGGGGTTCGGGAACGCGAGAGCAAACCGCGGCGAAGCTGGTCTCCTTCCCCGGTTTGCTCTCGCGTTCCCGGAACCCCGAGCAAGCAGGTCTCCTTCCCTGCGGTTTGCAGGGGGGTTCGGGAACGCGAGAGCAAACCGGGAAAGGAGACCAGCTTCGCCGCGGTTTGCTCTCGCGTTCCCCGAGCAAGCAGGTCTCCTTCCCTGCGGTTTGCAGGGGGGTTCGGGAACGCGAGAGCAAACCGCGGCGAAGCTGGTCTCCTTTCCCGGTTTGCTCTCGCGTTCCCCGAACACCGAGCAAGCAGGTCTCCTTCCCTGCGGTTTGCAGGGGGGTTCGGGAACGCGAGAGCAAACCGCGGCGAAGCTGGTCTCCTTTCCCGGTTTGCTCTCGCGTTCCCCGAACCCCGAGCAAGCAGGTCTCCTTCCCTGCGGTTTGCAGAGGGGTTCGGGGAACGCGAGAGCAAACCGCGGCGAAGCTGGTCTCCTTTCCCGATTTACTCTCGCGTTCCCCGAACCCCCCCTTGAAGCCGCCCAACAGCGCTGCAGTGTGGCCACATCTAACACCACTTGCAGCGCTGGTTGCTGTAAGTGTGGCCACTCTGCAGCGCTGGCCCTATACAGCTGTACTAATACAGCTGTAACAACCAGCGCTGCAAAATTTTAGATGTAGACATGGCCTCAATGTTACTTTAACTTGGAACTGTTAAAGCAATTTTACCTTGAGGCTAGCAGAGAGCATAGAACAGATTTCTAACTCTACCACCTCCCGGACTCCCCACCTCCATTAACATTTTGTATTATGCCAAACATAGCTTCTAGAAGATTGAAAATTTTCATCCACAGAGTTCCTACTTGCCTCAAATAAAAACATCTGCTAAAATCATGAATTTGGAAAAAAGGACTCCTTCAAGGCCCAATCAGTAGGCGACAACGCTATTCAGACTTAGCACAAAAGATTAGTATCATTCAAATTAAATTATACTAAGAAAAATCAATGAAAACTAATGAACAACCAATCTACCAATTTTTTTTCTTAGAGATAGAAATATCACACCAACATAATTTATTAGCTCAGTGGAATCAGAAAGAAAACACACATTTTGCAAACGTTGAGATTTAAGTCCTAGAAAAAGCATAGAAGTCAATTTCACTGTTTCTGTGAACATATCTACCATATAGTAGTTTATGAGAAACAGGGGAGGGGGTCAGGAGCCAGCACTATCAATCAAATATTACAGGTAAAACAGCAAATGGTTCTAGATGATCTCTACTTCTCACCATGATTTCCACCAGGATTGGGTATAGTAGAAATTTTTTTAAATGTCTCCACTGGTGGTCTCACTCCTCTGAAGATGGAGAACTGTGTGAATACCACTAGCAGTCTACAGTTCCACCTTCCAGAGTAAAATACATGATTCTAGGGGCACAGAATATGGCTCTCTCCCTCTCAGAAGCACCTTAGCCAAACATAACTATCATAAATAGAAACCTCTCTCTCCAAGGGACCAATATTGCATGCCTGTTCATTCCCCAGGAAAACACTGTCACCCATGCATTCCCCAGACTGACTCAGTCCTGCTTGCAGCCAATATTAAAAGCACAATTAACCCCGTAAGAGTGGAAGAAGGGCAGAAAGAGTTTAACCTTTCCTTATCTCTACTTAAAAACTGTCATGAGTAAGCTAGGTTAATTTCCCATCTACTCCAAAATATCTGCAAAGGAGAAAAGCTGATATCACTAACAAAACACTCTCCCTATTACTCTCTATGGAAAAAACCCCAAAATAGAAGCAGTAGATTTTCTACCGTCCCCACTTCCTCCCCTCCCCCCTGCAAAAAAAAAAAAAAAAAAAAAAAAAAGTTAGTTATATGTTCTGCAACTTTTCCACGTGTACCATGACCCTGCCAGAGAACTGCAAGATACTCAAGTTCAATGGTGAGTCTTGATATAAAAAGCCTAGATAAAAAGGAGCATGGATCATTAAGCATAGGCAAGAGAACATGCAAATTATAAGTGGTTTTTCAGCAAGGGCTGGGGTCAGGCAAATTCCATGATCATAATTAACAACAAAGGCTGCAAGATTCAGATCTAAAAACTAGTCCCAGGCACAAGAGCGAGCCCTGGAACACAATGCCTGCCCTCCAGCTCTTTAAAATATTAATAAAATATATATATACACACCCAGATGAAGTTGTAGGGCTGGAACAGAGAGCAAAAAAAAATAAACCTGTTCTGCAACATCCCCCCCCTGAAAGGTAGTCTGCAGTTGAAGGAATTTAAAAAAAGGAGGAAAAAAACCTGTCTGGGAACCCCTTCATAACTTCCTAGCTCTAAGTTTTCCCACCACAATTCTTAAAAATTTACCACACCTTTAGGGTGCAGCATGTAGGACAGAGTTACTGGCCAGGAGAAACATCAAAAAAAATTCCCTCTTGGTTATTGATTATTCAGAGGGGCATACTCCACCACAAACCTCCTTTCAATAATTCTCACGGAAAGAACTCACCCTCACTTAAGCTTTACTTAGAATAAAACTTATATAATGATAGGTCTTTCCTATATCGTCTTTGTGCCTAGATGCCTCAAATAGGTTGTGTCTTCACTGCAACAAGCACAGTACAGAGTAGTTTACAGTCCCAGCCATTCTACAATGTGCAAAGAAAGGACAGAAGATAAAAATCACTATGAAAGTCATTTTATGAGGGACTTCAATCATTGCTATTATATATTCTGCACCTAGAAATTGTCACCACACACTGGTGAACAAGGTAACAGTTTTTCCATTTAGAATATGAAACTATGGTAACAATATGGTACAGCACTTGCATCTACTGGAAAGCACTGGCTTTTAAATAGCTGTAGATTAGAAAGCAGCAAAGATGATGTTTTGCCCATTGAAGAACAGAGCAGTGAAGCTGAAAGCCACACAGTAATTGAGATACAATCAGAGAAATCAGCAGATACTGACAGAAGTGATAACCTTTGCATTAAAGCTTTGTTGTTGGGGAAATATAAGTATCTAAAATAAAAATTAGTCACATTTCAGAGACTTTTTCTGAAATGCCTTAGGGAGTCAGAGCTGACTTGTTGTGGTGTCAACAAAAATATAATAAAAGCAATTTCATCTCTTTCTTGTCTGAGCATATTTCTGGTCATGCTCAGCATAACTCCTTGTATAATACTGATTTGTAGGACCTTGCCTCAAATTTCATAGTCATTACTTTATCAATTTATAAACCAATATATTTATTTACTTCCCACACAATGTCTTTACACAACTGCTTTCAGTTATTTATAGTGTAATATGTATAGTCTAAAGTATATGATTATATCAAAGACCCTATATAAAATTTTAAAATTGTACTATTATTGTAATGCTATGGGCACCAAGAGAGTCAAGAACACATACACAAAAAGATTATTCTCTAAATTTTTTAAATTTATTTATACCAACTATGTCCCAAAGGTGCTACCACGAAAGACACGTCTTTCATTTTATAGTAATTGTAGTTAAAGATTTTTCTCAAAGAAAACTAGTAGGTGGGCTTACAGACAGGCAAGCAATCTTAATATATTTTTTCAGAATAAAATATAGAAGATCAAGTTTGGTACCAACCCTAAAAACTCCTTTCTGAAGTTGACTTTTTGGGTAGAAAATCCATTTTGATAGCATGGCTTAATCCGAATTCAAAATCAAGATGTACTCAATGGAAGAAAGTGATTTTTAATATGAATTTTTGGAATATTTTATTTATTGGGTCCATACACTTTTTTCCAGTGGCTATACATCAAAACTCACTTCTCCAAGCATCGATCCTGCAGTTGATAGCATACAGGCAGACTGCTGTACCACATGTAGCCACTTTCATACAGCACTGTGCCCACGTGCCATCACTTGCAAGATTGGAACCCTAGTCTATATGGATGAGGTTAGAACTTGCACAATATTTTTTCCATTAGTGACTGGTTACCATTTTGAGAATTCTTCTTCTTGTATACGGTTCCCGTAAGATTTCCTGGATTGCAGGTTCTCCTATCTCCAGCTGCCTACACTTGCCTTCCCCCATAACCTTGTCATTACCATTTACTCAAAGTCAGCTTTTCTCAACTGGTGCTAGTAATGCCTGCCAAGTTCATTATGCATTTCTTTCTTTGGTATTGTTAAGACAAAAATGTTTATAGATAAAGAACGAGAATATAAGTATGAGATAGGAAGTATGGCAAGAGATCACCCTGGCTTAGCCAGGAGATCTTCAATTATCTGAAGCTCAAAGAAAAAAAAAGTTCTATAAAAAGTGGAAATTAGGTCAAATTACAAAAGATGAATAACAAACAAACAAGTATTATGTGACAAAATTAGAAAGGCCAAGGCACCAAATGAGATTAAACTAGCTAGAGACATAAAGAGTAACAAGAAAACATTCTACACATACATTTAGAAGCAAGAGTCGGGTAGGACCATTACCCAAGGAGGTGGAGGGGGAAGAGACCAACAGAAAATATGGAAATGGCAGAAGTGCTAAATGACTGTTTCAGTTTTCACCAAAAAGGTTAGCAGCAAATGGACATCTAACATAGTGAATGCCAGTGAAAATGAGGTAGGATCAGAAGCTAGAATAGGAAAAGAACAAGTTAAAAATTACTGGAAGGACATATGGAATGTGGTCCCACAGGGATCAGTTCTGGGTCCAATTCTGTTCAATAGTTTCCTCAATGATTTAAATAATGGTATAGAAAGTATGCTTATAAAGTCTGTGGACGATACCAATCTAGAAAGGGATTTGAGTGCTTTGGAGGAAAGGATTAAAATTCAAAATGATCTGGACAAACTGGAGAAATGGTTTGAAGAAAATAGGATGAAATTCAATAAGGACAAATGCAAAGTATTCTAGTTAGGAAGGAACAATCAAATGCACACATACAAAATGGGAAATGACTGCCTAGGAATGAGGGAGTACTGCAGAAAGGAATCTGGGAGTCATAGTGGATCACAAGCTAATATGAGTCCATAGTGTAACAGTGTTGCAAAAAAAGCAAAGATCATTCTGGGATGTATTAGCAGGAGTGTTGTTAGCAAGACACAAGAACTAATTCTTCTGCTCTACTCTATGCTGATATGACCTCAACTGGAGTATTGTGTCCTGTTCTTGGCGACATATTTCAGGAAAGATGTTGACAAACTGAAGGAAGCCCAGAGAAGAGCAGTAAAAATGATTAAAGGTCTAGAAAACAATCTGTGAGTGAAGATGGAGAAAACTGGGTTTATTTAATCTGGACAAGAGAAGACTGAGAGGGGACATGTTTAGTTTTCAAGTACATAAAAGATTGTTACAAGGAGGGAGAAAAATTGTTATCCTTAACCTCTGAGGTTAGAACAAGAAGTGATGGGCTTAAACTGCAGCAAGGGTGGTTTAGCCCTGCCACGAAGCCGGGGACTGGACCAGATGACCTCTCAGGGTCCCTTCCAGTCCTATGCTTCTATGATAAATAACGTTTGATTAATACAGAAGAACAAACATAAAATATTTCAAACATCCTTAGATTGGAAGGAGCAGATTGTTACCAACTCACTGAAGAAACAAATGGAAAATTAATACATAAGTGATTTACTGATACTCCAATTAAGAACCCCATGGAAAAACTGATTAAAAATGTAATTTCCCTTCAAGTTGGGACAGTTCATTTAGCATTTAGATGACTTATCTTGTTTAATTCACAGATATATTTAAAGGATAAAACTTGGTCAGAGTCTAGGGTTTTCATACACAACAGTACACTTACAGCAAAGATTCTCAAACTGTGGTCCATAAAGCACATGCTGATGATGTGACTAGCCCCGTCTCAGCACATGATGCTGTCCCCTTCTCTGTTTCTAGCTGCTACATTGCACTAAAGACAGCTGAAGATAATATTACAAGTGTATTGAATGTATGTGCTTGCAAGTGGTGGGATGGTCTGTCCAGCCACAAATGAGAGGGGAAGTACTCCAAACTATAGTAGAGTCTGAGAACCAGTGACTTATAGTAAGGATGATAGGAATGGCAGAAAAACACCAACTTATCCAAACCAGACTCAATACAATTTAATGTGGGTTATGGTTAAAGTTATAGTGGCTCCTTCTTTATATAAAAGTTATTTCACTGATTCAACAGTTTGACTAGAAACTAAAATACTGAATATTTGTGTTGCTAGTCTAAGCAATGGTTATAGATTGGATATGATTTTAATCTAATCAGGCCAGATCTTAAATTAACCATTATAGTAAATTACTAATTAAGAGACCAAACCTGTAAACACTTAAAAATAATGGTGCCTGACAGTTAAGTATGACTAGTCCCCACTGATGCCAAGAGAGTCTATGGGATTACAGATGGTAGTAAATGCTATGTCACAGGAATAAGTGTTTGCAGGCTCAGGCCTGAATATAACTATATCTATCTAGTATATGCTGACTAAAGATATATTATCTAAAGCTCTATGTTTTATATTACAAATTAAGCTTGGCTGTGCCATTTCACTTCTGGATCTAAACTCTGCTTTGAGATCTATTTTAATGTTGTATCTGCCACTGTACTATGAAGATAAGCTGTTCTGCATAACTAGCCATTGGAAAAGGTCTTGAGAACATGACCTATGAAAGAAGGCTGAAAGAATTGGGTTTGTTGGAAAAGAGAAGACAAAGGGGACATGCTAGCAGTTTTCCGGTATCTAAAAGGGTGTCATAAGGAGGAGGGAGAAAACTTGTTCTCCTTAGCCTCTAAGGATAGAACAAGAAGCAATGGGCTTAAACTGCAGCAAGGGAGGTTTAGGCTGGACATTAGGAAAAACTTCCTGTCAGGGTGGTTAAACACTGGAATAAATTGCCTAGAGAGGTTGTGGAATCTCCACCTCTGGAGATATTTAAGAGTAGGTTAGATAAATGTCTATCAGGGATGGTCTAGACAGTATTTAGTCCTGCCATGAGGGCAGGGGACTGGACCTCGATGACCTTCCAGTCCTAGAATCTATGAGTCTAGGAATACACAAATCTTCAGATTTGTTTTGGTTTTTGTGAAGAGCAGTTCTGCCATCACCACGAGCTACATGTAATGAACATGAAAACCTCCTAGTCAAACATATCTAACCAAAAATATATTTTATAAAGGGACACTCTAGAAGCATAGGCTACAACTTCCAATTTGACCAATTTCCAAGTTTTTAATCTGTCCTACAGATTCTGAGTAAGAGGTTATATGTTATCATTCTTCTTCATCTGGGAGAGTTAAAGAACTACATAAGAGAGCAACAAAAGTGAAATCCACTAGTCCCCATCATAAGCGTATAAAAATCATGAAGGTCTTTCTACTGCACAAAAGGAAGATGGCAGCCTGAAAGCCTGAAGGAATCTCCCTTAGCCACTACAGAATTTGGCTGTGTTGTGCAATCTCTGCAGCAGTTCGAAAGGGGTTTGAGAGCAAAGTGATGAGAGGACATGGTGGCAGGGGATGTGACCAGTGGCTCACTTGGCCCTCAACTTTACTCGGAGATGAGGAAGAAGATGGGAAGGGAATGAAAAGAGGGCACAGGTGCCACTATTCATATCCAACATTTATTTACCATGATTTGGGAGGAGGGATGAATTCATCCTCACTCACCCCCAATCCTCATTACTTATACTTTGCCAAATTCATTTTAAAATAAGTGATTAATGAAAGGCTAAGTAAATATTGATCCACAAATTAAATTTATAACGAAGCCATACACTACATATCCTCAGTAGAGTGGATGGCACTACTCAAGAAATTATGTTATCTTCTTTCTCTCCATATTACTATCTCAATTCAATTTCTTCCACCTCACAGTTAAACTATACTCTCATTACTTATACTTTTCCTTGTACTGAATATTTTAAAGTTTGGTTTTTTTAAAAAAGAACTCACCATTTAACTGGCAAAAATATAAACAAAATCTAAATTATTGTGATGCAATAACTGTGATGGGGCACCACTGGTGCTAAGCACTTCACAAAAATACAAAGACATGGTCCCTACCCTGAAGTACTTAAAACATACAGTCCACACACACATATACCCTAACTGTGCAAATATTTATCCATATGCTTAATTTACGCTGTGTAAGCTACTGTACATTAAAAAACCCACGCTCCTTGTGGTGACTTACCTGTAGCATAAGACTATTTCACATTTAACACCTTATAAATCTAGTTATATTTTTTGTTCTGACCAAACAAGGAATTGAAGTTTCAAACATAATTAGAAAAAGTTAAAGAAAGAAATCCCAATATTTGCCAAATGAAAATTAAAACTATTCACCACTTGTTTAAGTTTGAGATATTAAAAAGTTACCATAATACAAAAATGTTTAAAACCTAACTATATTTAAATATTACTGTACTTACCTGCATATTCTCCCCACTTTACTGTCTTCAATGTGTTACTGAAAGCAGTAATAGGATCTAATTATTTAGGAGGACAGTATATTTTCTCAATTCATTGTTCTGAAAAATACCATGTTCTTTTAGCACATCCTAGCTTTTCACCACTAGTGAAATAACTAGCAGTAACAGCTTCAAGTGTGAAACTCTTTTATAAAAGAACATAACTGGGACCATCTGAAAGAAAATCTCACTCATTTTCTGAATCTTCCAGATGTAACTAATAAACATCTCTGCCAATTCTGTAAAAGAATAAGATGAACATGTTTTACATCTAAATTTCTGAAACACCATCTTTCATCCAAAAAGAGAGTTATTTTTAAGAAAACACAGTTGAACACGACCCACTACTTCTAAAAGTTACATTTATTCATTTATGTAATGGAGGGTTTAATATAAACAGAATAGCATGAGCTGGGTTCAGTTGCACTTGTAATTCTTATAAGCAGGTTAGTTATGGAAGAATTTCTCCTCTCCCACACAAATTGAGAAATGCAGAAGTCAGTGTTTTCAGGAACCATGCCTCTCCTCTTTGTACAATACCTAGCACACGGTGTGCACAATAAACCCAAATAGCTGCTGTAATGTATTAAACTATAAAATCAGGACCTAACATTTTTCCCCAATAATTACTTATCTGAAGACTAGGCTGATCCTGCCAGGTGCTGAATGCTCTCAACTCCCACTGACTTAAGTGAGAATTGGAGGCACTCAGGACCTCCAGAATTTGCTCAATATCTTGCAGGATCATGCCCTAAACTTATGAAAGTGGAATACGTGTACATGTCCCACCATGTCCCCAAAGCCATGAACTTTTATTTCCCTACACACTCAATGTACTAGTTCTGATCCTTACCCATATCAACTCTGTCACAAATGTACCTTAAAAAAGAAAGGAAGTAGCTGTTGTAAATATAGGAAAATATTGTTCAATCTAGGCATTCACTGTGTGCTGTCTCTCAGTAAGCACTGACTTTATTACCACCATTTTAATAAAATATTAACCATACTTTACAATGGAAAGATGAGTCACTAAAAATTCAATTAGTTTGCACAAAAATGTAAAAGACAGACAATGGCAAAAGCCCGAATAGAACAAATCTCTCATAGCTCTCAGAGTTCTAGCTGACGCATAAAACTGTTTTTTCAAATAAACAAAAGTTCAGATAGACCATTTTTGTGAAATACAATAAGCTAATTTGAACTGTCAGAGGCAGCTGAAGAAATTAGTATCACATGAGTAAAAGACACATTGAACAAAAAAGTGCATCTGAAAACAAGTTATGAGCAACCCAAAGAGTCCTGTTACATAATCTGTAAAATATATGCTACAAACAAAAAAAAGTGATATGACAGTTTCCAACTGGTAAAGCCACAGGATGTCTAATTAGGAAGAACAGGATCAAGATTCACTGACTGACTTGGAAGATTCTTCTCAATTATTATTACTGCTGCTGCTGCTACTACGTGTATCCCATACCTTCACTTTAATATTAGCGTTGTTTTTTAAACACACACACACACACACAGAGCTAGTTTATCACTACAGCTAAGGCACTATAATAGTTCTTGGAACCCTAAACTAGCCCACACTAGAGTATCTTTTATAAGTCTTAAGAAAAGCATCATACAGTACTTTCAAGGCTCTCTTATTTCAGTTACCACACTTTCAGTATCCTTCAGTACCCTCCTCTTCTCTAGTCTACAGACAACTCTGTACTTAGAGTTCTCTCATCGCTGCCTTCCACTCTTACTCTTCACGAAGTTCAAGCTCCTGGTCCTAACTCTGGAAGATCTACACAGCCTTTTACCCAACTACAGCCCATAACATGCTTTACACTCCACCCATACTTCTTGATTGATCCCACTGGCCCTTGTTTGCTCTCTTGGTTTTTTCCATGCCCAATTTTGAGTGGAACACCTTTTCAAGTTATAGTAAACCCTTTGCCTCTCCTTCAAAGAGAGGAGTGGTGGAAATATCTTTAAAATCACCCTGTTCTGTGAAGTTTTCCATCTGCATTGACCGCCCCCTACTTTGTTTTCTTCTGTTTTGTAACATACTGTATTGCACCAAACTGTGCCTTCAGTCTATGATCTCTCATTGGATCAACACATTGTACATCAATAGCACTCCATAAATAGTTCTCTCTAACACAAACTGTATCCAAACTAGTTTCACAGATAAACGGACAGATTACAGTTGCATAACAATATTACAATAATATGTGAATTAAAACAGTCAATCATAAGTCTAATAAAAGAGGGAAAAGAGAGAGTTAAGAGGCATACACAAGGGGAAAGAAGTTTTCAAAAAGGAAATGTAAGAAGATACAGAGAGGTAATGGAAGGCTATTCCAGATTAAAGAGCTGCAAAGAATTTTCACATACCATCAGCCATAAAACAGAGTAAAGGGAGAGAGAAGGAACTGTACTAGATAAACAGATGGATCAGGGTAGCATGAAGAGGTCCATAAGGTAGGCTGGAGTTTTAGACATCACATTTTTTAACTGAATGTGGGTGGAGGTGTTCTAAGCATGAGGATTATTTGGCCACTATTTTATATACATATGAGAAGGTAGGCAGCAGTATGTTGCATATGTAACTCTGGAGAGTTTGGATTTAGGGACACCACAGAGGAAGGAGTTGCAATAATCCAGACAAGAAAAGAAAAATTCGTGGAAGGATTTCTACAGAATTATCTGAAGTGATGTATACAGGAAATCTTATGCTGGTGGTAACAGACCAACAGAAGCAGCAAAATCAGGAAGTCTGAATTGAGAGACAGATGAGAGAGAGTTGCAACAAAGAATGCTCTTCCAACCCAAAAGCAGCAGTTTGGTCTTTGACACATTTAACTAAAGGTGAGAATGAGCCACACATCACTTAGTCATGACAAGGGCCCTACCAAATTCAGGGCCATGAAAAATGTGTCAGATTGTAAAATCTGATCTTGTGTGTGCTTTTACCCTATACTATACAGATTTCATAGGGGAAACCAGTGTTTCTCAAATTGTTGGTCCTGACCCAAAAGGGAGTTACGGGGGGAAAAAACCCACAAGGTTATTTTAGTAAAGTCATGGTATTGCCACCCTTACTTCTATGCTGCCTTCAGAGGTGAGCAACTGGAGAGCAGTGGCTGTTGGTTGGGTGCCCACTCTCAAGTCAGCACACCACCAGCAGCAGCACAGAATTAAGGGTGGCAATACCATACCATGCCATCCTTACCTCTGCACTGCTGGTGGTGATAGATCTGCCTTCACAGTTGGGCTCCCAGCTAGCAGCCACGGCTCTCCAGCTGCCCAGCTCTGAAGGCAGCACTGCCACCACAGTGCAGAAGAATAGCAGTACCGTACCCCTCACCCCCCCGAACTCCTTCTGGGGTCAGGATCCCTACACTTACAACACCGTGAAATTTCAGATTTAAATAGCTGAAATAATGAAAATTAGGATTTTTTGAAGTTCTTTGACCATTAAATTGTCCAAAACGGACTGTGAATTTAGTAGGGCCCTAGTCATGAGTATGAATAGAGAGGACTCTAAAGCTATCAACAAATTAAAATGTCAACATAAGAGTTGTAGATAAAAGCAAAGACAAGAGGATGGAGCAAATACTGATTTTGGAGAGAGCACAGGACAAAGAATTTTATTTCATGGAACATTACAGAAGTATCAGAGAAGTGAAGCCAGAGACAAAGAAATCAACCAACTCAGAAGGAACCAGAGTTGCCTACATAGCTATGGAGGCAGTCCAGGAAAAGGAGTGTCCAAAGCATAGAAGGCTTCTTCAAGGGCAGGGAGGATAGTCATTGGAGAAGAATCATTTCAGGGAGTCATGAAGTATCAAAGGGAAGGGAGTTGCTGATAATGGCAAAAGTGTATGTCAAAAAGGTATCGTCTACATGCCTACTTCCTATAAATTTAAAATGATCTTCAATTAACGGTTACAACAAAAGCTTGTCTTTCATCTAAAACTAGTATATGAGTGGGATTTTTTTAAAACCATCACCAGGGGCAGCTATTGACAAAGTAATTCAACAAAAGATATGCATGAACTGCTTCACAATTTTTGTTTTGTGTTTAATTTAATTTTGTCTAGTTGTAGACACAGAGTAGAGTCTAACTAGTACAGGGAAACTTGTCTTCATAAGAATCCACCTCAACTGGGAACGTTTTAAAAATAAGACAGTATATGTTAATTTTCTCGCTGCCAAGTCACAAACCTAATATAATTCATTCTATACATATTCTAGAAATCAGAGGCAGGGCCAGCTCTACCATTTTGCCGCCACAAGCAAAAAAGGGCACTCAGACTGTGCCGCCCCCACGAATACACAGAATGCCACCCCTTAGCACCCCTGCCGGCTTCTATTACAGATAAAAGTTTGGGGACCACTGGTATAGATATATCCTCACTCCAGTAAAAATCTATTGCAGTCATAGCCAGTAAAAGAATATTACTGTTCATGTTCATCAATTCATTCTAACTTTCCAAGATTCACATACAATGTTGAGTGTAATTACTAGGATTGTATGCCCACTCCTTACCCAGCAACTTGTTTCACTTAAAGAAAGTATCAAGCCTAAAAAAGTTAAAGCATTCTATATATAACCAACCTATAAGCAAGATAGCATAGAATAATTTCAAGTGTTCAGTCGAGAACAAAAGATACTCATTCTACATCATTACAAATCTGTGCCTAATGAGTCTTCCACTCTAAAAATATTTCTAATATAATAAAAAGTTCTGCAGATTGCTAAATCCTATTCCACTAATTCATTTATAAGCACCACAGTCACTTTGAAATCCAGTCAATTAAAAACACACCACAAAAACACTTTCAGGTGCTACTAACCCACCTGCCAATGTTGTGGTTTCACAATATCGCTGCAATCTCTCCTTCCCCCCTATTGCTATGCTCAAGACCCACCCAAACGGGGAAACTAGGTGACCAGATAGCAAGTGTGAAAAATTGGGACAGGGGTGGGAGGTTATAGGCCTCTATATAAGAAAAAGATCCAAATATCAGGACTGTCCTTATAAATCAGGACATCTGGTCACTCTAGGGGAAACTGGACATGGGCCCCAATCCCGCAGACACAAAGCTGAGTAATGCAGTAAGTTTCATTAGTACTACCACACGGGTGCATAATTATTTGCAAGAATAGGCATTTATTAGATTACAGACAGGAAAGAAGAAACCGACTAGACACAAAGTAGAAAAAAAGACCACACGTAAAAGGAATTTTTTGCCTGTATTTCATCTCTATTCTTAACTGTTGCTTTAAAACAATAGTTAATTTAAAAGTCAAAAGTGTGATTTTTGGGTTGAAGGTGACACTAAGGAAGGCTAACCAAGATTTTCATTTTCTTCTATGGTTAGTACTTCGGTAGGCAAGACAGTCAGACACCACCATCACACAACCAATAAAGGTGCTGTATGGTATGAAACACATACCCACCTTCAGGCAACTGTTCTCAGGAACTAGCGATTAATATGGTCCAGTATAAGGAGGTAAGTTACAGCAAGATAATAACAGGAATAGCTACTACAAAGAATTCTTAACACTATAATGACAGGATACCTTACAGCAAGTTTCTCTTGAGTTTATCTGCTGTAAATACTTACTTTAAGAAGATAAAAGTGCTGTTTTGTGAAGACTAAAGTTTGGAAAGAAGAATGTCATAACAGGAAATATCCCTGATGTGTGAAGAGGATCAAAACAAAACAAACAGTACTTATAAGTTTGCCTTCTAAAGACAAACTCTACAAGTTATATGAGCAGATCCTGAAACTCATACTCGTACATGTAATTTCACTGAAGTCAATTAATCTAAGCATGCATGTACGTAACGGCCATAGGACATCTCTCAGATGTTAAAAAAATAAGCCATTTTAATCTGCATCATCTCTTGACCTCTAACCTTAACAGTACAGAGTTTAACAGATCTTGCATTTTAAAATTAGATTATTTTAGTAAAATTATACAGATATAACCATCTTTATACCTTAAAGCTGCCTTTGAAAGGAAAGCTTGATAGTTCAAGGGGACTGATGATAGGATATGGAAACTCTGACTTCAAGGTCCTGGTCACTAACTCAACAGCAGGCCAACAGTAGGGTGACCAAATGTCCCGTTTGTATAGGGACAGTCCCATTTGGGGGGATTTTTTCTCATATAGGTGCCTGTTACCCTCCACCCCGTCCCGTTTTTTCACATTTGCTATCTGGTCATCCTAGCCAATAGTAATAAAAAAAACTGTTACCATTTGACAGCTGTTTAGCCAGGCTGTTGGGTAAGTCCAATTCCTACATGACTTCTGTTCCATATGTAAAAAATCACCACAATTAGCATGTTACAGACAAGTAAGGAACAGGTAGAGTGAACAAATCTTTCAAGGTCAGAGCTAGTTGAGATACACTAGTGAGGCAGTGAACTGAAGTATACACTGCAGTTATCTACCTATTCTGTGAATACGCAGGACATCAATCTCCATGGCTGAGAAACTATTCACTTTACAAACGCTAAACTCAATTTAAATATACTGGAATATTTACAAGTCACTTACACCACCATAGATCTTGTTTTGGATTACACAGTCTACTTTAAGATGTCGAAATCATTCTGCATGAGTCAGGAAAATGAAGTGATATTTTGAATTAAAGTACCAATATAATTGGTTCACGAATAACCATGTCATTTGAGGAGATCAACCGAAGCAAATTTCTGAGGACAGCGAACTAGCTTAAAAAAAATTATTTTGTAAATACACCAAATGATAATCATTTCTTCAACTTCTAATATTTGTAAAACCTCAGCAAATAGATAACTGCTTTTAAATATTGGTTGTTTTGGTGAAAAAAAAAGCCAGCTTTACACTTTGCCCTTATGGTCCAAACTTATTTTTTTGTGTTTCAAATACTTTCATGCAGAAATAGGTTCATGAATATCTGGTTCTATGTAATCAGACAGTCACATTCCCCCCTTCACTTCACCAATGAATGAAGCAGTGTGTTAACATCTGTATTTCTGTAGTCATCTGTAAGATTAAGAAGAACAAAATAAGGGAGACAGTACTACTATTCACCAAAACACAGGAGCTATCTCTAGCTGGCATATTAAAAAAATATTTAGAACTTTACTCACAATCCTCTTAGGATTTATTTCATACCTTCACACAGTGTCAGCAAATTTTATCTGTGTGCCTGCCACCAATTTTATGATGATGTTTTCCTCTCCCTCCCCACAAAAATACATTCACATCAGTGTTAAATGCAAGAGAGAGAAAATGGGTGAGGTAATCTCTTATTGTACAAATTTCTGTTGGTGAGAGACACAAGCTTCCAAGCTTACACAGAGCTCGTCTTTGGGTAGGGTGACCAGATGTCCTGATTTTATAGGGACAGTCCTGATTTTGGGGTCTTTTTCTTATATAGGCTCATATTATCCCCCCACTCCCGGCCTGATTTTTCACATTTCCTTCTGGTCACGCTATCTTCGGGTCTGGGAGTTTCCAGAAGAATTCTGTGTAAGCATGAAAGCTCGGCTCTCCCACCAGATATTTTTCCAATAAAAGATAATTATCTCATCCACCTTGACTCACTAATATATGGAGACCGACATAGCTACACACACATGCCTAGTGTAAAATAAGTCATTATTTCAGTTTTCCAAAGTACCATTGACTAAAGAGTAATTTGAGATATCAAGGGCTAATTCCAGCATAAGACAATAAACTGAATAGCACCAATTCAGAGTCACACTAGAGATTTGAAGCCAAGGTGGAAAACAAACACTAACATTCACTACACAGGATTAAGCTGGTCAGAGGAATGCCCCACACTGCCTACAACACTTTAATTTTAACCTTTTTAGAGAGATCTAAAAAATTCCAATATTATGTACAAATATGTTAATGGGAGCCATATATATGACAAAGTTATAACTAAACTCTAAGGATATTGTTGCTCCTTTTTGTTATTGTTCACAAAGCAAAGGTTTAAATTAAGTCTCATAATTATGAAGTAATGTACATGTATAGATCTTGGTTCAAATAAAGCAGTACCATTCCACAGCCCTCATATTCAGATTTTTATTTTGGTCTGAAATGTATTTCGTGAATGCAGAGATTAACAGTATTGAAGCCCTAAAGTGGCTAGTTATCCCTGGAAAATTCATGTAGATGTTACGGACTGTGTATCTAGAAGACAAAGTATATGTATAACATTTCAAAGGCATAAGATAAATATCTGTTGGGGGGTGGATTTTTATTTTAAAATTTCTATTTTCCATTCTCTCAGTGTTCAGTTAATCAAAATATTTAATACTTAACAAAAATAGTTAAAACAATTTTAGTGAAGGAAAATATTGTATTAATATTATGAAATTTTCATAAGGATGGCTTGTGCCTAAAGCTTATTATGATAACAGACTTTTTGTTAACTCTAAGAAGTTAATTTGTCAATAGTTTAAATATTATTAAACTGAATAGGTAGAGCATTTTAGATCTATAGTTCTCTCATCATTTTTACTATGTTATGTTTTAATATATGAAATTGATTCATATCACTTTTTAAAGGAAAATATACCATGTTTCACATGTACTGAAAAGTTTAGATGGAAAGATCACACCATATAAGCTGCTGTAATAAAGACAGCAAGATTTAGCAGATAGAAAAGGTGGTATTACAGTTAGAATATAAAGACATGAAGTCAGAAATATGGACTATTCCCAGTTACTTCACATACTTCCTGCATATCTGTGCAAGTCACCTACCTTCTTTGTACCTTGGTTTCACGATCTGTAAATCCAGATAACACCTAACTCACAGAGGTATTGCTAGCTTAGCTCATGCTTAAAAAATCCACTTTTAAGCAGCTACAGGATAATAAGGTGTAAGTAATAGCCAACAGGGATTTGTCATGAACAATTCATACCAAACCAATCTAATTTCCTTCTTTGAAAGGGGGTCCTGCCCACTGGATAGGGAGAAGTTGTAAATGTGATGTATCTTAATATTAGTAATGCTTTTGGCAGTGCCACATGACATTCTCATAAGAAAATTAGGGAAGTGTGATCTTGATGAAATTACTATAACATGGGTATCACAGTTCAGGGCAACTGCACCTCTACTACCCCTCTGTGGTCCAGTTGAGGGCATTCACTCTAGACTCCAGGATCCTCATCCATCACCTGTCTTGGGTAGAGAGTTGCAACTCTCTCCTTCTGACCGGGCTTTTTCCCAGGCTGCACCGTTCCAGCCTACACTGTGAATTCCTCAGCAAGTCAGACAGCCTCAGCAGGCCTGTTTGCCTTTTCCATAGAGACTTTAAACAGCATTATTGCCCAGAAGTATGAGTTATCAACCAGCTTTTCCTAATCAAGCATATTATTCTTTAGGTGAAAACATTACAGCGAAACTATATTAAAAACAATACAAGAACCTATACCCATGCAACTAAGCTTATAAGTGATTACCCCCTGCCAACTCCAACAAGGGAAGGGCTCTGGCAAGTGATCCGTCCTTCAAACCCCACCAAGAGTTCCCCCCTCCTGGTCACAAGTGATAATAGCAGTTACTAAAGAACAAGTACACACAAGAATCTGTGAATCATTCCTTTTTATAGTTTTGGGTCTTTGATCTGCAGATACATGAATAGGTAATCAGCCAACGGTCCCTTCCTCAAGTAAAATTCAAAGGTTGGGTCTTTGCATAACTGAAGGAGGTAATTTGCATTCAACCCCTCCCACATATTTCCTAAGAACCCCCACTTATCTTTTTTCTATTACATTATTTAAAACAGCTCTTTGAAGTTTATAACATTTCCCCACGTTTACATTGGCCATGTCTCTTCCCTAAAAAAGTACATAAGACCCCACAATAGGTAAACTTTGCATTTTTAATACAATGGACTCCAAAGATACTTAAATTTAATTCAGTAAAGTTTGTCCGGGATACTGCATGCATTGCCATATCTGTCACAGTGGGTGCAAAACTGGCAGAAAGATCATACTCAAATAGTAGTTCTTGATGGTTCGCTGTCCAACTGGGAGTGATGTATCTAGTGGGGTCCTGTAGGGGGTCTATCCTTGTATGGTACTATTCATATTTTAATTGAAGCTTTGGATAATGGAGTGGAAAATATGCTTATAAATCTGCATTTGATACCAAACTCAGAAGGATTTCTACACTTCAGAGGACGGTTTAGAATTCAAAATGACCTTGGAAAAAATGGGAGAATTTGTCTGAAATCAAAGAGATAAAATTTAATAAAGATAAATGGAAAGTACTTATGGAAGGAAAAACCAAATACACAAATACAAATGGAGAATCACTGGCTAGGCAGTGGTACTGCTGAAAAGGATCCTGCAGTTATAGTGGATCACAAATGGAATATGAGTCAACAAACTGATGCAATTGAGAAAAAGGCTAGCCTTCTGAAATGTATTAACAGGAGTGCCATATGCAAGACATTGGAGGAAATTGCCCTGCTCCGTTTAGTAAGTGTGAGGCTTCAGCTGGAGTACTGTGTCCCGTTCTGGGTGCCACACTTTCAGAAATATGTGGACAAACTGGAAAGTCCACAGGAAACCAACAAACATGATAAAAGGTTTTTTAAAACTTGACCTGTGGGGAAAGGATAAAAAAATTGACAAGTTTAGCCATGAAAATAGACAGAGGACCTGATGATAATTTTCAGATATGATAAGAGCTGTTATAACGAGGACTGATCAATTTTTCTCCGTGTCCAATGAAGGCAAGATAAGAAGTAATCTGCTTAAACCACAGCCATGGAGATTTAGATTACATATTAGGAAAACCTTTCTAACTATAAGGATAGTTAAACACTGGAATAGGCATCCAAGGGAAGTAGCAGAATACCCATCACTGGAGGTTTTGCAGAACAAGTTAGAAAATGTCTGTCAGGGATTATCTAGATAAACTTGATCTTGCCTGAGGAGCAGGGGGCTGGACTAGATGACCTCTTGAGGTCCCTTCCATGAATCTATGCTTGCTCATAAAGCACCCTGAAATCCTCAAATGGAAGGTATTATTACAAAATGAAAGAGATTGTTATTTTTAAACAGTGAAATGACAGGATGAGCTGACCTATATTCTCATCACAAACTTCTCCTAAGGTGTCCTTTTATTTCTTGACTTCTTTTTAAAAAATTTGCATAAGATATAACTCCGGGAAACTTGTATAGCCAATATAAAAAATCCTCTAAACCAAAAAACTGTCCAAGTAGCAATTCAAATAAGCCTCTAAGGGGGGTGGCCAAACTGTGTCTTGAAAGCCACATGCATCTCTTTTACTATTAAAGTGCAGCTTGCAGACCTTCACACCCTCCCATTCTCCACCTACCAGATGTGGGGTGGGGGGAAGCTCAGGACCTCTGGATTGCAGCAGGGTGGGATGATGGGGACTTCTACCCTGTGTGGAAGGAAGGGTCTCAGGGCTTCAGCCCTGCGAGGATCACCTGCTAGGGCTCGGGGCTTCAGCGGGAGTGAGGTTGAAGCCCCAAGCCTCCGCAGGTGTGCCCCAGCTCTCAAACTTCTGAAGGTTGTCTCATTGTGGCTCAGAGGGCCAGTAAGTTTGGCCACCCCTGCTCTAAGGGTATGCCTACACTGCACTGTAAACTCGGCTTGTTGACACTGTTTCCAAGCCCTTGCTCAAGCATCCACACTGCATTGCAAACCTATGCTTACAGTTGCTGGTCCTAGGGTTCACAGCTATGCTAACACATCTATACTGCACTACACAGATCTTCTGACTCAGTTCTACAGCTTGCATAGCATCCACGCTGCAAAATTACCAGGCTTGAACCTAAGCCACAGTGAGACTTGGACTCTGAGTCCATCCCTCTAGCATCCTAGAAACTGGGTCCTGTGCTCCTGCTAAGCCAAGTAAGGGTGTGTGCGTGCGTGTACGAAAGGAGGACTGAGTCAGAGCCCAGGCTTAGTGTGATGTGTTCACATATCGTAAAACTCTAGAACTTTGCGAGCTCAAGCCACCATTCTCAAAAAAGACCAATGGGAACTTTCACAGCACATTGTGAATGTTAAACAAAAAAAAAAAGAAGGGGGGGCTTTTTGGCCCATTGGGGAAATTAATTTCCAGAGATGACAATCCTTCATTAAGAACACTATGCTTCTAGATCTCCAGTATGCTAAGTGTTCAGAAAAGTTTCACGGGTCATCCCCAACTACTGGGCAGAAGGTGAGAAGAAGCAGTCTCTGAGATAGCAGAACCCATGTTATATAGAGTTTTAGCAACAACTTCAATTGCACCAAGAAAAACTGACAGCTACTGAAGTCTGAGAGCAGTGTGTATATGCTTCATAGAGAAGCACTGGCACTGAAGCATCTGAACAATTTTCAATGGTATCCCTACGTAGACTGCATCTCAACTACATTTCCCCCCCACCCCACCACACACACACCACACACACAGCGTTGAACTGTTTTTTTCCTCTAACTAGACTTTTTTGTAGATGGGAATGTTTTTTATTTTACTTTGTACAGGTCTGTCACATCTTACACACATTTAACATGCGCGATTCAGCTTTACGCCGTCGGCAAAAAACAAAAACAACAAAAAAAAACAATTGTAATACTTTATCTACAGTGTGGGCAATTCTGCCCACCATTCAACAATATAATTTTGACTATACACGGTTTTCGCTTTACGCGCTAACCGCGGAACGGAACCCCGTAAGATGAGACTCGCCTGTACTTGGAGCTTTGATTCTCCTCCCACTCACCCACTCTACTCCATGCATTAACAGAAATAGCCACTGCGACTGTCAAACTACACTAGTGCTACAGATAAATATACCATTGCTCCAGTGGTAGAATCTGACATGGTAGCTCAAAAATCTATAAAGCTCTCTTATGAAGCAGTATATATTCACTAAGTTATCTAGTCAGTGTAGTGAACAGACACAGTAGCAGTGACTTTGCCAACCATCAAGATTTATGGAAATGAATACTCTTTGATGGCTTACTGTTAGGATTATACAGCATCACAGTACATACTTTTTAATATTCAGTATTTACATACTAAGATATGAAAGTGTGTTTTCTTCTGAGTTTCAAGGAAATATAGTCATTCTACTTTAAAACTAAAGTGAAAATATTATTTTAGTAGTGATCAAAAGAAATTTTGAATATTTCAGTTAAGATGAAGATAAAAATATATGATTTTGTACAATATTATATGCAATACTAACAGCATTGTAAGACATCATTCTTACAGTAAGGTCAAACAAAAGTGATCTGAAAAATGTCCTGTTAGAGACAACGTTCTAAAAACCTTCAAGAATTAGTTCTTTGGGATTATTTTTAAAATGTTACACATAATCAGAAAAGATGCCCTCACAGAACAACTTGCCAAGAGTGGCAGGTGACAAGTTCTATTCATTGCCAAATGAGTATAATGCAAACACAACAAAATAGGGAGAAGTAAATGTGATTTTTTTTTAAATGGTCAATTTAAGTATAAAGGTATTAGAAATGTAATCATATTTCCCAGAGGATTTTAAACAAAAAACAGATTCCATATAAAGTCTTCCACCCCATCTTTAAATTCTCCAGTTTTCATCAGTTTAACTGACCTTTAACATCACTTTAACATGCATCTGAGTATTGATTTTGAAACCGTCAAGGCTACCACCTTCCCCCTCTCTTTTTAATAGTTTCTCTGATTAAAAGTCTCAAATTATTTTAAGCCATAAAAGGGCTAAAATTACAACAGCAGAAAAAAATGCAAGTTTCTTATAAAATGCACTTGTCATTGAATAGAAGCACAAAGCATCATTGTAACAGACATTAAAGTTGAAAACTAGATTTCTTTGCTATCAGGTAATATGCATACTGAAACTCAAAAAAAAAATGCGTTATTTTGGTTCTTCGCAAATCCAAAATGCACTATGGAATGTAAATTCAATCATATTATGTTTAATTACAGAGGAAAACAATTCAATTAAAATGTTTCACACAATCAATAAGGAGAGGCAGGATTTACGGACTTGGGTTACTCCATAATCAAGCACTGTAGCCAAAAGACCATTACTACAATGGGTACTATAGAACTTGGTCATTCACATTCAGCATGAGCTGCAGGTGCTCAGCATCTCTTAATTTTTTAATTTTTAAATCAGGCCACTATTTGAATTATCATAGGACCCAGGAGCCCAGATCACGGACAAGGACTCCACTGTACAAGGTGCTGTACAAACACAGAACAAAAACACAGTAATTTATTTGAAAATGTTGGTCTTAGTTACTGCATAACCTGATGGCTTAGGCCTCTTCAGGGAAAGCTTTCACTTGCCAGTACCGAGTAAACAAGTTTATTTTATCCCCCAAATCCTATTCTATATTGTATTAACTCATAATCTCATCTGTGGAGAATCAAAGCTTTCACTTAAAAAAAATTAAGTTTCACATCAGTAAGGAATAGAAGTTAATTTTCTAAATGTGAATGTAGACCACGTAGTATTGTCTTTCTGATCTACAGAGAACCCTAATGTTCCTGGTGTTGTGTATAGCTTTCCCCAAGCAACAGCTGGAAGAAATTCACTGATTCTTCTCAGTTTCACTATGGCAGTTTCCTGCTACAGCTTGGAAAAGCTACCTGCCGCATCAACAGTAGGCAATGGAGCCATGCAGACAGGAGAAGGAGGATCCAAAACCAGAGGCTGGAGAAGTAGTTAAGAAGCAGCAGCACCACCCACATCCTCTACACAGAAGCCAGGAATTAAAAGGGTAACGCAGCCCCCTCCCCTGCAGCCTATAACAGGCTCTGAAGAGCAGGTTAGAAGTGTGAGCCATAAGCGTCCCACTCAGAACATCCCTCTCCCTTGCAGCTGTCCAGGACCGGGGCGGGGGCAAAGGAAATCCATATGTAACTGCACATCACTAGCCAGAAGCTGATCTGAAAGATGGAGGCTTGGAGCAGAGTCAAGGGACAGCCCCGCCGCGACCGGGATCCCTGTGCTTTTCCCCCTCCCTGCAGCTGAAACTGGGGAAGGGTTTTCTCCCCGCCGGGGGTGGGCTGCGCCTGGAGCTCCCCCATGCTCCCAGCGCCTCCTCTCCGCCCGCATCTCTCCTGTGGGTCGCTCCCTGCCTAGGAGCAACTGGTCCATTTCCCTAGCGGGGGAAGCCACAAACCTACCCCGCGTGACGCGCGGAGGATTTCCGAAGCAGCCGCCAGCACCGACCCGTCCCAGCCAGGGGACGGGCCATGACCCCGCGCCACCCCGCCCCCAATTGCCCTAGGCCCGGATTACCTCAGGGGCAACCGGGAGCCCAACACACCCTCGCCCCGGTGCCGCGGGGAAACCAGCCCCAGCCAGCCCGCAGCGCAGCGGCCGCTCACTGCCCGGGGCGGGGGAGCCCAGGGGCGCGGCCCCGCTGTTACGGGCAGCCCGGGGAGGTGACAGGTGGGCTGGGCTCGCCCTCGCCGCGCGGCCCGGCACTCACCCGGCTCCGGCAGCTGCGGCTCCGCTGCTGTTTTCGTTACACCCGGCAGCGCTCGCCGCCCCCTCTCTAGCTCTATCTCCGCTCCGCTCTCAGCCTAGCCCGCTGCCCTCCCCGCTCCGCCCCCTTGGACTGCATTGACACCACCCCCCACCAGTGGGAGAGAGCGCAAGCTGGCAGGAAGCCACGCCCCTCACCAAGCGGCCAATGAAAACGGGCTGTTCCTCCGCGCGGGAGGGGTTGGGGGCCTCACCCCCTCCCTCCGGCCGCTCTCCTATCTCGACCCCGCCCACCGCGCGGACAAGCTGGGTTGACTCTGCAGTTCCCGAGCAACCAGAGCTGGGGTGCGGGCGGCTCGCTGACAGCTGGAGCCTGGGGCGGGGGAGGGTCCGAGCCGGAGCGGGAGGGGGAGGAGCAGCGGGGGTCGTGACAGGAAGGAGGCGGCGGCAGCAGCAGCAACAAGGGGGGGCGAGGGGAGGGAGAATCTGATTGCTAAGAGGGGGAGCAGCTGCTGTCAAGAGCATGCAACATGCAGCATCCCTGTGACACAGACAGGTGGAGGCCAAGGGCTGTGACTTCGGGGACGCAGCAGTGGGTTTGTGTAGGACTGTTTCTAGGGGCTGGCTGTCAGCTGCTCGTGGGGAGGCAGAGCCCTCTCTGAGGGTTGTCTATTTCAGAAGGGGTTTTAATCTCTCCTGCTCTCTCGAATCGTTGCACTACATCTGTTTTTGCAGGCGAACTATTGCACGTATAACACAGAGACGCATAGAGCTGCAAGAATCACTGGTGTGGTGAAAGGCAAGAACAGAGGCTGGAGGACTGAGATGGAAATTCCCGTCCCTCTGGATTTGCAGGACAGTCTGTGGGTTAAATCCCCTCTTTTCCTCAGCTCAATTGTCAATGGTTCAAAAGGGAAAACCCATCCTAAAATACCAGTATTGCTAATCCAGTAGCATTCAAAAATCATGAGTCGGTTTCAAAACAAAAAAAATCATGAGATGGCTTTAAAAATCATAAGATTCTTTAAAATAATAATACTCACAGCCCTTTTTACATATCTTCTGCTGTTTGATTCACCTTTTCCAGCTTTTCTCTGCAAACCATCTGAGCTAGAAATGTACTCTTAAAAACACTGAAGCTGAGAAAATCACAGATTCACATGATCCAGGAGCCAGGGCTATAAAAAAAACTCATAAATATTACAGGAATAATGGTAAAATTGCAAGGGCTGGCAACACGTACTCTCCTGGAGATGCAACATGGAGGAGTAAGGCTGTTTAATACCGGTTGTTTGGTTTGAGTTCCCTATCTCATACTCTATCTTGTAATTGTATTTACCTAAGTGAGAGATCATTAGTGGAGAGTCAACTTGGGACTTAATTATGTTTGTGGATTCAACATAGCAGATAAAGAGAAATTCATCTGTTTTTTTTTCTTGTGGTGTTGCTAAACAGCAACTTACAAACACTTGCACAAAGGAAATTACTTAGATACTATATAGATGAGGGCCTTATAATTACCTAGCTAAATGGACCAATCAGTAGAAACCTTTCAAGAACAGAGGAATCCCCTATCCAACAGCATTAGCCACTGTTCAGTTCTAGATATAACCCTCATCATACACAGTCCTCCACCCTGAAACAAACAGTGTATTGCAGTATCAGAAATAGATCACATTATCCATGGTCATGAACATAATCTGAACTGAAATTCAAGCAAAACATGAAACTAATTCCCAGAGAGTTGTACACATGCTGCAGCATCTGCTACTCTGGATTCTGTTGTGTATATTTATAAACCCTTATTATCTCAAGGTCTCTACAGATTCCAAGATACAGGATGCTTCTGCCACCACTGAAAATGGTGATATAAATGTGATGTACATTAATTCTTAAAAGAATAAATGAGTTTCCTGTGACATATGCTTATAATTAAAACAAATATTCTGTCTTACTGTGTTTCATTTTCTCTTTAATACCAGGCCTGATAATAAGTGTAGTAGCACAGTCACTGTGAATTCTTGTAAATAGTCATGGAGTGCCATACACTACTGAGCCAAAAACAGAGTGGAGAACTGTCATTTGTTGTTGTGCTTAGTTATATACACAATAATAATTTCTATTTTTAGAATCAGATGCTTCTCAAAGGGAAGTGAATTTTCATGTTTAGGGGTAAAGATCAAATATGATTACAGTAAACATTGCCAACCTCAACCCTGATCTTGCAATGAACTGTGCCCAGGTACAACTTCGTGTGTTCTGGAGACCTATTGGGGCAGGGGGAGTACTTTGCACAAAACTGATTCAAGATTGGGGCCCTGGCTTGTTTGGATAGGTATATCTATATATATATATATAATATATATTATATATATATGAGAGCTGTCAAGCAATTAAAAAAATTAACCACAATTATTCAGACTGTTAATAATAGAACACCATTTATTTAAATATTTGATGTTTTCTACATTTTAAAATATATTGGTTTCAATTACAGCACAGAATACAAAGTCTACAGGGCTCAATTTATATTTATTTTTTTATTACAATATTTGCACTGTAAAAAAACAAAAGAAATAGTATTTTTCACTTCACCTAATACAAATACTGTAGTGCAATCTCTTAATCATGAAAGTTGAACTTACAAATGTAGAATTAGTACAAAAAAACTGCATTCAAAAATAAAACAAGGTAAAATTTTAGAGCTGCAAGTCCACTCAGTCCTACTTCTTTTTCAGCCAATGGCTCAGACAACAAGTCTGTTTACATTTGCAGGAAATAATACCGCCTGCTTCTTGTTTACAATGTTCTCATGGCACTGTTGTAGCTAGCATCGCAAGATATTTGCCAGATGCACTCAAGTTTCATATGTCCCTTCATGCTTCAACCACCATTCCAGGGGACATGTGTCCATGCTGATGATGGGTTCTGCTTGATAACGATCCAAAGCAGTGCGAACTGACACAGGTTCATTTTCATTATCTGAGTCAAACGCCACCAGCAGAAGGTTGATTTTCTTTGTGCTGTTTCGGGTTCTGTAGTTTCCACATTGGAGTGTTGCTCTTTTAAGACTTCTGAAAGCATGCTCCAAACCTCATCCCTCTCAGATTTTGGAAGGCACTTCAGATTCTTAACATTGGGTTGAGTGTTGTAGCTATCTTTAGAAATCTCACATTGGTATCTTCTTTGTGTGTCAAATCTGCAGTGAAAGTGTTCTTAAAATGAACAACATGTGCTGGGTCATCATCCAAGACTGCTATAACATGAAATATGTGGCAGACTTCAGATATAACAGAGCAGGGGACTAATAACTCTCTCCCAAGGAGTTCAGTCACAAATTTAATTAACACATTATTTTTTTAATTAGCATAATCAGCATGGAAGCATGTCCTCTGGAATGGTAGTGGTCGAAGCATGAAGGAGCATATGAATGTTGAGCATATCTGGCACATAAATACCTTGCAATGCTGGCTACAAAAATGCCATGTGAATGCATTTTCTCACTTTCTGTTGTGAATAAGAAGAGGGCATCATTACTTCCTGTAAATGTAAACAAACTTGTTTGTCTTAGTAATTGGCTGAACAAGTAGGACTGAGTGGATTCGTAGGCTCTGAAGTTTTACATTGTTTTGTTTTTGAGTGCAGTTATGTAACAAAAAAAATCTACATTTATAAGTTACACTTTCATGACAGAGATTGCAGTACAGTATTAGTATGAGGTGAACTGAAAATACTATTTCTTTACCATTTTTACAGTGCAAATATTTGTCATGAAAAATAATATACACTTTGATTTTAATTACAACAAAGAATACAATATATACGAAAATGTAGAAAAATATCCAAAATATTAATACATTTCAATTGGTATTCTGTTGTTCAACAGTGTGATAAAAATTGTGATTAATTGCAATTAATTTTTTATTTGTAATCACTTTTTTTGAGTTAATTGTGTGATATGTGTGTGTCTATATATATCTAAAGTAAAATGTGTACTACAGAAGATAGAGCACTTTGCTATGAAATTTCAATGTCATTCGGAGTATTGCTTGACTAAGGATGACAAAGATCAGGCCCATAATACCATATGCCTCAAACCAAACCGTGCATCATAGGTTTAAGCTTAAAATTGAATGGCTTTTAGGTTTTCTTTAATATTTTTCAGAGCATATCTCCCTCATTCTGTGGTTATACTCTGAAATATGAGTGTATAACAGTTTCACCCTGCAGTTCCATGTTTCTAGATTTTACACTTGCACCTTAATTTTATTAGTGCAGTGTGAGCTAGAAGAGAATCCAGCTCACTCACACAGAACAGTAATGGCTTTGCAGTGCTAACCAGAATAAATATAGGAAAAACATGGTTTAGTCAGTAAAATAAGCAGAAGTGACCCTGAATACAGACAGGGAGCAAATCTTGTAGAATAAGAAGGTGTCGTTTTAGTCCTTTTTCTTATCATAGCTTCTCTTTGATGAGACAGCAAGAAGGAATAATGAATTTGGGTCTCCTCAATATTTTTTTTTCAGTGGAGGAGCAGAGAAATGCAGACTATCTCACTCCCGAAAGTCTTTGAAAACAGCACAAAACTAGGAGAAAGCTGGCTGTAGGCCTCCTTTTTGGCCCCATGATCTTCACTTGCCCAGTGCCAGACTTGTCCCAAAGTGTACATTAAGCCGCACAGGGCTGTTCTAGAAACTGGGGGAATTGCCCAGTCTATATGTGCCCTGTCCAATGGGGGCCAGGAGTGCAGAGGAGCCACTATAACAACTCTACCCCTACGGAGGAATGCTCCACTTGCTGGATCCACCAATTTCATGAAGTTTTGTGCCACAAAATCAGTTACAAAGTCGCCTTGACAGACTGGAGTTTCTGGCCCAATGGGCCCTTGTCAAGTCATTTACATCTTTGCAAAGTAGGGCAAAACCATAGGCGTAGTTTGATTTCTATATTTGAGAGGGGTAGCTCTAGTCAGGCCAACATTGCCACACGTGGGCGAGGGGAGGCAAATTTCACACCTGCTCAAGGCTTGCAGTTTAGGGGGACAAACATCCCCCTCCTACCACATACCTGCGCCCATGGGCAAACTGACGTAAGCATCATTGGGGAATTCTGAATTAGTAGCATTTTACATCCACTTTCCACAAGTATAAATGCCTATATGAGGCACAAGACAGTCATGCCCATTTCATTTTAGAAAATCACCTAAACAGACATGAAATCAATGGAGTTAGCATCCCCTAAATGAAAACTGCAGGAATTGGCACATGATCACGAGCAAATTATTCACTACACTGTCTTGCTGTGAAACTTCATTTCAAACACAAGAACAGAATATGAAGAAGTTAATAAATATAATTTCTTCTTCAGAGTCTTAGGAATAAACAATTCAACAAAAAGGAAGCTTTTATTCTTATTCTCTATGTTCTGACTGTTGCCTTCACTGGGACCAGGCCCTTATTTGGCACGCACTTTTATAAAAAGCACTCAACATCTTGCATGCCATTGTTAGACTTTTAATGAATGTAGTATATGCAATTAATACTGAGGGCCTGATCCTCAGCTTGTATAAAGTGGCATGGCACCACTGAAATCCCTGAGCTTTTTAAAAATTTCTGTTCAAATATGTATTTTAAAATACACTATTTGCATATATTCTTGAATTGGGTCGTTTTATTGTGATGATAGAACTGATCAAAGAACTTGGCCTCATCTCTCCCAAGGGGGCTATTTCCACACAGATGTCTAAAACTAGTTAATTCCTCATTATTTTACTGATGGGTAAGGGGAAGGTGTCCCCCACACTTGGCAAATGGTAAGGGATTCAGCCCACAGGATCTGCACATTCCTGAGATCTGATGGGATTGAAAGGGATCCAAAAGAGGCCAGGGTTTCTGCACAGATGTTCCCTACAGCCCACTGACAGACTGCTAAGCTTCCAAGCCAGGATGGCATTTATTGGTGGGGAAAGGTTTCACAGCATGAAAGAAGAACCTTTGCAAAATAATGGTGAGTCATTCAGCCATACAGTATTTCCCACTGGTTTGTCCTGTGGGCCTTGTAGGACAAGGAAAGTGAATGTTGCTCTGAAGAGTGACTGTTTTCTGGCCCATCCATGGATCTAGATTTCTCGAATCTTTAGAAGGAGGATAGAAGAAGTGTCAGCTGTGATGCCATAGAGCCAGGCCACACACATTCAGGATTTGCACCATTTCCCTAAGGATGTGTGTATGTTTTGAGTGGGCCTTCATATTTTGATTTATTTTGTTCAGTTGTAGTTCTATTGACTCTGACCTCAACCTACTTTTTTCTTGTAATTTATAATTTTTATTGTAATACTACAGTGTAGTATTTAGGAAATATTATCATACTGAGATGTGATGAGAACTGCCCAAGGATATAAGTCATAATTTGCATCATCTCCTACCAAAGTTGATATGATTCTTCTTCCAACAGAAATACAGATAGTAATTGGATTGCTCTGTTAGTGCTTCTGAATGAAACACAATATATTAATTTCACAAAGAAAAGAGTTTGAGGGATGAAGCTCCAACATTTGTTTCCAGACTCTTTTGTAATCTTAAATAATATGACAATTCTAAAAGCTATATTGTGACGCATGGCTAGACAGAGTTAAACAATGTGCCGGCTGAATGACCCAAAGCCCACCTTTAAAGTCATGGTAGAAAATTAGGGTTGTTCATGCTAAAGAGGCTAGAACTTTGAAATGAAAACCTATATTGTTAGGAGTAATACTAATTATGTGTATCTTAGATGCTACCCGTATACAGACAGTTCCTATCTGTCACTATAACTATTGATTCAGAGATCTAAAGGGAATGTTATATTTGGATGAATGTTGGGTAAAATGTCATTGTCTATATGTCTCTTTGAAGTTTGTAATAAACTGCCTAATGGATAAATTGCCCTATGTTAATTTGTGTAACTAATTACTAATGGTGTTTAGAAAAGGTTACATCAAAAGCATATTGTTTAGCCAAGACAGTGTGGTCAAGTGGATGCTGAAATACTGTATAAAAACCCTTGGGTCCTGAGCCTGTTTATCTCAAATCTGCTTAAGCTTCATCAGAGGAAGTTTGAATCACAAGACTGAGGTCTCAGTTATGCTAGTACACCCCAAATATGATATTTGGACATTGGACTATAACCTATGAACCATTCTAAAAGAACTCTTTGCAGCTACAAAGCTCACTATTTATGCTATGAATTTGAACCTCAATGGATTGAACTCGTGTCTTTGCATATTGATCTTTTAACCATACTCTCTATCTTGTGTTTTTAAAAAAAATTAGTTAATAAGAATTGGCTGTAGCATGTATTTGGTTGAGATCTGAAACATTCATTAACCTGGGAGGTAATGTGTCTGATCCTTTGGGACTGGTAGAACCTTTTCTTTTATATGATGAACTACGATTTTCAGAAATCCATCATATTTGACTTTGGTACCTGGATGGAGGCCAGAGGCTGGATCACTTTAAGGGAACTATGTTGTTTGGACTTCTGAATAACCAGTAAGGTAATAGAGAAGCTGTATTATGCTGGCTTGATAAATGTAAGTATTGGAATATCCACCAGCTTTTTGGGGTTTGTCTGCCCCATTCTTTGCAGTTCACCCTAATTGAATGACCACAGTTGGCTCCCACTAGGACCCTGGTCACCATATGTAAGCAGAGTCAGGATGAGCGCTACCCTTACATCTGGTGGTGAATTGTAGGGAATGTGGAAAGAATTCCAAGAATTCAAAGAATGGGGAAAGATTTGCATTGGCATCCACCCTCCACTTAGCATAAGCCCACAGCAGACTGGGATGGTTATTTTAACAGCTCTGGGATCCCCAATTTCTTTGTTATGGGGCAGAAAAAAAAAATTTGTCACCCTGATTGTGTGAATGGGGAGCTATGGGACTGCTTTGTGACAGAGATGACTCAACCTCAGTTGGGTGGTACTTGCTAAACATGGGACATGGGTTCCAAAACCCATGAAGAGAGAGAGAGAGAGGTTGGGGACTGGTGTGTGTACGTGATGGTATGGGCCCCTTGTGAGGGCCTGGAACACCAATTGCACATCCTCCTCTCTCCACTTTTAAAGAGTAGAGCTAATTTTGATTCCATTAGAAGTCCATCTAAAGACTGCTGAGTTGAATTCATATTGAGCCAATGGTGCACCAACACCAGGGCTCCCCTACTAAGAGCTGAAATCACTGAATGCTGTGTTAACCTGTGGTGGAGCCTGAAGACCTATTGTTAAGTGGCTGGCAGAAAGGAGCGGTTTGTAGCGTGTTGGAGTAGCCCATAGAGCAGTGATCAGAGTGAAGTGGTTTGCACGGACAGCTGGAGGAGCGGCACAGCTGGTGTGGTGGAGCAGGTCGTGGTGAAGGCTGCAGCAGAACTTCACGGAGAGGTGGAGCAGTTGGCCCTGGCCCACGTAAGGTGCCCCTTAACACCCTGTGTGGACTTCCTCCCTGCTTTCCACTCAGGCTAGCGGGGTAAAACTCGGAGAATAAACTCTTGAATTCTGGGGTGGCACTGACCAGAGACTTTTGGGTTGTTGGACTTTGGGGTAATTGGACTTAAGACCCTAAAGGGGAAAGGACATTGCCAAATGTACTTGGAGGTGGGTTTTGTTTATGGTTTGTGTAATAATCCTGTTTGTGGTGTTTCACCAGTTGGATGCTGCATTGTTTCCTTCCTTTATAAAAGGATTTTGCTACACTCAGACTCCGTGCTTGCGAGAGGGGAAGTATTGCCTCCTAGAGGCGCCCAGGAGGTGTGGTATGTAAGTGTCCCAGGTCACTGGGTGGGGGCTCGAGCCGGTTATGCATTCTGTTATTAAAACGGAACCCCTGGACACTGAACCCGGCCCTTGTTGCTGCCAACTCAGAGGGGCAGAAGGGTTACATATATATTTTAGAAATCAAGTTATTTATTATAGAAACGGACTTGATTCATTCTTACAGATCCAGTAGAGTAGTGGTTTTCAAACTGTGGGTTGCGAGTTAAAAGTTAAAAGTCATGTCAGTGGTGCTGCCCGTCTAAAGCAGGCTAGCTCCTACCTGTTCTTACACCGTGCTGCATCCCAGAAGTAGCCAGCATCAGGTCCGGTTCCTCGGCAGGGAGAGAGGGGGCAGGGGATTTGCGCACTGCCCCAGCTCCAAGCACCACATTGCATTCCCATGCGCACCTCCGCCTAGGAGCCAGACCTGATGCTGGCCACTTCTGCAGTACAGCATGGTCCATGGTGCCAGGACAGGCAGGAAGCCTGCCCTAGCACCCCCACTGCACCACTGACTGGGAGCTACCCGAGGTAAGCCCACACCCCAACCCCATGCCCCAATCCCCTGCCCCAGCCCTGAGCCCCCCTGAACCCAGAGTCCCTTCCTGCACCCCAAACCCCTCGTCCCTGGCCCCACATCAGAGCCTGCACCCCCAGCTCAGAGCCCTCATCCCCTCCTGCACTCCAACCCTCTGCCCCAGCCCAGAGCCCACACCCTGAACTACTCATTCCTGGCCCCACCCCACAGTGCTCACCTCTGCACCCCAACCTTCTGCCCCAGCCCTGAACCCCTCCCACACCCCAAACCCCTCATCCTCAGCTCTGTTGGGTCATGGGAATTAATTTTCTTCAACTGGGTCTCCATAAAAAAGTTTGAAAACCACTGGAGTAGGGTGTAGTATACATCCTCTGTGGCTAAATAGCCAGCTGTGTCCCAAGAAGAAATTCACTCCAGAGGACAGTTAATAGTAGCCCTAGCCCAGCAGAGTGGGCACTACAGTCATTTAGCACCACTGAATTCCTGCTTCAGGCCTGTATCCTCAGTCCTGCAAGCAGAAGTCAGGGGAGCAGGCAATGAATATGTCTCAATATGCATGAACTCCCTTTTTGAAATAATCAAACGTGTACTTTTCAGTAAGTACAACCAGGTTTATTTCTTTCTAAATGCACTGAGTATTTGGAAAGTGAAATCCACTCTTTATCCATAGAGCACATTCACGTTGGGGTGACCCACACAAGCTTTACTATGCTGTTTTACGAACAGACCTTCATTTTTCTGGAAAGTGAGAAGAGTGAGAGGATAGCTCAGTCTTATTCAAGTCCTTGGCCCCTCTACTGAGGCTTCGCAACAATTCCATTCTATTCAATGTGTGTCTTTATACCACCTTCAACACCACAATATCTAAGCACATTAAGAGAGATGACTAACATCGGTCACATGTGGCTCTTTCATCCTCTCACAAATGGGAACACTGTGCATGCAGTGTAGTGTTCTGGTTTGGTAGTGGGTATTTTAAATGTGTTTATGGTGCTCTGTGTTTGTCAGAGAAGGTTAGGCCAAAGAAGTGCCACTGGAGCAGAAAGTGGTGAGGTTTGTGATGTTCATTCCTTAGTCTGGGACCAGCCCCCAAGAAATTTCTGCCTCCTACACAGACTAGTCTTACTCTGGCAGTAGAACATTCCATTGTGCCTATGAAGCAGGCCTGGTAGCCCCAGTCCTTATCCCAGAACTCTAGTCCAGCTTTTTGATAGCCTGGGCCCCAGCCACTGAGCAACTTGAAGGATCAAGACCTTTAACAAAGGTAAAAGTTGTTGTTGTTCTAGCTAAATGTGGACACCTAGACTAAAATCTGGATTGAGATACTCATTTCACATAGGTCACTGAACAGCCACCAACAATGATTTTTGGTTAGTACTGACTTTTGTGGAATTTGACCCAGTGACCTACTGGAGAGATAAAAGACTTCCTGTTTC
Organism: Gopherus evgoodei; assembly: GCF_007399415.2. Taxonomy (NCBI): domain Eukaryota; kingdom Metazoa; phylum Chordata; order Testudines; family Testudinidae; genus Gopherus; species Gopherus evgoodei. Next base: position 139,977,589 of record NC_044322.1, on the reverse strand, counting down.
AACGCTACTCCCTGACACAGCCAGTCCATTAAATACAGTGAGTCTTTTTGTTGACATAACTAACCACAAGGTCAAACCTGGGTTGCATTATAATCAATCCTAATAACAGAGTACTATTTTTAGTTGTATGTAGCTACTGAGGTGCTTTTTTTAGTTATATTAAATGGAATCTGTGCTAGCCAGCCAGACTGCTAAACAGCTTTAACCGTTACTTAGTGGAGGTTGTGACATCTGAAAGTGAATTGGCAAAATGGACATAGCCTCAGACCAAATGTACACAGTTCAACTTTTTTCATAGTGCAGCACAGACCAGCAAAGTTGCAGACCTCAGATTATCACAGTATGATAACCTTAGAGATGCACCATTATAGCCTCCTGGATCACTTCCTCTTCCAACCTCTCAAAGTGCTTAGATGAGCACAGTAGCAGATGAGCTCATCACCCCAGTGATGAGCATAGTATGGAGAGAGATTAGATAGAACCTCCTAGTCATGATCCCAGTCAGATTTACACACTTTCCCTCTAGCAAACAGCAACTAAAGTACTTGGTGAATTTGTGCATGCATAGGTAATAACAGTAAAGAGACTCTGTTGGGGCAGTGTGCCCCTGCACTATTCCCTTTGTGGTCCTCAGAATATGAGACATAATTCAGCCTTAACATTTTCCAGTGATTTCTTAGAATCAGTATTTGATTTAAAAGCAAATGTCTTTTGGGAGGGTTAGTAGGTAATAATAAAATAGTAGTAATTTGATTTAGTTAAAGAGAAGATATAGTTTGCAGTATTTTCAATATGCAGATAACATTCAATTTTATATGGTATCTCCATCTCACTGCATTTGGTTGGTACAACTGAGAATTTACTCAGCATTTAACAGAGATTATGGCATGAATGGGCTGAAATTAAACCTGGTCAAGACTGAAGTGATGCTTGTAGACTGGAGAAAGCAATTGTCAGGACTGTTTTATTTCAGCTCCCATTATTGGAGGAGTGTGACTGTCAATAGTGATGCAGGTTTTTATCCTAGGAATTTTGTTGGTACCCCAGCTGCTTCTGAATGTCAAAGCATCAGCAGTGACCAAGACTTCTTGCTTTTCATGTGAGCATTGCTTAGAAGTAGTAACCTTTTCTTTTTAATGCAGACCTTGCCACTTATCCATGCCTATAGCACATCATGTTTGGATTCCTGCAACTCACTCTACACGGTCATACCTGAAGATCACCCAGAAGTTTCACCTAGGGCAGAATGTGTCAGTCCATTTGCTTAGCAGGATGTCTCACAGGAAGAAAATTATATCGGTTCTCTATGTTTAGCATTGGTTTCCTGCTTAATGCCATATGAAATTCAAGGTGTTGCTTTTGACATACAGTATAATGGTTTGGCTTTGGGATCTGGCTCCCTGAAATATGCTTCTTTCCTCATATAACACCCCAGCAGTTGAGATGAGCTGGGTTTCTTCAATTGATTTTCCTCTGGTGTAGGCTGGCAAAAATTATCTAATATTTCCCAACGAGAGGTCCTTGACTCTGAAATTTGGATCTATCTTTGGTCATACAAAGCCTGAATCTGGTCTGTTAAATCTGATATGAAACTTACCTCAAATCTTCAGACTTTTGAGAAGACAGTAGGTCAGTAGACAAGAGGCGCTATATAGTTTAAGAGAGTGAGTTCTACTATATATGAATGATTGTGGAAAGAGGGATTGAAAAGTTATGATTTAATTGGTTAGAAGGCGCCTTGAAAGTCTCTTTGTAAACACACACACACTTCTTTACCTGTTTTTAATAACTGAAATTATGAAAAGTGAAATCATCTTTAACATTCTGTAAAATATGTAAATATGCTATTTCCTCTGGCATACCTCTAAGCTTGGACAATTGAAACTCTCAAGTTGTTTTTGCTTTCAAGTTTTTGTAATTCAATATTTTGCTTTCAGGCGTTTCAGGAGAAGAAGTGTGTTGTTTAAATACTACTGTTTTAATTGGGCATTTGGGAAACATTTCTTTTTTATTATACTTTTAAAACTATTTAAATTATGGGCCAAAGAGATGTTGACAATGGTTCTTTATATACATATATACATACACACACACACACGTACGTATATTTCCTGTACAAGCCTTCAGGATACGGGTTACGGGCATTTTAAAATACATGGAAATTAAATAAATTAGTCAGTCTGCTAAACACATAGTTTTCATGGGTATAACCAAAGATGGACTAAGGAGAAGGAATTCAGATCTGGATCTGAAGTAAGTTTTGGTTAGGGGTATTGATTTGAGACAGAATCAAAGCTAAGGTTGAGGTTCAGCTTCATCAGTGATGAAATCGCACAAGCTGCCCTCATCCATCATCTTGAACTAAAAACATCTTATCTCATAAAGTGAGCTGTTCAATTGCATCAAACCCAAACCAGAACTTAGTTCCTTACTGATTTTAGACCCAACCAATAGCAAAACACAAGGAGTGGTTTGGATCTGGAGATTGAAATTCTACCTCCTTCAAAATCTGAAGGTATTAAGTTTGAGTTGCCAGTTTTGATTCCTCTCTAGTTCCTGCTGATGCTGTTGTTATGGGTTGGGCTTTTTTTTTTTTTTTTTTTGGGGGGGGGAGGGTTCTCTATCTTCAAGCTATTTTAAGGTAGTGTGGTAAATCCCTGTACTACAGTGACATCTACTGAATGAAAATAGAAGAACCATTAATGTCTTCAGTGTTTTTCGGTCCTGAAAAGTGTAAAAGGTAGGAGTTTTATTTTGTTTTTTAACTTTTACCTTTGCAAACGTTTGCTCTATGATCATAGAGTCGGTGACTCAGCATCAGTCATCCACATGTCTCCATATTTTAAAAAAATGACTAATGTGTTCTGTGACTTGTTTGCATGCAAACATTTTTATTTCTCAAGGATTTTGTTTTAGCCTGTCCTCCATTTGATTATAGGAATGAACTCAGTCTATCTATTGCAAGAGGGAGGGATAAGATCTTTATTGGACTGACAGTTTTATTAGTTGCTCAGATTCCACAGTACTGATATAAATGCCCAGACAAACAGGTAGGAAGAGATTGAAAGGATAATTAGAAGTATTTAGATTATTTGTTTATATGGGGTTTTCTTTATCATGGGTTATCTATTCCCAGCAACATTATCTAAAACATTTAACCCCAAAATAAAGCCAAAACCCACTGATTAATGAGCAATATTCTGATTGTACTCCTTAGATCTGGGGGGAAGGGATGAGACTAGAGCTGGGCCAGATTTTTCATGCAAATAGTTTATTCACTGAAAACTGCAGATTCGGGTGACAAACTATTTGTGGACTTGACTGAATTTCAATGAATAGTTTTTGTACCAAAAATTGGAAAATGCATAACACCATTTCAGCATTTCTGTAATGAAACATTCTGACTTTTCATTTTGGAATTTTCCGAAATTTTTTTTGTAAAAATTACAAACACTCCAAAACAAAACATTAAGGTTTTTTTTGATCCCACATGATTTTTTTTTTGCTTTTTTCATTTGCCAAGAAATTAAAAAATGTTGTGTTTCATTTTTGATCTGAAATGAAACTTTTTCTGTGGGGGGAGGGGATGTTGTTAGCCAAACCAAAAAAATGGGATATTTGCCCAGCTTTGTGTTCAGGTCAATCAAAACTATTTGTGAATTCATCAAATAGTTTTGGATCCAACATTTTGGGGGGACAGCAGGACAGTGGTGCTGCTGCTTCCCTTTATGCCCTTGTGACTGCAGCACTCACTTGGATGTGGGAGACCCAGGTTCAAGTCACCACTCTGCCTTTGAAAGAGCAGCCATTTGAGCTAGGGTCTGCCACAAAACACATTAGAAATTAATGCCCTACCCACTATTGGCTGTTCTGGGGTTGGGCTTGCTCCTGTTGAAGCAGGTTCACTTTATATAAATAATTAAATGGTCATTAGAGCAGGGACTAGACCCCAGCTGTTTTCCCTCCCATCTGAGTCCCCTAACCCCAGGCTATGGAATCATTCTCTTTCTGGCCCCATTAATATTTAAGTATTTATACAAAGTGAAACAGCTTCAACAGATGAGATTCCCACTTCAGAATACCCTGTAGTCCTGCAGTTGAAGTATTTATATGGGATGTGGGAGAACTAGGTTCAAGTTCCCACTCAGCCTGATTCAGAACAAGGATTTGAACTTGGGTGTCCCATATTGGAGGTGAGTGGCCTAATACTAGGCCAGGGTAGGGACAACACCATCTCCTCTTTCAGGGCTGTGAATGACTTTTCTAAAAAATTAAATAAAAATAGTGGTTAAAAAGCCCAAAACCAAAACACAAAATTGTATTCAATATGAAACTATATTTTTTTGTTTTATTTTGTTTCAGCGAGAAAACTGAAGAATTTACAGGGTTGAATCATAGAATACCAGGGTTGGAAGGGACCTCAGGAGGCCATCTAGTCCAACCCCCTGCTCAAAGCAGGACCAATCCCCAGACAGATTTTTGCCCCAGATCCCTAAATGGCCTCCTCAAGGATTGAACCGACAACCCTGGGTTTAGCAGGCCAGGGCTCAAACCTTTACTGTTTGATTTGACCTGAAATTACTTCCACTAACAATTTTTCAGTTTGTCCAATGAAACAAAAAAATCACTTATTGGCACAAATCTAGAAGAGACCCTCTGCATGCAAATCTGCCTCTCTTGGCTCTATGTGCTTATGTTGGAGAGAGAGGCAGTTGCCCCAGCAGAACTGTTTCTCCCCTTCCTTCCAAGGATGTGCACGTAGGGTCTAATCCTGCTCTCATCAAAGGCATTGGTAAAACTTCCTTGTCTTAAGTGATGCAGGGGTAAATAGGGTGTGCACAGAGCAGGATGTGCATCTCCTCCTATTCCTGTGTGACATATTGCATAATATTGTATTAACCCCCCTTCTGCACTTTGGCAGAGATTCTAGAGGTATTTGCTACAAGGAGAAGCCCTTGGGGCTCTGCTAGGCTGATAAGGAGCCAGACAAGTGCTGCAGCGGGCTAGGAAATATTGCCAGACTGAGGCCATGTATATACGTGAGAGTCCTGAAAATACTGGGATAAAGGTTTTATGGCTCTGCTTGCTCCTGCAATTTATTTACAAATGTGCCCGAATGCTCTATTTATAGCCTGTAATCAAAACAGACTGACACTATTTGAATTCTCACTAAGGCAGCCTCTTCTAACACAGTTACTCTTGCCCGTACACCTCTTCACTGGAATCTGGTAGAATTCCATGTTTATTTCAAGGTTCTCTTATTTACAGATTGTTTAACAATTGATGGCTGACCAGGCTAAACCTCTCAATTTTCTCACTTTGAGCTAGGGTGACCAGGCGTTCGGATATTTGCCCCGCGTCCCGATCTACCTTCGGTCGGAACGCAAATTGTCCCTTAATTTTGCTTCCGCTCACACGCGGAGCGGAGGCGGCTCGTACCCCCCATTGGATCCCTCCCCAAATCCCTGCCCTGGCCCTGCCTCTTCCCCAAGCACACCGCATCCTCCTCCTCCCCCAGGCTTGCGGTCATCAGCTGTATGGCGGCGCAAGTGCTGGAGGGAGGGGGGAAGTGGAAACGGAGCGGAGGCACGCTGGTGCGAGAGAGAGAGGTGGGGCGTGGAGCTCCAGCTGCTTTTTTTTTTTTTTTTTTTTGGTCTGCTGCCGGCTTTTTTTTGCTTCCCCTCCCCGCGCCCTGATATTTCACCTGTGTGATCTGGTCACGCTACTGTGAGCCAATCCCAAGCTCTCAGTGATTGCAAAGATTAGGTCTGACTTTAGCTGTTAATGCTCCGCAACTGTGGGAGCAGTGCCTATTCACTGGCTATCTTTGTTTTTAAATCCTAATGAAAGAAGTGTGTGCTTTATGCTATTAACTCACTTTAAGATCCCTGTACTGCCCTCACTGTATGTGCATAGAACTCCTAGGTATGGGGTTTACATGTGCAAAGGATATGGCACTGTCCTGGTGGAAGTGTTGCTCTTGAGCTGAGACGTTAAATCAAAATCCTGGGCACTTGTCATCTTGACTAGTTGTCACTTTGTGCAAGTCACCTGAACATGACTTCCCTGAGCAAGGCAATAAGTGATGGCAAATGCTGTCTAGCAAGTGGAGTTTTCTGTAGATTCTCTAATTACAGTTCATTTTCACAGAAACAGATAGGATTTTATTTTCTCACAATTAGTATGAGCTGAGAATAACAGCTCTTAAATTGGCACTGAGAAGGTGGAAAGGTGCAACAGAGAAATGCAAACACTTTAACAGTCTGAACACTGGAATGTAGAAATACTTCTTGGCATACAGATGAACTACAACTGGCATGTGGCTTGTTGATTATACCCCCTCATATAATAGGTCATCAGCTCATAAAAACAAACAAATTAAACATTAACACTATTTGGGGTCCTTCTGCTGGTCTGATTGGATGAGAATAGTTCATAGCTTATTTTAAGAAGGAGGATCCTTATATTATTTACCTTCATGTTTAGGTTTATGCAACATTACCTTTCAGCTTTGAAATTAAGCTTGTAGAGAACGCCATAGTACATATGAAAGCCATGAACTTTGTTAACATTGCTTTTTATAAATGTTTTCTTTTTTTTCCAGTTCAGCTAGAAATCTGTTTTATTTCTTAACATATTATTTTTGAATGTACACGTTTAATGTTAGGGAAATGTCAGTAAAACAACTTTAAAATCTACCTCAGCTACTGTATATACATCTTTTGAGAAAGAAGCCACTTGACTTTGTCATGAGCTAGTTCCAGAAGTAGATGCAGTTGAGCCACTCTGTAATGGTGACCATAATGCAGTTAAGTTTGACATCCTCTCAAGGGGTTCATACAAAGAAGTCTTGTGCTACTGTAACACCAAAAGATTCCGGTCATCGGCAGGTGGGATCGAATCTGGGGCCTCTGGAGCTTAGTGGATGAGCCTCTACTGCGTGAGCTAAAAGCCAACTGGTTGGTAGTTTAGGCTGTAAAGCAACCTCATTAATGTCTCTGTCTCTAAGTGGTCTTGGGGCCATTAGGTGGGACAGAACACCACACCCAGGAGGACTTTACACCAGCTGAAGATCTGGCCTGGTGTTCATTTGGAGTGGCTTCTGCAGTTTGAGATTTGGGAGGGAGGTACAAGGTTGAGTTAGCTTCAGTGTAGTATTATTCCTTGGAAAAGTTGCACTATTTGGTATTAGCTGTTGCTGAAGAACCAAATAACTTCTGGTCAATGTTATACTCCCGTACCAGGGACGGTCATAAATCTGGAGTTCTATTAAACTGGATATAACCCCTCCTCTCCCCCTCAAAATCCAATAATAATAATAATGAAACAAATTCAGCTTGCAGAAGCCCCATGACTGCTCAGTCCTTTTTGTAGCACACCCATCAGTGGTGCTGCAGCCAGAGGTATTCTTTGATATCCTCAGCAGACCATGAATCCTTAAAAAGGACAGGGCCCAGGTAAATCTATTTCTGACATTCCCTTATGACTCCTACTCTCCCCTTTAAATGTAATGTTGTCTCAACATTGCTATTAATAAACTATAACATGCTGTCCATCCATTTAACATATGGCGGTAGTCCATGAGTCCCACAAGCTCATAACTGTCATACTCAGTTGAGTCTTTGGATGTCTTCCCTATCACAAATTTGGTACAGATTGTGGAAGCTTCTGCATCTCTCTTCAGTTTATTTCACATGAAGCAGAAAGTTTCTGTGGTAATTTTAGTTCCACTGTCCAATTGAATGGTCAGTTCTGAACACCTTAAATTCCCAGAGATATTCACATCTCCTATGTGGTCAATGGTATCTCCATGTATCTCTACACGGGCATATGGCAAACTATTTAGAAAACATACTAAATTAACATAATTCAAGACTATTCAGAATGCCGCTTAATATGGAAAAAATATGACAAAATGTACAGAAGAGTCAAGCAAAGACATTGTTAATGCTGTCTTCCAGTCCTTGATGTGTAGAACAACCATCCCCCCTCCACCTCACCCCCCGCATATTAAACCAGCCTTGGGTGAAGCTAAGGGAGTTCACCTCTAAGATTGAAAAAAAGGGAATGTTATGCTGCTGATAAAGCATCCCCACCTCAGGAATATCCCTATCAAAAGTTATAACCACCTAGGTTGTAAAGACGCTGGGAAATTAGGGACAGAAGAGACTCAGAAGGAAGAGAAAAGTCATGTACCCCCAAGGCTGGGAGGATCACAACCACTGATCCAGGAGGAAACACAGGGGAGTAGTGGTTGGTGACTCTCTTATGAGGGGAGTGGAGGGATCCATCTGTCACGGCATCCCAGGAGGTATGCTGCCTGCCAGGGGCTCATATCTGAGATGTTATGGATGGATTGTCGAGGATCATCTGGCCCTCGGACTACTACTCCATGCTACTCATCCACGTGGGCCCTAATGATACTGCAAGGTATGACCCTCAGCAGATCAGGAGTGACTACAGGGCTCTGGGAGTAAGGGTGAAGGAGTCTGGCGTGCAGGTGGTGTTCTCTTCAATCCTTCCGATCAGGGGTAGTGGCCCACGCAAGACAGATGCATCCTGGAGGTGAATTGTTTTTCTTAATCTCTGAGGAAAGGACAAGAAACAATGGGCTTAAATTGCAGCAAGAGAGGTTTAGGTCAGACATTAGGAAAAACTTCCTAACTGTCAGGTTGATTAAGTACTGGAATAAATTGCCTAGAGAGGCTGTGGAATCTCCATCATTGGAGATTTTTAAAAGCAGGTTAGACAAACACCTGTCAGGCACGGTCTAGATAATACTTAGTACTGCCATGAGTGCAGTGGACTGGACTAGATGACCTCTCAAGGTCCCTTCCAGTCTTATGAGTCTAAGATTCAACAAATGATAAGATAAGCTCTGACCAGCATTTTGTGCAGATGGTTAGCATAAATAGAGAAGGTCACAATTAAGTTACGGTGTGGGCATGAAAGATAAAATGTAAAGAACTTGGGCAGGAAGGGGGAAACACAGGTGCCAGTGCGTAAATGGTTAACATTTTTGTTATTTAGGAGTGTGGAATAATGTGATTGGTTTAGTAAATTTGAAGAAGAAAGCTAGTTTTAGCTATACAATGTAAATGAAATACAATGCTTGTTGGGAACTATTACCGCAGTTCGACATCAAGCTGCTGGAACTCTGATCCCACTTCATGACCGAGATGTGCAGAGACATGGCCTGGAACCCCCTCATGAATGAATCCTGACTGGCCCTTGAGTGAAGTTTTGTCTGTATATTGGGAGTGGTGAGCATAAGAGATTTGCTTGGTATATGTATTCTGTGTGTGTTGCTAAAAAAATAGATGTTTAAAGCACAACTGTGTAAGGATCTTTCACTTGGAAGCGTCTGCAGACCTGTAGAGCCCCAAGCCCCCAGGGAAAGAGCAGGTACTTAAACCGATCAGGTTTCTTCCTGAGCCCCATAGGTAAGGATAGGTGCCTTACACCATGAGCCCTCAGAAAGGAAAGGGTGTAGGTGCCTAAATTGATTTGGTCACGCCTTGAGCCCAGGTAGGGTATAGGCCGCGTGTCCTAAATGAGCGGATGACAGATGTACAAAGAGATGGCATGGCATCTTGGTTAGCTGCTATTGAAACCAACCCCTTTGCAATAGAAGACTTTTCCATGGGTATTAAATCCACTATAAAGCCTATTCCATGAGAAGTCAGTTTGGCATCTCAGAGAAGGATCAAGCTATTGCTAAAATTCTTCATTATAAGTCCTGGAGCACAAATCAAATAATCAAGCAAACACAGGAGGATGTGGTAAGAACTCTGCCCTGATGCATTATGGTATCTGTTGCATTTGGATACAGATGGAAAACTTTATTGTAAAACCAAGTTACAGAATCATCTGGCATTACCTGAAAAACATAAAAGACAAGTATATCAAGTACATGAAGAGACGTCCCATATATTTAGGAGCAGATGAGACATTTAGGAGCAGAGCAAGTAATCAGTCTTGTAAGAGGTTAGTTTTATTGCCCATAGATGAAGAGACACATTGGCTCATGTACAGACTCTAGTGACAGAATGCTCAAGCAAAAGACACCTCACCAAACTACTAGAGCTCCACTGAATAACAGTCACAGCCGAATCATTGGAGCCTGCATCAATAGACTTCTTGCATCTAGACAAAAGGAAAGGGGAGGATATGAATACATCTTAGTCACAGTGAATCACTTCATTAGGTTTATCCAAGCCTAATCAACCACTAGTGGTCAGGCAAGAATGTAGAAGACAAGACATTTGAGGACTCTCTTCAAATTTGGCTTCCTCCAAAAGATCCATCATGACCAAAGGGCAGACTTTGAAAATGACAAGTGCATGGTGCTGCCTTCTCAGCAAGTGACTCAGAAATTTCTGGAATCTTTCAGAGAAGGTGAATGAGGCAAATTAAGGTCCTACTGGAAAGATTACTCATGTAGAATTCGAAAGGAAAGTGGATAGTCCAGTCTATGAAGTAAAAGCAGAAGATGAAAAGGACGTGTTACAGTTCTTTTACTTCCATATTTACTTCCCTGTGACATCTGACTCTTGGCTATAACACCACCTTCTAAGCCACCACAGTGGAAAACACAGGGAACAAGAAACTATTGCAATACGAGATCAAAATGAAGAGAGCAATTTAGACTCAGTGATTTTGATGAGAGTGAAAAGATGACAACATTATGAGAATGGTACCAGATACTGCCCATGCTACAGAGACTCTGAATCCAGAGGCAGAAACATTTCATCCATGTCTGGGAAATGAGGATGTTGCTGATCCTGTAAACTTGGAAACTGCTCATCAGACTAATGTGGTATTCACAGCTGCAACAGAATGGCATGAATGCCAAAATGAGACCATGGGACCAATAGTGCACAAGAGGAGAGATCACCAAGAGATGCATTGGTGTGTGAGGTCATCTGACTCGAAAAAAGAGCTCACAGACACTGACATATGAAAGTCAGGGACACCTACTCAGTGTCTAAATCCAGCTATTGGAGTGGTGAATGCACCATGGTTTATCCTCATAGTTGTCACATGCCATACCAAATACCTATTCCTGCATCTTATCCTGCATTCTTTCCAAGATGTAAGTATACAAAGTGATATTGACTTATGGTCTGAATATTGCCCTATATGAAGTGGTTTTATAATTCTGGATTGTTTGTTATTGGATTTGTAACTGGATAATGGAACTAAAATTATGGTAGAAGTTTTTCGCTTAATGTGAAATACACTGAAGAGAGTTGCAGATGCTTCCACTATCAATACCAGAATGTATGATAAAGAAAAGACCCCAAAACTCACTTGAGAATGACAGTTATCAGTTTGTGGAACTCATGGACTACTACTACTAAGTCAAATGGGTAGGCTGTATGTTATATTTTATGTATAGAAATGTCGGAACATAACATTTACAAGGAGGGAGTGTAGCACACATAAGGGAATGTCAGGGTTTTATTTACCTGGGCCCTGTCAAAGAGTAATGGAAAAAGAGTCTCCAAAGGCGACAAACTGATGAATAAGGGAATTAAAGGCTAGTAATGATTAAATCAAAAGGTGTGAAAGCTGAAATTAACATATTAAAGCAAGCTGTCCAGGCACCTGAAAAAATGACTTTATGATATCAGTAGTCACGCAGACAGACAACTCCAGACAAAAGGATGTGCCAGCTGCAGGCAGTCTGGCAAAAGCAGTACTTGTGAACACCACTTCAGATGTGGCAATAACAATTACCACCCATCCAGATGCCATGCAGGAAAATCACTAGAGAGCAGAGACAAAGCTGACACTATATCTGATTTACCAGGAGCAGCCTACATTTGCCATCTAACACCAAAGCAGCAACCAAAGTAGCAACTTTAATTGGAAAGAGGTATGTGGTGTGTTGTTTCCTCGACAAAGTAAAAACTCAAGCCCTATGTGACACTAGTGCACAGATGTGGATGGACTCAGATCACTGGATGAAAGATAATCTTCTGGGGACATGCCTTAGAAATAGGCAGCCAATTAATCTCAGTTAACTCATGTGATTAACTCAAAAAATTAATTGTGATTAAAACAATTTATTGTGATTAATCACAGTTTTAATTGCACTGTTAAGCAGTAGAATACCAATTGAAATTTAGTAAATATTTTTAGATCTTTTTCTACATTTTCAAATGTAATTGAATCAATTACAACACAGAATACCAAGTGTACAGTACTCTCTTTATATTATTTTTTATTACAAATATTCACACGGTAAAATGATAATGGTACTTTTCAGTTCACCTCATACAAGTGCTATAGTGGATTCTCTTTGTCATGAAAATGCAACTTACAAATACAGTATAGATTTTTATTTGTTACATGGAATGGCAAATGAAGTATGAAGTGACATGTGAATCTTTAGCGCATCTGGCATGTAAATATCTTGTAACACTGACTGACAGTGCCATGTGAATGCCAGTTCTCACTTTCAGGTGGCAATGTGAACAAGCAAGCAAGCAGCATTATCTCCTGAAAATTTAAACGAACTTGTTTGTCTGTGCGATTGGCTGAACAAGAAATAAGACTGAGTGGACTTGTAGGCTCTAAAGTTTTGGTTTTGAATGTAGGGTTTTTGTACATACATTTGTAAATTCAACTTTCATGATAAAGAGATTGCGCTACAGTACTTGTATTAGATGAATTGAAAAATACTATTTCTTTTGTTTTTTACAGTGCAAATATTACTAATAAAAAATATAAAGTGAGCACTGTAAACTTTGTATTCCGTGTTGTAACTGAAATAAATATATTTGAAAATGTAGAAAACATCCACAAATGTTTAAATGGTATTCTATTATTGTTTAACAATGCGATTAATTTTTTTTAAACACTTGACAGCACTACTTAGAAAACTTGAAGAGTTACTGGAAATAGAAAATGGGCTTGCTCTTAAAGCTGCCAATGGAAGACAAATCCTTTACAAAGGATCCATTGAAGTCCAGTTCCAGTCAAGCAAAGATGATGACACCTTCACTGTTCCTGCAAGGGTCAGTCCTTGCAAATTAACTTGATCATTGGCTACAGTGCTATCGAGGCGATAGTCAAACACCACTGCTGCCATTCACCTGATGAGGCACAAGCACCTAACCTCATAAACAGTATGAAATGTGTATTTCCTCACGTTGGCATGGCAAAAATGGAAGCTTTTGTGTACATCATCCGAAACAATTCAAACTACCTGCGTTTGCTTAAAGCAGGGTGAAGGGATGTAATTATTCCCAAAGGAAAAAACACTAATGTAACATGTTGGGTTCATGCAGGCCTCGATACTGAATGTTTAACAGAATATTTGTGCCAGATGCACATCCAGTGGTGGCCAAGTCACCAGCTAGGGATAGATAGATTCATCCACACCCAGGTTAGATTTCTGTCCCTTTCTTCAAGGCTCTGATTATTGTCTTCACAAGCAAGAGTGTAAAAAAGTAACACAAACATCAGTCTGGTTAGGGATACAGACTAGGTCCTCTGGCACAGCCAGGTAGTTTCCTCTCAAACCCAGGATAGGTTGGTGCTAACATAGAAGCTAACTCAACCTTGACCTGCAGGCCGCCTCGTCTGGTTACCAGAGAATAGACTCCTTCCTGTTTCCCCCTCACTTCATGGAGCTGAGTTCTCCTTTATTTTGTCAGACAGAGTGTGGGCCAATCATATGTGCTGATCAGCTGTGTTAGCTGATTTCCAGAACCTTTCTGCTGGGCTTCTTCTGGGGCAGGATTGTCTGCTCCTTGTCACTCCTACCCCATACTATTAAAGTGGCAGATAACCCTGTTACAGTGCTGTTGTTCAGTGGTGTGAGGGTTGGCCATAGAAGAAACATGCCTCAAAATAACTAAAGGATCGTCTCTAGCCAGATAAATATCCCTGTAAGTAACCCATCAAAACATGACATATAAAAAGATGAGTTCCACTCTGAAAGTCACAGCAGATTAAACCTAAAGTTCAAGTGGATAGTCGGCAGATAAAATCCTTACAGGTGGCGTCAGTGTCAAAAGAGAGAAGGTGGTACCAAGAATCAAGGACTAAGCCAACAAAGAGAACATCCTCCAAGTGGTGGGGATGATGGAGATCTTCCGAACCCAGAGTGAACCTAACCCATTTATCAGAAATACAAAGGGAAATGACCCAGCAGATACTGAAAGAGTCTAAAGTTGTTTCTAGAGATGATGGAGACATGTGATTGATCCCTAATCTGCAGATGCATATCAATTTCTACAATCAGCAACCTGCCCAGAAGATTTACATATATGTCTATATATAGATGGGGGGGAGGTAAAGGAATACCTGCAAGATCTCCTAAACAGGGGATAGATTACAAAATTAAAGGCATCTTATTCATCATCAGTGGTGTATGTCCAGAAAAAGGGATGGTAGTGTAAAACTCTGCATTGACTTTTGGGAACTGAATATAAAACCCCAAACAAATTGCTTCTTGTTCCTTCTAGAGCACACATAAGTCTGGTGCTGCAACCAGAATTATTCCTGTGGAGCACCTCACCAGACCTTCAGTCCTTAAAGGGACAGGACACAGGTAAATCTATCCCTGACATCTCCTCCTGAGTACATCTGCCTCTGCATGCCATCTCAGAGAGTGAGGATAAGGTACAACAATAGATCATGGAGTTAATGGCAGCACATTCTAGAAGGAGGGTGGTGTGGAGTAAGAAGATGAGCTGCCACTGCAAGTAGATGCCATGAGATCTGTAGGCATGGAAATGGATGTCTTCATTGATCTTGGGGCAGTTGGAATGTGGTTTGGAGACAATATGCCATTCCCCACCTGAGTAGCTGCAAACCCTTCTCTCCTGAGGAGCTAGTATAGTGGGAATGTGTGTTGTGAATGCCATGGAATAAAATCATCCTCAAACCACTCACCACACAAAGGGCCAGCTCCCGCCACGATACAACCAACTTTCTCCAGAAACTCCACAACAGTAGCAGCCTACCTCAGAACACCATCCTTGCCACCACATAGGGCTCCTCTCTATACACTAATATTTCTCACAATGATGGCATTGCTGTCTGCCTCAAATGTCTACAAGACAGTGGACAGCACTCAGATATCCACCCCAAACAAATTGCTACACTCATCCATAATAATTTTACATTCAACAACACACACTTTGTCCAAACCATGGAACAGCAATGATACTAGAATGGCTGCCCAATATGCCAAATTCTTCATGGGCTGCTTTGAGACTAAACCAATGATATACCTGAGATTCACTGATGCTATTTTCATCTTCTGGATAGACAACCTAAACTCCTTCGTAAATTTCCATCACAACTTCAACAACCATCACCCATCAATCAAATTCTCTCTAGAAAACTCCCGCACCAGCATCAACTTTCTGACACCACAATCAGCTTCAACAATGGAACCCTACAGACAACTACATACAAGAAACTCAGATAACACCTACCTTCACAGATCTAACAACACACTAAGAAATCAGGCCATCAGATACCAAAGAATATGCTCCAAGAAGAAAGCCTAGGATACATACCTTAACACACTTAAAAATGCCTTCACCAAACAAGGACATTCCACCAGACAAGTAGATTGCATCATGGAATGGGCCACTCAAGTAACTTGAGAGAACCTGCTTCAATACCAGAAAAAAAATTCTTTGACTGCACACCCCTAGTTGTCACCTGCCACCGCACACTCGAACCCCTACGTGGTATCATTAAACAATTACAGGCCATACTTGATGGGGACCACATCCTGAGAGAAATCTTTCCCAACTCCCTTGTAGCAGATCACAGACTCACTGCCATGGCACTTTCTGCTGGTCATCCTGGGAATTAGCTCTTTCCAGCCTCGGAGTGCCTCCTTCTGGCTGGTGTCTTGCCTGCTTCAGGCCCCATGTCCCTTCTGGACCCCAGTGCCCTTTACCTTGGGGTTCTGCCCACAGCAGTACCTTCACACTCTTGGTCTCCCCTCCCAGAGGACCGCTCCCAACCCCCTAAGCTCACCTTGCCAGTAGCTCACCTACTGCCAGTCATCATCTAGCCCTGGGGCAGACCGCAGTCTATAGTGGCCAATCACTGGCAAGTGGGTAGGACCTGCTGCCTTTGCCTATCCGCGGTCTGCCCCTCTGCAGCCCCAGGACCTTTTGTAGGCCTTCAACAAGGCCTTCACCCTGGGGGTTTACCAAGCTGGAGCTCCCCAGCTCCCTTTGCCCTTTCCCAGCAGTGTACCGCTTCAGGTACCTTGCCCCCAGGCAACTAGCCCTTCCCACTCCAGGGCTAGAGTGAGACTCTGACCCAGCTCCTCCCGCACAGCCTTCCT